>NC_134843.1:918349-2118349 GCF_965363235.1 Mytilus galloprovincialis | reverse complement strand
ATTGTTAATATTATACCATGTTTTTGCAATTTAGATAATTTTGATAAATTTAAATATTTAATGAACTGTTCGGAGACTGATGTTCTCACCAGATTTCTTATATATATAGACAAATGTATTTTGATTAGACATTCATCAGTGGGAATAATTGCATAATATTGAAATGTGAGTTTTGTCTCTTGCTTGTTATAAGTGTCAAAATTGTTGTCTGTTATGTTTATTTTTGTTTTGTATATGTTTTTTTATATGTGTTTTTGTGTTTCAGCGATGATCCTTTTGTACTGGATTTTATACTGAATAAAATTAGTTAGTTAGTTAGTTAGTTAGTTAGTTAGTTATATACAATGTAGCCAACTGACCCTCCTCACAAAAAAAAAAATACATTTGTAATGGTATTTTTATCTGTATTTTATTTTTTTCATTTACATGTTGTACTGTAAAATCAATCATCCTTAATCAGAACGATAGTTGTATGTGTGAGTGTATGCGAGTGGGAGAGAAAGGCTTTTTATTTTTACTTTATGTAATTACATGCTTGTTATGAGCCCTATGATTAGGAAATAAAATATCTTTATCTTTATCTTTATCTGTAAGGGACGTATGGTCTAGTGGTTAAGACCGATGGCATTAGTGCTGAAGGTCCCGAGTTCGATTCTGACTCGGGATGCTAAAATATCAGTACATCAGAAGGGTGATTTTCACCCTCTCACACACATCTCTGGTACCCAGACCGGAGTTTAAACTAGAATGGGTACTTTGGGGGCCTCGGTTGGTCAAAGTTGTCCCCTGCTTTGACCTGGAGATCAATCAGCTACTGATATCTCTTCGGTTTGTCTGTTTCCGCCGAGTGTCCCGGTGGTTCTCTCCGAGTACTTCGGTTTCCTCGACCATAATAACAGATATTCCGGTGTCCTAGCACTCCTTTGTGTTGGGGTGGGGATTGTCCTTGTAAATATTGTACATTGTAAATACGTTAGTGACACATCTCCATTAATCCCGAAAGGGAGTGTACACGGATTCCACTGTACCCTCGCAGCTTTCGAGGGGTGCTCCGAATAACGGAGGAATCTACCAGTACATACATACAGACGACATCAAAAGATCGATGTAGGATAAAAAAAAACTTATATCAAATAGTTTGGGGGTGGGAGGTTCAACATTGCTGCAATTTTTCTTAATCTAAAATCAATTTTACATATATCCCTATTGGTCAATCAATTTTTCCCAAATGAAGTTAAGAGGGGTGTGTGGGGGTCAGTGAAAAAACTATGTGAATTAAGTTTTTTATCCTTCATTGAACTTTTGATGTCGTCCCTAAGCGGAGTATATATTTCTTTATTCTTCAACTATTTAGGCTATTTTTCTATATTCTTTAAAAAAAAAAATCCTGTTTTATATACATATGCAATTCATTCTTAACTATTCTTTCTTTATGTACCCGTTAGTATCTATTCTTTATATCTAAAAGGGGGGGGGGGGGTGAACTTTAATACTTAATAGATAGGGGTGCCGCAGAGTTCTATTTCCCCACCTTTTTCATATATTTTATATTTTATAAATGTATACCTATTCATATATTGCGTAGGTAAAAATATAACATTTTCCCATATTGTCAGTTTGGTTTCATGTGGTGTGTAAATTATGTACCAAAGGAATCAAGTAGAAAAAGTGTCAAAAGAAAAAAAATGGTTGATTTGATGAGAACACAAAGAAAGATGACAGAAGAATAAGTTATGGGAAATTTATTCACCTGATCATATGTTTCAGAAAGTTTCCCCGAAGAAGGAATACAGTAATTTAACATTTACTTCATTTTGGTTGCTTGAGTTTTCCCGTGGAACACTCGATAAAGGTGCTGCAGGCTTTTGGGTCATGCAGGTTACAGTGGCGGATCCAGAAATTTTCATAAGTGGGGCCCACTGACTGACCTAAGAGGGGCCCGCTCCAGTCACGCTTCAGTGATTCCCTATATAAGTAACCAAATTTTTTCCCAAAAAGGGGGGCCCGCCCCCCCCCCCCCCTTAAATCCGCCTCTGGGTTATTACTTTTTTCAAACTTTTATTGTTTTGCATAAAAGAATTGGTCTATGCCCTTTTTCAGTTACATAAACCATACTCATACTGATTTTTACTGTATTTTCTGCAAATCATTGCTGTATGTCGGCAAAGAGCTCTACAGAGCTTATGTTTGTAGTATTTCATGTAACCCGACTTAAAATAAATTTTCTTATCTTATCTTATATTATCTTATCTGTATCGGATTTGTGTGCGAGGGGTAGGAGATGATAGAGGTGTAAATCCCAAATTCAAACAAAAGGTCCAATCCAGACAATCCCAAAAGGGGTCAATCTTTGTTCATGATTAGAGCTGGTGTAATAACATCTCACCTGTCCCTTTCTCAGCGATTGTGACTTCCCTAAGTGAGACTAATTGTTTGCTGCTCCACTTGTAGTACACGTTGGGATACTCATTAATTCTAAATGGTGTTTTATTTAAAATAATGCCAATCTCGGTCCTTGATTGGGTTTCATCGAAACTATATAACATTGAGATAAACCTACGTTAGCCTGCAGACAGAAACACCGACAGACATCAGAGATAAACAATCAAACACAGAATAAAAAAAACAACCAACCATTAGATTAGAAAAGATACAATTATTCAATAGTTAAATACCAAACCTAGTAATATAAAGAGATGGCAAAACTGCCAATGACAAAGCTTAAATGACATGGATACAAACAAGTATAGGTCACCTCCATCAAGTATATCAGACAACCCCTCAAGTGAATGGATGAATTTTACAACTTTTTAACCTCTATCCGTGACATTAGGGATACCGAGACGGTCGACATGTTTTATGTTGTAGATGCACAAACTTAAAACGATACATCGAATTTAAATCGATTAGGATTCTCCCTCTTAGTCTAAACACAAATTACATATTTACCCAAAAGCACTCAATCATTCTAATATACATTATACGTGAAAAAAAAACAACAATTGATTACTACTAGTATGTGAATTTTCAGACTGCTTACTCTGGGAAAATTTAAAAGCAAAACGAGAACGGTATCATTATAATTGTTCTCACGCTATCTTATATAGGGACTATCACATGTTCAAGGTTGGTTCAAGTAAATCGTTAGAAATATTTTTTTAAACTATCATCATAAAACATACGACATTCACAGATCTAGTAAAAAAATAAAGATTCCAGGCAAAGAGATGACCGACTGTCATTGAGTGATTCAATATTTACTAAACTGTACTGTACCATTGTCTCATGCATTTAATATTTATTAACCATTGTCTCATGCATTGTCTCATGCATTGAATATTTACTAAACTGTACAGTACCATTGTCTCATGCATGTAATATTTACTAGACTGTACTGTACCATTGTCTCATGCATTTAATATTTACTCAACTGTACTGTACCATTGTCTCATGCATGTAATATTTACTAAACTGTGGTTTATGGTGGATTAAACCTGGTTTTATAGCGCTAACCCTCTCACTTTGATGACAGTCTCGTCAAATTCCGTTATATTTACATTGATGCGTAAACTAAACAGACACAATAAATAAAATAGTCAAAATATGGGTACATCAGTCATCATCGTATAACAATTTTAAAAGGGACAATTTAACAGAACACAAATTGTCAATTCCTTTTTAAAATGAATAGTATTTTAAAATTAGAGGACGATTAACTGAGTATAACCTCGATAAAGCTAAATACCATTCTAATGTTTTATGTAAAAATTATTTAAAAATATTAAAAGTATATCATTTAGGCTCTTTGGCATTCAACCAGGTTTCATTTACTGTCCGATTTTGAGTATATTAGATTGACTTTTCTGATATTAAAAAAATCCACCAAGTTTCATCAGCAAATCCCATTATGATTTTGTGAGAGTAACAAATTCAGTGAAAATTAGCCATACCTCTTTCAAATTTATAGTACATTTTTAAACAACCTATCATTAAGAAAAGACTCGGTTGTTTTTCTTGGTTCGAACTGTATGACCACATGAAGTTTGAAAGGAAATCGACATATTAAAATCCCGTACCTAGCCTGTTAAAAAAAACACATAAAAGTATCACACACTTAATTCTTAGTAGTATCGAAAGTTCTCACAAGAGAAATACGTTTTTTTTTAATATCAAAAATATATGTTATCACTTGTTATTATAAGAACGGCAATCTTGATAAAAAAGGATAAAAACATTTGCTTTTAATCGTATTTATGTAATTTCCAGGTACGTGTGTACATTTTAGGAAATAAACTCACCATAGACATCCGGATTAAGATTTTGTACGCCAGACGCGCGTTTCGTCTACAAGAGACTCATCAGTGACCCATGAATGAAAAAAAAAAGATAAAAAAAAGGCTGACTACAGTATAAAAAAGTTTTAAGAGCAATGAGGATTGGTCCTGGTGTTGAGCCTTGGACATCGGCAAATTTAGTACTCCCGTCTAACCTGGCACATAACACATTGCCATAGTCCCAGGTCTAACTACAATGTAATTCTCGCGTACTTTTTTTACTATCTTTTTTAACACATATGTTATCGTATATTTAGATAGTAGGCGGAGGATAATCCTTTTATCTGTTCGTACAAGATATCCTTATTGAGGATTAAGAGGTACATGGTAAGATAAGCTCTTTATTTTAAAGACAAAGAATGAGAAAATTTTATTAAATTAGATTTTGTTTGTTTGTTATATTATTGGTGTCCAAATTTATTTGTTATTGATGCAACATTTTCAGTGGTATTAGTTACGGATTTGTATCGTAAAAAGAAGGGGAAATATTTTTAATTCGCTTATTTTGTTATTCAGGTAAGTGTTCACTCTGTTTACACGAATTCAGTTTATTACTCTCTAAACCGAATATCAATATAACACAATATTTCCTTATTTCACATTCATTTTTCAAGTGAAATTATTGAATTTAATGGTCGTCATATCATGCTAAACGTATACATTCTCTACATTTATTTCTATTTACTGTACTGAGCATCTGAGGATGTGGAAAGTTAATCAATACATAGTGGAAAATAGATAAAACAAAATCCATTGGATGTGTACAGATTGATATTTAAGTTTAGGATAACATTGTTTATTTATTAGCTTAAATTTGCTTTCAACTAGCTTTCCCTAACAGCGGGAACGCGTAGATCAGTGCTCATATTGTTATTTTACACCAAACTCACAAGATAGATGCATATGGGACTGAGTTGAAGCCAGTGTCAGTATATAATGCTGAGACTGAGCATCATTGAGGCCAACTTCGCAAGTATCAGCATTTACAGTTGTGATTAAGTGTCATTGAGGCCAACTTCGCAAGTATCAGCATTTAAAGTTGTGATAAAGTGTCAGTATATAAAGTTGAGACTAAGTGTCATTGAGGCCAAGTGTCAGTATATAAAGTTGAGACTAAGTGTCATAAAGGCCAAGTGTCAGTATATAAAGTTGAGACTAAGTGTCATAAATGCCAAGTGTCAGTATATAAAGTTGAGACTAAGTGTCATAAAGGCCAAGTGTCATCTTAACCTTCATAAAAAGATAGATCATCCAATGATTTTTTTCCCTAATTTTATTTATAAAAAATGATAATAATTGTGAAGTAAAAATGAAATAAAATAAGGTGTATTTAGATCTGAGTTTCTATACCTTATCTTTTGTCTTCCTAATTAACAATTTAAAATATGTTAATTAACAATGAACAGAAACTTGTAGCAATATATAGATACTATATATGGGATTTTTCAATTCAATTCAATATTTTATTTAATATAATACAACATTAGGATCAGCTTTATGATAAATATCGAATTCATTTGCAATTCTTACATGGATTTTGTCTTACGGATTCACGGTGAAAGGTTAAATGGAAATAAAGTTATCGAAGGAATTGTATGTGCAAGCTAAATTTAAATGAAATTAAAAAGCATTGTCTATTAACTGGAACAGTAAAATTTTAACAGGTATGCCTTTTTTTAAAAAAAAAAGTCATCAACACATGTGCAATCATTTTGAAATTTGACTGGTCGTACATTATTATATACAATTTTAAAGATCTTTTCTGCACTTCACAACACTAACCCAGTTATTTATTAAATACAAACCAAAAATAGGTGTGTATTCTACGCTAAATATCATTGGTCGTCAACTATAACTCGACCTTGACCATACTTAGATGTTTTAAACTGTTTATACATTACCATGTGTGGAAAGTGAAATTCTGGAGGTAAGTTACACAATTTTACTTTGAAAGTTTCAACAATCTTTTTGGGGGGACAAAAATAACTGGGAGAAGATTCACTTCAAATTGTCGACTGTATGAACAAATACCGTATTTATTGAAGCAAGAACAACTCTATTTTTACATTTTCATTGTACACAGATCTCAGTATAGATTCTAAGTTCTAAGTAAAAAAAAAGTTAAAAAAAATAATCAGCTACGATTTTTAATTTCAAAATGTATACTTCATTATATATATTAGTCAAATCATTCAAATGAGACTTGTACAGAAATACTGGTTCATAATATGTCACATGGCACAGATCCAGATTTTCAATTTGGGGTTATAGGGGGTTTCTCTGGGGGAAAGGGGACAGTCCGACTGAACGAGTATTAAAAAAATCAAGCAGATAGTCAGACCTAGGGACTAACGCTTGAACCACTAATGCGCCAATGTGTCACCTAGATCCAGGTAATGTCAATAGTATGCCTAAAGATCGCAGTACTATAGCGACTGGTCAGGAACCGGTGTCGAATTTACATAGTGATTGAGTTTTAAAAACACATGTGAAGACTGTGAAACAAGGAGACAGTCTTTTGTGTACTACCCTAGACCGCATCCCATCCTAAAATTCCTAAAAATGCATAATGTTTTCTCCAAGAAATCCAAGGTAGCACTTCATACTAGTTTATCATTTTATAAGGCAAAACGTTTTAATATAATCTCCAGTATCTCTTGTAATGAGTGATTAAAGATTTAATAAAAGGGATAGATTGGTATTGGGGTCCCAAAAATATATATACTTTCACCCCCGTTTTTGCTTAAAAGCAATATGAGGTAATTAGTGTATCACAAGGAGGGGGCACTTGTTTTTAATCCACTTCTGCTAAATACAGACCAACTTATCAAAATGACGATAAAAATCCTCAAAGGGTTTGCAATTATCTACTTAAATGACTGTAGTTCACTCGCAAAAGTAATCGGAACTTCAATAGCGTTTTGCGACGAAGACCACATAATTTTGAGATATCTTTGCCTATAGAAGTGTGCACTCAGAGTTATATGATACTCTTGTCCAGCATCTGTATCGTGTATATTTCGTAGCTATAGATAACATCTCATCGCCCTGATTTTCTAAGCAATCATCACCGATGTTACTAAATATATTAAATTGTCTTACAAGGCCGTAGCTAGGCATCTTATTTTAGTGAGGCAAAATAATTGAGCCGAGCGAAGCGAGGCGAACATTTTTTTGGAGGGTATGAAATGAATGGTGCAAAATCCTGCATTCTAGGCATTTTCAGAGAGTTTGATAATGTTTTGAATTTGGACACTTTTTATATAAATTTTTCATATTTTAAGACTTTTACTAACACCAAATTTTTAACAACTTGATTTGAATTTATATGTAAGATAATCATCCAAATATCACTGATTTGAGTCTGCTGCCAGAACATAGAACAAACATCGATTCAGTAGAGTTTGCCAAATTTTTCTATTGCCGGTTCAGTCAAATCGTTTCAGAATCATTATTTGGTCTGCTGATATCCTTATCGCGATGAACATGGAGCATGGGAAGACCGCACAATCTCTCGCCACTCATGCATGCTCTTTTCCAAGTTTTCAGTCGTTTCAGGGCAGTCTGTATTTCTAAAGGTAGCACATTATTATCAACACAATGATCAATGTCTTCTTCCAATTCCTTCTCCATCAGCAGTTCGTTAGCAGCATCGGTAGTAACAGTTTTGTTTGCCGTGAAAAAAAGAATTAAGCTTTCCTGTAAGCACCATCATACAGTCGCAGTTACAAAATATTAAACTCGCTTTTATGCTGACAAAGAGTAGACAAACTAGGGATCGAATGAGATAAGATACAGGTATATGATTCTATCTATAGAGTAAGTATATCTGATATGGGTACAGGGGAAATTGGAATGGAGTTTTTGACGTTTACATGTAGGCCCGTAATTTCTAATTATTTCTGGAAATAGTTGGTGGTATTTTAGTTCCAGAATCTCTAAATTTAGGGGTTAGGGGTTGGGGGTGCCCCGAATATAAAGAAACGAAATTCTGTAGTCCCGAATAAGTAAAGACGAAATCCTGTGTTAAAGGTTCTACCATTCCTCAATAATATCAAATTGGAATATGGGATATTCTTTCAATTTTTAAGGTTAAAGAAACATGGATAAAATCTAATCCATGCATGTTTAATATTATTTTATTTATCTGTAAAGAGAAAGATTAAAGTTCGTGAAATGAATACGCAGACAGGACTGCCCCCTTGCGATGCCCAGTACTTGATTTGTCAAAAGTTGGTGAAACGAAGAAATGAATACACAGACAGGACTGCCCCCTTCCGAAGACCAGTACTTGATTTGTCAGTCTACTTATCGTTTTTGGATAGTACTAATGAAGTTATATGCAATACTCAGACTCTGTTCACAAAAATAGTTTACTAGAATTATTCCTTCTTTACCTTCAGTGTCGCTTTTCCTTTTTCTGCAAGAGCCTGTTTTTAACTAGAGATCCATGATGATTATCGTTACTAGGTTATTATAATTGAGAAACATCACCCTTTGAGATGCTGAGTTATATCCAGGAAGAATAGTTTAAAAGGAATGATGACAAGTTATAGAAATCAAGGTTGAGACAGAACAACAAATGACTATTATATTTATATATATGTATAAAAAAAAAATCAGTGTCGAAATTTTAGTGAGGCAATTGCCTCACTTGCCTCAAGGGTAGCTACGGCCTTGTGACTTATTTTCTTTGCTCTCAAAATAATACTGTTGAATGATAGGCGATCGTATTTCTTTGTATAATTATGAAAGAAAGGAAAATGAAAAGAAAGAATTGAGATCTTTTGCATATTCACAAAATTATGCCCTCCCCTCCGTTCCCCCATAAAATCTCAAAATGCTTATGGACCAGCACTAGTATTGTACGCCAAAGTAATATTTTTAGGGTTCTCTTATGCTTTCACCATTCAATTTTATTAAGCCGGTCTTCCATGCACACGGTCCATTTCCCGTCCAATTTTATGAGATTTCAAATACATAAATCGAAAAAGTATTTGTTATTTTCATTCAAATTGTAATCGACCAAGTTTTACCAATATACTTGCATACGTCCTTGTTTATACTACATTGATTATTTTTTGTTTGTTCGTTGAATAATTTCTTTTTTCTAACTCAAGTGGTCTAAGAAGTGAATTAAATGTATAACAATAATATGTAGGTCAGTATTTACAGTGACCACTCAGTTTTGCCCGAGGTCGACTGTTACTTTAATGTATTGCGATGAAAAATGCACGACTGTAATGGCCTGACCATTAAGTATAACCGACGATTGGGCTCAAGCAGAAAAGACTATCAGGTGCTGATACTTTAATCAAGAGTCAATCTAACAAATGGTAAAAAACTGAAAAACAAATAAAATACAATTTTACAATGTGTTGAATTAATGTTTCTAGTGTATGAAATGTCCAAACTAATTGATAGCACAGTCCGTTGAATCCGAGAAAATGTTGTACTTTCAAGAACGGTTACATTTCCAGTATTTCACGGAGAAAAGGTTCAATCATACGAAAGGCAATTTGAAGGCTTTAAATACAATGTTATATAATTAACTCACTGTGTGGTTAGCCACGAATTGTGTCCAAGATGACGTCTCGACGAAATGTTCCTCGTGATAGTTATGACCTTGCAGTTTTCATGTAACGGATACGTGTGAGAGAGGGAAAGGTAGCGACGGTACAATGTTTTAACGTTAAGATGAATAATCCTCCTAGACTGGAACACATAAATAGATTAAGAATATAATCAAACGAACTATATAAATTACGGAACGGTGTAACAGAATACTCCCCGTCTGATGTCTCTCTGATATCACTATTCCATAAATTTTTCGAATATGAATACAAGATTTACACAAATGAATTAATCCCAATATAAATTGAATATATACAGGTGAAATGTCCACTATTTCGTGTGAGAAATATCAGATAGCAGCGACTTTTCACTATAAAGGTTCCTAATAAGTACATTCCACGTGAAACTGGGTAGGCACAGTTTCTTGTCCTTTAGAAGAAGGGTGTCTCGGACGACATTGTTGTGTTCTGTAGAATGTTCTATTACTGCTGTATCGATAATGGGAACTGTTTTCTCCAACGTAGTTAGACGGCGATGACGATAGAAGATAGATCGAAGTATAACAAGAGTTAGTAGTTGGTTGTCTTCCGATTTGGCGATATGACACATCTTTGTGAGTATTAGACGAAATTAGGCGTTTCGTCATAACGTTCAATCCTGCAGATCTAGTCGCTCTATCTGTAGAGTGGCGTCCTCTATGTTTGATTTTGTCGTAGTAATGTCCAAGAAAAGGTGTTACTCTGTGACGATGTCCAGATAAGACTACTGGTTCCTTTTCACTTATATTCAAGTCAGATTTGGCAATACTGCTTCCTCCTCGTAGTAGACGTTGCTCATGCAATGGCAGATTGAGATTGGCAATAGGACCTTCTTTCGGAATAGGTTTGTGAATGCTATTGATTTCCTCTCCATGAACTTTAGGTTCTGTTGATTTCGGAATGAAACTTTTTTTATCTATAGATTTTTCTATAGAAGTCACAGATTTTGCTTTTAGTGACACGAGTGCTGTCCCTTTAGAGGAATTTGTGCGTTTACCAGGCTTGGTACTAGGTCCTGTACATTCAAGGGATTCTATTGAATGCGATTTAGCGACCTTGGCATTCGAATGAAAGTTTTTGTCGTTAGACTGAACAACAATTGGATTCTTGTCCTTGACGGCTATTTCCGGTCTTGAGGCAAGACGTTGTTCTGATTCCGTGATTGAAACGTTAGTTATCTTTGTGTTGACTTCAATAGGAACAGTTAGCTTGTCAATGTATGTATTTCCAAGTATGACCCAACCAAGTCTCAACTTTTGGGCAAATGGAGTTCGGGATGGTCCTAGGCGTTGTTCAAGGACGTGGTGTGCCTCTATAAGGTCCCTTCCAATTAGGAGTAAAATTTGACAACGTTCCTCTAGTGGTGTAATGCTTCCTCTGAGTTCTGTCAGATGAGGATGATGCATTGCAACTTCAGGAGTAGGAATTTCGTCTCGATTATTGGGAATATTATTACATTCAATTAATGTAGGCAGATCAAATTGTACGTCACTATGTACAGATTTTATGACGAAATCTTTTCCTCTTTTCCCGGAAGTAGCTACTCTGCCGGAGCATGTTGTAAGAGAGTAGTTTTCAGGTTTCTCCCGAACGTTGAACAGACTGAAGAATTCAGGCGAGGCAAGAGACCGGTTGCTTTGGTCGTCAATAATGGCGTACATCCTGATAATTTTGTCTGTCTTGTCCTTGTGGTACACGTCCACAGGTAATATCTTGGCATAAGATTTATCGCTCTTATGATCTTTGTAGATCTCTGTGCAGATCGAACTTACAGAGGTTAACTTTGTTTCAGCCGACTCTGTCTGCTCCCCGCCGTAGACTTGTGTTAGCTCCCCGCCGTAGGCTTGTCTGAGTGAGCTAAACTGGGAACTTTCAGATTGTTGTGGTCTAGTGATGTGAAGTGCTGTGGTATGTCGTTCACTTCCACACTCGTTACAACTGATACTTGCGTTGCAGTCCCGACTTCTGTGTGTGGTTGACTCACAACACTTGTAGCACACATTGTTTTGTCTTAACAGTTCCTTGCGTTCCTCGATTGGTTTGGCTCGGAATGCTCGGCATTCATTCAAGGTATACTTTGTCTTGTGTAGGATACACATATCTTGTTGTTGACTGCTGTCTTCAGTTTGCTGTTCAACAGCCGTCTTATGGACGTTGACTTTAGAGTACGTCTGAGGTGTGAACCTTGGCGTAGCGTCTTTTGTATTTGGTGTTACCTTTGACCCAAAGATGAACCCAGGATCGTTCTTAATTTTGCTAATTTCCCTGATGAAGGCAGAGAATTCTGTGAAAGGTGGAAAGGCAACTTCATATTTTGACTTGTATCTTGAAGCTCTTGTAATCCACTTTTCTTGGAGTCCGTATGGTAGTTTTTCCACAATAGGATTTATCCCGGACGAAGAGTCAAAATATACTAGCAAACATCCCAGCTTGGGATTTTCCTTGTGATATTCTATTTCTGATAGAATATCAGACAAGTCATAAAGACGTGCGTTATCTTTGTTCGTCAAGGTAGGAAAATTGACGAGTTTACTCGTGATAGAGGCTTCCAACATTTCTGGAGCACCATATCGCTCATCTAGTCTTTGCCATAACCTCTGTAGGCCTCTAGTAGGGTTGTTGGCATTTGATGCCCTAATACTCATGGCATGTTTACCAGACTCTGGCCCTAGCCACTTAATCAGTAAGTCTATTTGTTCCGAGTCAGAAACTTGTAATTCGTCTATGACGTTTTTGAAGCTAGATTTCCATGTATGGAAGGATTCTGCCTGGTCATTAAAATTTGTTAGCCTGGAGAATAATAGGTCTTTGCGTAGAAGAAATCTAGTTATCTCCGACGTGGGATTGATTTGTTGCTGGTATGCAACAGGCCTCTCTTCTATAACGCCTTGTTTTTGGTGTAAGACAGGGATCTCTTCTATAAAGTCTTGTTTTGTGCGTAAAGCAGGGGTCGCTTCTTTAACACCCTGTTTTTGGTGTTCAGTAGGGTTCTCATCTGAAAGGCCTAGCTTTTGTATGCAAGTTACTAATCCCAGATCTGGGATAAAGGTAACTTCCGGTGACTTATTATCGGAAGGCAAGACAGCAGATGTCTGTGACAGCAAGTTCAGTGCCACGGATGGCACGAACGCTGGTGCTTCGTGACTCAGCTCGATCTTAACAGGAATTTGTTTTTTCTTTTGAGGTCCTGTTACTTCCTTTACAACAGTTGATACAGGAAGTTTATTGACGAAATCTTGCACACGCTGGAGCGGGTCTTCCTTTTCGTCAGGTAGTTCGCTAAACGTTTGGCTGTCATCGTATTCCAGGATACGAGCCTCGGCTTCTGCGGCTGCAGCTTCTCTCTGTGCTTCAAGAAGGTTAAATCTGGCTTTCAGCTCGGCTTTTTCACGGCTTACCCGTACGGCTTCATGTTGCATTTGAGCCTTCCTGCGGATAGCCTCTTGTTCTAATTGCACTTTTCTGTGAGCAGCCTCCTGTTCTAGCTCAGCTGTTCTCTGTGCAGCCTCCTGTTTTAGTTGAACTTTACGTTGAGCGACTTCTTGCTCCATTTCTGCCTTTTTACGTGTGGCTTCATGTTCCATTTCAGCCTTTTTACGTGTGGCTTCCTGTTCCATTGCAGCCTTTTTGCGTGCTGCTTCCTGTTCCATTTCAATTTGTCTGAACAGGGCTTGTTCCTCTAACATTGCTTCCTGTTGAAGGGTAAGGGCATGTTTTTCGACGAATGCTATCTTAGACTTTGCAGCCTCTGCCTTGGCACGCTTTCTCCGTGCCAGGCTTGACATGTCTGCCACGTTAGAGCTACCGCTGTGCGAGGTTTTCTTACCCCTTGAGGTCTTTGTTTTAGTTGGTTTGGCCTTTGTTAGGGCGAGGCGATGTTCGTGTAGTTTTTCAATGACCAGTTCCACTTTGGTCAGACGTAAATCCAAAGAGAGTTTACATGCATCAATTTCTTTTTGACTCTCCAATGTTCTGGTCCTTTTCAGAAAGTCTAGGTATTCATCTGTGAGCCTACGATAATTATTACAGGCTTTGACAAGTTTGTCCTGGACTGTTAGGAGTTGCTGGAGCTCGTTAGGAGGCGTTGTGACTTCCAATAACTGGGATTCAATGTCTATCCAGAGAGCCTCTTGTTCCTGACAGAACTTGTCACGTTTTTCAGTGAAAGCTCCTTTTCCTTTTCCCGTGAGGTCACGTACTCGCCTAGCCTCGGGATTTTCATCTGACTGTATTGTATTAGATGGATTTTCTAATAGTTCAGGGACATCTCCATCTGGGGGCTGAATCTCTTCTTGTTGTTCCACATGACTGGGATCCATGTTGACTCAACGTTGTTGGGTTGCTGCCGAGTTCACACAAGATATGTAGTCCACTGTCAATGTAAAGGTATGTACGTTGCTACGTTGTCGTTCCTTGTCTGGATATGTAAAGACAGGTTGTCGTCAATTTACTGTACGTCAAAGGATGACGCGTACATGCAGGGCTCAACAGGTAGGTTGTTATGGAGCTGTATAACTAACGTGGAGTGGCGTTATCTGTGAGACACAACAGGCAAGTTGTAGACTTTTTACTGTAATGGCCTGACCACTAAGTATAACCGACGATTGGGCTCAAGCAGAAAAGACTATCAGGTGCTGATACTTTAATCAAGAGTCAATCTAACAAATGGTAAAAAGCTGAAAAACAAATAAAATACCATTTTACAATGTGTTGAATTAATGTTTCTAGTGTATGAAATGTCCAAAATAATTGATAGCACAGTCCGTTGAATCCGAGAAAATGTTGTACTTTCAAGAACGGTTACATTTCCAGTATTTCACGGAGAAAAGGTTCAATCATACGAAAGGCAATTTGAAGGCTTTAAATACAATGTTATATAATTAACTCACTCTGTGGTTAGCCACGAATTGTGTCCAAGATGACGTCTCGACGAAATGTTCCCCGTGATCGTTATGACCTTGCAGTTTTCATGTAACGGATACGTGTGAGAGAGGGAAAGGTAGCGACGGTACGACGTTTTAACGTTAAAGATGAATAATCCTCCTAGACTGGAACACATAAATAGATTAAGAATATAATCAAACGAACTATATAAATTACGGAACGGTGTAACAGAATAATGACCTTTCGAGAACAAAGGTTAAAATGACATTTGTTTGAAATTGTGTTTACTGTTGCCGTTTTGACATTACTTTGGATTTTCATATTATTATAAAATCATTTACATATTAAACATGGTCTTGGGTAAATACATTCGTCATAGATACCAGGATTGATTTTTTTTTTATTTAGTACGCCAAACGTGCGTTTCGTATATAAACGACTCATCACTCAGTGACGCTCGAAGCAAAAAGTGTTAAAAACAAACCAAATAAAGTACGAAGTTGAAGAGCATTGAGGACCAAAAATTTCTTAAATTTTGGCCAAATACAGCTTTTCAATGCATGTATAAATTTCCCCGTTTTCTTGGAGTTGCAAAAAGAAAGACCATTATGGCTTTATGGATTTATTTCTTTTCATTTTTGTGTACTGTTTTGTGTTTGTTTTTGTTTTTTTTTATAGTGTTTACATATAAATGTAAATAAGTACATCGATTTCTAAAATTTATCGCCATGACTCCAAACGAAAGCTTAAATAGAGATCTTGATTTAACGTTAAAGCAGAAGCAATCTGTGTAAATCGCTTCATTACAAACCTCGTATCTTCATCATTTAGCATCTCGGAATAAATAAAATGAAAAGCAACAAGATCTTTAATAAGGATAAGCGTCATTTATACTAACATAGTTTAAGGGTCTTAAATCCATACTAAAACCAAAAAGATTTCGAACAAATTACTGTCATTATAATATAATGGGTCTAATAATAGCAGACTCCGTCTGTTCTAAACACATACAGCGTCCATAGTTTTTTTTAAAAGTTTGTTGTGTCTGTGAATCCATCAGTTTTTCTTGAACATTATTTAAAATTTTCATAGTGAACTCATACAGGTTAAAAATGTTCACCTTATATCTTGCATTTTCTCAGATTTTTCTTGCAGTCATTGATTGTTGTAGAGTGTACACATATTGTGGGTTCTGTATTACCATCAGTTCAACAAAAAAGGAAGACAAATATACTTTTTCTGAAGTTGCTTAAACTGTGGGGTGATGTATACAACTTATCATGCAAGCTTCATATTTATCTTAAAAGCCGAAATATGTTGAACATATGTCCTTCCTTCACGATCGAGAACTATATAATTGTCCCTGCAGACAAAGCTGCAAACATATAGTTTTCATTTTAACTCAAGTTACATAAACTGATTGATTAAGTCATATACTCCCAAAACCCTTAGTAAAAGATGAATCTCCTGAACAATGGTAGGTCAGCTTTGTGTTCTATTTTAACAATTCTAGAATAAAATGTTTTGTTGGTATTGGTTCATTTCCTTAAAAAGCTATGTTTATAAAACACAAAACAATAATCAATAACTATTTGTCAATTATATTTTAGATGTCGGCAACACTACGAAGAGTTCATCAAGAAGATTCTTGTATAATTACTCCAACAACTGATGTAGTCAATGTACAGACAAACAAATACACACTCACAGAGGTCGCTGATCATCATGATATGACGTCATGTTGGATAATAATTGAGAACAAAGTATATGATGTCACCAAGTTCTTGTTTGAGGTATGCATAAAAATAAGAATATGTGGTATGATTGCCAATGAGACAGCTCTCTGCAAGATATCAAATCACATAGACATTAAAAATTATAGGTCATTGTACGGCCTTTAACTATGAGCAAATCCTATACCAGTAACCTTGATCAACCTAAGTGCTGTAGTTTATATTTATTTCTCTTATGGCTATGTTGCCGGTTATCTATGTCTTGCATGAAAATATATGTCTTCACTCTTGTATCACATAGTCCCAGATTTCTCTGACGTCCAACGGCTGCATTGCCAGTCAAGCTAAGGCCGCGGCAAACAGCCGTTCAAATGGAGTCACGAAATAGATTATTATGACATTGTTTATTACAAAGTATCTAATGGAACAACTGTTAAGCGGAACTAATGTAAGTTGACAGGATGTCAGAGCAATTTCAGACTACTTTCACAGTGCACGGAGTGTGGTAAGAAAGATATGGCTTATCCTGCTCCATAGTATAAAATTACGACAATATATTCCATTGGCTATTGGTTAGGCCATTGATGACTTATCTATAGGTGGTAAGTGCTCATGGGTACTGGAGGATCAGTATATTCCATTGGCTATTCGTTAGGTCATTGATGACTTATCTATAGGTGGAAAGTGCTCATGGGTACTGGATGATCAGTATCGCACTCAATTTGTATTGTGAACTGATGGTGGTTTTTTTTTTATAAAAGCAAAGAAACATATAACAGTGTGAATTGAGTAGCTCCCCTTTGTCCATATGATTTAAGGTAAACAGAACTGTTTAAACTGTTTATACCTTGCAATTAATGTGCCGAAATCGTTAGTAGACTATTTTGGAGGGATTTGAAAAAGATTTTTTTACCTTTATTTTGTATTTTATGTGAAAACGAAAGAGAAGATATAGAGAAATTAAAAAAAAAACCCAGTGGTTGTTCAACACAGCAAATGACAACTACAACCAACTCACCAAGTTACAATGAATAAAAAATAAAGAAATGATCTTTATAAGATTTTTATAACCTTATATCATTTCAGCATCCTGGTGGATATGATATACTTCTAGAACATGCTGGAAGGGATGCGACATGTGCTTTCGAGGAAGTGGGACATTCCAGAGATGCCATACACATTCTTCAAGATTATTGTATTGGCGATTTCATGTATGTATATTTATAGATTATCGTTGATCATCTCAACGAGATTGATGTTCTCGCTTGAGCCGCTATTTAACCTATGATGACGTTGTCAATTTAATGTCAATTTCATTAGCAGCGCCACGTGCCTCCTTAGTTTCTAGTGGATAACTTTCCATCTCAAGCGAGTAGCATGATATGAAAAATTATCACAAAAAAGATCAAAGGAAAAATGCATAAAATAGCGATAACTAAGTATATCTGAACCGTTTTATAAACATCACCATGATTTATATTGAAGTGTCATTCTATTAAAAATAAATACACTTACCTTCTCTGACAACGTTAACGCGAAGAACATTGACTGTTTTTATAACTGTTGTTTCTAAACTCAAATATAAACTAAAGGCTATATTAGGTATGCGTGAGGTGTGAACTTAGAAGCATACTATTGGAAATCTCAGATTTTTTATTTAATCGCCAAAATAATGCCTAATAAGTCTAGAACTTCCCATAAAGCTTACTGAAATGAGTCCTGTCATTCTCGTAAGTCCATTCATTCTTTTTAATGTAACGTCAAATGAACGGACTTACTAGACATACGAAGATACTGCCAATAATCGTACATTGTTTAAATATTCTATATCATATACAATCATAATCAAGCTCCTGACCACAGAAGAAAAAAAACCATGTAATGCTATCATGTGCTCAGCAATTCCTGTTCTACTTATGACAACCGTCTTGTTACTGCTTTCAAAATAGTACATATACGCCAATCATACAAGCATCATACTGTCACGTACTCGGTGAAGTGACTTATGGGTATCGTACCATCTTGCAACACTTCACAACAGCAAGACATTCAGTTGGTCAGGTGTATTTTTGAAACCGATTTTTATTGACTTAGCTTCTTGTTCTGACTCGGTATATCTTTACCCTCATGTCCTTGCAGAATAATAGTTATATTATGAATCATTTATATTATCAACAGTGTTTTTTATTATTTCAGAAAAAACAAATAAAGGATAATCAAAAAGAAAGAAGATACAAATTATTCTGTCTCAGATTGTACATTTACTGATAATAGTATTTTATATGAGCTGGCAGCATCCTTTTATAATAATTTATTTCAGTGTATATTTGTACAGTTATTGCTGGTTACTCTGTGATTAATTTTGTTCTTTTTTTTCTAATAATGCTGTCGCCTTAATATGGACCAAATTGCAAAAGTCTCCTTTTTGGAAAACTCTCAATTTGCATTTTAAAAACTATTGACAATTGCTACTTTTATCAGTGCATGTACATACTTATCATTTGTTTCTATCTCCTTATATGCGGTCAGAGCCTCGGATTTTATAAATCAATTGTTAAAATGTTTTGTGCTTTCAGTCAAATACTTCGAGCTCAAAATATATAAACAACAATGAAACTTTGGTGTACATGCTAGTTATATTATATTAATAAGACCCGCGTATTGCTTTATATTAATTGTTAGTTACTGACCTTTGAACCTCTTACTCTGGGTATATTTTTCATATTATTTAATTATCATTGGTTTATTGATATGTTTATTTTATACTTTGATTGTTATAGTTTGTTGTTTAACGCATTTTCTTACTTGCTTATTGTATAGCATCTTGCATGCGACATTTTTAGTTTATATAAATTTGACGACAAGAGTTTACGCTCAAAGGAATGCTGTGAAATTCAGTTGTTTATTAGTTTTTACTCTATTTATTTTACGTATTTTTTATTTTCGTTTAGCTCATATCAAACTGTATACACATATAAATTTCGGCTGCCCTAACACTCCGATAATCAAAACGACGTCCCCTTATTATAAATACGTGAACATCATATGTTTTCTGCTGTGTAAATCGTTATAAGCTTTTTAGTCCGAGATAACTCTGACGTCCAACGGCTGTTTTGCCAGACAAGCTGGCAGGACCTCCCACGGACGTAATCTCGGACTATAAGCTTTTATGTGTATTGAACTTTATATCGGCGTATGTACATGTGATAAAGTATAAATGTTTTACAAAGTCTTTCATTTTAAGAATTGAATGCTTCTTTTTGTAACTTCATTGGGGTGTAAAAGCGTTGACCGAAGTACATTTTGTATGAAGCGCTTCCGCGCTTCATACTAAAAATGTGCGTACGGTCAACGCTTTTACAACCCTATGAAGTTACAAAAAGAAGTATTCAATACTTATAATTACATTTTTTTAGCAATGATCATGAAAACACGAATTTTATTATTGTTGTATTTAATTCACCTGTGCACTTTATTGTGGGACCACGTGTTATCATGAATGAAAGTTTTATTGAGCAATGCAATTGCTTACGGAATAACACGTGATGTGCAGTTAGCCAATCAGAATAAAGTATCATAATGAAACATGCATCTAATGTAATTATATGTATATAAGTATCTTTTGTGATTGATTATTTATATACTGAACGTTTTTGTTCTGACCTCACATCCGAGAATTGAACTGAAGGGGTGAAGCTATGTAGTACACTTTTCTTTGTTGATATACAAATAACTAAAAAATAATTTGAGATTATTATTGTCTAAAACAAAATAAATCTTAAAACTTCTTTGAAGAATTGATAAAAATCAGAGGACTTTGCATGGGTTTACCCTCTACGTCACAACAGCAAAAATCAGTTGCTTGTTCATTCAAAGTCATTTGTATTTGTAAAACGTTGGTTGTATTGTACTGTTACAAAATATAATTGTGAATTTATGTTGATCCTAAATCACTTATTAAAAAACCCCATTATTTTGTTATTTGTGAATATTAGTTTGTTTATTTATTACAATGCACCATGCCAGAAAAACAGTTGCAAAATTATTTTGTCTCGACATATATTACCTACAGCGGCGTCTTTATCATGCATAATGTTATGAGCTGAAAGAATGGAGGCGGATGTTGAAATTTTTTAAAAGATTAGACTAAAAATGCTAAAAACATTTCGCCAACCACGCAAAATCGAAATCATAAATGAAAATTTTGCGGGTTTTGACAACCACAGAGTCAGTTCTTCTCGAAAAAGTAAATACAAATATCGGACACAGGATAAGAGACATATATATTAGGTCGAAGTAAATAAAATACCAACAGAGCAACTTATCTCTTGTCACTTTCAATCATTATAGATTAGCAATGAACGTTTTAGTTCACTTCGTCAATCGGTTTATACTATATAAGCCTTCGAAACACCAATCCAATAATTTGATTGTTTGATATCTGAATCCGAGTACAAAATTAGTGCTCCAAAATTTGTGACCGCAAAGCCAGGTCCATATAGTTTTCTTTCAATTCTTTTATCAAATTTTTCAACATCAGAAAGTTTCGTACATTTTTCAAAAGACAAACTGCAATGACTTGAAAAAACACATAATTGACAATAGTATATACATATTTGTAATTATGGCTCATAATCCTCAATGTCACAGAACGGAGAACAGATAGGATTGCCAACAAACAGCTAGCAGCCAGTCTTCTGATACATTATGCGTGTTGGGACTAAATGAGAGGGTGTTCGTACTCTTGAATCATCATCATGATGTCCTGTCCTATACTAAATTCTGTGAAAATGCCCATAAATGATTGCCGTGAGTCATTCGTTTTCCTGGGACACACCACTTGGCGTCCGTCGTCTGTCGTCCGTCGTCGTCGTTAACTTTTCACATTTTGAACCTCTTCTAGGGAACCAATAAATGGAATGGAACCAAATATGGCATAAATGTTCCTTATGAGGTGCTGACCAAGTTTTGTTACTTTGTAGCTGATCCATCATCCAAGATGGCCGCCAGAGGGGGAACTTAGTTTAACATAGGACCCTAGGGGAAATAAATACAAATGTCTTCTTTTAGAGAACTACTGAATTGAATGAAACCAAACATGGCATGAGTGTTCCTTATGAGGTGCTGACCAAGTGTTGATACTTTTAAGCCGATCCATTATCCAAGATGGCCGCCAGCGGGGGACTTAATTTAACATAGGACCCTATGGGAAATATATACAAATGTCTTCTTTTAGAGAACCACTGAATGGAATGAAACCAAACATAGCATGAATGTTCCTTATGAGATGCTGACCAAGTGTTGTTACTTTGTAGCTGATCCATTATCCAAGATGGCCGCCAGCGGGGACTGAGTTTAACATAAGATCTTATGGGAAATACATACAAATGTCTTCTTTTAGAGAACTACTGAATGGAATGAAGCAAAACATGACATGAATGTTCTTTATGAGATGCTGACCAAGTGTTATTACTTTGTAGCCGATCCATTATCCAAGATGGCCGCCAGCGGGAGACTTAATTTAACTATAGGACCCTATTGAAAATACATACAAATGTCTTCTTTTAAAGAACCACTGAATAGAATGAATGCAAACAAAGCAATATTAAACCAAATTTGGCCTCAAACATCATTATAAGTATCTGTTACAATTTTTCCATTCTTCAATATTATTTCAAAATCCCAAGTAGAATCAGGTGAGCGACACAGGCTCTTGAGAGTCTCTAGTTTTGTAACTCAGCAAAAAAATACGTAAATATCATTGAACGAAAGCAGTTGCTCGGTGGCTCTAGTTAATTACTTTATTATCTTTTAATAATTGATTGTTCTATTCATTTGGTTACCACTATTTGCAAATCAATCTATTTAAACAAGAACGCGGATCAATACCATTCTTTTACCCATAGTTCATTAATTTTCTTAATGATTACCCAGATTAAGAAAGATACCTCGTCGTCCAGGACGAACACATCAAATCTGACAAAAACAAAGCTATTTTAAACCCCCTTTTAATCTAAACTCTTTAGACATGTCATTTATAAATCAATATCTGTATAGTCAATGTTTATGATAAATATTTCAAATTGTCTCATCGATTTAAATGTCAAACCTCAATTGTTACTATTTTATTATTTAAAGCTTTTAAAAACGTTAAGTGGAAAAAGAGTTTTGCCAATGAGATGTATTTTAAAACGGAAGAATACATTTCAATGCTTCTGTAGTTTTAAAAATTATCAAAATCTTGAACTTAATTATTATTTTTGTAATTTGCTTGTATTTATTTAAAAGCTAATCCCTTGACATGATTTAAATAATTCTGTACAAGCCAGGACAGATTATGAACATGATGGATTTAACACTAGTAATGTAATGTGTTGTCATGTCTCGATTTAGAAGGTAAGTTTTATTCAACATTTTAGAAATATTACTATGTATCTTTTTAGTGTAAACATATATATATATAAAAGATTGCATTCGATTAAGACCTTCATTTTAAGAAATTCTTAGTGTTGTGCAACTGAAGAAAAAAATATACATGTGTACATTTGAACAAAGGCAATTAAACTTGGACAATATGTATACGCAACTCTTCGTAAGAGAGTGTTATACAAACTCGAGACTCTGACCGTTATATAACAAATAAATACCAGTATATATAACCTTTGAGTGTGGGATTTTTACGCTGTGTTGAAGACCCATTGGTGGCCTTCGGCTGTTGTTTGCTTTTTGGCCGGGTTGTTGTGTCTTTGAAACATTCCCCATTTCCATCCTCAATTTATTATTTTGTAGGAGAAAATGGTGCCGTTAACCTATCATTTTTTTCAGTGTCGATTGTAGATAAAAAGTTTAGAATGTATAACAGTATTGCTCCAGAAGACATACTGTCCCGGGGGAGGAGGAGTAGCCGATGGACCACTCACATTTTGTATGAGAACCTTGGTCCCGTGTTTCTCTCTTTACTTGTTACAGAAACCCATCAACATTTAGACGAGCACATTCCAGCTAGATGAAATGTGTGAAGCTACAATCTTTTAATTATTCTTTCTTGACAATTTCATTTTTTTCTATAATTTCATATGTCTTTTTGTTCATATATGACCTAATCATTGTTTGATACAATTACCATACTATAACTTTTAGGTAACACCAGAGTCTTTAAATGTCAGAGGTCGATTTTTATTTGTTCCAAAGTTAATGTTTTATTCAAACAAAACACATATTCAACTGTTACAAAAGCGTAATTATCAAATCGTCACGAACACTTTTATTCTTTTAATCTTTTTCTCAATAATCGATCCCTAATGACAGTTAAACCACAGTAAGTATTGATATTTGTAAAATATAGGCCTGTGAAAGAAGTGTCCTTCAAATAAAGCAGTTATTTTATCTTTGTCCTCTCAACTGCATTAAGTTTGTATCTATGTAACTTTAGAGTATTAGACATACCTACTCAAACTTAAATGATTTAAACATTGTTGTTCATAATACACGTCAAGAAAATATAATAGTTTTATTTCATATGAGATTTATGTATCTGTTCTGTTCATACCTATTCAAAATAAAATGTTTTAACTTTATTTAAATACATGTATACTTTTTATATAATTACGCTGATCTTGTGACACGATAATTGAATTGAAATATGACTCGATTACTATTTAATTGAATAAGGAACAAATACGTTTTCAGTGTATCCTCGAGAACTTATGCCAGCTTATATACCGTTATACATACTTGATAAAAATTAACATATAAGGTGCTTTCATTACTTGATCTGTAAATTAAAGTGTAATTATTATATGTTAATGGGCATTTATATTGATAAGCTGATTAACTTAACAACTTTAATACAAATTGAATTACCCTTGTATTGTAAAATGTTACTTTAATACCCATAAAAGAAAGTTGCGGTCAATAAGCAGGTCAGTGTAATCCAAAACACCCTCCACTTTAATAATGCTAAATCATACTCCATTTTCTCTCTCAATATAGAAATAAGATGATTTGGTATGATTGCCAAGGCCAAATAAGAATATATGCGTGGTTCCAGTAACCCTACCTTCCCTACTTTTTCACTTCAAAATTTGCCTACCCTAAAGATTTTATTGTCTTTTTTCATTAAGCACTGTTAAAGTCAGAATGTTGCTCCCATAGACTCAATGTAAAAAAAAACCATAAAATAAAAAAAAAAAAAAAATCCCTACCTACCTACCCTAACTTTTTTTCAGATGTAACTGGAACCACACATACTTTTTTATTTGGCCCAATGAGACAACTCTCTGAGACCAAAATGACTTAGAATTTAACAACATTAAACCACCGTACGGCCTCAACAAAAAATAAACCCACACGGTTTTTGGTGGGGTTCGTCACGGTTGCTCAGCCTTTAGTTTTTTAAGTTGTGTTTTGTGTACTATTGTTTGTCTATTGTTTTTTTTTTCTTTTGTAGCCATGTTGTCTGTTTATTTTCAACAAATGAGTTTGAATGTCCCTCTGGTATCTCAGTTTCGCCCCTCTTTTAGTTATTTAAGGCCCTGAAATGACAAAATTAACTATAAAATAATTCCAGCGAGAATACTAATGGCCTGATGTATGTGCTGATTTATGAAGCTAACTATATTTTTTATCCAGTGTCAAACCTCTTTGTGACCCTTTTTAGGACTTGACGGAGGTGAGGGAAACCAACTATTAATAAAACCGACTACTAAGAAATATTATCTATTCTTGTTTAATTTAAACCAGAAAACATTTACACACACTCATTAACATAGATAAAATCGGAAAAGATACATTGCACAAGAAATAAGTATGACCATTTATGTTATTTTTTCAGAATCATGTCGAAAACAATTAACAAGAAGGCAGATACTAAAGTAAAGACTGTCATGTTACCCGGAGAAAGAGGACCAGAAATCCAATATCGCCTGACTGGGTTTCATCAGACAGCAAAAAGAAAAACCGTTCCTAGACTCCGAAAAGCACAAAATGCCCAGATTTCAGCAAAGAATGTTACAACAAATGTTATCCACAATAACAATGAACAAGAAAATACAAACGCTTTATCTTTAGAAAACAAAAATGCTCAACCGGAATCAACAATGGTGTGTCTGAAAGACAAAGATGATGTTAAAATTAGTAGAATCAGTGATTACCAACCTAAGCCTTCCACGGAATTTTGTTGTGCTAATGATAAAGATACCACCGGAAGTTGGATATCAGGGATTGAATTTGTTCAGGATGATCACATTATTTTACTGGATACTAATAACTGTAAACTAAAACGATTTAACACACTGTTCAGATTTCAATCGGAAGTCGAAGTGCCCGTTGACTGCGCGAGCATGACTAAAATATCTGATAAAGAAATTGCTGTTACATGTTTAAATGAAGTTCATTTTTATTCCATCGGCCATTTTGGTATGAGTCGATCTTCAAAACATTTTGAGGTGAGCGGAGATGCTTACGGCATAAGTTACGGGGACGGTAAATATGCTGTCACATGTGATGTAGAAGATGAAGATAAATGTGCTATTCGTATTCTAGATATATTTGGTGATGAAATACATGTGATAAAAGTGAAAGGGAGTGATAATGAAGAAATCGACATTGGTCCGTACTGCCAGATAGACAACATGCATCAAGTTGTAGCCGTGTCTGATTTCGACAACCGTTTTGTACGTTGTTATAATTTCAATGGTTCTTTAAAATGGAAGTGTGAGGTGGCAGGTGGTCCAAGAGGTCTTTTAAAAATTGGAAATGATTTAATTGTTTCAGATAATTATGGACAAGAAATTTGTGCAATAACGATAGATACTGGAAAGAAGAGAACACTTCTTCAAGATGAAGATGGTGTATTCAATCCAGAATTAATTGCATGTAATGGCAGAAACTTACGTCTTGCAATAACGCAGCGAGCTTTTGATACCATCAGTATTTTTAATTTAAGTAAAAGACAGTAACTATGAATTAATAATTGGGAGTATTATATATGATAGCTATTTTTTTTATAATGTTAAATGTCTGTATCTAAGACAGAGAGGATATAGAGTAGATATTTACCCAACGACTCAGAAAACAAAAAGACATTGAGATGTCAAAATACGATCTTACATGCTTAGTTCATAGATACTTCGCCTGTAAATATAAAACCAACTTTAAGATATGTTTTGCTGTTTTATGCCTCGCCTAATATGAGCGTCACTGATGAGTCTTATGTAGACGAAACGCGGCGCGTCTGGCGTACTAAATCATAATCCTGATACCTTTGATAACTTTTTCTAATATAGAAGGAGGCATACCTTCGAATCCATTAGCCGTCGTGTATCAAGTAAATGAAGCTTACTGTTAAGTTTTGCTCATTTTGATGTGAACTTGAGATTATATGCGAAATGTAAAAGTGTGAACGCGGTATTATTTCAAAAGGAGACATAATGATGTTTATATTTGTATGGATTTTTGTAGAATGTTTAAAGAAAACATATTCTTGAAAGGTTTAAATATTTAATGTATTTATTTAAGAAATAAACCCTATTAAATACCGTTCCTGAGTTTAGAATCACTGTTCTCCCTTCCTTTCCCTTCTATTAAAGTCGTAAATAAACATAATTACCAAAAAATTTTGTAGCCTGTCTGAATCACGTGATTGGAAAATATCTTGTAGGAGAATTAGGAATACATGAACACATACAAAGACGTGTCATTTGACAAGGATGGGATTAGGCAAATCATAAGTCCTTCATGGCTTCAATGAACACATACAAAGACGTGTCATTTGACAAGGATGGGATTAGGCAAATCATAAGTCCTTCATGGCTTCAATGAACACATACAAAGACGTGTCATTTGACAAGGATGGGATTAGGTAAATCATAAGTCCTTCATGGCTTCAATGAACACATACAAAGACGTGTCATTTGACAAGGATGGGATTACAAAGACATGTCATTTGACAAGGAAGGGATTAGGCAAATCATAAGTCCTTCATGGCTTCAATGAACACATACAAAAACGTGTCATTTGACAAGGATGGGATTAGGCAAATCATAAGTTCTTCATGGCTTCAATGAACACATACAAAGACGTGTCATTTGACAAGGATGGGATTAGGCAAATCATAAGTCCTTCATGGCTTCAATGAACACATACAAAGACGTGTCATTTGACAAGGATGGGATTAGGTAAATCATAAGTCCTTCATGGCTTCAATGAACACATACAAAGACGTGTCATTTGACAAGGATGGGATTACAAAGACATGTCATTTGACAAGGAAGGGATTAGGTAAATCATAAGTCCTTCATGGCTTCAATGAACACATACAAACTCCTCAGTGTCGAACCACAGCCTATAAAAACAGTTTTATTCCAAATACTCTTGAAAAGTGGAATTCACTTGATGGAGAAGTTAAAAATATTTTAAGCTTCACAGGATTTAAAAGAAAACTGAATGAGGACATAAGTCCTTGTCCTGTTTTCTTTTCCACTGGTTCACGTAAAGTTAATATAATCCACTGACAATTAAGAAATGAGGCTAGTGATCTAAAAGATCATCTCTTCTGTGATCATTTGTCGGACAGCTCTATGTGTGCATGTGGAGATCCAGTAGAAGATAATTTTCATTTCTTTTATGTTTGTCCATTTTACATTTATCAGAGATATGAGCTCTTTCGAAAAATAAGTAACTTTAAAAATGTCAATCTTGATGTCCTACTACAGGGTTGCTCAGACTTAAATATTGATGAAAACACAGAGATATTTACATATGTACAACAATATATTCATGAAACTGGAAGATTTTTATAATAATTCATGTGATATTATACTGCTTAGAAACCAGCCTATAACCACAGTGTACCACTCTTTAGTCTTAATTAAAGACAAACCTAACTTTAACACAAAAAACAACCAATTGTGTTTAGCATCCTTTTGCAAATAAATTTATATATATTTTATTTTATTTTTTGTATTAGTAATTATATTTTCAAAAATCAAGAAATTAATAGTCATGTAATAAGATGGTACACTAAATTATTTATGTATTGCAAAAAAGGGCCAATCAATTCTTTTTATTCATATAAATAGAACAACTTTGTTGCAGTGAGCTTTTGAATTTGAGTAAAAATCACTTCACGATCTACTTGATTCCTAACCAACACTTATTATTTTGGTATAAAATTCGACATCACCTTCAGTAGGTCTTGCTTTAACTTTGTTAACATAGTTATTTATATATGTATACACAAAAAATACTTCAAGAAGTGGAGGAACTGCCTCCCTGACTCACTGCAACAACATATGATCTATTAACTTATCAGAAAATTATATACTATCATGCATGTTATTCAATCCATCTTGTATGGGAAAGGATTTGTATAGGCACTGCCTTTTGTCCAATCCCTTTGTTTAAATGTACATTTGATATTTGAACAATAAAATATTTTTTGAATAAAAACACATACAAAGACGTGTCATTTGACAAGGATGGGATTAGGCAAATCATAAGTCCTTCATGGCTTCAATGAACACATACAAAGACGTGTCATTTGACAAGGATGGGATTAGGCAAATCATAAGTCCTTCATGGCTTCAATGAACACATACAAAGACATGTCATGTGACAAGGATGGGATTAGGCAAATCATAAGTCCTTCATGGCTTCAATGAACACATACAAAGACATGTCATGTGACAAGGATGGGATTAGGCAAATCATAAGTCCTTCATGGATTCAATGAACATTACATTGAACAACAACTGCAGGACTTACCTTGGTTGTATTGGATACCTAAGCTTCACAAAAATCCGTACACACAACGGTACACTGCCGGTTCATCTGCATGTTCCACTAAAGAATTGTCAATTAAATTGTCTCCAAAAATACTGTGAAACTGTTTACTCGCGTAGTGGTATTAACCATATGTGGATTCTTAAAAATTCTAAAGAACTTCTAGATAATTTTAAATCTCGGTCTTTTTCTGAAATTACTTTTATAAAAACTTTTGATTTTTCAACCCTATATACCACCATTCCCCCTGTTAAATTGAAAAATCGCCTGAAGAAATAATCCTCAATGCCTTTCAGCATACAAATGGTAGCATACGCTATAAATTTATTACTTTGGGATATCATAATGCATTTTTTGTTAATAGTGAACAAAAGGGTAAAACATGCTGTACAGAGGAACAAGTGATCAGTATGCTGGAGTTTCCTATTGACAACATATTTGTTGAATTTAGAGGTAGACAATAGACACGGCTTCCTCCGCCTCATTTTTAGACTTATATCTCGAATTCGACATACACAGTCATCTCATTACCAGAATCTATGACACACGAGACGATTTTAATTTTGAAATTATCAATTCCCCCCACCTTAGTAGCAATATACCAACTTCAGCTGTATATAGGATATACATTTCCCAACTTATTTGATGTTCAAGAGCTTGCAGCTCCTACTCAGACTTTGTAAAACGTCACCAATGTCTGAGCAGAAAGTTGATAAACAAGAGGTATGTCAAAGATCGTCCCGTCCTTTTTCTAAAAAAAGTTCATTGGAAGGTACCAAGACCTTGTTGATAAATATTCCGTATCAACTTCACAAATAATACATGATGGTCTTGATGTATAGATTATGCATACTGACGTTGTTTATCATCTTAACAATGTGTTATATTGTTCTTTCCTTTGTCTTTGTTCTATTATAAATATTACTTTTACTGTTTGGTCTGTTTTTTTGTGATATCCAACAACAAATGGAAGTTTTTAACAAGCTTGACTGGCTATACATTCGATATCCATTTGACGTGGCTCGGTACTTACACATCTCGTCCATGTGTTTGTATTATCTTTCATTTTTTGCTGTTGTGTTTTGTATGTGTGACTTTTTGTGTTTCGTTGGTTCATATAAAGTGACGATTTCACCAATGTGTTATTAATCTATTATATGTCATTATGTTATTGTTCTATTATAAAGTTGAAAATACTTTGAACGAAAAAAATATTTTACTCGCGTAGGTGTATTAACCATATGTGGATTCTTAAAAGTTCTAAAAAACTTCTGGATAATTTTAAATCTCGGTCTGTTTCTGTAATTATTTCTAACATACTTTTGATCTTTTAACCCTGTAAACCACCATTCCCTATGTGAAATTATAATTCTTTTTGAAAAAACATTGAGAGGCAAAACTATTTTATATTTTATTCCTATGTGTCGTTTACATTTTATGCGAAGCAATGCATGTGATTTTTAAATGTGATAGATGCTTCTTGTGCTTTTTGTTAAATATTTGTTTGTTTTGAGATTGTGACACAGTGATGACTGCTGTACCCATATTTTGACTATTTTACCTATTATGTCTGTTTTGTTCACGAATCGTTGTACATATAATGGAATTTGATGCGACTGTCATACAAGTGAGAGGTTTAGCGCTATAAAACCAGGTTCAATCCACCATTTTCTACTTTTGGAAATGCCTGTACCAAGTCAGGAATATGACAGTTGTTGTCCATTCGTTTGATGTGTTTGTATCATTTGATTTTGGCCATTTGATTTGGGACTTTCTGTTTTGAATTTTCCTCAAAGTTCGGTATTTTTGTTATTTTACTTTTAACTGATATAGATTAATCATTTAGGTTCAGATATGATTTGCATTTAAACCTATTTTTTTTAGTTATGGTGTATGTAATACTGAAGTTAACTAGTTTGCTTTTCTTGATATTGAGCTAATTAGAGTTATCTTTCGTAGTATATTGTGTCTTATTGGATGTTTTATGTTTTAGAATGCATTAATTAAGATTGCCTTATAATAAACCTTGACCTATATTATTCAGGGTTATTTTCGCCTAAATATGTGAATCTAACGTGAAATTGTTTACGAAGGTAATGAAGAGCAACAACTTCACCTTTGATGATGATCATTATCTACAATTAATGGACCTGCTATGGGCACCAAAATGCTAAAATATGTCTGGGGAGATTAGAAAAAAACCTTGAATCTTCAGTCGAATAATAGCTTAATTTTAGATTTAGATTCATCGATGGACAATGAAATCGAAATAAAGTGACGACAACATACAATAAATCATCAAAGCATAAAATTTACTCATGCAAAATCTGAATAAGAAATCACCATCATCGATACTTCTAGCCGTCTCTTACAAATGTCATGATATCCACTACCCTTTATTTCTAGGCCTGATACTCATCAATACCTATCCCCAAACAACTGCTCACTTACTAAGAGCATCCCGTACAGTAATTAAAAGTCCAATATAGACAAAAAACCTAAGTCAACTCAAAACCTGACGGAAGAGAAGGGCTGTAAACACAAGACTACTAGTAATCAAATAACATTTTAGAAAGCGGAAAATATCACAATAGGCAAACTGCTCGTGTTCTGACTAATCACCCATCTTCCCAAAAAAAAAAACCCAAAACAGCTCCGGTGTCATTCGTGAGAATTGAAAATCATTTGAAAAGAGTCCAAACTATACAAGATCTTTCTCAAGCTCCAATGATAGCTTCTAGACAACCCGATAGTCTGCGAAACCTGTTGGTGCAAGTGCTAGTATCTGAGCTGAGTTTTACTTCTGTAAAATACCGTTCATATGTTGACGAACACAGCAAATAAGGCCTACAATAAATCACTCATTAATACCCCATAGTAAAGCCACCAACAGTAAATAAGTTTCAGTGTGACCTGCAAAAGCATAAATGCTTTTTACATTCTACTCAACAAACACATCATTTGTTACAGGAATGATATCTTGAAGAAGCCACTTCTCCCTGTTAATATAAAAATGAAGCGATTGTTTTTTGACTACCAAAAAGTAAAATCACAAAAATACTGAACCCAGAGGAAAATCTAATCGGAAAGTCCATAATCACATGGTAAAATCAAATAACAAAACACATCAAAATCGAATGGCCACATTCCTGACTTGGTACAGGCATTTTCAAATGTAGAAAAACCTGGTTTTATAACGCTAAACCTCTTACTTTGATGACAGTCTCATTAAATTCCGTTATATTATAACTATCCACAAAATTTCAAAGGAACATGTTCAAGAATTTGGACATTTCCAAGCGAGATAACCCAAGTTGTTTAAGAATTTTTATTAAAACTCTGATAGTTTTAAATTGCTCACCGAGATATAATTTTATTATGACACATGATATCTCGTATGTGTATTTAAATTAAGTCTTCATAATTTTGGTAAATTGACATAACCTTGGTTTTGAATGTATCTGTGTTATTCTATTGTTCACTTTTTTTTTATCGAAATATATCATGGCCACGGTATATCAAATTCATAAACAAAATACGTAATTTTAATACATTTTTCTGTATCAAATCTCTTTAAAATTTGATAGAACTTTCAATAACAATTACCACATTTTACTTCTAAATAATGAAAATGGGCAAAGCAGAAACTATTATAAAGTCAACCTTTCTATTATGTCGATCCATTTGTATACTGTACATACGACATCTGTTGAACGGCGGTTTTGGAGTTTGCATTTCAGACAACAGAAAACATTGATTTAAAAATTTTTTTTCTTGATAATTAGATTGTTTCATCATTTTTTAATCTTATCTGCTATGGAAAAATTAACTGCGACGAAAAGTGGAATTTTTATGATTTTTTTTAAAGCATCATCCCATAGTGAAAGGTACAATAACCACATAGAAACAGGGGAAAAAGAAAAAAAAAAATATGAATGTTATTTTCAAATGGCCATTGACAACAGTAAACGCTGACTTAAAGTTATTTCTTTTAAAGAATCATTTTTGAAAATCCTTCTAAAAGTTCACTTGCTATGGATTTTTTTTATCACATTTAAGGTAAAAAAGATATATTAAAAATTATAACAGGGTATAAGTGTTTACCGTTTACATAAATAATAACTATTTATAAGATTTATCAATGACATAGCACGTGTACTGATCAATGTAAAAAAATTAAATGTCCTTCATTCTTGTGTATGGTGGATGAAAGCAATTAAAGCGAACTATGCGGTTTTCATAAATGAGAAAACCCCATACCGTATAGTCGACTATAAAATACCCCAACAGGAAAAATATGAAATAATTCAATTAAGAAAACTAACGGCAAATTTTATAAAAAAAAACAGTTTACGAAAACAAATATAACTGGTATGAGCCAAGTTAGCCAACATTTCTATCATGAACCTCTATAGCGGTTTCATCTACACTCAATAATTCATGATCAGATTAATTTATTCTTGAATATCGGAATGTGCATCTCCAGCTGATTCTGATGCATCATGTAGTTCCTGTAACTCAACAGTTTCCTCAGTGCTCGTTGGGGCACTCTCGGTTGTTCTAGCAAGTACACCATATAAATCCTCCTCTGGCAGATATAAGATGCTAAGTCCGGTGTGCTTGTATTATCTGAGTTTGATTTCATTGGTGATTTCAAAAGATTTAATCTCGGTATCGGTTTCGAAGAAATATGAAAAACAACCTTAAAACCATGTCTTTGAAGGTTGGTACCTATTTTAAAAACGTTTAAACCCGCTGCATTTGTTTGCACTTTTCCTAAGCCAGGAACCTAGTATTCAGTATTTGTCGTTTGTTGATGTGGTTTATTATATAGATTAATCCGTTGGTTTTCCCGTATGAATAGTTTTACACTAGTCATTTTTGGGGCAGTATGTAGCTTGCTGTTCGGGGAGAGCCAAGACTCCGTGTTGAAGACCGTACTGGGACCTATAATGGTTAACTATTACACATTGATGGATAGTTGTCTCATTGGCACTCATACCGGATATCTGCTTATATCTATTTACTAACATTACTTTTTCCAACTCCCTAACATAAAGCTGCAGATGATTTCTTATCACACTCTCGATCAATGGGAAACTTTAGCATTTTGGTCACCTTCATATGTATAGGTTCCTTTTATCCGAATACTGCTATCGTCTCGATGGAATATGAAAAACAACCTAAAGTAAGGAAATTCCTCTAACCCCGTGTCAAAATAAATTCTAATTACACGTATTGTTCCGATTGAACCGGAGACAAATTTACGCCCTATCACGTTTAATCTCCATGAATTTAAGAAAACTATTGTTTATATATTGAGCTCACAATATGTTCAACATGTGCGCACTAAATTTATAATTAGCGCACAATATGATTGACTATACAGGTCTTTAACAGGGCTCCGTAGTACGGTCACAGTATGTTTTATTACAATTTTAAAAGTATGTCGTAGAAAAAAGAAGCAAAGAGAAAAAAATGTCTTGTTATACTTCTATGTTTATTTTCTTTCCGTCTATCTGTCAAAATGAATGTATGCACAACTACTCCTCCTGCGGTTGATATATATATTTGAACAAAAGCTCAGTATTAGCGAATTTTATTTATGATTGACAAAGTTGTGAAGAAGTAAGAGTGAATGCATTTAACCCGACACATTCGGTATATGCTTGTCCAAAGTCATGAGCCTGTAATCCAATAGATTTTATTGATAGCTTTCAGTCATGTTTGTTTTTATGTTTATTATTTTGTGCAAAAATTAGGTCGTTGGTTTTCTACTTCGCAGTTTCAAAGTCAGTATTGGTGTTGCTCAGTGTTGAAGGCTGACCGATGACCAATAGTTGATTTACGTCCATGTTATTTAGGAAATAATTGTCTCAATGGCCAGACTTTATGTGAAGATGTGTGCTTCTTACATAAAAACTACTCCAACATGGTTATGCATGAGTTAGTGACTGGAAACGACTCAGCACTTTTGCAAGGTCATAATCACGCATTGGTTGACCATTACGACGTCTCGACCCATTAGGAACATTAGACATTAGACATTATTAGACATTATTTTATTATACCAATCATGGGCCCTTGTTGGGCAAGATACAAAAACATCATAATACAATGATTATATAAACATGATATCACGACATCACATCTCAAGTTATTAGGTTAGTTGTCTGCTTTGTAATATATCGCATTTTTCCTATTTTCTATCCTTACATTTTGTCTAAATATATAGATTTCTAGTGATGTATATGAAGAAGAGAATGCTAAACATGTAGACGCAACTGGTCACATTCCGTTTCGAGGTCATCAGTTCTGTTGATTTTTCTGTTATCTTAGTACACAAAACGAATTTGCAATCAAAGAAAGGTCAAAGACAAATAAAATAGAGAGAGAAACCGAACCGTAATATTCAAAGGTAGCGAATAAACTCATCATAGATACCAGGATTGAAATGTTGTTTTTGCACCAGACTGCGTGTTTCGTCTACAAAAGACTCATCATTGAAGTTTGAATCAACACAAGTTAAAAAGGCCAAATAAAGCACCAAGTTGAAGAGCAGTGGAGACCAAAATTCCTAAAAGTTTTGCCAAAGACAGAATGTTTTGTTCCGTCTTACTGCCTGTAAACATTGCGAACAATAACCCTCTTATTCATTTAAAGGAATATGATTTATATATCTTTAATCAGGATAAATCAAATAAATCAATTATAAAATCAACACATACATGTGTTTATGAAATGGAACGAAATTACAAATATGTTCCAACACAGAAACAACGAAAAAATTCACAAAACCCGATGGAAGATTTTGTACTCTAAACATAAGACTAATCAACAAAAATTTCAGGAAGCCGACAATTATCCCAAAAGGCAAACAAAACGTTATCTGACTAACCATCCATCTAGATAAAACAGCTCCAGTGTCATTCTTAAGTATTGGAAATAAGTTGAAAAGTGACCCAAGTATCCAAGATCTTTCTCGAGCCCCACTGATAGCTTCTGTACAACCCAATAGTCTGCGAAAACTGTTGGTACAAGAGAAAGTGTCTGAGCTGCGTTTATCTTTTTGAAAATATCGTTTATACCGGTATATATGGTGACAAACGCAACAAATATTGCATACAGATGCATCACTCATCAAAATCCTACAATAAAGGCAATTAACAATAATTACAATGTTTTTCAATGTGACCTGCAAAAGTATGAATGCTATTTACATTCTTTTCCACAAAGACCCCAATAGTCACAGGAGTGGTGTCACTAAGAAGCCACTTCTCCCAGATAATTTAAAAACGAAGAGATGGTTTATGTTTGCTAACGTGAACTTTCCACCAAAAGTTCAAATGAATAGGATGTAACGCATTATAGGAATCCGTACGACATTCAACAATGAGAAAAACCCATACATGACTTGAAAAATACAAAACAATTCAATTGGGAAAACTAACGGCCTTACTTGTAATAAAACAGTTAACGAAAAACAAATATGACAGATATAAACCAAGTTAACCAATATGTCTATCATAATCCTCTTAAATGATTTCATTTTCATTTGATAAACCCTCATCGGAGTCATTTATTCCTTTATATCAGATTGGGCGTCTCAAACTGAATTTGAATCATGTAGTTCCTGTAATTTTACAGTATCCCCGTTGCGTGTTGGAGCACTCTCAGTTGTCCAAGCAGTTAAAACATATGAATCTTCCTCTCACGGAGATTCAGAAGGTACGTCTGCTGTGTTTGTACTATCTGAGTTAGGTTTCGGTGGTAATTTGAAAAGTTTTTATCTCGGTACGGTTTCGATGGAATATAAAAAACTATTAAAAACGTCTTAACATTACTTTGTCCAACTTCCGAACATTTATACGCTGATGATGATTAACGACCTCATTTGCAAGATGAAACATATTATTTGGAAATTAAAACATGTTTGTCACCTTTCTATGTGCATGTTCCATTTGATCGAATACTTCTGAATAAGATTAGCCCTTTAACCCCGTGTCAAAATAAGACCTTTTTCAAGTATTGTTCTTATTGAACAGGAACATTAAAATACACTACCACGTGTAGGCCCTATGAATTTAAGAACACTACTAGTATTATATTTATATTGAGCGCACAATATAATTATATATAGCGCATTTAATAAAAGCCTGTGCGCACTTAATGTATATTGAGCGCACAATATGATTGTCTATACAGGTCTCTAACAGAGTTCTGTAGTACGGGCACAGTATGTTACGAAATTACAATACTAAAGTACGTCGTAGAAAAACGAAACAAGTAGAAAAAATTTCCTGTTATATAAAACGCTATAAATTTCCTTTCCGTCTATCTGTCAAAATAAAAATATGCACAACTCCTCCTCCTGTGGTTGATATATATTTGAACGAATGCACAATATTAAGATGCCAACAGACGAAGGGATTTTGTTCAGGATTGACAAAGTTGTGCAGAGGTAAGAAGTTTACACATTTGGATCGCCTTATTCTTTATATGACTGTCCTAAGTACCAGAAACCTGTAATTAAGTGGTTTTCGTGATTGCTCTAAGTCATGTTTGTTTTTATGTTTGTTGTTTTGTTTTGCTCATTTGAATGGTTTCAAATTAAATATAAGTGTAACTCAATATGGAAGGTAACACAATGACCTATAGTTGATTAATTCAAACATAGTAATGAGGTAGACTAGTGACTTAGATAAACTCATCACAGATACCAGGATTAAAATTTGACACTCACGCCAGACGCACGTTTCGTCTACAAAAGACTCATCAGTGACGCTCGAATAAAAAAATGTTTAAAAGGCCAAATAAAGTACGAAGTTGAAGAGCATTGAAGAACAAAAATTCCTAAAAGTTTTGCCAAATACAGCTCAGGTAATCTACTCAGGTAGAAAAAAAGCCTTAGTATTTCAAAAATTCAAAACGACACAGCATTATTGCAAGGTCATCCTCATATATTGGTTGACCAATGCAACGTGTCTGTGTCTCGACTCAGCTGGAGCAATTGTTCACGACCTCTGATCTAAATAAGTCATCTACTATGTGTAATTTACTGATTTTTCCTATTTTCTATTGTGACATTTTGACTGAATCCGGATATCAAGTGATGCAGGTATAGGAGAGGATGATAAACCTGTTGACGCTACCGGTTTCGTTCCGTTTGGAGGTTATGAGTTCCGACAATTTTCTTTTATCTTAGATTACAACATGGATTCGCAAATTTAGAACATCAGTGTAATGCTGTTGCACTTTTTTTACTTGTTGTAAAAACTTAGAAGAACTATTACATCATCGTGTCTTTGATATAATTTATAAGTAAAGTCAAAGACAAATATAAATGGAGAGCGAGACCGTTCTGTTCATAGACAGAATGTGTCGCTTCGTCTATCTGTCTGTTAAAATTGCTAGCAGAAACCCTCTTCTACATTCAAAGTAATATGATTTATTTATCTTTCATCGGGATAATCTATATATCGCACTATCTTTAGTATTTATTACTAGTAGGTCAAAGACAAGTGAAACAAAACGGAATAAATTTCCTGCTTGAACAATATTTAGAGTATTATAAAAGTAGAAGTTCCAAGAAATAAGAAAAAAACATCCTTTTCAGAAGAAATTCAAAACTCTTGTTCAAATAATACACTATCTGATTCATCGTCATTGTACATGTGAAATCCAGGAGATGCAAAAACACTTCTTTACAATGCAATCGAAAGAAAATTTGTGAAACCGAAACCTGTTGTCGACTCTATTGAACGTATACACAAAAATGTGATGTCTTCATATTAAAAATACTAGATATTTGATATCTTTTATGTCGAGTCCCAATGTACAGACATGATTGTTATCAATTATATTGATTACATGATTAAAGCTTTGGTCATACCTTAACGGATAGCTCGAACGGATGCCTAACGGATAACTTTTTTTCAATCCGTTCATGTCCGTTAGACGTCCGTTCTTATCCGTTAGTCGTCCGTCAATATTCGTTGCATGTCCGTTTAGCGTACGTTTTATCCGTCGACGTCCTTTCTGTCCGGTGGAAAATTTTGAGCATATTCAAAACTTTGAACGGACGCCCAACGGATGAAATGTCCGTTGAACGTCCGTTAGGCGTCCGTTTTGTACGGTACTCGTCCGTTTCGTTTCCGTTTTGAATCCGTTATATGTCCGTTATACATTCGTTGGAGGGCTGTCAGATAAATTCACCAACGGAGTTCTACCGGACGTTTAACGGATAAAACGGATGTTAAACGAATGTGAAACGGACTTCTACCGGACGTATAACGGATAAAACGGATGACGAACGGATCTGAAACGGATAAATGTCAATTGAAAATTTTGCGTCAGAATGCCAATTATTGGTCTTTCATTTTTTTTTAGGTTAATGAATTCTTTTATTCATAATCGATCTTAGAGTAAGGGCACGTCTTCACAATCCAGGCCAGACACTGTCCTTTGGTGGATTTTGAAGAACAAACCAAAACCAGTTACACAGAAGCATTTTGAATATTTATGCGATTTACATATTTTATTATTGTCGCCTTTAACTTTCCGTATATCTTGTTCATCTGTTTTATCCGGTACGCTTCCGTTAGGTGTCCGTTTTATGCGGTACTCGTCCGTTGGATGGACGTTCGACATCCGTTCCGTCCGGTGCGTTTCCGTTTCTCGTACGTTGTATATCCAGTGTGTGTCCGTAATGCATTCGTTACGCGTCCGTTTTATTCGATCAGTACATCAACGGACTCCCAACGGATAACAATTTTGTCAACGGACAACTTTTATTTTTAACCGTTAGGCGTCCGTTCGTGCTATCCGGTAATGTGTGACCGAGGCTTAAGACTCCGAGGTTTCAACTCCCGGAGTCAAATTTTAACCCCTTGTCATATAGCTTTTTTTGTTTTAATGTATTCATACATCCTTGGCTTTCAAAAGTTCGGTTTTAGCATTCCTGACGCTTAACACTTAAGAGGCAAGACATTTTTTAATTGATATTTCATTTTCTAACAGAAATTAAGTGATATCATATATTGTAGTGTTTAACAAATGTATGCATGTTAAGCATTGGGGTAAGAAAATTAACCTTTGCTTTACTGTATAGACTATATCCAGGTTTAACCTTTGGTATGGGAGTTACAAGTTTAATATAAAAAAGAAGATGTGGTATGATTGCCAATGAGACAACTGTCCACAAGAGACCAAAATGACACAGAAATTAACAACTATAGGTCACCGTACGGCCTTTTTGAACAGCGGTAAACTACTGTTGCCTTTATTTATACTTCAACAATGCGCAAACCCAATACCGAATAGTCAGCTATAAAAGGCCCCTAAATGACAATGTAAAACAATTCAAACGAGAAAACTACTGGCCTTATTAACATTTTCATCTGAGGCATATATATTCCATAATGGTCAACTAAATCATGATGCATCATTTGACAAGGATGAGATTTTGGTGAATCCTTCGTGGCTTTAATGAACATTACACTGAACAGCAAATATGAGGATTTACCTTGTTTGCAATAGATACCCGAGCGTCGCAAAATTCCATACAAACAATGGTACATTGCCAGCTCATCTTCAAAGGAATTCTACACTAGATTGTCAAAAATTATATCTGCACTGAAAAACGGTCTTGAAAAATACTATTAAACTGTTTACTCCCATATTGGAATAACTATATATGGATCATAAAAAAAACTCTAGAGAACTTCAAGATAATTTTAAATTTCGATCTTTCTCTGAAATTAATTCTTTCAAAACTTTAGATTTTTCAACAATGTATTTCAAAAACCCCAAGTGAAATTAAAAAATCGTCTTAAAGATATAATCCGCAATGCTTTTCAGTAAAAGGATGGCAGCATACGCGATAAATGTGTTGCTTTGGGATACCATATGGCATATTTAATTAATATGAACAAGAAGGTTAAACATGCTACTTAGAGGAGCATTGGATCAGTATGCTGGAGTTTCTCATATACAACATATTTGTTAGATTTGGAGGTAGACTTTTTCAACTAGTTGTCGACATTCCAATGGGAACGACTTGTGCGCCTCTCCTTGTCAACCTCTTCTTATTTTCATATTTGTCAGAGTTCCTCTAGACACTTGTCAAAAACACGAAAATAAAAGATGCCCGATCTTTAATTTCCCATTTTGATATACTGAGGTTTTTCCATTAACAATCACAACTTTTCTGATCGGGCTCCATTAATATATCGTCTAGAACTAGAAATTAAAGAAACAACAGACACGTTTATTTCATTCTCATCTTTAGACTTATACCTTGAATTAGACAAAGCGGTCGATTTTTATATATAAATTATAAATGTTCCCTACATTAGCAGCAATACACCAACTTCATATGAAATATACATTTCCAAACTCATTCGGTTTTCAAAAGCTTGCAGCTGCTACTCAGACTCTAAAAACGATATCATACAGTGCCTGGGCAATACGTTGGAGAGCAAAGGTTATGGCAAAGAATTTATCGTCGTTTTTCTATATAAAAAAAAAAGGTTCATTCGAAGACAACAAAACCTTTTAATAAATATATCGTATCAACCTCACAAATGGTTGTTGTCCGTTCGTTTGATGTGTTTGGGTTTTTGATTTTGCCATTTGATTAGGAACTTTCTGATTTGAATTTTCCTCGGAGTTCAGTATTATTGTGATTTTACTTTTTACAATATAGACTGCTGTACCCATATTTTTTTATGTGTTTATGTATGTTTGTTTTGCTTAACATTTGTTATCAATATGATAGAATGCAATGTAACTGCTATTGCATTCAAGTGAAAGGTTCAGCTTGCTATAAAACCAGGTTTAATCCACCATTTTCTACACAAGGAAATGCCTGTAACAAGTCATGGTATGACAATCGTTTTCCATTTGTTAGATGCGTTTGAGGATTTTTGATTTTGATTTTTATGTGATTATCAAGTGAAAATTTAAATGTTTCTCGTAATATGACGTGAAGCTTATTCTATTTGGTTACATCAAGTTAAATAGGATAGATGCGATTACCATAGGCACCCCACTTAAAAGGGCATTTCCATCTTTTTTTCTCAGTGACTTCAAATATTGAATTTTACTTTTATGTCTTCTCATAGTTATTGTCAAATCAAACTTTTGCAATACGATTTTTTATGCCCTATTTTTGGCCATTATGTTTTCTGATCTGTGCATCCGTCCGTCCGTTCGTCCGTCTCTCGCGTTTCAGGTTAAAGTTTTTGGTCGAGTTAGTTTTTGATGAAGTTGAAGTTAAATCAACTTGAAACTTAGTAAACATGTTCCCTATGATATGATCTTTCTAATTTTAATGCCAAATTAGAGATTTTACCCCATTTTCACTGTTCACTGAACATAGAAAATTAAAGTGTGGATGGGGCATCCGTGTACTGTGGACACATTCTTGTTTTGACATTTTTGCAGTGACATACCGAATGATTGCCCTTATTCTATCATCTAAGGCCTTTTCCAACATCGAACAGCAATATGATTCCGTTTTTCAGCTGGCCGTATTTTGATCAACTGTATGAACCGTCATCATTGCATATTTTCAAGACAGTATTCATAAGTAAAAAAAACTCTGCTTAATGTAATAAAACTTATTAAAAAAAGGATTAAGCCTACATATATTTTCAATATTAAAAAAAAAACCACGCCAACAAATTTGATGAAGGGCTTTCTTTCCGTTTTAAATGTTCCTCCTAGTTCAGTATTTTTGTGATTTTCCTTATTAGTTCGTATGCACTAATATAATAATAGATTAAGATGAATTTCCCACAACATTCTCGGGATACTTGGAGTTCAGATATCCAGTTGAATAATCAGCAATAATGATAATATCCTAATCTCAAGATATATATTTTGAGTTTAAATTTGATCTTTATTATCTTGTTCGACATTTATCAATCGGTCTGATTACATAAGGACTATACTTTATATGGATAACAGGGCAAGTTTGATATATGTCAACGGTCTATGATATAACAACCCTATGTGACAAAAATGATGTAAAGGCAATTAGAGATCAGCTTACGACATTCAGCAATAGACTGATGTAACAAAATTATTTAAGAATACATGAATTTTATATAAGCAAAACATAATCATGTATGTAAATGCGAATAATAAATCAATACTCTAAATGGTGGGATGTAAAGTTATATATGATTATCTGTAATGGGAGGCTTTATCTCGTTTGCATTTCTCAAGGTAAATGAGATTTTGTAAAAATACGGGAACCCCCAAGTTGCTTTCTATGTGATTCGTTGCGATTGTTGGTATATATCTTATGTAGTTGAAACTAAAGCCAGTCCAAAAATATTTGATGTATTTTGATGCGATTACATCCACTTGGTTGGTACCATTACTGGTAGATAGTTAGTACCCGGGGATATCACCAACCCGGTAACCTGTATGTCTGTTTGTTTTGTTCACACATTGTTGTCAATTTATAGGAATTTGAGGCGACTGTCATACAAGTGAGAAGGTTAGCAAGCTATAAAACCAGGTGTAATCCACCATCTTCTACATAAGAAAATGCTTGTACCAAGATGTGTTTCAGCTTTTGACTTTGCCATTTGATTAGAGATTTTCCGTTTTAAAATTCTCAGAGTTCAGTATTTTTGTGATTTTACTTCTTTTTGGTACTGTCATGAACATGCGGAATTGTTTTATCAAAATTTGCAGTAATACAATTTTGAAAATCTTTTTGAATCAATAGCATGCGAAATACTGTCAGTTACTCAGACCTCAAATAAACTGATTGAAAGATTATGTCTTCATCATATGAATATCAAGCACAATCCCTCCCGTTAGGGGTTAAGTATCATACCATCATAAAAAAAAATATGAGAAAAACATAACCTGTATCATGCAAACAACTAGTTTTAGAATAAATGTGTTTATTTCCAATGCAAAGACCCTATAAGTGAATCAATATTAAAGCCAAATTCAGCCATCTTTAATGACCTGACAACAGTATCGTAACTATATCCCTTCTTGATAAGTCTGTTTAAAGGTTTTGTGAACTTTTGAGGCGAATGCCGACGTTTTTGTGATTTGTAAAGAATTATTCCATAAAAAAATTGGATGTGAAATACCTGAACGTATAAGATGTCTGCATGTTGATTTATATTTACGAATGGTGTCTTTGTAACGATGATAAAATTTAGTAAATGTTTTGACTAGTTTGTGTTATCGAAAACCCTAGTGCAGCAATAATTGTTCAGTAATACTTAAATTTCTCTCGCTAAAATCTAATACGGTGTTACATACACGAGCGAATCTTACAGGTTGAGATATATAAACACAATAAGATGGTTACAAAGAATGGATTATAAACAATAGGAAATGAAAATCATCTCTTTTGTCCTAAATTTTGGCATAAAGCGTCCCGTTAATGATATAGATATCAAGATCCAGGAAAGGGCAGTGCTCATTGTTAGTATTAGCTTTATTTAAAGTTAGTTCAACAGGATAAATTTCTTTAGTATACATACTGAAGTCGTCATTATTGAGAGCCAATATAACATCCAAGTATCTAAAAGTATTATTAATTTAAAGTTAGTTCAACAGGATAAATTTCTTTAGTATACATACTGAAGTCGTCATTATTGAGAGCCAATATAACATTCAAATATCTAAAAGTATTATTAATTTTTTGTATCAGATGTTGTTTTGATGGGTCTTTGCTGATTTTAGTAATAAATTGTAACTCATAACGATATAGAAACAGGTCTGCAATGCAAGTGGTGCACAGTTCGTCCCCGTTGAAATTTCGATAATTTGACGTTATACGGAATCTCCAAAGCGAACAAAAGTATATCTAGTAGAAATGCAATTGAGATAAAGTATCTAAGCATGTCTAATGGACATAGTTCTTTTGTTTGTTGTTACTAAAAATTGACCTATAAAAATGAACATATATATCTTCGCATCCTGACTTTTTAAATGCCACTTTAATAAGTGTGTGAAGTTTTTTTCTTAATAATAATATGAGGCAAAGCGGTATATATATAGGGTAGAAAAATCAAAACTTTGAACAGAATATAAGTATGCAATTTAACAAGTACTTCCAGCGAATTTTTGGCACTCCAAAAGTAATTAATTCGACTATTTTCAAAGGCCTTATTTGAACAAATGTATTATCGCCTATTACGCCTGAATGTGGAATCTTTTATTCATCCTACACAAATGCGAAGCCCTCATAGAAAGGCTCTTTCCTAGTACGGAAGATTAGACGATTGCATTATAATAAAACAAACCACTATTAAGGAATACTTTTGTTTAATATTCAATTTTGTAAAATTGGCAAAATAACGTAAACAATTTATAGATTTTTAGTTACTCCTTCTCCCTCAAACATAAAATTCTTGGTTCTGGATTCCTGTGAACGTTTTTTTTTTTTAATAAATGTCTTAAAAAGGCAGTATACCAAAACAGTTGACAGCTCATAGAAGTCATAGGTTAAATTAAGGTGACAGAGTTTTATCTATGTTCAAATCTCGTAAATCGATAAGGAAGAGGCAAATCAAGGTAAAAAAACCCGAGGGAACCGAAAGAACAATAAAAAGAGCGAAACTGGATGTGCATAAAAAACTCATCATAGATACCAGGCTTAAAATTTTGTACGTAAGACGCACGTTTCGTCTACAAAAGACGCATCAGTGTCGTTCGAATGAAAATTTTAAAAAGTGCAATAATAAAGCATGAGGTTGAATAGAATTGAAGACCCAAATTAAAGAAAAGTTTTGCTAAAATAAAAACCCAGCTTCGGTAATATATTCCTGGGGTAGAAAATTCTTAGTATTTCGAAAAATTCTGAGTTCGGTAAGCATTTAATTTATAATTATAACCATATACATGTTTATGATAATTCATGTCAACACAGAAGTACTGACTGGCTACTAGGGTGGTGATATTCTCGAGGAGGAAACCTTCCGGCAGCAAGTGGAATAGATCCAGTAGTTGTAAATAAATTCACCAACCTTAAGTTATATTCATTAATACAAATCAGAGCCAAAAATATGACAGAACCAATAGTGATATCAGATTGATATTGACGTCGTATATATGAAAGAATTAAATGGTTTTATTGAGCACAAATTACACCCATAAGAGGGTCAAAGGTATATCAATTATACATGTATTAACAATAATATAATGATGACAAGTACATACAATAAAACTAAATATTCAACACAAAATACAACAAATGACCTCAAATGCCCCTGTCCCCAGTTCGATGGAATGTTTTATAAAGGAGTTTAAAGATTTCACTTGCTGACTGGTGGTTCGATTTAGGATATATTTCATTTTATTATCAGAAAAAATTTTTGTATTGAGTTTTAAAATCGTTAAATAAGACATGTCTTAAATCATCGTTTATTTCACATACTAAAAAGAAATGGGATTCATCATCAAGAACTTTGCATTTGTCACAGTCTTTGAGGGCGTGCAATAATTTTTGATCTTCCAGTTTCAATAGCAAGTGAATGATCACGAATTCTAAATTTGCATATAACTTTAAAATATACCTACAAATGTAGTAAGTTGGGAAAGTAAAACAATGCAAATTTCAACCACTGTATGACCATCTGATTACGTATGAAGTGATAATTTTAGTGTATCTATTTCATGCGTTTGATGGAGGAGTTTTAAAGTTCAGAGTTACATTATAGTTCGTTTCTGTGTGTGTTACATTTCGCTGTTGTGTCTCTGTTGTGTCGTAGTTCTCTTATATTTGATACGTTTCCCTCAGTTTTAGTTTGTAACCCGGATTTGTTTTTTCTCTATCGATTTATGAATTTTGAACAGCGGTATACTATACCTCAAAAACAAATTGAGAACAAGCTCTGGTAAATCTCATGAAATAAATTGAGCCAGTTATGATAAATCAATAGCGGGCTGGGGAAGCTGATATATATAGTCTGAAGACTTGAGGAAATGACGAAAGGATAAATTAAATCAATTTGAATTTGCGATGATAGATCCTTGTTTTTAGATGTCAATCAAACAAAATTTGAAGAAAATCTTAATAAATTGTCTCAAAATGTTATAGTGAATGCATCGATAAATAACTTAGAATCATTAATGCATCTGGTATCAAACTTTTACACCTACATCCCATATCATTACTATTTAAGACTTATCTGTGACCGTCGGGTCAAAACAAATAAATGGCCAAATAAAGTACCAAGTTGAAGACCATAAAGGACCCAAAATCCTATGATGTTTGGCCAAATACAACTGAAGCAATCTATTCTTTTTGTAGAAAATCCTTAATACTTCTAAAAAATAAAAGTTCGAAATATTATCTCCATGTTCCCATTTAAACAACGATAAGAATAGCAAACATTAGATAACAGTTGCTTTTGTGCTGGTAGAGTTTTTATTCCCCGAGGGTATCACGAGCCCAGAAGTCAGTACATCTGTGTTGTCATGAATAATCATTGTTATCATGGTCATAATTATAAATTAACTATATTTATAAAACTTTGAATCTTTGAAATACTAAGGCTTTTCTACCTCAGGAATACATTACCTTAGCTGTATTTGGCAAAACTTTTAGGAATTTTGCTCTTCAACTTCGTACTTTATTGGGGCTTTTTAACCTTTTTTTTAGTCGAGCGTCACTGAAGAGTCTTTTTAGACGAAACGCGCGTCTTGCTCAAATGCAGAATTTCAATCCTGGTAACTATGATGAGTTTATTTACTAGGTAAGAACACCGATTCAAATAAAGCCGAGGTAAAAAAAAATCAAAAAGCTGAAAAGTTTGGTTTCAAACAAGAATAATGATGCTTCCATCTCATTCTTAAACACAAGAAACAAGATTTATTACAAAATCCATTGATTTCGCTCTCGGTTATCTTGGTTCTGATCTTTCTACAAATTGTCCTTGTTTCAGTGATTACTTACTTAGTTAGTTAACCGTTATGGAATAACCATTTTTCAAATGATATCGGATATGTTCCTTACGCCGTACCTTCAATCCCCTTCCCTTTCATGAATGTGACCTACCGAATTAGACTATTTAACAGATTTGTTATAATATGAGCAACACGACGGGTGCCACACGTGGAGCAGGATCTGCTTACCCTTCCGAAGCACCTGAGATCACCCCTAGTTTTTGGTGGGGTTCTTATTACTTATTCTTTAGTTTTTTATGTTGTGGCATGTGTACTATTGTTTGTCTTTTTATTTTCAGCCATGGCGTTGCAGTTTATTTTCGATTTATGAGTTTGTCTGTCCCTCTGGTATCTTTCTTCCTCCTTTCCTAAATAAACATATAGTATATCACTGTGAACTTCAAATAGGATATACTGCAAACATAAGAAGATTTTTGCTTTTATGTCATAATCTTCCCCTTAAAGTTGATGGGGATTGACAATTGAACTTGAAATTAAACACAACAGTTCTTCAAGTTGATGAATCCGAAATCACTGTCTGGATTCGCCTTCAATTGAAACGCACCCCCCCCCCCCAAAAAAAAATAAATAAGTCCATTGAGATGCAATACTGTGTAAAAACTTCCTGAGCTATGTGATTATTAAGGGACCTTGAACGAATGGCCAAAACCACTTTGCCTGCGGGATTTGAAACCTTATAAACAAAACAAAAAATGAAATATATGTTATAAATCCTTTTAGTGGCGTAGCACGGTCTACTGAAAAGGGGTAACTTTGACATACGCGTTTTAAGTATTGCCAACGTATTATGGCAACCATACGGCCTTCAACAATGAGAAAATCCCATACGATTCAGCCGGCTATAAAAGGCCTCGATATTAAAAATGCGAAACAGTTCAAACGAGAAACCCAATGGCCTAATTTATAACTAAACAATTTACGAAAAACAAATATGACCGACTTACTTTATAACATAGTTTTGTATACAATAATATTGACAAATTGAGAAACGATTGAAAAAAACTAAGTGCAAACTCCCTCAGGCATAAAATATTAGATCATATAGGTATAATACCTTTACATTCAGATGTTTTCAATGTGAAGTAGGTAAAAATTATCCTGTGTCATGATGTCTTTTTAATGTAAAGGTGGATGAAAAAAAAACTGACCAGTCTACTTTCATTGTATTCACTATAATAATAATACTATATAGTAGCTTATAATTGTTTACGATTACTTAATCATCATGTACGCTCAGCTGTTTTATTGTCTGTATTATTAACAATATTAAATCTTTATAACAATTCTAACACATATTACTATAAGATTGGACGCAATTACTTTTTGAATAAGTCGTGGCTAAACTGGCAGTTGAATGGTCAATTTAGTTATCCAAATTTACATGAGTTACACTGAGAGAAACCGGTTAGTCTAGGATATACTTGGGTTGAACAGTAAATTGTGCGACACGATTTCGTTATTTCTATTTTGGTAAATGAAGTTGGGAGTTTGTGATTTAAGGTAAGAGAGAACTGACAAGTAAGTGTAATACTTCCAAGGTCGGATTCATTTTAAAAGTTTGATGATGTTGATTAAGGTTCATGTGGACCCTATGGCTAAAATGGCTAGCCGCATTTTCACTTCAAAATTTACTCTGAGTACAGACAAACCTGTGCATCTGGAAAAGATTTAAGGCATAGCATGCCTTAGATAAATAAAATTCAAATGCATTGTAGGTTTAATAGAAAATTGAAAACTTAACTGGATTCCGAAGTGCATTTTGTTTCGTCCCTGCAGAAGATGATAAAATAAGCAAACAGTTGAGTTTATGTTTCCCAATCAAACCAACTATGAAAAGAAATAACTATATTTCTATTGCCTGTATTAAATCATTGCAGTTGTTTTTCACTTTCTGTTGGTTGATAGCCTTTGATTTTTTTTTATGACCTTTCCCCTTATTGAATTTGCCTTGGAGTTCGGTATCTATGTTATTTATTCCTGTACTAACCTTCATTTTCTACAAAATTAAGCGGTATTTAGAAGATTATCATGCAAAACTTTTCGTGTAGTTTCTCTATCTGAGGTACTGCGTAGAACTTAGAATATGACTCCCCATTCTGTCACAACACTTACAAAAATATCGGAAATGAGCTGATTTCATTTGAACTTATAGAAAATATTGCATTTGTATAATTTATCGATTTCTAGAAAGTCGTCCCTCCCCTCCCCCCCCCCCCCCAAAAAAATACAACTTGATTCTAGGAGTATTACGTACATTCATTAACAAGTGCAATAAGTATTTTTATACCTCTATTTTTATTTCAAGTTCATCACTTTATTAAAATACATACAGGCTTGTAATTATTAAGGGAGAAGTAGAAGATGCTTAATTACCATGGATTTTTAATATATGATTACCATGCAGCTGCTTTTTTTCTAAAAACAATTAAATAAATAAATAAAAGTAAAATATGTAAAACAAAGCACAAAGCCAGATGTCTTATTTCAGGTCATTTAGTCGGTTAATTACCGAAATTAAATGATATTTATAAATACATCACCAAACAAGGCGTCTCACGATTGAATAATTTGCAATATCATGTATAGCCTACTGTTACATTAGTAAGGAAACAACCATCCTGAATGTATACATAAATTAATAACCCTAAACGTTCTTCGTCATAAAACGTCACGTGATATAGGTAATTTATTTGAGGTTTATCGCTCGTCATAATTAGTCGATATTTGTTTGACAAAAAGTAAAATTTCTTACACACACCAGGCAAGTTATATATTATTTCTAGACAGAACTATGATATAATATTAAAAAATGTTATCACTATTTTAATTATTTTTACAATGTCACTATATATCAAACAAAAATGGACCACTTCACCGATATTTAAATATATGTAATTTAATTATTCCAGTAGTACATGAATGAATCTTTCTACATACTTAAAACATCCCCAAAATGGTCATTGCTGTTTTAATGAGTATCAAATGCGAAGCGATAAAACATGTTAAACAGTAGACTTTTTTTAATCATTCAAATTATAAGTTCAGTAGAAAAACGGGTTTCAAATCCATCCCGAAAATTCCCTATAATTAATTAGTTGTTATGATCTGTTATGGATGATTGATTGATTTCAAAATACGTGCTAAAACGTTAAGCAGCAAATATAACATATATAATCAGGACCACACAGGTTGTACAAATCTTAGTATATGCTTAAATTATTTATTTATTAGGAGAAATGGGCTTCGTAATTTAGCTTTCAGTAACTGCGAATACGCTTGAGTTGGTTCTTTTCTTTTGTCATTTTTGCTAATTGTTGATTTATATACTGATCTGATAATTTAAACACTTTTCGACCATTCTTAGATTTTGTTCTAATCTTAAACTGTTGCAGTATTGTCCTAGGTTAGAGTAGTTAAACGATCACAAAAATTGTAAACCCCGCTTTTTATCTGCTAATGTGCTTATTTCAGGTAGTTAGTCCGGTGGTTTTGCTGGTTGTAGTCTGCTATTACGTTTTTTTCGTCTGTATATTAAGCTGAAATCACGCCGTTGGTTTTATTTTTTCAATTGTTTTATCTTTTGTTATCTCGGTACCACTATATCAAAAAAAAAAAAAGGGTATTAGTTTTGCCGTGCGATGACCTGTAGTTGTTTGCATTCCTTTTCTTTGATCTTTGGTTAATAGTTGTGTCTTAAGCAAACCTATATTCTTGATTAACATATAAGACAAAAACAAGGAACTGATGATATGTATAGTAAATATGTATGGAATTTAAAATATCTTATATAAGTAAATGTGCACATATTAAGAAAATCTGTATGCAATTTAATATGTATTATACAAGAACACACCCACATATATATGTATAAGAGTACATCCACATATTATATAACCTCCCCTTGTCTTCAGTCATCATTTCGGGGCTGAATAAATTAGACGTTCACAATTCTTTCTCGATCATTTTAGGGTTAGATTGGCAAAAAAACTAGGGTTCAAAATTATAACAGTATTTCTAGACGACATACGTGAGCTTCCAATCTGCTTCTGAAAGAATAACATTTGCCGGTTTTCATATTGTAGTTTATAGATATTTCCTTTATCAAAACAACATGACAGTTTCTTGAAAGAGAACAGTATTGTTATATTTGGAGTATCGGTCATCAGCTTTTATGTTTTATTTTATATCCAACTAAGCCATTCTTATTTTGGTTATTTGCCATCAAAATTCATAGACTGACATACTTTCATGTCCATCGTCCAATTTCATATTTATTTGAAAGACGAACGGAAAAAATAGAATGTCCAAAATAAATTTGCGTGTAGATGCATTATTACCGCTGTATGAAAAATATGAATGGCCAAATTAAAAACGAAGGAGAAATAGCATTGTGGAATATAAAAATTAAAGATTTATAACTGTGGGATGTAATTCGAAGATTAATAAAATAAAATAAAAAATTTGATCGAGATCAAGACCGACAAAAAGAAAAATAATGAACGGGAAATTGCTGAAGGACTTAGCAAATTGGCGATTTGTTTGGATGACAGTCGTTGATTTTTCAAATTTTAAAAAGGCCAATAGATAAACAGAACATGATAGTAAATAACGTTAAATATAGACTGTGAAATGGCATACTCGAATAACCAAAACAAAGTATAAGAAATTTCACTGTGTGATATCCATTCTACAGTGTATTGGGTTCAGTTTTAGGATCAACATTATTCAGTATATCGATGTTTAATTTATCATATTAGTTATGATTAAGTAAATAACAAACACTATTCATACTTCTCATAAGGAACAGGTTACTTCTTTATCTGTATATTGTACTTTGAATTATCTGACATAGAAAAAAATATTCTGAAAGGGTTAAAAGGACTGCTTTACGTGCACACGATTTATTTGATAGCTTCCTCAATAGGCTTTTCATATCAAAAATGTAGAAATGTTTTGTGTATTTGGTTCATACGTATCCGTATTCTATTTTTAATTTTCTTAATATTACATAATATATTATGTATGATTATTTCATTCGGGACGGTTCTATGTGCAGGATGTATATACCCGAAATTAAAATCCAAATTTGAATTAAACCACCAAATTAGAAAATAATTTATCTGTTGGCATATGTAAACTTAAAAGATTCTCGGTCAAGTGGCAAACAAAAGTGGATTAAATATGTTTGGGTGAAGTTTGATAAATAAGCAAGAAATATCAACAAACAAATAAAGGCTTACAACATAACCAAAGAAAGTATTCAGATTCAAATGTTGTTAAGAAATTCGACCACTGTCCAGTAGTAAGGTCCGAAATGTGATATTTATTTTTAAATCAGAAAGTTGCTGTTGGTTTAATCGGTAGAGGCCCTCGTTTATCAACCTGACGACAATGTAGGTAAATAGAAGAATTGATATGTACAGGTATACTATCAGTGCTCCTCTTAACCGTAATATAAAATAGTTATATTTTACAGATACAGCCATACATCAGTGATCACTTTGATGGACATGCTTCAAACACATCTAAATGAGTAGATCTAATTTACTTGTTACTCTGAGAATGGCTACCAGTATTGACGATTTGAAGTCTGTATTTTTCTGGAGAGCGGTAGTAGCTGAATTAATTGGTACTTTGCTGCTTGTGTTCGTAGGCTGTGGCTCTTGCCTCTCGTGGGATGAGGAGAAGACGAACTATAACCCAGTCGTTCAAATAGCATTTTGTTTTGGTCTAAGTGTTGGAACCATAGTATGGGGGATTGCTCATGTTAGTGGTGGACACATTAACCCAGCTGTAACCAGTGCATTTTTTATAACCAGACGAATAAGTTTTGCCAAAGCTATTTTTTACATTGCGGCTCAGTGTGTCGGAGCAATTCTTGGAGCACTCATATTAAAAGGCGTGACACCTTACCAGCGCTGGGGTGCGCTTGGAACTACTGGACTAAATAAGGAAATGGAGACAGGACGAGCGTTTGGTGTGGAATTTATGATAACGTTTGTCCTGGTTTTCACTGTGTTTGCAGCATGTGATGGAAAGAGGACCGATCTGAAAGGGTCAGGACCATTGTCTATTGGGCTCTCTGTAACCATGTGTCATTTGTTTGCTGTAAGTAAAACTTTAGTCAACGATTTCAGTTCCAAATCACAACACGCAAAACGCACCGTTTCAGCTGCTTCTGCATTATATTTCTGAATTTCAATACATATATATAAAGCAGAAGCAGCTGAAACGGTGCTTAAGGTCATTTATTCATTTTTCATTTAAGCATATTTTATTTGTAATTACATATATAACGAAAAGGATAAAAAAAAAACTTATCACAACTTAGATACTCCTCTCCTACATATGATAAAGTTATTATATATGAAAATAAACACGCAACACTAACATTAAATAACTAATAAATTCGTACTTATTGAAAAAAAAACTCACAAAATTTCCCAAATAAGTAAGGAACAGTCCTACATGTACGTTAAAAAGCTTATTCCTCGTCATAATAAACTTTATTAGTTCAAAATAGAAAGAAAATATCATTATAAAATAGGTCAAAAAGTTCGCTTTTCCTAATACATTTTGTATAAATAAGATACAAGACTTCTTTAATTAAGGATGTATTTTTATGGTTTAAAAAACCCATCTTTATTCAGTTTTTTAAAGTACCCGCAAGAATTAAAGACGGGATAAAAAGTAAACGTTCGATTTTCCGAATAAAACACAAGAATCTTTTTTATTTAGAATGTAATTTAACTAAGAGTTAAATTTTCGTTTACATAAAGTAAAATATAAAGATTTAAAGACGGGACAAAACGTAGTGTCCAATGGTGAATTCTGATAAGGGCATAAAGCGGACATTCGAGGGAAAAAAATGAAATCTCTTCAGTCAGTTTACCGCACCGACAATTTCGATACTTTATATACAAGTTTTTTTTAGAGTTCAAAAGTTAGGTTAGACAACTATTCAGATATACAATTATAGCATTTGAATGCGGTCGATACGAGGTTATATCGACCTAAGAGAAGCCGAAGCATATTGACCGAGTTCGATATGCTCTCGAGGTCAATATAACATCGTATCGACTTCATCCAAATGCTACAATTGTAATATTACTTATCAGCAATTATTGCATAAAAATTGTAAAATTGGGGATTTCTAGAATGTATTTTTTTGTAACGTGTTGTATGCCCTGTGCAAAATGCTGTATTTCCCGGACCCTTAAATAGGCTTGCCTGCAAAATCTATCCATGGGATTGATCAATGGAATTTTAATAAATTGGATTTATAGACACCTGAGAATTGTCATAAACTTTGAATGCGAAGGATACAGTTTTGCAGTGTAACTAGATATAAGAAAATGTGGTTGAGTGCCAATGAGACAACTCTCCATCCAAGTCACAATGCAGCTTGTAAAAAGTGAATCATTATCAATAGGGTAAAGCACGGCCTTCAACACGAAGCATTGGCTCACCGAATAGCAAGCTTAAGCTATAAAGGGCACATATAATGACGAAAGTAAAACCATTAAAAACGGAAAAACCAATGCTCTAATCTATATTAAAAAAGAAAAGAAACGAGAAACACTTATGAACCACATCAACAATTGGCAACTACTGAACAACAGATTCCTGACTTAGGACAGGTGCAAACAAATTCAGCGGGTTTAAACGTTTTTACAGGTGCCAACCTTCACCCTAAAATGAAAGTAACATCACGACGTAGAAAGACACACTTTAAAATATCAAAAAGATTGATTTGCAATAAAAAAACATGGGGTTATATAAGTCTATTTTTTTCAAATTCGGTAGAATTATGTCGTAAGTGAAAAAAAAAAAATTACCATATAAATTGCCGAATAATGTAAATAGAATGAAGATGGAATGCATGTTTTATTTTTTCTTAATTTCTGTATTAAGTTAATGTTATATGAACAGAATTACCGTTAAAACCTGTTATCATGGACTGATTGTGTATAGATTTAAACACATTGTACTTATCATTTACCCACAGAAACGGGTATATCTGTTATTAAGTGTATATTTTATCTCAAGAATATGGTGTCGGGGTTATCAAGGATACCTCCTGTACTGTGTCTCAAGGGTCTTTATTCGACGACCCCATCATTGTATTACAGGTCTTAAGTTAATAAGAACCCCTACTGGTGGTATGTCAATTGTATTTGAGATCTGCACTATCTATTGGTACATACAGTCTTACTCATTGATGAGGGTTTCTATTCGACGACCCCCATCATTGTATTACAGGTCTTTAGTTAATAAGAACCCCCTACTGGCGGTATGTCAATTGTATTTGGTATATACACTATCTATTGGTACATACAGTCTTGTTAATGTCTGTGTCATTTTGGTCTTTTGTGGATAGTTGTCTCATTGGCAATCATACCACATCTTCTTTTTTATATTACTCATTGATGAGGGTTTTTATTCGATGACCCCCATCATTGTATTACACGTCTTTAGTTAACAATAACCCCTACTGGTCATATATCAATTGTATATTAGATCTGCACTATCTATTGGAACATACAGTCTCATTCATGCATTGTTGAGGGTGTTATTCGACGACCCCCATCATTGTATTACAAGTTTTTAGTGAATAAGAACCACCAACCGGTGGTTGTCAATTGTATTTGAGATCTGACCTATCTATTGGTACATACAGTCTCACTCATTGATGAGGGTTTCTATTAGACGACCCCCATCATTGTATTACAGGTCTTAAGTTAATAAGAACCCCTACTGGCGGTATGTCAATTGTATTTGAGATCTGCACTATCTATTGGTACATACAGTCTCACTCATTGTTGAGGGTTTCTATTCGACGACCTCCATCATTGTATTACAGGTCTTTAGTTAATATGACCCCTACTGGCGGTATGTCAATTGTATTTGAGATCTGCACTATCTATTGGTACATACAGTCTTACTCATTGATGAGGGTTTCTATTCGACGACCCCCATCATTGTATTACAGGTCTTTAGTTAATATGACCCCTACTGGCGGTATGTCAATTGTATTTGGGATCTGCACTATCTATTGGTACATACAGTCTCATTCATTGTTGAAGGTTTCTATTCCACGACCTCCATCATTGTATTACAGGTCTTTAGTTAATATGACCCCTACTGGCGGTATGTCAATTGTATTTGGGATCTGCACTATCTATTGGTACATACAGTCTCATTCATTGTTGAAGGTTTCTATTCCACGACCCCCATCATTGTATTACAGGTCTTTAGTTAATATGACCCCTACTGGCGGTATGTCAATTGTATTTGGGATCTGCACTATCTATTGGTACATACAGTCTTACTCATTGATGAGGGTTTTTATTCGACGACCCCCATCATTGTATTACAGGTCTTTAGTTAATAAGAACCCCCTACTGATGGTATATAAAAAAGAAGATATGGTATGATTGCCAATGAGACAACTATCTACAAAAGACCAAAATGAAACAGACATTAACAACTATAGGTCACCGTACGGCCTTCAACAATGAGCAAAGCCTATACCGCATAGTCAGCTATAAAAGGCCCCGATAAGACAATGTAAAACAATTCAAATAAGAAAACTAACGGTCTTATTTACTAGTATGTAAAAAAATGAACGAAAAACAAATATGTAACATAAACAAACGACAACCACTGAATTACAGGCTCCTGACTTGGGACAGGCACATACATAAATAATGTGGCGGGGTTAAACATGTTAGCGGGATCCCAACCCTCCCCTAACCTGGGACAGTGGTATAACAGTACAACATAAAAACGAACTATAAAAATCAGTTGAAAAAGGCTTAACTCATCAGATGGACAAAAATACAAGTGGACGTACGTGGCCAGGTACTTATACATCCCGACACAAAAAGACACAATGAACAGATCTGAGAGTACTGGCAGTTATCTGACAGCTAGTTCAATTGTATTTGAGATCTGCATTATCTGTTGGTATATACAGTCTTACTATTTGTTGAGGGTTTTTATTCGATGTATATATCGTTGTATTACATTCTTTAGTTAATAAGAACCCCCTACTGGTGATAGGTCAATTGTATAAGAGATCTACACTATCTATTGGTACACAGAGTCTCACTCATTGTGGAGGGTTTTTATTCGACGACCCCCATCATTGTAATACAGGTCTTTAGTTAATAAGAACCCCCCACTGGTGGTATGTCAATTGGGTTTGAGGTCTGTACTATCTATTGCTAAATACAGTCTCGAAAATCAAGGGTATCATTGATGATTTTTATTTTCTCACCATTGAAGTCAGTAGCGAATTACGAAACTTTCTAAAGAGGTGGGGGGGGGGGGGGACTGACTGCCAAAGAGGGGTTCCGCTCCACTCATGCTTCAGTAATTCCATAAATAATGAACAAAATCTCCTGCAAAAGAACCCGGCCACCATGACCCCCCCCTTAATTCCACCCAAGCAAATCAATAATCTTACAAACAAATATAAAAGGTGCTCACAGTATTATGAAATATCAGGTTTGATTTGCAAGACGAAGAAAACCAATTTATTATTTGCTCATTTTTGACAAATCCCATTGGAAAAAAGTTGACCGGAGAGACGATACATATTTGCTATTCTTTGTCTCGTTCATTGTAGGTCCTTTTGATTGTCTAAAACATATATGTCTTTCTTACCTTTTAAAGTTGGGCGTTTATAAAATCGAAGGTTAACCAAGAAAAAAGCACTTAAAACTGACGATTTCACCCAGTTCACAAGTTTTAATAGCAGCTATAAATATTTATTTATATGTATATATCTGCCGTTATTTTTATGTGAAATGATCAAATAAAATCCAGTATTTTATTAACCAAATCTGACCCTCAAGGGATTAAAAGTAATTACACAAATATAAATGTATGTGGATTTCCTCATATAAACAAATCCTTGTCATTTTTTTCTATTTCAAATTCCTAAACATTTTATGACATCTCCTAAAATGGCAGTGATTTGTTATAAAGGAAGCTTTTTCCACCGGCTAGGACTTTGATGTCAGTGAAAAAGCCTGATAACACATCAAAAAATGCAATTTAATATATATTTTTTTATTCATTCAATCATTAAAATATTTTTATCCAATGCGTAAATTGTGCCCGGAATAAATATGAAACAAATTGTCGCCTTTCAGCGCTAACTGTTGATCAAATGTGTTATAATTGCTATAAAAAATTGTTTTTACTACATATGTTTTGTTTCGGTTATAAAACTTAGATATTTTTTATCAAAAGATATACAAAAGTCAAAATCATATTTATATTAAAGTTCAGAGTATATCACCAATAAAAACTGTATACACTTTATAACGATTATGTCACTGGTCAGTTGGGTAACATATTATCTATGTTTGTAAAAGATTATTTAAATCTACAGTCATGTTTACCGTTCATCTTGAGTATAATGTTCAAACCTTATTGTTTACATTGCTGTATAGCGTTGTCTACAAGTATCACTCTGACCATCATAAGAGTGTTTACTTTGAAGTAATGTTATGTACAGAAATTGAATTTATGACTCGCTGACAAGTGTTGGAATGCAAAAATCATAAACATGATTTAGAAAAAAATATTTCATATACAGTCGTACTTCGTTGTCTGGAACTCGGTTGTGTCGAAAACTCGGATGAGTTTAGGTTCCAGTAAAATTCCCGTTGGATTAATGCATATGTAATAACCTTTGAGAAGTCGAACTCGGTTGATTCTAATACTCGGATAAGTCGGAGTAAATTCTATAGTCCCGTCTCTTTTAACAACCGCATATTTAATCCTTAATTTGAGAATGGAAACGGGAAATATGTCATTCAGACAACACCCTACCAAAGAGCAGATAACAGCCCAAGGACACCAATGGGTCTTCAACACAGCATGCAAATATCGCGCCCAGAGACGGGCTTCAGATGACCCCTAAAATGTGTACTAGGGTCATATAATTGCAGACATCAAATACAGTATATGTTTGTTTATGTAATTTATACATGTTTCTCGTTTTTATGCCCCACCTACGATAGTAGAGGGGCAGTATGTTTTTTGGTCTGTGTGTCCGTCCGTTCGTCTGTGCGTCCGTTCAGGTTAAAGTTTTTGGTCAAGGTAGTTTTTGATGAAGCTGAAGTCCAATCAACTTGAAACTTAGTACACTTGTTGCTTATGATATGATCTTTCTAATTTTAAAGCCAAATTAGACTTTTGACCCCAATTTCACGCTCCACTGAACATAGAAAATGAAAGTGGGAGTTTCAGGTTAAAGTTTTTGGTCACGGTAGTTTTTTTTTTATAGATTAGACCGTTGTTTTTCCCGTTTGAATAGTTTTACACGTCTAGTAATTTTGGAGCCCTTTATAGCTTGTTGTTCGTTGTGAGCCAAGGCTCCGTGTTGAAGGCCGTACATTGACCTATAATGGTTTATAAATTGTTATTTGGTTTGAGAGTTGTCTCATTAACACTAATACCACATCTTCCTATATCTATCAAATTATCAGTTTTTTTACTTTCATATTCCTTGCCAGATGAAATAATTTTGCTTTTAAACACAGAGGATGGTCTTAAAGATATAACTATACAAGGTTTCGAGATAAAGTTGAAGACTTCAAAATTAATAATTCAAGATTCCCTTTATAGCGATAACTTTACTTATCGATATTTTGTGCATTTTTCCATTGATCTTTTTTGTGATAATTTTCATATCATGCTACTCGCTTGAGATGGAAAATTATCGCTAGAAACTAAGCAGGCACGTGGCGTTGCTTACGAAATTGACATGACATTGACAACGTCGGTAAAATAGCGATAAACAGATTATCATTGATCATCTCAACTCGATTGCCTATCTCGCTTTCGCCGTCCCGGCTCAAGCGAGAATATCAATCTCCTTGAGATGATCAACGATAATCTATAAATATATTGTTTGTTTTTAAATGTCAACGTCAAATGAATATTCATGTTTTATTTGTAAATCTACAGAGCATATTTTTGTGGTACATGTAAAACAAATGGTGAAGCAGATCATGGAACATCTGTATTTTGGTGTTTTTTTCTCTCCTCAAATGAACAAGAAATTCAAACAGAGAGAACTTACGCATCTAATCACATTAACGGTACCAATTTTAAATGTATAGAAAAACTAAGGATTGACAATTAGAACAAAATTGTAGAGGAATGTAATTGTTCACCAAAAGTCGGAAAAAAGATATCGCCTGGCCAAGAAAACATGGGGTCTTGCAAGAACCAGTTCGAGGTTGCTTATTCTCTTTTTTTGGAGTATCTACAGATGTTTTTACTGAACACTTTATTTCTCTTAGGCGGGTCATAAAATCTGATTCGATATGTGAAGGTAAATGTTTTCTAAAATATGGATATTGTGGTAAAAACAGATGTTAAGCATATTATTTTAATATATTGTGTTTAACATTTTGATATGTATTGTGCCTAACATTTTGCAATTTATGTTTATACAGTGTAATGCTGTTTTAATATGATTTTATAGTATACATTATTTGACTTAATTCATTTTCTTTATAAATAAAACTATTACTTCATTTCAGTTATTATGTATAATCCCTGACGTTTTTTCTAGTGATTATACATAATCCATGAAAATTTTAGTGATTATATATAATCCCTAAACTGGTCAGCGATTTTACATAATCCCTGAAGATTCTACATAATCACTGATTATACAAATTCACTGTTACATATATATATATATTATTTTTATTTTAGATACCATTGACTGGTTCGAGTATGAACTCTGCGAGAAGTTTTGGACCAGCTGTTGCCATGAACTACTGGGAAAATCACTGGGTAAAATACATGCTTCATATGTGTTTTTTTCTCCATTTTGGCACAAATCAACGATCGCTTAAATTTCTCTCAATTTCAAATAAAATTAATATGTATGAACTATAACTTAAATGTTGAAATAGCTTTTTCATTCACGGCTATTGTCAAATTTCAAGGAGGTTTCCAGTCTGTACAATCGTTGTGCATTGGTAGGAAAATTTCGCATTTGAAGAAGTGAGGATCTTTCAGTATACGAATATGGATAGTAAACTGCAAGTTTGCTAGAAAACTAAGAAATATTGATGTCATCGTCAAATACTCCAATTAAGTAATGCAAATAGACAGAACATGCTAAAAAAGTCAATGTTTAAAACATTGATAAAAAAAAATAATCTGCTAACAAAGTCCCTGTGGTTATAACCATCAAGAACAGGATCTGCTTCGCAGATACCTAACAAGACAACCACAACTATTTCAAGCATCTAACGTTTGTACTAATAAAAAAGGTTGTACAATGACGGACCGCTTAACAATTCTTTAAACTGCGCAGTAGATTTAAAACAATATAAAAAATAATATGAACTATATAAATTACGAGCTTATTATACTTTATGATCATCGTGAGTTATTACTAGATGTATGTCACGTTTGACTTATACATTTGATTAGCAAACTTTTTATAGAACATTATATAAACACTTTCATGCATCACTGACTTCAGTTATTTCATAATCTTTTTCTGTCATTAAAATGCATGTATGCATCATATTTAATTTGTTGGAAATTGGTTTTAGATGTAAACAAATATACAAATAAAATCACTCCTTAAATGTAAATAAATGCATTGAAACGTATGTTTTGAGCATTTTCACAACTTTACCTTGCTTTTAACAAGTATTTGTAAAGCCAATGAAATGTCAATTCGTATAAATGGAATTAAGACAAATTTATAAGATACATTGTTCCTGTTTATAAAGGATGAAAACTGACAATAAGAATTTTGTAGTTTTGGTTATATCCAAACAACTTGTCGATATATGGCAAGCCATTATACTATTTATTCTTACTTCAAGATATCTCATATAATTTATAAGGCAGTGGCGGATCCAGGGGGGGGGGGTTCCAGGGGTTGGACCTCCCTTTTTTTGGCCGATCAATGCATTTGAATGGGAGCATATAGTTAGAACACCCCCCCCCCCCTTTACTCTGGGTTGAGAACCCCCCTTTTAAAATGGCTGGATCCGCCACTGTAAGGTATCTTATATAATTTATCTTTTATAAGATATCTTATATACTTTAAAAGATATCTAATATATACGCTAAAAGATATATTCTAAAGTTTCTAAGATATTTTATAACGAGAATTATATTAAGAGATATCTTATATGTATATGAGATTAGTTTATAAGATATTTCATACATCTTTTTATATAAGACATCTTAAAGTTGAGAGTGGAAATGTAGAATGTGCCAAAGAGACAACAACCCGATTATAGAGCAGACAACAGCAGAAGGTCACCAACAGGTCTTCAATGCAACGAGAAATTCCCGCGTCCTTCAGATGGCCCCTAAACAAATATATACTAGTTCAGTGATAATGAACGCCATACTAAACTCCAAATTGTACACAAGAAACTAAAAGTTAAAATAGTAGAAGACTAACAAAGGCCAGAGGCTCCTGACTTGGGACAGGCGCAAAAATGTTTCACATGTTTGTGAGATCTCAACCCTCCCCCGATACCTCTAGCCAATGCAGAAATGTAAACACATAACAATACGCACATTAAAATTCAGTTCAAGAGAAATCCCAGTCTGATGTCAGAAGATGTAATAAAAAAAATAAACAAAATGACAATAATACATAAATAACATCAGACTACTAGCAGTTAACTGACATGCCAGCTCCAGACTTCAATTAAACTGATTGAAAAATTAAGTCTTCATCATATGAATATCAGGCACAATCCTTCCTGTTAGGGGTTTAGTATCATACTATCATAACATTTTGGTAGAACATAACCCGTGTCATGCCAACAACTGGTTGCATACTTTATAAGATATCCCATATATTTATAAGATATCTCATATATTTATAAGATATCTCATATATTTATCAGATATCTCATATATTTTATAAGATATCTTGAATATTTTATCAGGTATCTCATATATTTATCAGATATCTCATATATTTTATAAGATATCTTGAATATTTTATCAGGTATCTCATATATTTATCAGATATCTCATATATTTATCAGATATCTCATATATTTATCAGATATCTCATATATTTATAAGATATCTTGAATATTTTATCAGGTATCTCATATATTTATCAGATATCTCATATATTTATAAGATATCTCATATATTTATAAGATATCTTGAATATTTTATCAGGTATCTCATTAAGTTTACAAAGGAGGGTAACAGGAATCACATGGACTCGAAAAATATTGATTGATTGGTGCTTCCTCAGCGTCTGTAGCAATTGTTTTATTTATAGTCTGTGAGACGACAAAAATGGAGGGGCGGAGGGGAATTAGGGGCCAAACAATGTATGTATTTTGGAAAGTAAAGGGACAGACATTTTGCCGTCAATAGTGCCACCTACGAATCCCGCAATCATAAAGAGAGCACATCACTATCTTGACACCATGCATCGGATTTAACCTTCACATTCTGACCGCACGTGTGGCTACCAATTCACACACACACTGCATAGTCAAACGATCGCCCCATTTGTTATGTCTAATTGAAACTGACAATGTAAACTATTAAAGTTACAATTAGACATAACATTTCCTCCCTTCTGTTGTACAAAGCACGTGTGGAAAGAATGAATGAAAGAAAATAATTACTGTCTATGTGTAAATAAAAACGTTAACTTCAAAAAACACTAATATCATGCATTCAAAATATTTATCCCTACAGTGATTGCAATAGAAAAACATTCGTTTTCTCGCGCACACAATCACGCCTAACATAGGTTGCAAAGGGAATTATTATTACCCTTACGGCACTACAACCATTTTTACAAATTTAACTTGGTAACCGGCTTTCTGGTTCTCAACGGATATCTTCTCTGAATTGGTTCTGACAAAGGTTGTTCACTGTCTTGTTGTTTCAGTTGTAGATCTTGTGCCGGTTGCTCAGTTGGTTCATCCGGAATTATCTCTATTTCAACTGTTTTGTCATTTTTAATTTCTTCTCCCTGTTTATCGTTAAAGTCTGAGTTTCGTATCTGGTCGGCATGACGTTTCCAGATACTGTTGGGCGAAACTTCTACCTGATAATTTAACGGTCCTTCACGTTTGGTTACAAGTCCACTTGTCCATTTATTTGGTCCACGGTAGTCTCGTACGGCAACTGTTTCTCCCTCGGTAAATTGTCGCAAAGTCTCTTTTGTTGGTTTAATTGCAATTTCCATCTGCTTGTCTTGCACTTGTCTATTGATATCTGGTTTAATTAAGTCCAGTCTGTTTCGTAAATTTCTACCCATAAATAACTTAGCAGGTGTTTCATTCGTTGTAGTATGGGGAGTATTGCGATATGCCAACAAAAAATTTGCTAATTTCTTATTCAAATCTGCATTTTTTCCTCGCATTGCTTCAAGCTCTGTTTGAAAGTCTGAACAAAACGTTCTGCGAGTCCGTTTGTTGCAGGATGGTAAGGTGCGCTCTTTATATGCGTTATTCCATTCATTTTAGTAAATGTTTGAAATTCTGCAGATACGAATTGTGGTCCGTTATCACTTACTATTTGTTCTGGCAATCCTGCTCTCGCAAATATAGTCCTTAAAACTCTAATTGTCTGTGTTGAAGTGGTACTTTTGATCGGTATAACTTCAGGCCATTTAGAATGAGCATCAATGACAATCAAGAACATGTGATCAATAAATGGTCCAGCAAAGTCAATATGTATTCGTTTCCACGGACTTGACGGCCACTCCCATGGATGAAGTGGTGACTGTTTCGGGTTACGATGGTGCTTTTGACATCCGGAACAACTTTTTGCTAGTGATTCTATCTCAGAATCAATACGTGGCCACCATACGTAGCTCCTTGCCAATAATTTCATTTTCACTACTCCTGGGTGCGCAGAATGTAACAGTTCTAAAGTTTGTTGTCTAAATTTTGTCGGAACAATAGTACGTATTCCCCACTGTAAACAACCTTGACTGATCGACAGTTCGTTTTTCCGGTTGAAATACGGGTTCAAATCAATATCATCATTGACGGTCCAACCTTTTTGTACTAATTCATAGACTCTTGATAAGATCTTGTCACGCGCAGTTTCTCGTCTAATGTTGTTTGTTAAGCTTAAATGTTCTAGCTGCTTTAACATGAAAACATCAACTGCATCAAATTCCTCACCATCTGCTTCTGTAGATTCCTGTGGTATTCTCGAAAGCGCATCTGCGTTCGTGTGCTTGTTAGTGTTTTTGTACTCAATATCATATGTATATCCACTTAAAAACAACGCATATCTCTGTAAACGTGCTGCTGAAGTGGTAGAAATTCCCTTTTTCGGATTGAATATTGACACAAGCGGCATATGGTCTGTAATCAGTGTAAATTTACGACCATACAGATACGTATGAAACTTTTTAACGCCGAAAATTATACCTAGAGCTTCTTTGTCGATTTGACTGTAATTTCTTTCGGCTTTATTAAGTGACCTTGATGCAAATGCAATAGGGCGCTCCGTTCCATCTTCCATTTTATGTGACAAAACTACCCCTAATCCAAATGGAGAAGCGTCACAAGCTAATCGAATAGGTAGTTCTGGGTCATAATGACATAGAACCTGCTCAGATGTTACCAAATCTTTGGCCCTCTTGAATGATACCTTACATTCTTCATTCCAATCCCATTTGGCATCTTTTTCTAACAGTCTGTGTAATGGACGCACAACTGAGGAGATATTTGGTAGGAATTTATGGTAGTAATTCATTAATCCGAGGATTGAACGTACCTGGGTAACATTTTGTGGTTCTGCTGTGTCCAAAATCGCTTTGATTTTATCCTCTGTTTTGTGTAATTCATGCTTATCTATTTTATGTCCACAAAACTCGATTTCATCTTTGAAAAACTTGCACTTTTCCTTATTAACTGAAAGGTTGTACATCTCTAATCGCTTCATAACTTTCTCAAGGTTCACTAAATGTTCTCGGTCATTTTTACCGGTTATAACCATATCATCTAATATGCATTGTACTCCTGTCAACCCTTGAAGTATTTGGTCAATGGTTCTCTGCCAGATAGCAGGTGCGGAAGCTACACCGAATAACATTCGGTTGTACTGATTAAGTCCTCTATGCGTATATATAGTCAAGTACTTCTTTGATTCCTCGTTCATCTCGAGCTGTAAATATGCCTGTCTTAAATCTATTTTCGAATATTTTTCACCTCCAGATAACGAAGCAAATATATCGTCAATTCTGGGTAAAGGATATTGATCCACTTGAAGCTGCTGATTTATTGTGACCTTAAAATCGCCACAAATTCTGACGCCTCCTGACTTCTTCACGACAGGCACAATAGGCGTTGCCCATTCACTAGTTGGCACTTTTTGTAATAATTCCTTCCTCTTCAAGACGGTCAAGCTCCTGTTCAACTTTCGGTCTTAGTGCATACGGTATCGGTCGCGCCTTCATGAACACGGGTTTAACATTATCTTTCCTAATTAAATTTCCTTTAATTCCATTCACACAACCGATGTTGTCACTAAATACGGATGCATGTTGAGCAAGCAATTCTTTTGTTTTCTCATTCTTACTTTGTTGATTTTGCTCCAGTCTAGTTTAGACTAGTTTAGTTTAGTCTAGATGCACGGATTTTACTACCGACTGCAAAACGACCAACTCGGTTTACCATAATTATATACCTCGGCCACCTTTTGAAGTTGATTTCAAAGGATTGTAATCAAACCACTATACAGAGAGGAAACTTTGAATTAGTGTACCTTTATTATTGTTTTATATTTAAATAGGTGTACTGGATTGGTCCTATATTGGGAGGTGTTGTTGCTGGATTATTGTACGAGTATATATTTGCTGCAAACGCTTCAATGAATAAAATAATGGAATTCCTTCTGTCCAGCAGATATGACACAGAAGACTTTCCAGCAAAAGAACAAAAACTAAAAATAATGGTGGATTCTGATGAAGATAATATATTCAATAAAACAGAAGAGAACGTGCAAATGATTATGCACGAAAAACACCACGAATCGTCATAGTAGCTTCCCTTTAAAAAATGCATAGGATCACCTAATAATTACATTTTAGTTGCAAGAAAAAACGAAACATGTATGTTAGGGTATTTCATATATCAGATCAGCATTTGTAACATTGCCATATATAGATGCTTTGGATTTTGAATGTTGTTGGAAGAATTTGTATGTGTAGCAAATGTATGCCAGAATAAATAGAATTTATTTATTATATCATTTTTAATTAGTGATTGTTAATTGAAATTTCACATGTTCTGTCTAAAAGAGGCTCTTCTAATATTTGATCACATAGGAATGCATGTTTTTTTTATAAGTTTTTATAGATTCGTTTAATTTCTTTTCACAAAACGCTCCAAATAAGATAGCTTAAAGCTTTTTTTTTTTTACAATTATCCGAACACATAACGTATATACCTGTATGTGTGTGTCGCTTCACCACCAGATTTCATTAGTCAGCATACATGCACAGTGTTATTTGTAATCCGTACTTTACCAGCCGACAATGCGCATTTTTGGAAATAACCATAACCCATCCGTATTCCCACTAGTTTATGGATGTCGTCTAGTTACTCGTAAATTTACTGCTTTGTAGCCTTAAAACTCTAAATGAAATGAAGTATGTGGTGCGAAGTTTGCTTCAATATGTCCTACTTACCATCTTAATAAATGAAAATATGATTGTCAATGAGAAACGTTCCACCAGAGACCAAAAGACATAACAGTTGTTTACAACTATATAGGACATCTTATTACCTTCAACAATGAGAAAAACCAATACCTTACAGACGGCTATACAAGGCCTCAAAATGACTAATTTAAACAATTCACACGAGAAAATTGACGGCCTGAATAATTTCTCTGATTATTTTTGCAGTTTTCATGTTATTCTAAAAATGAAAAAAATCAGTCTTCATTTGGTCTGCCACATCTGGTACATGTCTGTTGCTCCTTGACGACTAGAATTGACAAAAACTGTCAAATGTTTATTTCATTTATTAACACTGGATCGATACTGTCGTAATGGACTGTTATATCCAATTGGAATCAGACGTCAGTGCTGTATATATGGTATACTGAAAGTCTTTTATAACAAATATGCATTGTAAATTCCACGTTTATAAATTAAGAAGTTTTACAGAAAGTAAAATCACAAAAATACTGAACTCAAAGGAAAATCAATTCGGATAGTCTATAATCACATGGCAAAATCAAATACCAAAACGCATCAAAAACGAATGGACAGGAACTATTGTTTCAACTCCCCCCACACAAATTTCACCTTAGGCTAGATGAATTTGGTTATACTGTTTTGGTCCTTTCGCTCATATGGCACCATACGTTTCATCTTATTTGCTTTCGAATAGTAAGGTTTCAGCGTTCCTGATGGAGTTAAATCCAGAAAGAGCTTTCAGACGCACGAAATTTATAAGGCATAAAAGGGTGATGTGGTATGATGGCCAATGAGACAACTATCCTACCAAGTTCAGCTATCCACTCGACCTGGATATACTAGTAAGCAATAATAGGTCATCATACGACATTCAACACACACTGTATAGTCGGCTGTAAAAGAACTGACATGAATGATGTGATACAATTCAAACGAGTGAACTAGTGTTCTTGCTCATATCAATACAATTTACAAAAAAAACTCAAATACGACAAACATGAAACAATGACAACCACTGAAATACAGGATCCCGACTTGGGACAGGCACAATCATACTTGAAATATCAATACAGTGTTGCTTCAGCACAACACAAGAATCTATAATACTAAAATTACGAGGTCCAATTTGTCAGCCGTCATCGGGTAAAAACTTCAACTCTATATAGAACAAATATAGGACAATGGTGTAGATGAAAAATTACACCACTCCAGACCCTTTTGTTTTCCACATAATTAATATTGCCAATAATTAACAAGTTCCGGGTCGAATCCGATACCGATACCAATAGTATATTCACCTGTTAGCTATTACCTTATCTGTACGTTCCGCATTTGACAGGCGCACCACCAAGCGGTGTATTTAGGATTTTGCTATATACACGGGTCATAATCAAAGGGATGACACTACTAAATTCTATCATTGTCAAATTGTTCCCTATTGTAGTTTTATTCAGCAATCAGCAACTTTCTAAGATAACTAAGATAGGACAATGCTGTTGATTAAAAAATACTCCATTCCTGGATAGCCAGGACCTTTTGTTTTCCAAATAATTAATATTACCAATAATTGATAAGTTCCAGGTCGACGGGTTCAAACAGAAAGATTTGAAAGCAAAAAAAACTGTGTATCTTATAATCGACATGACTTTATCAGATGACAATACCAATTACTAAAATAAGGCTTAGGCATAGTTATATTAAGTCAGTCACGGACCCGTGATATCACGGGTGTGTACTTGTATACTTTAACAATCATTTTTATTTGGCTTAACTCAATAGATCAGTGTGAAGTATAAAAAAAAAACCCACACAAAACACCGATATTATAGAACTCACAGTTACTGAAAACAGTCTAAAAGCAAAGTACAAGCAGGAACATATATATACTTCTCCCAGGTACAAGTATCAATCAATACACATCTATATTTTGTTCTGTTTTAATTTTTTAATTTGCTAAAACAAAATTTTAGTACCGATATAAAAATATTTAAAGATTTTACGACGGTGTTAAATTTATAACTTTACAAGTGAAATGAATTACGTTTTTGCATTAATGAAGGATCAGTGACTTTACACGGACCGATTCGTGTTTATTTCATTTCCACTAAGAGTTATAAATTTGCTTGGTTATTGTTCATCTGCTAGTAACCTGTTTTTATCGCATCAATTCGAGTCAGGAAAAATATATAAAAAGAGAAATTCTGCCATCAACGCCAAATTTCTCAAATTGACAAAGACACTCATTCAAAAATAACAGAAAACTAAGAAGACCCCCACTTATGAGGTTCCATAATTGGGATAGGCAACGGACTATACATTTTGTATGTGACTGGGTTAAATTGGGGTTTATACCGACTAATAATATATACATAAAAGAGCATTAAATAATAAAAAAAAAAAGCACTTATCATAATGGTACAAAGAACAAAGTATACTCACAGTCACTGATAGAGAGTTCAAAGTTCTTAATCTGCCGATTCATTAGTCTTTTGCTAAACAAATTATTAAAATAAATATTCGTATATAAAATATTTTTTCAACGAATAAGTTTTGATTGTGTTGTTGGTACTTATTCGCGTACTGCATTTTCGGTTTTTAACTTATTGTCATGGAAACTATAGTTCCCAAAAATATTAAATCTTTAAAAATTTCGAACTATTTTTAACAATAATTGCATTATTGCACACATGTATATAATTTTGTTAATAACATTTTTCTTAAACTTCGCTGGCCTAAAGCTTCATTCAAACCAAAATAGTTTTTAAAATGTCCGAACCCGTCCGTAAAAATCGTAAAACGTGTTGTGGTCTGGCTAGAACGTATGTCTGAGACTAGACTAAACAATGTATACAATGCGACCCTGTTTAGTTCTACTATAGTCCACTCAGTTTACACACAGTTAAAGGTCGTTTCCATAACGAATGGTGAGAACGAATTTGGATGTGACGAGTGGCATAACTATATATATAACAATATCCAATAGCATTGAGTACCAAATTTGCAAACATTTTGCATAAAAGGCGACGGATAAAGTTAATATGCATGCCCTTCAACATAGCAACCCTTAAAGTACACAAAAATGGTCACATTATTTATTAATTTGTAATTGTTGTACTTTTTACAAAATCTTGATAAGGATCGTTTGGATCGGTTCAATTTTAAATCTATTTCTATGGTTCAGTATCACAGGCGGATTTAGGGGGAGGGCCAGGGGGACCGGGCCCCCCTTTTTGGGAAAAATTTTGGTTGCTTATATAGGGAATAACTGAAGCGTGACTGGAGCCCCCCCCCCCTTCTTAGGTCAGTCAGTGGGCCCCCACTTATGAAAATTTCTGGATCCGCCACTGAGTATGGATTCAAAATTAAGGACTTAAACCAGAACAGCCGGTCAATAGTTATCAAAAGTACCAGGATTATAATTTTATACGCCAGACGCGCGTTTCGTCTACATAAGACTCATCAGTGACGCTCAGATGAAAATAGTTAAAAAGCCAAACAAATACAAAGTTAAAGAGCATTGAGGACCCAAAATTCAAAATTAAAGTTGTGCCAAATACGGCTAAGGTAATCTACTCCTGGGGTAAGAAAATCCTTAGTTTTTCGAAAAATTCAAAGTTTTGTAAACAGAAAATTTATAAAAATGACAATATAATTGATATTCATGTCAACACCGAAGTGCTGACTACTGGGCTCAAAACCGTTTGAGGTCACCTTGAAAAGGAGGCGGAGTTGCAACTTAAAGAGTCAGTTAAAGTACACAGTTGCACTGTTGCACAGACAACGTTTCAATTCAGAAGAACTGGATTCTAATTGGCGAAGCATTCGAGGACTGATAACTCGCCAGTAGTAGTAACATTATAATGATCATAAACATGCCGGTCCCAAGTCAGGAGCTTGTTACTAAGTCGGTGATATTTGTCGCATGTTGCTGTGTATCATATGTGTTTTTTTTCGTGTATAGTTTTGTAAATCGGGTCTTCGTTTTTCTTATTTAAATTGTTTACATTTGTATTTGCCTTTTATAGCTTACTATGCGGTATGCATGTTTTTTTCATTGTTGAAGGCCGCTTGGTGTTAATTTAATGGCGTAGAGTTGTCTCATTGGCAATTATGAAACATCTTTTTATTTCTTTACGGCTCCACCAATGACATATTAAGTTGCTTTTTTTTTGCCTTAGGGGTTGGACCAAATACTTCAAGAAATTGTATGCAGGGAGGAACTTGGAAGTTTACCATTGCAGTATAATGTTAAAAAAAACCGAAAGCCTGTGCTAACTGTATGCATTTTCAATGAAATATATTTGTAGTTATTGTCATTCGTTTGCATTATCATAAACGTTCTAAAATACACTGACACTGTACGTACATATATTACCCCAAATTCGGTCTTAAATATATTTTAATCTTATCAAAATAGATCTAAATCGTTTTAAATATTGATGTGTTGACTCATAAATCTTACAAACTTTTATTTTTATTTAAACACTTAAAACTGAATTTCCCTTAAAATAATAAAAACAAAATTAGCATAGCTGTACTGAAAATTCGACATTTTTTTTCTGCTTGACCCCAATCCTCCCAGGTAAATCAAAATGCAGAGAAAATTTATTATAAACTCCATATTTATAAACTTCTATTTACAAAAGAGGGCGAAAGGTACTACGGAGAGAGATTCAAGATCGAAACATAAAATAAAAAGGATCAGGCACAATTAACCAAAACTTCAATAGTCCTCTCCTAAATATAATAAAGTTATAATATATGAATATAAACACGCAACACTAACATTAAATAATAAATTTGTAAAATACTTATATTTGTTCAAAATAGAAAGAAAATATCATTATAAAGGTCAAAACGTTTGCTTTTCCTAATATAAATAAGATACAAGACTTGAAAACTGTCATAAACTTTGAATGCCTAAGATAATGTTTTGTATTGTTAATAGATATAAGAAGATGGGTATGAGTGTCAAGGAAACAACTCTCCATCCAAGTCACAATGCTTCTTGTAAAAAGTGAACCATTATCAATAGGGTAAAGCACGGTCTTCAACACGAAGCATTGACTCACCGAACAGCAAGCTATAAAGGGCAGCTAAAATGACTAAAAACCATTCACACAGCAAAACCAATGCTCAAATCTTTATTTAAAAAAAGATAAACGAGAAACACTTATGAACCACATCAACAATTGGCAACTACTGAACAATAGGTTCCAGACTTAGGACAGGTGCAAACAAATGCAGCGGGTTTAAACGTTTTCACAGGTGCCAACCTTCACCCTAAAATGAATGTAACATCACGACGTAGAAAGAAACACTTTAAAATATCAAAAAGATTGATTTGAAATATAAAAAAACATCGGGTTATATAAGTCTATTTTTTTTCAAATATGGCAGAATCATGTCGTAAGTGAAAAAATACATAATTACCATACAAATTGCCAAATAATGCAAATAGAATGAAGATGGATTGCATGTTTTATTTTTTCTTAATTTCTGTATTACAAAAATGTATGTTAATGTTATATGACCAGAATTACCGTTAAAATCTGTTATCATGGACTGATTGTGTATAGATTTAAACACATTGTACTTATCATTCACCCACAGAAACGGGTATATCTGTTATCAAGTGTATACTTTATCTCAAGAATATGGTGTCGGGGTTATCAAGGATACCTCCTGTACTGTGTCTCAAGGGTCTTTATTCGACGACCCCATCATTGTATTACAGGTCTTTTGCTAATAAGAACCCTTACTGGTGATATGACAATTATATATGAGATCTTAACTATCTATTGGTACATACAGTCTCACTCATGCATTGTTGAGGGTTTTTATTCGACGACCCCCATCATTGTATTACAGGTCTTTAGCTAATAAGAACCCCGTACTGGTGATATGTCAATTGTATTTGAGATCTTAACTATCTATTGGTACATACAGTCTCACTCATTGTTGAGGGTTTTTTTTCGATGACCCTCATCATTGTATTACAGGTTTCTAGTTAATAAGAACCCCCTACTGCTTATACGTTAATTGTATTTGAGATCTGCACTATCCATAGGTACATACAGTCTCACTCATTGTGGAGGGTTTTCATTCGACGACCCCCATCATTGTATTAAATTTGTTTAGTTAATAAGAACACCCTTCTGGTGATAGGTCAATTGTATTTGAGATCTGCATTATCTATTGGTACATACAGTCTCACTCATTGTGGAGGGTTTTTATTCGACGACTCCCATCATTGTATTACAGTTCTTTAGTTAAGAAGAACCCCCTACTGGTCATATATCAATTGTATATGAGATCTGCACTATCTATTGGTACATACAGTCTCACTCATTGTGGAGGGATTTTTTTCGACGACTCCATCATTGTATAACATGTCTTTAGTTAATAAGAACCCCCTTCTGGTGAAAGGTCAATTGTATTTGAGATCTGCATTATGTATTGGTACATACAGTCTTATTCATTGTGGAGGGTGTTTATTCGACGACCCCCATCAATGTATTACATTTGTTTAGTTAATAAGAACACCCTTCTGGTGATAGGTCAATTGTATTTGAGATCTGCATTATCTATTGGTACATACAGTCTCATTCATTGTGGAGGGTTTTTATTCGACGACCCCCATCGTTGTATTACATTTTGTTAGTTAATAAGAACCACCTACTGGTCATATATCAATTGTATTTGAGATCTGCACTATCTATTAGTACATACAGTCTCATTCATTGTGGAGGGTTTTTATTCGACGACCCCCATCATTGTATTACAGTTCTTTAGGTAATAAGACCCCCCCCCCCCCCCCCACCCCATTAGTGGTATGCCAATTATATTTGAAATCTACACTATCTGTTGGTATATACAGTCTCAATCATTGTTGAGGGTTTGATATTTTTTTTTATCATGGAAGCCAAGTCTAACAAACTAATGAGAAAAAGTGTTCCCAGCATTATGCAAAATCTGGCTTGATTTGCAAGACGGAGAATACCAATTTATTATTTATTTGCTAATTTTTGACAAATCCCATCGGCAAAGAGTTGACCAGAGAAGATATTTGCTATTCAATGTCCTTTTGACTGTCTAAAACATTATATGTGTCTTTCTGGACTTTTAAAGTTGGGCGTTTATAAAAAGAAAAAGCACTTAAAACTGACGAATTCACCCAGTTCACAAGTTTTAATAGCAGCTATAAATATTTATTTACTTATATGTATATATCTGCCGTTATTTTTATAGTGAAATGATCAAATAAAATCCAGTATTTTATTAACCAAATCTGGCCCACAAGGGATTAAAAGTAATTACACAAATATAAATGTATGTGGATTTCCTCATATAAACAAATCGTTGTCATTTTTTTTTATTTCAAATTCCGAAACATTTTGTGACATCTCCTAAAATGGCAGTTATTTGTTATAAAGGAAGCTTTTTCCAACGGCTAGTACTTTGATTTCAGTGAAAAAGCCTGATAAAACATCAAAGAATGCAATTTAATATATATATTTTTATTCATTCAATCATAAAAATATTTTCATCCAATGCGTAAAATTTGTCCGGAATAAATATGAAACAAATTGTCGCCTTTCAGCGCTAACTGTTGATCAAATGTGTTGTAATTGCTATAAAAGATTGTTTTCACAACATATGTTTAGTTTCGGTTATAAAACTTTAGACATTTTTTATCATCAGATTCAGAACAAAAGTTAAAATCATATTTATATCAAAGTTCAGAGTATATCACCAATAAAAACTGTATACACTTTAACGATTATGTCACTGGTCAGTTGGGTAATACATTATCTGTGATCGTAAAATATATTTAAATCTACAGTCATGTTTACTGTTCATCTTGAGTATAATGTTCAAACCTTATTGTTTACATTTCTGTATAGCGTTGTCTACAAGTAGCACTCTGACCATCAAAAGAGTGTTTAATTTGAAGTAATATTATGTACAGAATTTGAATTTATGACTCCCTGACACGTGGTGGAATGCAAAAAAAAAAATAAACATGATTTAGAAAAAAAATATTTCATATTATAATCATACACAATTTTTTTTCAACTTGTGTCTTTTTTTTTTCAACATATCTAATCCATAAAATTGAGAATGGAAACGGGAAATGTGTCAAAGAGACAGCACCCATAACAACGATCAGAAAACCGCCCAGTCCACCCCAACACAGCATAAAAATCCCGTTCCCGACGGCGGTCTTCAGTTGACCCCTGAACAAAAATGTGAACTGGTTCGATATCATTATAGACATCAACTGCGTTATAAAAATTGTGTTTTTATTTGTTTTATTTTAGATACCATTGACTGGTTCGAGTATGAACTCTGCTAGAAGTTTTGGACCAGCGGTCGCCATGAACAACTCTTTATATACTTCCCCCTCCGTTTTGTGTACAAATCAAATGACTGTTTAAATTTCCCTAATTTCAAATAAAAGAACTACATATGAACGATAACTTAAAATTTCAAAATCGTTTTTTAAAATGTGTTTCATTTATAGCTGTTAATTGTATTTCAAGAAACTGTTCTGAAGGTCTCTAGTCTGTACAATTGTTGTGCATTAGTAGGAAAATTTCGCATTCGAAGAAGTTATAACCAACAAGAACAGAATCTGTTTCGCAGATACCTAACAAGACACCCACAACTATTTCAGACATCTAACGTTGTACAAATAAAAAGGTTGTACAATGACGGACCGCATAACAATTCTTTAAACTACGCAGTAGATTTAAAACAATATAAAAAATAATATGAACTATATAAATTACTAGCTTCTTATAGTTTATGATCATCTTGAGTTATTACTAGATGTATGTCACGTTTGACTTATACATTTGATTAACAAACTTTTTATTAAAACATTATATAAACACTTTCATGCATGACTGGCTTTAGTTATTTCATAATCTGTTTCTGTCATTAAAATGCATGTATGCATCATATTTAATTGATTTTTCAGACGGAAGCAAAGTTTCTAATAACGCCTTTTAAGTGATAAGTAATTGCATTTAAGTCCCAAATAATACATCATTCAGGTGCATTCAAATTGCATAATCTTTCTTTGTTGGGAATTGGTTTTAGATGTAAACAAATATACAAATAAAAACACTCCTTAAATGTAAATAAATGCATTGAAACGTATGATTTGAGTATTTTCACAACTTTACTTTGCTTTGAAAGCCAATGGAACGTCAATTTTTATAAAGGAAATTCAGATAAATTTATAAGATACATTGTTCCTGTTTATAAAGGTAGAAAACTGACAATAAGAATGTGTAGTTCCAAACAACTTGTCAACATGGCAAGCCGTTTTACTATTTATTCTAACTTTATATATATATAACTTATAAGATATCTTATATAATCTGAAAAAAAATATTAAGATATCTTACTTCCTTTATTAGATATCTCATATATTTTATAATATATCTTTTAAAGTTTACAAAGGAGCGTACATAGGAATGATATGGGTTCGAAAACATTGATTGATCGATTGATTGATTGATTGATTGATTGATTGATTGATTGATTGATTGGCGCTTCACCGTCGTCCAGAAGCAATTATTTCTAGCCTATACTGGACGTGACACTATTCTGTAAGAATGAGAGGTGACGGGTAAAACAACGTAAGTATGTTCATTGGAAATAAAGGGCAGACATTTTGTCGTCCATCGGGCCATCTAAGGATCCCTCAATCATGCAGAGAGCACGACCCTATCTCTACGCCTGGCAGTGGATTTTACGTTCCCATTCTGATTGCATGTGGCTGTGAATTTATATATAACGGAAAATACCAAGGTTACCATGTTCATATACATCAACCACCTTTTGGAGTTGATTTCAAAAGGATTGTGGTCACATCACTACCGAGAGGAAACTTTTAATTCGTGTAACTTTATTATTTTTTGTATATTTAAATAGGTGTATTATTGTAGGAGTATATATTTGCTGCAAACGCTTCGATGAATAAAATTATGGAATTCCTTCTGTCCAGCAGATATGACACAGAAGACTTTCCAGCACAAAAAGAACAAAAACTAAAAATAATGGTGGATTCTGATGACGATAATATTTTCAATAAAACAGAAGAGAACGGGCAAATGATTATGCACGAAAAGTATCACGAATCATCGTAGTAGCTTCTACTTTACCCTTTAATGAATGCATAGGATCACCTATATAATGACATTTTAGTTGCAGGAAAAAAACCCTGTAAACTAGGATATTTCTTATATCAGCAGTTTAACATTGCCATATATAGATGCTTTGGATTTTGAATGTTGTTGGAAGAATTTGTATGTGTAGCAAATGTATGCCAGAATAAATAGAATTTATTTATTATATCATATTTAAGTGAACTGTTGATTGTCGATTAACATTACTTGTCCTGCCTATTTTGTTATCCGAAACACACAACGGATGGGGCTTCTTCCACAACAGTTTTAGTCAGTCAACATGCAAGTAGTGATGTTTGTAATCGGTACTTTATCAGTAGATAATTAAAAGAGGGACGAAAAATACCAGAGGGACAGTCAAACTCATAAATTGAAAATAAACTGACAACGCCTGGCTAAAAATGAAAAATACAAACAGGCAAACAATAGAACACATGACACAACATAGCAAACTAAAGAATAAGCAACACGAACCCCAAATGTGCATTTGTGAGAATAACCATAACCCAATCCATATGCCCACTAGTTCATGGATGTAGTGTAGCTTCTCTTAAATGTATGCTTTGTTAACATTAAAACCAAAACCTCTCCACAAATTTCCACAACAGATCAAATTACAAAGAAGTTTACAACTATTTAGGACACCGAATTGCCTTCATTAAAGAGAAAACACACTGTGCAGTACCGCATAGTCCAATTATAACAATTCAGTCTTCATTTGGCCTGCCACATCTGTTGCTCCTTGATGACTAGAATTGACAAAAACTATAAAATGTTTATTTCATTTATTAACATTATTTTGGGTCGATACTGTAGCTATGGACTGTTATCTCCCTAGAGTATCATCAGCTCAGTAGTCAGAACTTCGTTATACTAACGTCTTTTATAACAAATCTATAATACTAAAATTACGAGGTCCAATTTGTCAGCCGTCATCACGTAAAAACGACGAATCAAAAAATTCAACTTTATATATAACTAATATAGTATAAAGGTGTAGATTAAAAATTACACCACTCCAGGCCCTTTTGTTTTCCAGGTAATTAATATTGCCAATAATTAAGAAGTTCCGGGTCGAGTCCGATACCGATACCAATAGTATATTCACCTGTTACCGATTACTTTATCTGTACGCTCCGCATCTGACAGGCGCACCACCAAACGGTGTATTCAGGATTAATATGCTATATAGTATTACACGGGTCATAATCACAGGGTTTACACTACTTAATTGTCAAATTGTTACCTATTGTAGTATTTCAATCAGTTAGACTTTCTAAGATAACAATACGAATACTAAAAATCTGGACTAGAGTAAGGCGTATGGGTACAGTTTTCAAATTGTTAGCGGGCATGACGTAAAACAGCGAATCAAAGAATTCAATATTTATAACTAATATACAATGCTGTTGATTAAAAAATACTCCATTCCAGGACCTTTTGTTTTCCAAATAATTAATATTATCAATAATTGATAAGTTCCAGTTCGACGGGTTCAAACAGAAAGATTTGAAAGCAAAGAAAACTGTGTATCTTATAATCAGCATGACTTTATCAGATGACAATACTAATACTAAAATAAGGCTTGCGCATAGTTATATACTTTAATTCAGTCACGGACCCGCGATATACGGGTGTGTTCTAGTATATATTTAAAATCCCCGATATATTATTATAAATGAAGAAATTATAAAGGAACTATGGTTCAAACTCCCTTGGACAAAGTTCACCTTTAGTTAGATCATATGGCTCCTTTCGTTTCATCTTATATGCTTTCAAATAGTAAGGTTTCAGCGTTCATCAAGAGTTACATCCAGAAAAGAGATTTGGACGAACGATGTTTAAAAAGTATAGAAAAGGATCTGTGGTATGTTTGCCAATGAGACAACTATCCTATCGTCGGAGTTCATTTATCTACTTGACGTGGATATACTAGTAATCGGTATTCAACAGGAGAATACACAAACCGTATACTAGTACTCTGCTACAAAAGGTCCAACATGACAAATGTGAAACGATTCAAACGAGAAAAGTAACGACCTGATTTATGCCAAAACAATGAACGAAAAACAAATATGATACTAGTATTCGACAACAAAAGACAACCACTGAATTACAGGATCCCTACTTGGGACAGGCACAATCTAACTTAAATATCGATACAGGGTTGTTTCAGCACAACAAAAGAACATATTGTAAAAAGCAGTAGCAATTGGTTTAACTCAATATATATCAGTACCAAGCAAACACGAAAAAAATACAAAGGACCGATATAGTAGCACTCGCAGTTACTGAAATCTGTTTAAAAGTAAATTTGCTTGGACATTGTTCATATGTTAATTACCTATTTTTCATCGTATCAATTGGAGTCAGGAAAAATATTAAAGAGAAAATCTGCTAAAATGGACAAAACACTCATTTAACAAAAGAACCCCCACTTACGAGGTTTTAAAATTGAGATAGTTAAATGACTATGTGACTGGGTTAAACTGGGGTTTATACCGACTAATAAAATATATATAAAAGAGCATTAAATAAAACCTATGTCCGAAAAGTACTTAACTGTAACATTATGGTACAAAGTATGCTCGCAGTCACTGACAGGATGTTCAACGTACTTTAATCTGCCGATTCATTAGTCTCTCCAAAAACAAATTGTTCATATATAGAATATAAAGAAATTAGAATTAACCGATTGTTTTATACATTACCTATATTATTTGTGTAAATGAAATTATATCTTGACGCAAACGAAAGATTTTTTTTTTTAGCGCAAATGAACTTCTAAATCATTTGGGCTCTACCGATTGGCAATCGTACCACATCTTCTTATTTCTATACGGCTCCGCCGAAGAATTATTAAGTGTTTGATTTTTTTTTTTTTTTTTATCAATTTGCCTTATGCGTTGGACCAATGACTTCAAGAAATGGTATATAAGGAGGAACTTGAAAGTTAACCATTGCTGTATAATGTATATCTTAGTATGAACAACTTTATGCTCCTTCAACTAGTAATGTATGTAAAAGTAAATGCATTCGTACAATACATATAGTGCTATTTTCTTCTGCGTAATTTGTTTTTTTATAATTAGTATAAATAAATGGGTCATTTTCAAAATATGTCGAATTTTGAAATAGCAAAATTTAATAATAGTCACTAGTTTAAAAAGCCCTCTTGATGAGCAAACTAAAACTATCAGTACTTTTGAAACAATATATAAAAAGTGCAATTTTAATCGGGCGCCATGCATTCATTATGGTTATTATGGCTGATTTCAAATTAAATTGCCGGAAAATTGCTGTATTCTTTTTTTAGGATGCTTAGTGCTTTTGAAATCATAGCTGAATAGTTCCATATTCACTCATAGGGAGAAATAATTTAACGGTTGAATTAGTGACGATAACAAGATAGATATGTATTTCATGTACGCCAATTGATATAGCTTTCAAAAAAAAAATGTTACATGCTGTCATAAAGAAATTGTGATTTTCCGTTTACATTATCATACACATTCTAAAATAGTTTTGTAGATTTCAATGCAATAAGAAAACAGGAAAAATTATTTTGAAATGGGTTACCCCGACACTGTACGTACATAAATTATCCAAAATTCAATATGCAGACATCTTATTCGTTCAGGTATTTCACATCCAATCTTTTATGGTAATATTCTTTACAAAGCACAAAAATGTCAGTATTCACCTCAAAAGCTCACAAAACCTTTAAACAGACTTATAAGAATGGATATAGTTACGATACTGTTGTCAGGTCATTAAAGATTGCATATTTTGGCTTTAATATGATTCACTTATAGGGTCTTTGTTTCGGAACTAAACACATTTATTTAAAAACCAGTTGTTGGCATGACATGGGTTATGTTCTTCCCATATATTTTATGATAGTATGATACTAAACCCCTAACAGGAGGGATTGTGCCTGATATTCATATGATGAAGACATAATCTTTCAATCAGTTTAATTGAGGTCTTGAACTGACATGTCAGTTAACTGCTAGTAGTCTGTTGTCATTTATGTATTATTGTCATTTTTTTTTACGTCTTCTGACATCGGACTCGGACTTCTCTTGAACTGAATTTTAATGTGCGTATTGTTATGCGTTTACTTTTCTACATTGGCTAGAGGTATAGGGGGAGGGTTGAGATCTCATAAACATGTTTAACCCCGCCGAGAGTTTGCGACTGTCCCAAGTTAGGAACCTCTTGCCTTTGTTAGTCTTGTATGATTTTTAATTTTAGTTTCTTGTGTATAATTCGGAGCAACACGAACCCCACCAAAAACTGGTGGTGATCTCAGGTGCTAAATGTATTAGCACTGTCCATCATTGGAATAGTAAGTTCGTCCTCAAACGATTTGAAATAATGTAAACAGACATTTGTCTTTCGGGGTCGTTTGTAGCTTCACTATATGGTATGGATTTGCTCATTGTTGAAGGTCATACAGTAACCTATGGTTGTTTATTTCTGTGTCATTCGGTCTCTTGTACATGCAGAATCTATTGACAATCATACCACATCTTCTTTTCTATAGATACATAAATATACTCAATATTCAATTGCTTTTATGTTTCTATGAACCAAACTAGAGAGTGGTCAATTAATTACAGCGTAAATAAATCTGTCATAATAAAATGTCATATCAAATATATAATTATGATTCAATACTTAAAATATTTTATCTACGTCAAGCACTGATCTGTTTCATTTTCCACCGTTTCATCAATTTTTGTATGCGTTTTAGACAGTTAAATTAATCTAGTGCATTTCCATTAGGAAATTAGCAAGGCAGTGCTTGTCAGCTCTAACTGCAACTCTATTGAATTAGCTACATTGTAAATTTTGGATCCAACGTGTTATTAATTTGCCGCAACATGCTCTAAGGTCTATTTCAAAATGAAGATACAGATTCTCGGGGGAAACGAAATTCTGGATATAGCTTTAGTTTGATTATTTAAACTTCACTGTATTATCCGACTTCTGGGGTTTATATGCTGAATGAGTAATGGATAACTATTCCCGGTATGGAAAACTTTTATTTACTTTATCTGTATTTCTGTGTTTGCTGAACAGTCGAGGAGGAACACAGTTTAATGATAGCCAATAAGACATTTATTACGGTTGGTGACAATTTAAATTACCCCTGATGACACCTTATTCAGAACGGTCAGATTCGGCCAACGTTGTAGGTTTTAGAAAAGGCTTTTGGACACGGTACAGAATGGTGACCAGCGTAGATGATATAAAATCCCTGAGGTTCTGGAAAGCAGTCATTGCAGAAATGATAGGAACGTTGCTCCTTGTGATGATAGCATGTGGATCTTTCACTGCTTGGGAAGATCCAAATAAAGACCATCATATCTCAAATGCGGGAAGAATTATTCAGATTTCACTCTGTTTCGGACTCGGAGTTGCTACTTTAGTTTGGGTTTTCGGGCATGTTAGTGGCGGCCATCTTAATCCATCTGTTACCATGGCATTCTTCATCACCCGTCGTATCAGTCTTGCAAGAGCTGTCATGTATGTTATTGGACAATGTGTCGGCGGCATGATTGGAGCAGGACTATTGAAAGGAGTGATGCCATCTAACTACACTGGTAATCTTGGTGCGACAACCTTACAACATGGTATGAACGGAGGGAAAGGTTTTGGGGTAGAGTTCTTCATCACCTTTGTATTGGTATTGACAGTGTTTGCATCTGCGGATAAACACCGAAAGGACTTGAGGGGATCGTTTCCACTTTCGATTGGGTTGGCGTATACCTTCTGTCACTTATTTGCAGTAAGTATTGACTTATATTTGGAACAAGTTTTAAATTAAGGAATGTACCCACTCGCACATAAATCTGGTTCTTTGTCCGTGTTTGGTTCTACATTTTGTTACTTTTAAGTTTATCATAGCTTCAATGATTGCTATAAGGCATTGAACTCACAGGCAATTGTCTCAGAATATTTCCTATATACCTTAATATAACATATTAAGGTATATAGGAATATATACCTTAATATAACATATTAAGGTATATAGGAAATTTATATATTAAGGTATATAGGAATTTTTTTTCAGAGACAAGTGCCTCAAATTATGGCTAATGCATCACAGAATATACATTACATTTCGAAATGCTCATCTGGTGCAGGGAAATTAGTATTGTTCATGTTATTATTTCCCTGTGCCATAATATCATACCTTTGTGAACACCTTTGATTTTCCAGGTAAATTGTACCTATTTTTTTCTTACTTTTAATCACTTGAACATTATGTAATATTACGATTGACTTAATTCCCAAATGCTGTTTTCTAAGAAACTGCATGACAGGTGAAATAAAACATCCGGGTACTTTGTAAGTGTAATAAAACACTAAATCAATGCTACAACTAGACAGAACAGACACAATTATATTTCTGACTTGTGAATTTCCTTGTTTCGTGTACTAGTATTAATATTGCCCTTTTTCCATGGACTGATTATATACTAGTACATCGACAAGACAGATACATATAAAAGGTTCAATATGGCCCATCGTAAAATGCCAAAACTGTTTATTTTCATTGCGTTGGCCAGCGCCAGAGCAACGATAAAAACTTTATCTAAAAGCTGTGCCTTTTTATAGTAAAATATACGGTATGGTTATTACTCATAGTTGAAGGCCTGCTTTGACATATAATTGCGTAATTCCTCGTTTATATTACTCTGTTGAATGATTGTCTAACTGAACACTTTTGAATAAAACTTTATTTAGATTTACAAACAATTGAAAATAAGCTCTGATGAGCACTGGCAATCCAGCATATAACTCATCTTTAACAGTTTTACAAAAATGTCCTCGACCCTTATGAATCATAGATTGACAATAGAACAGTCGACCTGAGTATTTAGATCAGCAGGAAGTGTATATGGGTACAATCAATAGAGAAAGGGTATTGATATTATTGTGTTATATAACATTGTTGCATGTTCAGACATAAACAGGTCATTCTTATCAAAGTTAAAGGGAAAGGTATCATAAAAGTTTACTTCAAATGCTGTAAATTTACTGCCGGTACATTATGTACATAATCGTTTGGTATTAAGTATGATTAAAGTGAGTGGTATAAATATTAAACACTAATTTGTCCCTTAGTGAAGAGGAATGTATTGGTATGGATGATTTATGTACTGCTTACAATACCCTTATCTGAATAGATAACGCTAATACTTATTGCTATGTTGACCTTAGTGTTCTGTGTATCATTGGTGCAAATCAATCGGTCAGTTTTTATGTTCTGTGAACCATTAATTCAAAACGATCTGTCCAATATAAAAAAGAAGATGTGGTATGACTGCCAATTAGACCAATCTTCACAAGAGACCAAAATGACACAGAAATTAACAACTATATGCCACCGTACAGCCTTCAACAATGCACAAAACCTATACCGCATAGTCAGCTTTTATTTAAATGGCCCGGACAAAATGAAATATATAAAATAATTCAAACGAGAAACTAACGGCCTAATTTATGTATGAAATAATCAACAAAAACAAATATGTAAAACAGGAATAAACAGCAACCACCGAATTACAGGCTCCTGACTTGAGATAGGCAAATACAGAATGTGGCAGTGATACACATTTTAGCGGGCGTCAAAACTTGAGGTCAGTGGCGACGATAAACATGTTAGCGGGCGTCAAACCCTCCCCCTTACCTGAATGGGATATTGGTGAACAGTAAAAATAAGAACAAAATTTGAAAATCAGTTAAACAAGGCTGAACTCATCAGATAGATACAAATAGAAAAACACAGAGTGGACGTGGCCGGGTACTTGTACATCCCCCCCCCCCCCAAAAAAAAAAAAAAAAGACATAAGTACAGATCTGAGAGTACTTGCAGCTACTGCCAGCAAGTTCAAATTCAATAACATCTAAACCACAACAACAAAATCACCCATCTACAATCAGATTATCAATCAGTACACATCCAATGGATTTAGTGTAAAGACGTCATAAACAGATATGTTTATAACAATAATATTTAGTTTACTTTTGGATTACTGATAACAAAATCAATATTAATTCTAATAAAAAAAGCAACATCCATAGATCTAATTACAGTCTTGAATTGATAATCTTTTAGAATAATAAAATTGAAAATGGAAATGGGGAATGTGTCAAAGCGACAACAGCCGAAGGCCACCAATGGGTCTCCAATGTTGCAAGAATCTCCCACACCCGGAGGCGTCCTTCAGCTGGCCCCTAAACAAATATGTATACGAGTTCACTGATAATGGACGTCATACTAAACTCCGGAATATATAAACTAAAATTAAAAATTATACAAGAATAACAAAGGCCAGAGGCTACTGACTTGGGACATGTTTATTTATAAAAGGATCGTAAATTTTACTAGGATCGTTTCTAAATTTCCGGGCATGGTAAACATCTCCGTAAAAATGAGGATATGCTATTCTGTTTGAAATTAGTTTTCTGCAGGTACAACCAAACTTTTAACCAATTTTTTCTATGGAGTAATTTATTAAGGTTTTAAGTAATTTGTGGTAACAAAAAATCCCTGGCTTAATAATTTACCAATAATGCATAGATTGCGTTCATTATAATCTAAACGTCTCAACAGACACGGGCATAGCGAACGAGTTGTGATACATATGAACAACGTAACATCACCATACAAAAAAGGAAAATTAACAATAGGTAACGAAAACACGTCCCTTTTGTCGTAAATTTTAGTATGGAGTTTCACATCTAAAACTGAAATAAATGTAATGTAAATCTAGGAAGGGAAGTTAGTACCGTTTATATTTAATTTATTTTAAATTTCCTGTGAATAAATTTCGGTAGTATATTTAGAACACGAATAAGAAAGGGAACCTGAGAGGAATATTATATGAACTGTACTTTGGAGTCTTAATTTTTTGTTGAAATGTGTTGTTTAGTTGCTGTCTCATTGAAGTTTATCTGTCTATCCAGTTTCATTATGGAAGGGAAGCAAAAATCGAAGATGAAATAGCTGATCGAAATTTGGATTTATCGGCGCTAAAGCATACGCGGCTGCAGCCATTTTGAAAAAGGGTTTCAACCCCGGACAACCAGGAAACGTTCACATAATAATATTTAAAAAAATCTAAACAAACAAAAACAATACTGGACAATTTTTGACCTCATCGTCGAAATATATAAATTTGAATTACTGGCTTTGCCACGAAAATGAGGTCAAACTGAGGTCAGTTTAACATGTTAGACTTGAACAAAAACCAACGAAACAACATTCACTGTATTCGATGAAATTTTCACAAAAAGAACATTTTGTAGGAAATGGTGAAAGTTCGTCAACACAAACGGCAGGTATTTTGATCGGATCGATATATATTTAGAAGTGAGTTTAACAAACAGCAATCACTGACGGCGGGACTTTTATGTATAGCTATTAAAACCGATTCTCTTCCAAATAAAATTACAATTAGGATGAATGCATCAAAACATGCAATAATGGTTAACCACTACATACATGTCTGTATTCTAAGTTTTATCAATATAACAACAAAAAAAGTTTTTTTTTTTGTGGAGCGACATATATAACTTGAAAGCTTGTCGGAATTCTTTAAGAAGAAGTCAATTTGAGACATTGGTTTGGTAAGCATAAATTGTTACATTGGTGTTCCTCCCTTTAAAAAAAAAACTCTTCAAAAAAGATTCAAAGCTTATAATTTAGAACATCAAATGCGCGTCTCGTTGTCATAAGACTCATCAGTGGGGCTCGCGAATCAAAACAAGTTGAATGATACCCAAATGTAGTTATTCTTTTATCTATTATGTACATTTGCATTCATGTAATCATTCAAGGGATATCTCAACCTTGTAGAAAGTTTAAGCGTTTTTTTATTTGCTTCGCGTTGAAGGCCGCACTATAAGTTTGAGATGTAGAACAGCAATGAAAGCGTCGTCACTTCGTTTCTTGTGTGTTCTTTTGCTATACGCGTACTTATTTTTTGCCATGGATGGATACCCTATATCCTTTGTTTTCTATTACAATCTTCACAGTCCCCGATTATTTTGTATTCACAATCTTTATAGGTTCCAATGACTGGTGCTGGTATGAACACAGCCAGAAGTTTTGGTGCCGCTGTTGTTTCTGGAGTTTGGTCGAGTCACTGGGTAGGTAGACAACTTAATCATGGTTATTACAAAACTTTTATATATTTTATCAGTGTATTTATGAATTCTAACAACATTGTCTTTTCTTATAATTTTTTTATCACTTTTGGGCAAATATGTATATGACAATAAATCAAACGAACTCATCATTATATTTATTTACCAGGTATATTTGTTGGGTCCAATACTTGGAGGGACATTTTCTTCTGATTAGTATAACTTTTGGGCAAATATGTTTATGACAATAAATCAATTATATATTTACAAGGTATATTGGTTGGGTCCACTACTTGGAGGGATTCTAGCTGGTCTGATGTATGAGAATTTGTTTATGACAATAAGTCAATTATATATTTACAAGGTATATTGGTTGGGTCCACTACTTGGAGGGATTCTAGCTGGTCTGATGTATGAGAATATGTTTATGACAATAAGTCAATTATATATTTACAAGGTATATTGGTTGGGTCCACTACTTGGAGGGATTCTGGCTGGACTGATGTATGAGAATGTGTTTGTTACATTAAAACAATTATATATTTACAAGGTATATTGGTTGGGTCCACTACTTGGAGGGATTCTAGCTGGTCTGATGTATGAGAATATGTTTATGACAATAAGTCAATTATATATTTACAAGGTATATTGGTTGGGTCCACTACTTAGAGGGATTCTAGCTGGACTGATGTATGAAAATGTGTTTATGACAATAAGTCAATTATATATTTACAAGGTATATTGGTTGGGTCCACTACTTGGAGGGATTCTAGCTGGTCTGATGTATGAGAATATGTTTATGACAATAAGTCAATTATATATTTACAAGGTATATTGGTTGGGTCCACTACTTGGAGGGATTCTAGCTGGTCTGATGTATGAGAATATGTTTATGACAATAAGTCAATTATATATTTACAAGGTATATTGGTTGGGTCCCGTACTTGGAGGGATTCTGGCTGGACTGATGTATGAGAATGTGTTTATTAATTTACAATAAATTAATTATATATTTACAAGGTCTATTGGTTAGGTCCACTACTTAGAGGGATTCTAGCTGGACTGATGTATGAAAATGTGTTTATGACAATAAATTAATTATATATTTACAAGGTATATTGGTTGGGTCCACTACTTGGAGGGATTCTGGCAGGTCTGATGTATGAGAATTTGTTCGCTGCCAATGCATCTCTTAACAAAGCAATGGAGTTTCTATTGGCCAGTGACTATGACACAGAGAAACATCCGGGGAAGAAGGCTAAAATTAGAATCATACACGAGGAAGACATCGACGAGAAAGAAAAGGAATTTTGTGATCTTCAGTCTCCTGATACACCAATTGCTCATGTGATTACAAATCCTTGATTTTAGGGTATGGAGATTTTATAAATGGAAAGAACAAAATAAGAATGTCTGATACAGTTTCATGGAGAAATTATTGAGATTTGAATAAATTTAGAAGGACATTGGTAACATATTTTACATTTACCTGTTTTGGGCCATTTGTGTTGCACACAAATATGATGTGTTTATGAGTAAATTGCAGAATATAACCAATTAAACTACATGTATGACAGTATCCTTGTAAATGAATAATACCTTCCTTTTTATTGTTTTCATATTATTACAGACAGTTCAGAATTAAAAATAAAATTATGTTGTGAATTAATAAATTTATCAATGATCTCAACCATCAGCATCATACCTCGTTCTCAGTCGAACTTCTCTTATCTTAAAAGTAACAGAACAGGACAAGATAAATTGAAATGAAAATATGAGTTCATTCAATTTTTAATCGTAGAATCAATGATGAGTAAATCCAGCACTTTTGTATCATTAGTGACTGTACCTCTCAGTAGATTTTATACAGCAACTTGATAAACATTAAAGGGGCACTAGCTGTCAAATTCATGGTCACCGATTTGACTCTATTCTCATATTTGAATTATAACAATGTTAAACATTTATCCAAACTATCAAAAGTCTAAAATAAACAGTTAACAGAGCATAGGGTAGATTATAAAATAAAATTGAGAATGGAAATGGGGAATGTGCCAAAGAGACAACAACCCGACCATAGAAAAAAAACAACAGCAGAAGGTCACCAACAGGTCTTCAATGTAGCGAGAAATTCCCGCACCCGGAGGCGTCCTTCAACTGGCCCTAAACAAATATATACTAGTTCAGTGATAATGAACGCCATACTAATTTCCAAATTGTCCACAAGAAACTAAAATTAAAATAATACAAGACTAACAAAGGCCAGAGGCTCCTGACTTGGGACAGGCGCAAAAATGCGGCGGGGTTAAACATGTTTGTGAGATCTCAACCCTCCCCCTATACCTCTAGCCAATGTAGAAAAGTAAACGCATAACAATACGCACATTAAAATTCAGTTCAAGAGAAGTCCGAGTCTGATGTCAGAAGATGTAACCAAAGAAAATAAACAAAATGACAATAATACATAAATAACAACAGACTACTAGCAGTTAACTGACATGCCAGCTCCAGACTTCAATTAAACTGACTGAAAGATTATGATTTCATCATATGAACATCAGGCACAATCCTTCCCGTTAGGGGTTTAGTTTCATACCATCATAACATATATAAGAAACTGGTTTTTGAATAAATGTGTTTAATTCCGATGCAAAGACCCTATAAGTGAATCAATATTAACGCCAAAATATGCAATCTTTAATGACCTGACAACAGTATCGTAACTATATCTCTTCTTAATAAGTCTATTCAAAGGTTTTGTTAGTTTTTGAGGGGAATACTGACACCTTTGTGCTTTATAAAGAATATTTCCATAAAAAATTGGATGTGAAATACCTGAACGTATAAGAAGTCTGCATGTTGAGCTATATTTACGAATAATGTCCTTATACCGATGATAAAATTTAGTAAATGTTTTGACTAGTTTGTGATATCGAAAACCCTGGTGTAATAATTTTTCAGTAATACATAAATTTCTCTCGTTAAAATCTAAAACATTGTTCCATACACGAGCGAATCGTACAAGTTGAGATATATAAACACCGTAAGATGGTGACAAGGGAACGTCACCATCTAAAAATGGATAATTAACGATAGGAAATGAAAAATCATCTCTTTTATCATAAATTTTAGTATTCAGCTTTCCGTTAGTGATATCGATATCAAGATCGAGGAAAGGGCAGTGGTCATTGTTAGTATTAGCTTTATTTAAAGTAAGTTCAACAGGATAAATTTCTTTAATATACATACTGAAGTCGTCATTATTGAGAGCCAAAATATCATCCAAATATCTAAAAGTATTATTAAATTTGTTTATCAGATGTTGTTTCGAGGGGTCTTTGCTTATTTTTGTCATAAATATATATAGGTTCGTTTCGTGTGTATTTTAGTCCAGGCGCCATCTAATTAACTATCGATTTGACCTCAGATGACCATATAAGCGATGTAAACATAAATAAATAAACATATGAATAGATTAAACCAACACGTGCAATTGGATTTTTATAGGTCTCTTTGACTTTATTTTATAGATTAAAAATAGATGTTTCTTATTGCTTTTAACCGTATAAGAATGATTTTATGTGCATCAAGTTAGTAATCAAATGATTTACCGTAGTTTCACTTCGAATGAATGAATGATTTTATTCTCATAAACTAGTACATAGCTACAGAGATAATAACAGTTCATATATAATACATATCTTTGTTTCGCATGTGTGAAAATAAATAACATTATAATAATATTACAGTTCCTCTAACCAGGAGGACAGACTTTCAATGATATATATCGTATAAATCTACACAATTTTTCTAGTTCTACAACATTTTCAGATGAGAATACATTTTTAAATTTAATAATGTTTGCATTTTTGTTACAATAGTGTGGTAAATATTTTTCTCTTTCTATGTTAAAACAATTACATGACATAATGTAGTGAAATTCATCGCCAATATCTTTAGAGCTACAGAGATTACAAGACCTTTCCGATCTCGGAATAGTTTGCCACCTTCCTGTCTCAACTGGCAAACGATGATTTCCGCATCTAAATTTACACAAAGTATATAAAAAATTAAAAGGCAAAGTCGACAAATACTTTTCAAATTTAAATTCAGTCTTGAAAATTCTATAACATAAACCTTTTGAAGATTGGTATAAATCTGCACACCACTCTTGTCGAAATTGGTCTTTAAGCTTTTGCTCAATACTTAATTTTATCCATTTTTTGTTAAAATAATCTTGGCAATGCCATACATTTGACATGCCACATTCATCAAAAATTTTCTTAATACATAAAATCCATTTATTTCCAATACCATAATTGTTATAATTAATGTATAGTAATTTATATAGTATACAGGATAATTTATTTTCATTTGTATTATCAAGAAGGCGACACCAAAAATTGATCATTCGTAATTTTGCATATAAAGAAATGGGGTATCTCCCAAGTTCTCCATAAATCATAAAATTTGGAGTCGAGTTTTTAAGTTTTAAAATGTGCTTACAGAATTTCAAATGAACTCGCTCAAGTATATCAAAATTTTCGTATCCCCAAATTTCAGCCCCGTATAGAAGAATGGGTACAACAGCTTTATCAAACATTTCTAGTTGGCATTCAATCGATAAGTGATTCAATCTGCTCTTCTTGATAACACTATACATAGCCTTAGTTGCTTGGTCTCGTAAATATTTTCTAGTTTCGAAAAAAGATGAATTTCTAGAAAAAATAACACCAAGGTATTTATAATGTTTAACTATCTCTATTTCTTCTTTTTCAATACAAAATTTCAAATTATTGGATATTCTTCCTCTTGTAAAAACCATCACTTTGGTTTTGCTAACATTGATTCTTAATTTCCAATTATTACAATACTGTGAAAAATTATTTAAAAGTAACTGTAAATCTGAACTTGATTCAGCAAGTAAAATAGTATCATCAGCATATAATAATACAAACAGTTTTAGGTATATATTAAGTTCATTTTCCATATCTAATGTTAAAGATTGTACACCAGTTATGTTAACATTTTCTAAATACTGCTGTAAATCGTTCAAATATAGAGAAAATAACAGAGGAGAAAGATTTTCCCCTTGTCTAACACCAATTTCACTAGCAAACATGTCAGATAAATTATTATTATGTACAATACGTGATTTAACATCATCATACATATTTTTAACAACTCTAAGAAACTTTCCTTTTACATTATTCAAAAGGAGTTTATATAATAAAGAATTTCGGTGTACAAAATCAAACGCCTTTTCAAAATCTACAAAAGCGCAAAAAAACTTTTTCTTTTTAACACTGAGAAGTTCAAAAAGTGCATATAAAGAAAAAAATATGATCTGTTGTAGAGTACCCATGTCGGAAGCCGGCTTGATTTTCATTTAATATATTCAATTCATCAACGAAAAACCCCAACCTGTCGTTAAGAATAGATGTAAATATTTTCCCCAAGCACGACAATAAAGTTATCGGTCTATAATTTTTTGGATCTAATTTACACCCCTTGTTCTTAAATATTGGTATCACATTACCAATTAGCCAGGCTTCCGGCAATATACCCGTATCAAAAATAAGATTAAACAATTGTGTGTATATATCAATCATACTGTCTAGAGATGAAACAATGTATTCATTAATGATTTGATCTGCCCCAGGCGATTTATTATTCTTCGCCTTTTTAACAGCTTTTAAAATTTCTTCTCGTGTAATTACACAATTAAGTGTGTCATCGTCACAAGATGAGCTCACATCGTTTTCAATAATAAATTCATCTTCAAACTTGTTCTTATTCAAATCTTTAAAAAAATCAAATAATGTTCCAATAGATATATTGCTTTTTTCCCTTTGACGTCCCTTATTAAATAATTTCCAAAATTCTTTTGGATTTTTATTTTTTAATTTTTTCATGTTGTCACTCATATCTGCATTTAATTTCTTAATATTTCCATCCATCACTTTCTTATAATGTATCTCACTCTGTCGTAATCTTTCTTTAAAAATATTTGACCCATACTTTTTATAAAGTCTTTGTGATTTTCTTAATTCTTTCTTTGCTTTGTTACAATCTTTATCATACCATTGTTTATTGTTTTGTTTCTTAGAATTACTCAACATATTTTTAGCATACACATTTGTACCAAAAGTAAGTTTTGCAGAATCAATCAATATATCAGAAACTTCATGTACCAAATTATTCATATCATTTTTTGAGATATTTTCTTTGTCATTATAAGTATTCAGCTTGCTTATAACACAATCAACTTTATCGGTATCAATATTTTTTCTATATTCATTTATTTTTTCCATTTTCCATTTTCCAATCATATTTTGTTGTACAGAACGGTTTTCAATTTCATTATTTTTAATCAATGATTGACAATCTATATGTAATGATAAGGGTGAGTGCACATCAGAAAAAAGTTTGGAAAACTCACCAATTTCAAAATTACTTACAAATTGTAAAAAATGTGAGGTACATACAATATAATCAATAACACTATTGTTTCTACTTGTAGGTTTTGCATTAACATCTTGACCTACTCTTCCATTTAGTATAAAAACTTTGTTAGATTTACAAAAGTCTAACAATTTTCTACCAAAGCCATTAACTACATTATCTGGAGAGTTTCTTTCTCTAGGTATTTTCAAATTATCTAGTATATGCACATCAGTATAATCAAATTGATCAGTAAAATGTTGAACAATAAACTCATCGTCAGAATTTTCATCATAAAAATCGGACAAATTAGCAGTGCGACTATTGAAGTCACCAAGTAGTACAATATATTTACTATTTTGAGAAAATCTTTGAAATTCAACATCAATCTCGTTAAAAGCTTCTTCTGATGTGTAATTTGTATTAACAGGTGGTATGTAAACAATGCCAAATACAATATTTTCATCAAGATCAAAAACTTTTTTGTCAACAGAAAACCAATACACAAATTTGCATTCGGTATCAAAAGTTTTAATACATTTATCCAAGCACTTCCGATAGCCTAGAGCAATACCACCAGACCTATGGCTTGTAATTTTATGTCTATTTTTAAAACTAAAAATAAATTCGTCACAGTTTATAACATCACAATCATCTAATTTAGTTTCTGTAAAACAGACAATATCATAGGTGTTCAGCAGTGATTTAAATTCAGGGTATAGTAATCGATTTTTTATACCACAAACATTTAAGGATAATAGTTTAATACAATTGCTAGAGGGTTTATCTACAGAAAAACTATTACAATTTGATTGAAAGTCACAAGTGTCAAATAATTTGTCTGATATAACGGTTTCGTGTTCTATTCCTCCACGGTTATCCTAATGCGGTGAACTGCGCCTTTGTCGTCGTCCGGGGTCGTTTAACTTTTTTGGTCGGGCTCCTTGTTTGTTGTACTGTCGTCGAGGTACATCATCATCTCTCTTCTCTTCATCTTTCTTAGATGGGCAATATTCAACTCCGTCGATGAATAGGCGATCCCGTTTGAAAAAAGCCTTTTTCCGTTGTCTACGGGCTTCTTGAAAGTGTGGCCAAAGTTCTTTGCGCTTATCGTTAACTTCTTTAGGAAATTGCTCACTGATACCGAAGTGAGTGTCCCTCAATTCCCTTGCTGCTTTTCTTACGAATTCTCTTTTTTTAAAATTTCGGAATCTGCAAACTATTGGCTTTGTCATGAATTTCACTGATCCATCGGGGTACCGTTCGACATATTCCTTACCAAAACGGTGGGCGCGGTCGTATTCAGCTAGCCTATTCGACATAATTTTAATTGTTCAGTCATAAATTTCTCGAGAACTTTTTCAGTGGTCTCTGACTCTTCAAACTTATCATGCATCGGTATTCCGGTAAAAATTAAATTTTCTCGCATTGATCTGGTCTGTAAGTCAATGTGTCTTGTATACAGTTCATCGAGATCTTTTTGTAAGCGAAATATAGCATCGTTCGCAGAATCAGCATCTTCTCGAATTCCCGCACATACACCTTTGACATCTGACACATCCTTTTTTGCATCTTCAAATTTTTCATTTATGAAATTCATACCCTGCTCAACATCATCAACTCTTTTGGACACTTTTTCTACAGTTTTAAATAAATTTTGGACTGCTCTGTCAAATGTAGAAATCTTGTTTGAAAGTTCATCAAGTGTTGACATTTTGTCAAATATCATATTAACCTTTTGAGTAAGATCGTCTAGTTTACAATTTGTGTCTGAATAAGGATTCACCATTGGCTGCATAACAGAGTTTATATTCTGTGGAGTACTGGTGTAAAAACCAACGGCCGGGGAATTTGGAGACTGTTGTGTAAAATTTGGATTCTGGACTGGTTGCGTCATTGAGTAAGGTTGAAATTGTCTATTTTGAGTAACTGGGGTATCGTAGACGGGAACATTAAAAGTTGCCATATTTACAGTATTGGTCGAGTCTTGATTTGTTTTGTTTTTGTTTACATTTCTCTTAGTTTTGTTTACGTTTGACGAGGACTTTTGAGTATTAGTCACTGCCTTTTTGTTTGGTTTCTCACCACTCACATTCTGTGTACTTGATTTTTTCCTTTTTCTAACCTTCTTTTCTCCTTTTTTTGAATTCATAAAGAATAACTAATGTTCCTTTTGTAAAATGTCATATTCTATCACTATAAGTTCACTTGAAAACACTTCATATTCCACTAGTAAGTTATTCTTTGTAGGAGAGAAAAAAAAAACCACGACATTTTGTTTCACACATGCGCAAAAAACACGTACAATGCATGCGCTGTCAATCTCTAGCTAGGGGTTAAATTGAAGTTCACATGAATACGGATTTAAAGAGGTCGACTCATTCACTTGCAAGTGAATAACCAAATTATCAATGTTTCTTAGCGTAATTTGACAAAATTGAACCTTTTTGGCTGCTAAAAGCGAATTGTTATATCACTATTTCACTTTCATTATTGATTGAACAAAAAAAAAATCAAACTTTATATTTTTTATATATCTCGTAGCTAGTGCCCCTTTAAAAGAAATCACATTCGTGCACAATGTCTCGAATATACGGGAAGCCATGTATACATAGAAAAAAACATGTGCAGATATTGAAAAGTATGTGGATTCATGTATATAAACAAATGTTTGTATTCGGCAGCTACGGCGTTCCATAAAGTAGTCTCTTTAGCAAAACAGCGTGTAACTTGTGCGCACAAGTTGTACAACTCGTGCGCACAAGTTAATAACTCGTGCGCACAAGATAGTAACTTGTGCGCGCAAGATAGTAACTTGTGCGCGCAAGTTAGTAACTTGTGCGCACAAGTTGAATATTTTTTTTTGCATGGCACTCCAGGGCTTCCGTACGAATAAACTGTACCGGATTCCTATGCAAAAAAAAAAAAAAAAAAAACCACAACAACATAACTGAAATTTAAACATATTTTAAATTGCTTCAAACTATAAGTACTTCAACAACAATATAATTATAAAATTTGTTCAAACAATTTTTAAACCAAAATAAATATGCAAAAGACAATTCCTAAACTTGTTAGCTTTATGAATAACATTACGGTGATAATGCTGGATGTGAATATCACGTTATAAAATTCCTGCATGTTAATTTAACTTATTCCATAATAAATAATGAAAATCATTTTTATCAATATATGTTATATATAAGATTGCTGTAAAAGTTTTCTAGTAGAACACATTTTGCATTCATTGAAATCGCAGATGCCCGCATAAACAGATCCATATAAAACCAACTGAGACATGTGCAGACCTCAAGAAAGAACCATGATCAAATATCGCAATCATTGAAAGAAAATTAAAAAATGCAGTAAAGTATTGATTGTTGGCCAAAAAATCACACCCCTTGACATTTTAGATTATCTATATAAAAAAAAAATTGTTTCGTTTACACAGAAAAGTGTGCCGCTTTCTACCATTTTCAACTTTACTAAATTATATCAACAGCTATTCTACATAGTCTGGTAGAACTATCAAGTAAGGTTCATATAGTATTAGCACCTTTTGAAAACTGCTAATTGTAATGAACATGTTATATTAAATGTCAAACAGAATCTCTTGCATTTCGTCGCATTTGGGGAATTATTTCCAACTTTTTCTATGGAACAGTGGTCAGGAAATAATTTAAAATTTTCTGCAGCTGACGATTTTCATTTAATCCACGCTATGTCTTCAAGTAACATGTATAAAATCAAACGACTGATAAGTATGTCAAAAGCTGCTTGCTATGTCTAAGAGTCATTATCGCAAAATTTTATAACATCAATATTCGAGTGAAACGGCTAAATTCAGTGTTTTTAAAAACAGTAACATTTCATATATTTTTTTTTCTTAGCGAACGATTTTTTGTTCACAAACTTGGGAGTACAACATAAATTCTTCAAAGAAATAATTTATTTTTCAGTTTAATTCATGCGTATTCACTTCTCAAAGAAAATGAAAATCGTCTATAGAGGTGTAGTATTTCTTAACTCATTTATGATACGCCTAAAGCTAATAAAAACAAGAATGTGCCCATATTACACGGATGCCCCACTCGCACTATCATTTCTGTGTTTAGTGGACCATGAAATTGGGGTAAAAACTCTAATTTAGCATTTAAATTAGAAAGATCATATCACAGGGAACATGTATACTAAGTTTCAAGTTGATTGGACTAACTTTATCAAAAACTACCTTGACCAAAAACTTTAACCTGAAACTCCCACTTTCATTTTCTATGTTCTATGTGAACCGTGAAATTGGGGTCAAAAATTTAATTTGGCATTAAAATTAAAAAGATCATATCATAGGGCACATGCATATATATGTGTATTGAGTTTCTAGTTGATTGGACTTCAACTTCATCAAAATCTACCTTGACCAAAAACCTTAACCTGAAGCGGGATGAACGGACGGACAGACAGACGGACGGAAGGACGAACGAACGGACGCACAGACCAGAAAACATAATGCTCCTCTACTATCGTAGGTGGGGCATAAAAATACAGAAGTGACCGCTTTATTAAGTATAGTAAACTTACAAGACACTACAATACGAACAAATTTCGGAAATCATCATTCGTTAAATATTTCCCTTTTTTTAATGAATATAAATGTTATAAACAACACCGATCAAGCTTGTGATGTTTACAACATATTTCCTGAACCATTATTTCTGTGTAAATACAACTTGTTTTTCCGTATAAACACATTTACATATTGTTTTTAAGATTTCTGTGTAAAAATGTTAAGCAGGGACTGTAAGAGGTCATGATGACATTTTTTAACATGTTTGGTGGTTCCATGTTAATTATTAAATAGTGAAACATAAATGATATTGATTAGTTGATATACTTTCTGGTCATATATTATTATCAAGTGAACAACTAAGGCTTTGCAGCATAAAAAGAAACAAAATAACTGAAATTCATAAATGCACATGTTATGAAAAAGTACATGATTAAAAAAAGAAGATGTGGCATGATTGTCAATGAGACAACTCTTCATAAGAGAACAAATGACACAGAAACTAACAACTTTAGGTCATCGGACGGCCTTCAGCAATGACCAAAGCCCATAACGTATAGTCAGCTATACATGTCTCCGCAATAACAAATGTAAATTATTTCAAACAAGTAAACTAACGGCCTTATTTATGTACAAAAAAATAACGAAAACATAAATATGTAACACATCAACAAACGACATTCACCGAATTACAGGCTCCAGACTTGGGACAGGCACTTACATACAGAATGTGGCGGGGTTAAACATGTTAGATCAGGTTAGCGGGATCCCAACCCTCCCCTTACCTGGTACAGTGGTGTAACAGTACAACATAAGTGCGAACTATAAAAATCAGTTGAAAAAGGCTTAACTCATCAGATGGATACAAATAGAAATACGACACGTAGTGGACGTCGCCGGTACTTGTATATCCCAACAACAAAAAGACACTAAGTACAAATCTGAGAGTACTCACAGTTACTGACAGCCTGTTCAAAGCCACTAACAACTAATAAAAAAATCATGCATCTAAGACTAAATTATCAATCAGTACACATCCAACATCCAATGGATTTAGTGTAAAGACGTCTGTTAGTTTATTGTACTGTGAACAACATGATATAAATCCTTTGTAAATGGTAAGAACTTAATAAAAAAGAGGCATTGGTTGTTAAATTCGTGTTTACCAATTTGACTCAAATTCTCATATTTGATTTCATTTTTTACTCACTAAAACGTATTTCCAAATAATTGAAAAAGTCTGAAAAAAAAACCAATTAACGATGCATGATTTGTTATGCTACGTGTATAATGTATTTTAGACTAAACACCATATCATTTACCATCGAAATGAAAACCGTGGATGGACATATGATCAGAAACAAGCATAATATAATACATAATACATAGGCAGACAAGCACATGTATGCAATCGTATGATGACAATTTGTTTCAGGGTCCGTTAGATTTCATGTCATAGATTAAAAAAAAAATTTAGTTAACCAATGTTTAACCTTCATAAGCAATACATTTCAAAATATATGTCAAATCATTTATACTACTAATTTTTCCTGGCGGCATCTCAGTTGCAACAACTGATCATGCTTATCACATTTGCTACTCATCACCAGGTAAGGGTAAAACTAATGGTCAAATGACTTCGCATTCAAATGAGCTTGAATTAATGGCTTGTAAGCCTGTTATAAATGAGAAATCTTTGTGAGCCTATTTGAACAAAATTGAACCAAACTGACTGCTAATAGTAAAATACTGTAACGTGCAGGGGATCCTACACGCCAGATGGTACTTTGTGTACCCGTAGATCCGTACCAGGGTTACTTCCCTGGATTTGTTGTGTATCTTTGGCTAACCCTTACAAATGGTAACGTGTTTTCTGAACTAATTCAACCTTAGATATAAAAGCCTAACAACAAGTAATAAAAGATTACTTCCGGTAAGTATACAAAATGGAACCCTTAACCTAACAATGGAGTACAACACAAGGACGCTTAATTGGGGCTGTGAGTTAACCTTACTTCAAAATTAGATATATGACTATTAACCTATTTGCCTTACAATACTTTAGTTCTTTGATTCAAAGGTAATATGGCAATATGGTTTCCAGTGCGCCCCTGGTCCTTATTCAGGGTCAAGGTGTCACTGTTTCAAAGGGACAGTATCACGTTGTCACCTTAATTATATACCACAGGATAATATGTCACCACCTTATTCAGATAGTAAAATTGGCTCTTGATTATAAAAGTTTTACCAAAGGTCCTTGGTAAGCTACTTCTTATTCAGAAATAGTTATAATTACCTTCTCTTTAGTCTTCACTCTGGGAGCTCTGACGAACGAACTGATTAACGTTGCAAGAAACTCTACTTATATACTAAAATAATCTCTAACCAAAATGCATATAATCTCTAACCAAAATGCACATAATCTCTAAACAGAAATAAATATATTCCGTATGACTTACGTTTTAATATAACGCCTATAGTAATCAAGCACTTAATTTTTAACTAGAAAGGATTGGAACCAGTACCAAAACTTTGGAAATCGTTTTCCGTATTACAACCGTAATTAGCGTACTTCATTGAGAAACGAAAGCGAAAGGATTTAAACATTTGACGACTTCCTAACAGATAAACTTAGAACTTCCTAATATTATTAAGGTAACTGAATAATTTTCGTCACATTACCCACGCCTCAACAGAAATGCGCCCCGCATTTACAATAATCGAGCTAAATCATCGACCTCTGGCCCTTTTTCAGACCCAAACTCTATCAACTATCTATTCGACAGTAACCACTGAGCATGTTCTCAAAATGCAAAGTACTCTCCATGGTACTAGACAAAATTAACCGAACAAAATAAATGTCCACTTTATCAGCTCGTAGACATATTATCTACCATATGCTCAGATTTCAACCAGCTCCTACCAATACTACTACCAATGGGTAATGGGTTCCTAACAAAAGTACTTAACTTAATACCCTATCCTTACTATATGAAATCTAAATACCGAAGGCATACATCAATTTAAACTGTCACTGGAAACTTAATCTTCCGATATAATCCAGGTTGCAAAATTTAGCCTATGTAGCGGCCCCTAGGAGCCTGCTCTTAACGAACTCTACAAAGGGATCTTTAACGTGCACAGGACGTGACATTTCCTGAACACGGGGCATCAGATTTAACGTCCCCAGTCCGACCAGACGGTCATACCATAAAATTAAAACTAAAACACAATAATAATATCGGGTATCTTTTACTATTTTTAGATCTACAATTATAAAACAGATATTTTCTACTAAAAATACATATTTACACTGTCTATTTACAACTCAAAACACTCAATTTACCGTTCGTAGTCCTTCATTAACGATGCTCCTTTGCCGATCATTGTCTACATCCTCATGATCATCTAGATCTAATAAGGGCAAAGAGTCAATGATAACGTCTTCGTCATGAATCTCTGATTCTAGCTCTCCTGTGTTCTCAGGACTTTGTTCGTCAACAAGTTCTCCCCTTAGTATTTGTTGGGGACAAGGGCGCATCATATCAACATGTATTACTTGACCCGCTCCCTAACGCCCACAATTAACGGTGTATGTGACACTTGAGTTTATCTTAATCACCTTATATGGACCACGCCACTGGTTAGTAAACTTTGGTGACAAACCATGGGTTCTAAGGGGAAAGTATACATAAACCATGTTGCCAGGTTCAAATTTAGCCCAACTGACATTTATGTCATGGTTTTTCATTTGCCTTATCATTTGACCAGAGACATGTATCTGAACAATCTGATGTGCCTCTTCCATGTGTTCTTGTAATTCCCATGCCCACTGATTCTGAGGTAGTGCCTTAACTTGGGATGGTAACTTATATATTAAGTCTAGGAGAGTAGACACTTCCCTTCCCAACATTAATCTTTTGGGAGTGTAACCAGTGGTCTCATGTTGAGAGGACCTATAAGCCATCATGACATAAGGTAGTTATACGTCTCAATTGGAGTGATATTCATTTACATACCCCGTGAGCATGGTAGCAAGAGTTTTATTGAAGCGTTCAACCATCCCGTCAGATTTCGGGTGATAATGAGTCGTCCTGGTCTTTTCTATCTGAAGCAACTTGCACATCTCCTTAAACAAGTGGCTCTCGAATTGACTACCTTGATCAGAATGGATAATAGTTGGTACCCCGAACCTAGAAATAACCTCAGTCATAAGAATATTTGCAACTGTAGTTGCCTCCATGTTGGGCATGGGATGACTCTCTGTCCACTTAGTATAATAGTCACTTATAGCTAAGATATATTTGTTGCCTTTTTCACTTGCTGGGAGTTCCCCAAGGATATCCATGGCAATTCTCTCCATGGGATAACCTGACTCTTTAATTGCAATGGGGCCTTTCTCTTAGGAATTGGTTTCTTTTTCTTATTACATATTGAACAACCAGCAATGTAACTCCCAGTATCACCTCTAACACCTGGCCAATAAAAATTTTCTTTAATCTTAGCCAAAGTTTTCTTAATGCCCAAATGAGCAGCTGTCCTATAATCATGAGCAAACTCAAGAATTTTACGTCCTTCCTTCATTGGTATGACAACTTGTTTCAAATTTGTTTCCGGGTCTTCCCTAAACAAAATACCATCTTGAACCTTCATAACATTCCATTGGGACCAAAGGGACTTAACAACATAACTAAGTTTGCCGGTTTGTGAGTATGAAGGTTTTGAGCCAGTAGTCAACCATCCTATGACAGTTTGCAAGTTCTTGTCTGTTTCTTGCAATTGACTTATATCTAGCTCAAGATCATCATCCTGTCCCTCCCCCTTGCAATTGTACCATATTGACTAAGCCAACTGCTTCCCAGTTCTCAACAAAGCCACACTGCTTACAAGGAATACGACTCAAAGCATCGGCATTGCGATGTTGGGAATAGATTACCTTAGCCGTATTTGGCACAACTTTTTGGAATTTTGGATCCTCAATGCTCTTCAACTTCGTACTTGTTTGGCTTTATAAATATTTTGATATGAGCGTCACTGATGAGTCTTATGTAGACGAAACGCGCGTCTGGCTTACTACATTATAATCCTGGTACCTTTGATAACTATTTACACCACTGGGTCGATGCCACTGCTGGTGGACGTTTCGTCCCCGAGGGTATCACCAGCCCAGTAGTCAGCACTTCGGTGTTGACATGAATATCAATTATGTGGTCATTTTTATAAATTTCCTGAATATAAAACTTTAAATATTTGTAAAACCTAAGGATTTTCTTATCCCAGGAATAGATTACCTTAGCCGTATTTGGCACAACTTTTTGGAATTTTGGATCCTCAATGCTCTTCAACTTCGTACTTGTTTGGCTTTATAAATATTTTGATATGAGCGTCACTGATGAGTCTTATGTAGACGAAACGCGCGTCTGGCGTACTAAATTATAATCCTGGTACCTTTGATAACTATTGGGTACCTGGTCTATGTTTAATAACCATATCGTATGAACTTATAACTTCCAGCAAACGGGCTAGTTGACACTCTGGGTTTTTGAATCAAATGAGCCATTGTAATGAGCTGTGATCTGTCCTTATAATAAATCGCCTACCGTACAAGAAATGCCGAAAATGTTTAACAAAATGGACCACGGCTAGCAGTTCCTGCCTTGTAACACAATACCGGCGCTCTGTTTTTGAAAGGGTCCGACTCCCATATGCAATAACATGTTCCTCACCATCAACATCCTGTGATAAAACACCACCTATTGCTCTGTTACTTGCATCCGTATCAAAAATAATTGTTTGGGAGAAGTCGGGATGACAGGACTGGGGCACTAACTAATTTGCCTTTCAGCTTTTCAAAGGCCTCCTGACTATCATTTGTCCACAGAAATTCGTGACCCTTTTCGGTCATTTGGTGTAAGCTTTTAGTTGTATCTGAGGAATTTATTATGTACCGGCGATAATAACCACACAAACCCAAGAAGGATCTGAGCTTCGTCACGTTAGGGGGAACTGGTCATTCCTTTATACACTTAATTTTATCGTGGTCGGTAGCAACACCCGATTCAGAAACAACATGTCCGAGAAAAGTAACCGTTTTAGCAAACAAATGACACTTTTTTGGTTTGAGTTTAAGCCCTGCCCCTTGTAACTTTACAAAAACCTTGCGTAAATTATGTATCATTTCGTCAAAATTCCTAGCCATAACTATGATATCATCTAGATATATGAGAGAAATGTCCCATTGGAGCCCTGCCATAACATTCTCCATTAGACGATCAAAGGTGGCAGGTGCGTTTACCAGACCAAATGTCATACAGCGAAACTGATAAAGACCCTTCCGTGTGGCAAAGGCTGTTTTAGGGCGATCTGATGGCTCTACTTCTACCTGCCAATATCCAGAACATAAATCCAAAGTTGAAAACCACTTGTTTCCTGACAACTGCTCCAGCGAATCATCAATTCGGGGCAAAGGATACGCGTCTTTGATAGTACATGCGTTTAACTGTCTATAGTCTACGCAAAACCTAGTGGTCCCATCTTTCTTTCTCACCAAAACTATCCCGGAGGACCATGGTCCTTCCGAGGGCTCAATAATGTTTCTTTCCAACATATCGTTAATATGTTGATCTACCTCTTCCCTAAGACCTATTGGGGTGCGCCGTGGTGGCTGCTTTATTGGCCTTGCAGCACCAGTGTCAATCATGTGTTTCACAATATTTGTTTGTCCAAGATCCGAATCTGAAGCGGCAAAAAGATGCTTAAATTCCAATAACAAATCTGTGACCTTGTCTTTTTGTCCATGTCCAAGATTCTCACTAGACCTATCTAATAATTTTTCCAATTCATTATTAAGAGCATAATCCTTGTGATTGTCTACTTGACTAACCACTTCCGCTCTACTGAGATCTCCGACCATAGTGCCGACATTTAATACTTGGACACTGTCACTTATATTCAACAGCCTAACAGGAACTGTTTTATCAGACATTACAAAAGACTTCCCTACAAGAGCCTTTCCTCGATCAAGAAATTCTTCACTGGGTTCAATAATGCCAGTCACCTGAACAGCTGAATCATAGTTGAGTACTTCACCCTTGATTACTACCTCGGACCTTGGGGCTATGCTAACTTTATCTTTGACTGCCACCCGATAAACGCCTAACTTTCCCTGTAGTAACAAAGGTATATGTTGATCATCCCTTTCCATTACTTTATTGTCTAAATCAACTTTACAACCGTTTGTTTGCAGAAAATCAAGTCCCAGAATACCTTCCACTGACAAACCTGCTATAACACCTTCAATTACAGTGTGAAAACTACCAAGCTTAAGAGAAAACAGTGCCTTACCAATGATTTTTAAAGACTCTCCATTAGCTGCTAATTATTTCCTGGGTGACCTGCCGTACACTTGGCCTATCCCGGGACTTCAATTTCTCAAAAAGAGTTTCCGACACCAAACTAACTGTAGCTCCTGTATCAATAAGAAACTTGGCAGGGATTCCATTTATAAATAACTCTACATAGAGCCCTGCCTCATTGTTAAGAGTATTTGAGCCGAGGTACAAAGATTTACGTTTCCGTTTACCACTACGGTTGTTCGTACGCCTAACCGAAGGTCCTGGTGATCCTTGGTTGTTTTGTCTCCTATTTCTAGGAGCATTACAATTTCTAGTCATGTGGCCGGGTTTACCACAATTATAGCAAAGAAATTTTGACCTATCAACTGGCCCAGACTTGTTGGCTTTATTCTTAAATTCATCTAACTCTACGCATATTTGCCAATTGGTCATTAAATGCTGCTAACATGCCCTCTATTTTATTCGACAACCTATCATGAGACTCCGACTCTCTAACCACCTGTTCATTATTGTCTACAACTCTCAAATGGGCTTTCCCTACTTCAAATTGCTTTTCTGCCTTGAAAACGTTTCTAACTCTACAGCTATACATATAGCGGAATTAAGGTCAGGGGGCCATGCTTGTTTGATTTTTATACGCATTTCCGTATTAATCAATGCATCCAAAAAGTGTTCTTTAGCCAATGTTTCTTTGACTTCTCCTGGGGCAGTGGGGTACGCCTTATTCACCAACCGGCGTATCGTTTGTCCTAACTCAGGAAGTGTCTCTGAAGCCCTCTGCTTCCTTTCTTTCAATTGTACCCGGTACAACTCTGACTGATTTGGGGGAGCAAACCTCTCTTCTAGAGATCGAACCAACTGGTCAAAATGACTTTACTTGTCATCTGATAAATCCCCAAGAACACCTTGAGTTTGACCTCTAAGGGAAGACGCTAAGTACAACCCTTTCTCTATGTTATCTCAACCGTTAATAGAGAAACAAGCCTCAAAATGTGACCGGTAGTCATTCCAATCACCTGACCCATCGTACGTTGCAACCTTAATATCTCTACGCTTACTCATGCTTGTCCCTGGGGCTTTCCCTGGTGACTTCTTATCGGACAAGTTGACGGGGTTTTCCTTAACAATTCGAATGCCATGAGGTTTCAACGGATTTGAGACTTCTATATCTTTGAAGATCTTTGGTCTTGCACCAATACCTATATGATGTGGACCAACTGGGGTACTATGAATCGGGGTTGTTTTGTCAACAGACGTTTTGTCATTACACTGTGTAGTAATAATCCCTGAGTCACTTGCAAACCCGGGAATAGGTGTAGAATGTGAATGACGACTTCTTGACAAGGTGTCCTGGAGATCTTTCTCAAGCCTAGACAATTGGGCAGACAAATTTTCGGCTTGATCCATATTTATGAAACAAAATGATGTCCGACTATACTGACAGATATATCCAATTAACCAACTAGACAGCGAATAAATCTCACCGCTGCCACCAAATTTTGTAACGTGCAGGGGGTCCTACACGCCATATGGTACTTTGTGTACCCGTAGATCCGTACCAGGGTTACTTCCCTGGATTTGTTGTGTATCGTTGGCTAACCCTTACAAATGGTAACGTGTTTTCTGAACTAATTCAACCTTAGATATAAAAGCCTAACAACAAGTAACAAAAGATTACTTTCGGTAAGTATACAAAATGGAACCCTTAACCTTGCAATGGAGTATAAAACAAGGGACGCTTAATTGGAGCTGTGACTTAACCTTACTTCAAAATTAGATATATGACTATTAACCTATTTGCCTTATAGTACTTTAGTTCTTTGATGCAAAGGTAATATGGAAATATGGTTTCCAGTACGCCCCTGGTCCTTATTCAGGGTCAAGGTGTCACTGGTCCAAAGGGACATTATCACGTTGTCACCTTAATTATATACCACAGGACAATATGTCACCACCTTATTCAGATTTTACAATTGGCTCTTGCTTATAAAAGTTTAATCAAAGGTTCTTGGTAAGCTACTTCTTATTCAGAAATAGTTATAATTACCTTTTCTTTAGTCTTCACTCTGGGAGCTCTGACAACCGAACTGATTAACGTTGCGAGAAACTCTTACTTAAATACTAAAATAATCTCTAACCAAAATCCATATAATCTCTAACCAAAATGCACATAATCTCTAAACAGAAATAAATATATTCCGTATTACTGTTACGTTCTAATATAACGCCTATAGTAATTTAATATCAAGCACTTAATTTTTAACTAGAAAGGATTGGAACCAGTACCAAAACTTTGGAAATCGTTTTCCGTATTACAACCGTAATTAGCGTTCTTCATTGAGAAACGAAAGCGAAAGGATTTAAACATTTGACGACTTCCTAACAGATAAACTTAGAACTTCCTAATATTATTAAGGTAACTGAATAATTTTCGTCACAATACTATCGCAATATTCTCATTTTACAAATGTAAGAACAAAACTCTAGGGCTCTATATAGCCTGTGTCACTCAAATAACGCATGATCAGACTAGAATATAATTCATGACAATTATCTCATTGTAGCTCAAAAGTGTGTGAGCTAATGTCAATACTTGGCGTCCGTCGTCGTCGTCACAAACTATTTCAAGAATCTACTTCTCTGAAACTACTGGAATAAATACCTTTAAACTTTAACCGAATGTTCCTTAGGGCATCTAGTTTATACAAGCATGGTTGCCATGGCTAAACATGGCTAAACAAGTGCAGTTTTTGGCTTACATCTTAAAAAAAACTAAAAAATTTAGAACAAATCTGACATTGGTAAAAATGTTCAACAGATTGGACTTTTTCAGCCCTATGATTTTCAAACGAACCGAACAACTCATTGTTTGGTTGCAGCCACTAAATTGGCAATTATAAGGACATTTTGCAGTTTTTGGTTATTATCTTGGATATCATATACAATTCCTTGTTATAGATAAGAATAAACTGTAAAGAGCAATACTGTTAGGCTAAGTAAGATCTACAAAAAGTTAATACGAACAACTCATTGTTGAGTTGCTGCAACTAAATTGGCAATTGTAAGATAATTTTGCAGTTTTTGGTTATATTGAACTGAGACTACTGTGTTATAGTAGTCTCAGTATTGAAGATAAAGATAAAATGTAAACGTCAAAAGATGTTTAGTGAAGTAAGATCTACAAATTTTTTTTTGCTTTTGAAGAAAGTATGACAGATACAAAGAACATTTAAACCACTCATTAAAATATATTAAAAAGCAAAAAATAATCATTGGTGCAAGATTTGAGCAAAAAATGATGTTGTTTAAAATTTTATGATCTTTTCTTCTGTTAATACTTTTCTCTCTATTTTTAGGTTTTGCCCAAATCAAAAAATGAAAAAAAAATCTATTGTCATTTAGCTCTCAAATTCATGTTCACCGATTTGACTCAAATTCTTATATTTGATTTTTGACAAACTAAAATGTAAATCCAAATTATTGACTCGATAGTATGAACATTTCGTGTGTATTTTTGTCTCGAAATCACATAATTAACCATTGAGATGGTATCCAAAGGCTGCCGACGGTCATAAAAACATAAATATAATTAGATAGCAACTACTTGAATTTTTTCACTTTCATCCATGATTGAAAGCGAAATCATTATTTTTTTATGTCTCGTAGCTTATTTCAATATCCTTATAAGGGCAATCACCCCTAAAAGGAGTCTACAAACGACTTGGCAAAATTGAATTATTTGTAGATCTCGTCTTGCTGATCATTTATGCCATTTGAAGCGCTTATCTACCTTTGATCGTTTTCAAGATAAGAGGAAGAACACTAAAAATCACGATCAAACAGCAATAACTCCAATTGAATAGTGAGGAAAGTGACAATTTTAGTCAAGAACTTATACGCAGGTCTCGTCTTGCAGATCCTTTGCTTATTTTATTCTCTATTATTGTTTTCCATTTACTAGACACACACACACACACTAAAAACTGATAAAATTGATCATTAAAGGGTTCATTGATGCAAACTAATTCAAACATCTTGACTTGCTGATCATTTTTGTTATGGTATTAAAATTTTCTCTCGATCACTTTAACAATAATTGGCAAAAATGAATATAAATGGTGCAATTCTTCATTTCAGGGCAATAACTCCTACAAGAAATCATCTTCTTCATTTAAGGGCAATAACTCCTATAAGAAATCATCTTCTTCATTTAAGGGCAATATAAATGAATAGTAAGTAAATTCGTCATAGTGAACATTTTTGACTGGGTCAGCATTTTCTTTTTTCAGTGGTTTTCAAGATAGTTGAAACATATAACTTGCAATTGTTCCTAATGTTTTTTTCTAGTCATGTCGGCCATAATGGCAGATACCTTTATAATGATGGTTGTCAAGTTTGGTTAAATTTGGCCCAATAGTTTCAGAGGAGATTTTTGTAAAAGTTAGTTTAACCATATTTATTCATAGTGGATTGGGAAACTGCTTTTTTTCGAAATCAAGAAGGATGTCTCTCACATGCAATGGATATTGCTCTCTCTTATCCCCAGGTCAGCCATTTACCATTCCCTTCCAATAGACTATCATCGTTTCTCAAGACCTTACTGGCAAATGGTATTAAGGGAGAGCAGAAATTTAGTCCTGAAATTTTCTCTTCGCAGTGGGGATAGAACCAGGAACCTTTGTGTCTGTAGTCTGATCAGCTTATCACTACACCACAGCTCTCGTATTTTAAAGTTCACAAAGACAGACAGAAAACTGATTCCAAGTAATGAGAACAGCTTAATTTGCTCTTTGGGAGATATAAAGACATAAAAATGGAAAATAAACTAACATTTTTATTTTCAACATGCATATTTTACAACAATGTTGTAGCAACTTTTCAGTATTTGTAATGTAAAAAATGCTACTTACAATATAAAAGTTACAAGTCAGTCAATTTATATGTTATTGTTTTCAAATAAAATGTTTTACAGATGAAAAGAAAATAAGATTAAAAGAGAAAAAATGAAATTAGTATGTAGAGCTTGCCTTTGGAAAGTCAATATATGAATAAGATGAGATTTCCGGTATAAGTCCACTTAATGCTAATACTCATACTAAAAAGTCTATATTGCACCAATAAAATTCTCACACTTATATTCTGTGTAGTTTAATCACACAACTAAACACGTATGCTTTTCTAAAAATCTGTATAAATATTCTATTTTCCCTAGCAATGCTAAATGAAATATTTGACATGTTTATTAAGTTTGCATGTGTATTTTCTCATTCTATATTTATCTATTCTTCTGTTCAAGAGAAAAATCCCAATCAAAGGGCAACAACTGAATTACAATTTTTGTAGTTCTGTCTTGTTCTGAGTATTTTGTTCATGTTAGAATTTCCACATTCAGTATTGTTGTATAAAAAATTGTCAACTGTTACAATCTAAGGTCCAGAACTCGTGTAAAGATTCATTTAAAGGTTTTATTCAAAGATAGTAATAAAGCATGGTTGCTATTTTACAGTTGTTTATCTATAACTATTACAGTTTTCAGGACAAAAGACATAAAATGCTTATATTGGTGAAAATCTTCATTTATAAGAAATATCCTATATATTAACATTATGTCATATGTCAAAGTTCTCCCATATATTTGTTCATAAATAAAAACACTGAAATAAAAAAAAGACCAACCCATACATGAGGTTCCATCAACATCTTTAAAGAGATTTCTAACGTTTACCACACCTTTTAATTACATTTTGTTTAATACAATCAACATAAATGATCCTGATTAAGTACATGTTTATTTTATGAGATGTAGTGACAATAAATAATATACAAATTAAATTCAAAGTTAACCAGATGCTCTGCAGGGCGCAGCTTGATACGACCGCAGAGGTTGAACCCTGAACAGTTGGGGCAAGTATGGACACAACATTCAAGCTTGATACAGCTCTGAATTTTGATTGTGATTAAATAGTTGACACAGAAAAGGTTTCTGACACAGAATGAATATGGTCTAAGAACTTAGAAAATTTAAATTGGACATTTACCTATTATGGTCCAATGTCGAAATCTAAATACATTGTTAGATTCAACATATCAAAGAACCCAAAGAATTCAATTTTTGATGAAATCAAAAACAATTCAATTTTGGACCCTTTAGAACTCAATGTGGACCGATCTGATAAAGGGGCCAAAACATAAAAAATCTAAATACATGGTTAAATTCAGCATGTCAAAGAATCCCATTTATTCAATTTATGTTGAAATCATACAAAATTTACTTTTGGACCCTTTGGACCTTAATGAAGACCAATTTGAAAACGGGATCAAAAATTAAGAATCTAAATACACAGTAAGATTCAGCATATCAAAAAAGACCAGATGCTCCGCAGGGCGCAGCTTTATACGACCGCAGAGGTTGAACCCTGAACGGTTGGGGCAAATATGGACACAACATTCAAGCTGGATTCAGCTCTAAATTTGGATTGTAATTAAATAGTTGACACAGCATAGGTTTCTGACACAGAATGAATGTGGTCTAATGAACTTAAAAAAAAAAAAATGTTTGCCTTTGAGCAATTCACTATGCTGTTGAATATTAATCCTCTCAAAAAAATGTTTGAAGAAATTTTCTTTTTATTTATGAAATCTGAAATGAAAAAAATTGACCCTCCAATTTTTTTTTCACATCCACCTTTCCCTTATTTCAAAACTGATCTCAATTCAAATTTCTTAATATAATAATTTTGGATCCTGATTTGGACCAACTTGAAAACTGGGCCCATAATCAACAAGAGTGCACACGCTGAAATGTCTCGCCTTCTATACTAATCATTGATATTATGTTGATAGTCCTAAGTATAAAGCTAAGCTTTAATACAACTGTCACATAAACTTAACATTAACCAAGATAACTAAACAAAGACCAAGGAACCTTGAAAATGAGGTCAAGGTCAGATGAACCATGCCAGGCAGACATGTACAGCTAACAATACTTCTATACAACATATATAGTTGACTTATTACTTATAGTTTAAGAAAAATAGACCAAAACACAAAAACTTAACACTGTGCAATGAACCGTGAAAATGAGGTCACGGTCAAATAAAACTTGCGCGACTGACATAAAGATCATAAAATATTTCCATACACCAAATATAGATGACCTATGGCATATAGTATTAGATAAAAAGACCAAAACTCAAAAACTTAACTTTGACCACTGAACCATGAAAATGAGGTCAAGGTCACATGACATCTGCCCGCTAGATAGGTACACCTTACAATCATTCCATACAACAAATATAGTAGACCTATTGCATATAGTATGAGAAAAACAGACCAAAACACAAAAATTTAACTATAACCACTGAACCAATAAAATGAGGTCAAGGTCAGATGACACCTGCCAGTTGGACATGTACACCTTACAGTCCTTCCATACACCGAATATACTAGCCCTATTGCTTGTAGTATCTGAGATATGGACTTGACCACCAAAACTTAACCTTGTTCACTGATCCATGAAATGAGGTCGAGGTCAAGTGAAAACTGTCTGACAGACATGAGGACCTTTCAAGGTACGCACATATCAAATATAGTTATCCTATTACTTATAATAAGAGAGAATTCAACATTACAAAAAATCTGAACTTTTTTTTCAAGTGGTCACTGAACCATGAAAATGAGGTCAAGGACATTGGACATGTGACTGACGGAAACTTCGTAACATGAGGCATCTATATACAAAGTATGAAGCATCCAGGTCTTCCACCTTCTAAAATATAAAGCTTTTAAGAAGTTAGCTAACACCGCCGCCGCCGCCGTAGCCTCCGCCGCCGCCGGATCACTATCCCTATGTCGAGCTTTCTGCAACAAAAGTTGCAGGCTCGACAAAAATCTAAGTACATGTTTAGATTCAGCATATCACAGAGGCCCAATAATTCAATTTTTGTTAAAATCAAACTTAGTTTAATTTTGGACCCTTTGGACGTTAATGTAAACCAATTTGAAAACGGGACCAAAAATTAAGAATCTACATACACAGTTAGATTTGGCATATCAAAGAACCCCAATTATTCAATTTTTGATGAAATCAAACAAAGTTTAATTTTGGACCCCGATTTGGACCAACTTGAAAACTGGGCCAATAATAAAAAATCTAAGTACATTTTTAGATTCAGCATATCAAAGAACCCCAAGGATTCAATTTTTGTTAAAATCAAACTAAGTTTAATTTTGGACCCTTTGGACCTTAATGTAGACCAATTTGAAAACGGGACCAAAAATTAAGAATCTACATACACAGTTAGATTTGGCATATCAAAGAACCCCAATTATTCAATTTTTGATAAAATCAAACAAAGTTTAAATCTGGACCCTTTGGGCCCTTTATTCCTAAACTGTTGGGACCAAAACTCCCAAAATCAATACCAACCTTCCTTTTATGGTCATAAACCTTGTGTTTAAATTTCATAGATTTCTATTTACTTATACTAAAGTTATGGTGCGAAAACCAAAAAAAATGCTTATTTGGGTCCCTTTTTGGCCCCTAATTCCTAAACTGTTGGGACCTCAACTCCCAAAATCAATACCAACCTTCCTTATGTGGTCATAAACATTGTGTTTAAATTTCATTGATTTCTATTTACTTAAACTAAAGTTATTGTGCGAAAACCAAGAATAATGCTTATTTGGGCCCTTTTTTGGCCCCTAATTCCTAAACTGTTGGAACCAAAACTCCCAAAATCAATCCCAACCTTTCTTTTGTGGTCATAAACCTTATGTCAAAATTTCATAGATTTCTATTTACTTAAACTAAAGTTATAGTGCGAAAACCAAGACAAGAGGCTGTCACAACGACAGCAAACCAGATTTATTAATATTTATTTGTGTCCTGGCAATATCGCAAGAACCATTACTGATGAATGGTGAAAGTGAAAATCGTCAATATCAAATTTGACCTCCATTTTGTCATCAGTATCAACATATTAAAATTAGAAAAGCTTAGATTGAATGGTTCATGAGAAAATGCAACAATGTAAATAGAAACGCCATTTTACAATCTTTCAAGAACCATAACTCCTGAACGGTAAAAGTCAAAATCGTCATTATTGAACTTGACCTCTATTTTGTCATCAATAACAACATATAAAAATTTCAAAAGCTTTGGTTGAATGGTTCATGAGAAAATGCACGGACACAACTGGAAACACCATTTTTCAATCTTTCAAGAACCATAACTCCTGAACGGTAAAAGTCAAAATCATCATTATTGAACTTGACCTCTATTTTGTCATCAGTAACAACATATCAAAATTTGGGAAGCTTTGGTAGAACAGTTCATGAGAAAATGCACGGACACAACTGGAAACACCATTTTTCAATCTTTCAAGAACCATAACTCCTGAACGGTAAAAGTCAAAATCATCATTATTGAACTTGACCTCTATTTTGTCATCAGTAACAACATATCAAAATTTGGGAAGCTTTGGTAGAACAGTTCATGCGTAAATGCACGGACACGACTGGAAACTCCATTTTTCAATCTTTCAAGAACCATAACTCCTGAACGGTAAAAGTCAAAATCGTCATTATTGAATTTGACCTCCATTTTGTCATCAGTAACAACATATTAAAATTTGGGAAGCTTTGGTAGAACAGTTCATGCGTTAATGCACGGACACGACTGGAAACTCCAGTTTTCAATCTTTCAAGAACCATAACTCCTGAACAGTAAGAGTAAAAATCGCCATTATTGAACTTGACCTTTATTTAGTTGTCAGTAACAACATATTAAAATTTTAAAAGCTTTGGTTGAACGGTTCATGAGTAAATGCACGGACAACATTTGATTCCCGCCCGCCCGACCGCCCGCCGGCCGTACATCCCCAAATCAATAACCGACATTTTTGTCACAAAAATCCGGTTAAAAATGCTTATTTGGGCCCTTTTTGGCCCCTAATTCCTAAAATGTTGGGACTAAAACTCCCAAAATCAATCCCAACCTTCCTTTTGTGGTCATAAACCTTGTGTTAAAATTTCATAGATTTCTATTCACTTTTACTAAAGTTAGAGTGCGAAAACTAAAAGTATTCAGACGACGACGACGACGCAGACGCAGACGACGACGCCAACGTGATAGCAATATATGACGAAAAATTTTTCAAATTTTGCGGTCGTATAAAAAACCCAACAGTTCAATTTTTTTATGAAATCAAACAAAGTTTAATTTTGGACCCTTTTGCCCCTAATTCCTAAACTGTTTGGACCAAAACTTGCAAAATCATTCCCAACCTTCCTTTAGTGGTCATAAACCTTATGTTTAAATTTCATAGATTTCTATTTACTTATACTAAAGTTATTGTGTGAAAACCAAGAAAAATGCTTATTTGTGCCCCTTATTCCTAAACTGTTGGGACCACAACCCATAACCAGGTGCTCCGCAGGGCGCAGCTTTATACGACCGCAGAGGTCGAACCCTGAACAGTTGGGGCAAGTATGGACAAAACATTCAAGCGTGATACAGCTCTAAATTTGGATTGTGATCAAATTTTTGACATTACATGTTTTTTTTTTTTCAAAGCAAATGTCAAGATTTTACAAATCAATTAAAGATTTCTTCTTCAAACTTTTTAAATCTAAAATTAAATAGTTGACACAGCATAGGTTTCTGACACAGAATGAATGTGGTCTAATGAACTTAAAAGTTTTTTTTTGCCTTTGAGCAATTCACTATGCTGTTGAATATTAATCCTCTCAAAAAAATGTTTGAAGAAATTTTCTTTTTATTTATGAAATCTGAAATGAGAAAAATTTAACCCCCCCTTTTTTTTCACATCCCCGTTTCCCTTTTTCCAAAACTGATATCAATTCAAATTTCTAATGGAGTTTGCAACAATAACTACTCTTTTAAATACATCATAAAATATTAAAATGTAAAATAAAGTGCTTGTTATCACTGAATGGTAAAGATTGGTTGGTAGTAAAAGTGAATATACATTGTTTATTGTATAAAACAATAAAAAAAACTTCATCAGCAACATTTTATATTGTCAAATTTCCAATGAAGTTATTTACATAAAGTTATTGGCAAATAAAAATAGAAAATGACATCATAGTCATGTCTGGCAAATGTACAACATACATCATCTAAAAACATTTCAGATAAGATAAGGAAAAAAAGCTTCATCAGCAACATTTTATATTGGCAAATTTCCAATGAAGTTATTTACATAAAGTTATTAGCAAATAAAAATAGAAAATGACATCATAGTCATGTCTGGCAAATTTCCAACATATATTATCAACTACTATTCTATACAAAGAAAGATAACTCCAATTGAAAATTAATTGCTATTGCACAATATTGTGCAATTAGATATTTCTTGCTATTGTGCAATACTGTGCAATTGAAAATTTCTTGCTATTGCACAATACTTGATATGGAATCCTGATTTGGACCAACTTGAAAACTGGGCCCATAATCAAAAATCAAAGTACATATTTAGATAAAGCATATCAAATAAGCCCAAGAATTTAATTTTTGTTAAAATTAAACTTAGTTTAATTTTGGACCCTTTGGACCTTAATGTAGACCAATTTGAAAACTGGACCAAAAATTAAGAATCTACATACACAGTTAGATTTGGCATATCAAAGAACCCATTTATTCAATTTTTGATGAAATCAAACAAAGTTTAATTTTGGACCCCCATTTGGACCAACTTGAAAACTAGGCCAATAATTAAAAATCTAAGTACATTTTTAAATTCAGCATATCAAAGAACCCCAAGGATTCAATTTTTGTTAAAATCAAACTAAGTTTAATTTTGGACCCTTTGGACCTTAATGTAGACCAATTTGAAAACGGGACCAAAAATTAAGAATCTACATACATAGTTAGATTCGGCATATCAAAGAACCCCAATTATTCAATTTTTGATGAAATCACACACAGTTCAATTTTGGACCCTTTGGGCCCCTTATTCCTAAACTGTTAGGACCAAAACTCCCAAAATCAAACCCAACCTTCCCTTTTATGGTCATAAACCTTGTGTTTAAATTTCATAGATTTCTATTTACTTATACTAAAGTTGTGGTGCAAAAACCAAAAATAATGCTTATTTGGGCCCCTTTTTGGCCCCTAATTCATAAACTGTTGTGACCTCAACTCCAAAAATCAATCCCAACCTTCCTTTTGTGGTCATAAACCTTGTGTTAAAATTTCATTGATTTCTATTTACTTATACTAAAGTTATTGTGCGAAAACCAAGAATAATGCTTATTTGGGCCCTTTTTTGGCCCTTAATTCCTAAACTGTTGGAACCAAAACTCCCAAAACCAATCCCAACCTTCCTTTTGTGGTCATAAACCTTGTGTCAAAATTTCATAGATTTCTATTCACTTAAACTAAAGTTATAGTGCGAAAACCAAGAAAATGCTTATTTGGGCCCTTTTTGGCCCCTTATTCCTAAAATGTTGGAACCAAAACTCCCAAAATCAATCCCAACCTTCCTTTTGTGGTCATAAACCTTGTGTTAAAATTTCATTGATTTCTATTCACTTTTACTAAAGTTAGAGTGCGAAAACTAAAAGTATTCGGACGACGACGACGACGCCAACGTGATAGCAATATACAACCAAAAAATTAAAATTTTTGCGGTCGTATAAAAACAATCCCAACCTTCCTTTAGTGGTTATAAACCTTGTGTCAACATTTTATTGATTTCAATTCACTTATACTAAAGTTATTATCCAGAAATCATGTGTCTTCTAATGACGCTGACGACCTGATACCAATATACGACCAAAAAACTTGTGTGCCTTTGTAAATAATTCCAACATAAGATCCTAAAAGGGTGAACTTCTTAATTTGGTATCTTGAAAAAAAAAAATGTTTATACTATACATGACTTTGTCTTACACAGAATTGTTTTGGCTTACATTTGCACCTTTGTAAATTATCATATAAATAATTATTGCTGACAATATATACATTTTTCAACAATATCAAATTCTGTATTTTCTTGTCACTGATGATAATGATTTGGTAGACGACAATGATGGTCTGTTCGTTAAAATCAGCATGTGTTATAAATCTGTGTGTAGAGCTGAATATAATAAGATCCATGCTACCTGTAAAAATAAATCAAGAAATAATTGAATATTATAAGATCCATGCTACCTGTAAACAAAATAAGAGAAATAATTATAAAATAAAAAGGTTTTGCATATGCAAGAGAGTGTCCCATAACTGTAGAACTGTTGAGTGAGTTAAGGATGTTTGCTCCTTTATTTTTTGAATGTTGCCAGATTTTCGGAATCCTCTGGTTTTATCCATATATTGCCATTAAAAAAATTTGCCCACTATAACCCCTTCTTTTCTTTTCATAAATTTTATTACACAAAGTTCAAAAAGGCATATTTCAAAATCTTATAAAATCCTTGTTTTTTTCATAGTTTTTTAACCAAAACAGGTGTCAATGTTTAAAAATGTTTGAAAAATCTAGAGATAATTATTTCCCGCCATATTTTCTATGGCTTATATCGCTAGAACAAGCACATAGACCCTCCATTTTTTTCTGCTGTTATTGTTTTTTTATTTATATACTATCAATTCAGAACAGTATTTTAAAAAGCTTGTTATTTTTAAACAGAGCAGCGAACATCATTAACACTTTTATGGGGCAAGCATTGTATTAAAGTTTAAATTCGTTTAGCAAACTTTATTTTGAGAAAAAAGTAGTTTTTTCTTTGGAATGAAAAATTGAAGTCTCAATAAGATCTCAAGCTCCTGTATCTGTGGCAGATTAGTGGCTTTGAATCAATTACTACATGGTTCTGAAACTGAAGACAGTCAAGTGAAGCAGGGACCGCCATGGGTGTTGTAATTTGTTATTTTTTTAATTTCATCTGGTGACAAAATGCGACTGCTGGCGTAATAGTTTCCAGTATGAAAAATTTCATTTTTTGACTGTATCTTTAAAAGGCATGTATGATAAAGCAAGGAAAAAATCTGGATTTACCTTCTACTAAAAGGCCTCCTTCTAATAATACTTACTACAAAAGTTGAAAATGATGTCATTAATCCTTCTTTTAATATCTCTGATGGCCCGCCATACTCTTCATCATCTATCTTCTGGAAACTGTTATAGTAAAAGTACACAATTCCAACATTTACTGCCAAAAATCTGAAATAGGAAAACCCAATTATTTCAATACTCATAAATGGCAAACAGTATGATTTAATTATATGCACATGATGCAGTTTATGGTTAGATTAAGGGCCATTCTAACTAAATTAATATCTAGAGTTATTTCCCCATTTCCAAAAAAGTCCTTTTTATTTAAATGCAAACAGTATTCCAGCAGACCATTTGTTCTGTTTTTCACTGTGATCAGTTAACATGTGTCTCACTCACAGTGATCTGTACACATGTGTCTCACTCACAGTGTTTTGGTGTGATCAGTTAACATGTGTCTCACTCACAGTGTTTTGGTGTGATCAGTTAACATGTGTCTCACTCACAGTGTTTTGGTGTGATCAGTTAACATGTGTCTCACTCACAGTGTTTTGGTGTGATCAGTTAACATGTGTCTCACTCACAGTGTTTTGGTGTGATCAGTTAACATGTGTCTCACTCACAGTGTTTTGGTGTGATCAGTTAACATGTGTCTCACTCACAGTGTTTTGGTGTGATCAGTTAACATGTGTCTCACTCACAGTGTTTTGGTGCTGTCTACTCAGAATCAAACAAGAGGCTGTCACAACGACAGCAAACCGGATTTATTAACATTTATTTGTGTCCTGGCAATATCACAAGAACCATTACTGATGAATGGTGAAAGTGAAAATCGTCAATATCAAATTTGACCTCCATTTTGTCATCAGTATCAACATATTAAAATTTGAAAAGCTTAGATTGAATGGTTCATGAGTAAATGCAATAAAGTGAATGGAAACACCATTTTACGATCTTTCAAGAACCATAACTCCTGAACGGTAAAAGTCAAAATCGTCATTATTGAACTTGACCTCTATTTTGTCATCAGTAACAACATATAAAAATTTCAAAAGCTTTGGTTGAATGGTTCATGAGAAAATGCACGGACACGACTGGAAACACCATTTTTCAATCTTTCAAGAACCATAACTCCTGAACGGTAAAAGTCAAAATCGTCATTATTGAACTTGACCTCCATCTTGTCATCAGTAATAACATATTAAAATTTGGGAAGCTTTGGTAGAACAGTTCATGCGTAAATGCACGGACACGACTGGAAAAACCATTTTTCAATCTTTCAAGAACCATAACTCCTGAACGGTAAAAGTCATTATTGAACTTGACCTTCATTTAGTTGTCAGTAACAACATATTAAAATTTTAAAAGCTTTGGTTGAACGGTTCATGAGTTAATGCACAGACAACATTTGATTACCGCCCGATGGCCCGCCTGCCGCCCGCCCGGCTGCCCGCCGTACATCCCCAAATCAATAACCAACATTTTTGTCACAAAAATCCGGTTAATAAAACTTTTCAATTATTTCAAGTCTTATCTACATGTCAGAGATATAACTCTATAGGGTTATTACAGAAAAAACTTGTGTGTTATTACAGATACTTTCATGAGTTGTCTACTCTTTATTCCTTAAATCTGAAATAACATATGTTTGTGATTTGTAAAATTATTTCATCTATAGTGGGCTCTAGGGAACTTTTGAGACTTTGTGCAGAAACTAAATGCATAGCCTTGATAACTAATTTTTTAATTAAATTAATATATTTTTGAGTAACCATGGTAAACAATACAATAAATGTAATTTTTTTCGTCCTTCAAAGCAAAACTGTTATTGTCTTTATCCTGTAATTAATTTTATTTTCCTTTGAAGGACGAAAAATAATTACATTTATTGCATTGTTACTGTCTTTAAAATATCTGCTATATTTGTACATGGCTTGGAACAGGAGTACCTTTTTATCAGCCTCAAACAAATACAGCTGATATTTAAAGACTCTTTTAAACTGTTATTGTTTATATATCTTTGATTATACTCATGATACTTACAGAACTAGACCAATAATTCCTTTCAGAGGTATCAGCCCCCATACAATTCCTAGAATTAATCCTAAAATCTGTCTCATCCAGTATATAACATCTAAAAATTCATCCTGTAATCATAATTATATATATAATATAATGGCTATGTATGGAATTGTAGTATGGAATTGTTTGAGTGAAATAAAATTAATAACCTTATCATCTCTAGAAGTCACTCTAGTAAAGGTGTAGAAAGGAAGCAGGACAAATCGCCCCACACCTAATTGTTCAACTTATTCACCAACTCGCCACGCTTTTTAAAAAAATCGCCCACTTGTGAAAAGGGACCAACCCCATTACTACTGCCATCTCTCCCCACTTAATGAAAAAAGGTAAAATCCAAATGAATATATAATTTTCATGTCTGTCAACTCGCCCAACCTAAATGAAAATTAAATCACACAGAATACAAAAATACTAAAATTTATTTAATTATTATTATTGTAATTACATCATGTATATCATGTTTCACTTTCTGAAAATATAATTGTAGATATATATATATATATATATATATATATATATATATATATATATATATATATATATATATATATATATATATTTTTCAATCAGTTTAATTGAAGTCCGGAGCTGGCGTGTCAGTAACTGTTAACTGCTAGTAATCTGATGTTATTTATGTACAGTTGTATTATTGTCATTTTGTTTGTTTTCTTTGATTACATCTTCTGACATCAGACTCGGACTTCTCTTGAACTGAATTTTAATGTGCGTATTATTATGCGTTTACTTTTCTGCATTGGCTAGAGGTATAGGGGGAGGGTTGAGATCTCACAAACATGTTTAACCCCGCCGCATTTTTGCGCCTGTCCCAAGTCAGGAGCCTCTGGCCTTTGTTAGTCTTGTATTATTTTAACTTTTAGTTTCTTGTGTACAATTTGGAGTTTAGTATGGGGTTCATTATCACTGAACCAGTATATATTTTGCTTAGGGGCCATCTGAAGGACGCCTCCGGGTGCGAGAATTTCATTGAAGACCTTTTTTTTCGATTTCTGAATTTACAGTACCTATTAATTTTTTAAGTGGGGCAGGAACATATATATGTTACAGTAAATAGGTGAAATTAGGAATTACACGTAATTACTAAACATTTCAGTAAATACCTGTAATTACTAGTTAATTTAAAAATTACATGTATTTACTAGCTATAGTTGTTTCAGTGATTAATAGTATTCACGGATTTTTTTGGGTCATTTATACAGCTATTTTCTAACTTCATATTGTTGTTTAAAAATTAAAGACATAATTCAAGATATCAAATAAGAAAGTAAAGGGTAGGAATTTTTAGGGCTTACTTAAGGATTTAGGATTATAAGGCACATTAAAAGTGCATACACTTTAGTGTTTGTGAATTGAAACTTGAAAATGGTTGTTTTATAAGTTTTGAAACTCCCTAAAAATCATTTTCAGCATGCAAGACAATGCTATCAATCCAAAATTGAGAAATACATTTTTAAGAAGTTTATAGGCAACTTAGCCAGCTCTTTTTTTAGATATACATTAGATTATGTCAAATTTGGTTAAATGATTTTGATAATGCTCATAATTTTGTTAAATTCAAATCTCCATCAGGCATACTTTGCATATCAACTTGGCCAATGACATGAGTTAAATTTCTTTTACAAAATAGGTTTAACTATGACTTCTTTTGTCAAACATGTCAAACATTTGCGGTGAAGATGACATTCTTCACAAGCAAATTTATACAAATTGATGGCATTAGGAGTCACATTTTCATATTTCCGTGTTTCTGTGGGTCTCTTTTTTATGAGTGTTTCAAGACCTCCAACCTGAAGCTTATATACCTGCAACAAAATTTTATCATCGTTTTTACCTGTATAAGAAAGAATGATCTTTTTGTGGATTGAATAAGCCAAATTTGGACAGAAGCTTCTTACAGAACTAGCCAAAAGATAGTATCTAGAGGAAAATTTTAATATTTTTTTTCCTGTTTTTGTTGAGCCTGCGACTCACAACAAAAGAAGACAAGACACTGGGTTCTGTGAAACCCTTACAATTTTGATAGCTGAATACATCGATAACCCATCTCCAGCTAGGGGTTGAATTGAAGGTCAAATGAATATGAATTCAATGAGGTCCAATAATTAACTTCCAAGTGCACAACTCATCAACCATGTTTCTCAGCTTATTTAACAAAATAGAAACTGATAGGCTGCTGAAAGTGAAATATAATTTCACTATACTATTTTCATTTATGATTTACATGTAACAACAACAAAAATCATATATTTTTTTTAAATCTCGTAGTTAATGCACCTATAGCAAAAAGGTACATTTTAGGCTGATCACTTTTTAAAAGTACTCACTGATTTTCTAGTATTACCAAAACTTTTGATCAGTTGACCGTATTACAACATTGTTTTAACAGTTAGTATATAGGTGTAAAAATTCATTTTAAAATTAGTAATTACTGGTAATTACTGAGCCGTTTTAGGAATTACTTGTATTTACTAAGTGCATTGGGAATTACATGTAATTCCTAAATTTTAGTAATTACATGTAATTCCTAATTTCACCTATTTACTGTAACATATACATATATTTATATATATATATAACAGGATTGCATCTTTTTCCACAAGTGGGGCGAGTTGGCAAAAACCAGGGTTTTATGAGAATTGCACAGCCCAGTGGGAAATACAGGGAAAACCTGGGTTTTACTTGGTTTGAACGGGTAATACCAGTACTGGGTAATATAAAATACTGGTCTGAATTTTATAGAGGATTTAGTGATCTTACACAATGTTATATGTTTAAGAGACTTCTAACATATTTTGTTTGTCTACAATGGTCAAACTACATTGTACATGTATAAATATAAAGCAAAAAAGAAACATTGTATACTCATTTTACGATCTTTTACTATTTCATTAAAAGATCAAAATAAATTACTTAAGTTCTTTTTCTATCCGCATTAAAATGTTTGTATCATTTCACTCTTTATAATGTGCCATACGTTGTATTTTGGAAGGCAACATTTTTTTTAATTTCTGCAACTTTTATTTGAAACGGCCTCTATATTACATAACAGACATTGAAGTAGTTTCTTACTGAAGTCATAAACAAATCGGTCTTTACTCGATTTATTTTTCTTTAGATTAAAATCCAAACTAGTGGTCATCCCAAATTACCGTAAAAATTAATGCCCAATTTTAAATTCCTGGTTGATAATATAACCTATCTACAGTATATATCGTTAATATGATATCATTCAAATAACAAATGAAATATTTGGCACTGGACGTTATTTCTCTTGTTCATGTGTCTTTAGTTTTACCAAAATTTTAAACACATAGGTTTAAAAAATATCTTTTCATTAGTAAAATTAAAAAAAATGAATTTTTTGCTTCTTTTAAGTATCAAGGTTTATGCCTTTGATGCTATCATTTAGCTGCAAATTCTATTTTAGTTGAAAAAATGCTATAATAATGGCTTTACATAATGAACTGATACTTTCTTAACAGATTTTTCCCAGCAGTGGGAGTATTTTTCCTGTAAAGTTCAAGGTTTCATCTTTCAGATTATGTAATAAAATTCTACTGTTCGCAATAAAAATTTCACTGTTCGGGGGTGTCGAAATTAGTGGGGGTTATTAAAATAATGATACTTAAAGAAGTGATTTTTGGGAAGGAAATTGAGGTATGATACTTAAAGGGAAAATTCACGATTTTTTACTTATGGTTTAAATATGTTCATTATGACATAATATATATATTCACAAAGTTTTATCGCTATATGTGCAGTAATAAAGGAGAAATTCAATAATTAATGAAAAAATATTGACTACTTCCTGTAGGTCGTGACGTTTTCTCCTGGTTTTTGCATGCCGGGATTTAAAATACAATCATTAAAAGTTTTGGTTTTTAATCATATTTTAACGTAATCGTAAGCGCGCCGATGACTTATGCTATATCTAATAACCATCCGATAATAAGAAAATAAAACGCACAAACGTGTAGTTGTACACCTCATGAGATAAATTTTCTATATTTACCGTATATATTTCTATTTATTTTTGTAGACAGCTCAAGAAATTATTATTATTTTTTTTGCTTTAATATATGCTTTTTCAGACTGATAAAGTGAATAAACTAAAGTATATAACTAAAACTGTTAAGACAATATATATAGGTTTACGCTTATTGACCTTTTACTATCTACGCTATGACTAGGTACAAATGTATATGCGATGTGTGTATTATTCTCCGACAATACCTGTGAAAGGCCTGTATAAAGGTGAAATGTTATTTGCAGATCGGTAATAAGCTTGGCCTCTAGGGCACACCGTCTATTCGAATCGGTGGATTATACGACAGGAGGTCGCGTTTAATACACAAATTTAAAAATACATTTTCAAGGTGTTGACAAATACAAGTGAATCGCCGTGGAATTATTTAATTATATTTGGTGCTACTATTTTATTTGAATTCAAATAAGTTTCAAAACTAAGAAATGAACCGGTTAAAGTCTGGAAATTAAATTTAGTTGTCGGAATGAAATTATATACACTTCTATGATTCTATCATTTATTTATGTTTTATAAAAAGGAAAATAGACCTAGTTTGACAAAAGCATTTTAATTGTTCTAAATAGGCAAAATATGTAAGGGAACACTTAAATTTAGACATTTGAAAGCCATGGCCAAATGAAAGGTGTACCTGTATATCATTTTTACTTCTAGTGATTTTTATGTCATTATCCTAGAATTTCAGTACAAGGTCATCACCTGAAATGACCTGGTCATCCTAGACAACACAGATGTTGGTTCTGATAAGTTTAGAAACATAATTAGTCCCTGGATCATTAGTATTCTATATTTAAACATTGTTAAAGCTACAGTAAAATTAAATCACTTCTTCTAGTGATTATTTTGTACTACTTAAATAGGTGATTATTAAAGAAAGACAACTCTTACTTTCAACCTTTATGGAAATAATGTTACTTGAATCAGTGATTTAGAAAATCACTCATTAAAGTAAGTCCCCTGACTGTTGATGGTGTATTTGTGTTCTGAAGGATGGAATTAGGTATAAAAGTGAGTGCCATGATGCGAGTTTTGAGAGTCTGTTTTTGTGAATGCCGTAATTCTAAATTAAGCTTTATCATGTTTATGTTTGCACAGCAGTATCTCCGATGTGGATGTCAACCGCAGATCTATCTATAGTATACTATTTCTACTTCTACCACTAAGTGACCACCGTCATTTGGTTGACTGCCCTGTCACTGTTATACTATAGATGTAGATGCGATGATAAGATAATTTTGAGATATGCGATTTTATAAAACAATCACATGGAACCAGTTTCTGTCCAAAATAGACGTTTTAAAATGGTTTCTTATTTACTTTATCGTCCCATTCTGCTTCTGCTCTTAATGCTTTGTTCAGTGAAGCTTTGATTAGCGATCCGTTCTGTGACTTTTCGCCAGTTTTGACCATTTTTGTAGCAGCTTTCATCTTCGACGTTGCATGTGGAAAAATCAAAGCGTTTGAGTGACTTCGGTGAATTCTGAATCAGACAACTGATTATTATTTCTCGAGTTCTGGTTACGGTTCAACTCTGTATAATTTCCGCATTCTTGCCTGAAAGACCAAATTGGATATTTTTCACAAATTATCTACCAAATGATTTGGGAAAAAATGCTAATTTCACCATGTTTAAAATTAATTTAAACTTATGCAATGGAAATGACAGTACAGTTTGTACAGACTAGTAATAATTTTTAAAATCAATTTAGGTCATAAACTAATCATGTTGTCACAGAATACACCTTAATTATCGCTAATCCCGGCTGACCCGGCCGCTTGAACTTTTGACGTAAACAACAATCACTTTTCCATTGTGGCGTCAGATATTTTGTTTTAGGGAGCTACCATTTGATTTTTATGGGGGGGGCTAGGATGAAAAATTTTGTCCTGCATTTTTTTTTTAAGCTGTAATCTCTGTCCTGCCTTTTTATTTTTCACTCTGTTCGGTCCTGCCTTTTTTTTTTTTTAGTTTATCCTGACTTTTTTTTTACCTAAATTGTCGTCCTGACTTTTTTTTTTTGCAAGTGTCTCATCCTGCCTTTTTTTTTTACTCAAAACTCCTGTCCTGCCTATTTTTTCAAATTTCATCCTAGCCCCCCCATAAAAATCAAATGGTAGCTCCCTTCCCAGCTAACACATAATATTTTCATGATATTATTGACTGGTTATATATATGTTTGTCAAAAATATTTACCAAAAAATATTTTATAAACATTTTTTTTACATCAAAAATTATGCATGAATGATATTTTAACAATAATGTATCATCCCAATGTTTGATTGCTAATATAAAAACATTTTTTGTAAATATTTTTTTATAATAAATAAATAATATTCTTTGCTGATGTTTTTAAAACGTTAAATAGACAGTTTTATAAATGAGAACAATGGTATGTCGAGGAGATATTTCTTTGTAATATTCAATCAACATTTGATGGACATTTTTATATTACATTTAATATATATATTTTTTAGATGTGTAAAAGAAATATTTATAAAACATTTTTGACTAATATCTATGTAAAGCATAGGTTTGATGTATAATAAAATATCTTTTTGATGTAACATCAATATAATTTTCTTGTCCTTATTAAAAATATAAAAAAGTAATATCTAATGAATATTTCAATAACATCATAACAATATATTTTTTAGATTTTATTTAGAAAATATTAGTTAAAGACTGTTTCATAAACGTTTTAAGATAATATGATTAATAGATATGTGTAAGATGTATGATAGAAATGTTTTCCAAATGTTTGTTAGTGATATTTGAGTGAAGCACATGTTTGATATGAAAAAAGAAATATTTTATAAACATTTTTACATAATATTTCTAATTGATATTTGTAAGATGTACGACAAATGTTTTTCTTATGTTTGTAAGTGATATTTGTGTGAAGCCCATGTTTGATATGAAAAAGGAAATACTTTTTTATATAATTTTTTAATCAGATTAACATGAATGTCTCCTCAATTTTGATAGAAAAGTTTTAACAATTCTAATCTAACTTAGATGAAAATTCCAATCAAGTCAAAAGAAAAATTATTTAGTGAATAACGATTGTGTTTGAAGAGCATTGAGGACTCAGTAAAAAATCAAATGATAAAGTCATACCAAATAGGAAAACGATAATATGTGCTTAGAACTAGAAAATTCTTTGTATTTTGCCTAATTCAAAGTTTTTAAAACAGTGTTTATAAAAAAATATCATTGATATTTCATACCAATAAAGAAATATAAGCCAACATTGTGCCAACAATATGCCAACGTATTAGGCACCTATCTCCCCCCTTTATACCACATAATTGAAAATTAATTTTTTATATTATTCCAACGTTCTAACAAAAACATGTGCTCTACATTCTCTTTATCTAACATTTTCAAATCTGTGTAGTCATTTAGGCTATTGGTACTTTACGGAACGGAACGGAACGGAACGGAACGGAACGGAACGGAATTTCATTTAAGGTATCCAAAGGGGGCATTTATCAAAATTTCGAAAAATCTTTAAAACAAAACAGACTTTAAAATTTCTGTGTTTTACGGTTTTTCATATACAAATAACACAAATGTATACTTAATCTCATCTTCACAGGTGAAATGTGTAATAATGTATAACATCGGGAAATATTCTGTAGATGAATATGTCGGATTGTCCTGATAAATTATCATGAAATTAACGCATTTGCAAGTCATGCATTATGATATCTAGACTGACCTCACGTCGTCCTTGATTAGAGACAGTGATCAAAATGAATCTGATTTAAACTTTTTAATTTATTTTTCCGTTCCGTTCCGTTCCGCAAAGTACCAATTGCTCTGAGGAATTGGTATTTAACGGAAAAAACGGAAACAGACATCTTTAATGTAATTAAAGCAGTATGATAAAAAAAAATTGTCTGACACCTCTTTTTGCATGAGTGGTATGTGTTTTAGATAGCATTTTCGACTTGATCAATAATAAAAAATTTAACACAAAGGCAGGTTACACAAAAAGTCTTTCTCCTTCCATCGGTAATTATATTTTAAAAAAGGGGCATTCAACAGCCCGTTCCGACGATGATTAGAGACAGTTTTCCAGTTGAATCTGATGTAAACTTTTTAATTTATTTTTCCGTTCCGTTCCGTTCCGCAAAGTACCAATTGCTCTGAGGAATTGGTATTTAACGGAAAAAACGGAAACAGACATCTTTAATGTAATTAAAGCAGTATGATAAAAAAAATTGTCTGACACCTCTTTTTGCATGAGTGGTATGTGTTTTAGATAGCATTTTCGACTTGATCAATAATAAAAAATTTAACACAAAGGCAGGTTACACAAAAAGTCTTTCTCCTTCCATCGGTAATTATATTTTAAAAAAGGGGCCTTCAACAGCCCGTTGAGACAGTGATCCAGTTGAATCTGATGTAAACTTTTTAATTTATTTTTCCGTTCCGTTCCGTTCCGCAAAGTACCAATTGCTCTGAGGAATTGGTATTTAACGGAAAAAACGGAAACAGACAGCTTTAATGTAATTAAAGCAGTATGATAAAAAAAAATTGTCTGACACCTCTTTTTGCATGAGTGGTATGTGTTTTAGATAGCATTTTCGACTTGATCAAAAATAAAAAATTTAACACAAAGGCAGGTTACACAAAAAGTCTTTCTCCTTCCATCGGTAATTATATTTTAAAAAAGAGGCCTTCAACAGCCCGTTCCGACGATGATTAGAGACAGTGATCAAGTTGAATCTGATGTAAACTTTTTAATTTATTTTTCCGTTCCGTTCCGTTCCGCAAAGTACCAATTGCTCTGAGGAATTGGTATTTAACGGAAAAAACGGAAACAGACATCTTTAATGTAATTAAAGCAGTATGATAAAAAAAATTGTCTGACACCTCTTTTTGCATGAGTGGTATGTGTTTTAGATAGCATTTTCGACTTGATCAATAATAAAAAAATTAACACAAAGGCAGGTTACACAAAAAGTCTTACTTCTTCCATTGGTAATTATTTTTTTGGTAAACATATCTCATGTCAAGGACCTTTTTCGCTCCATAACCCTTTTACTTATATATATATATGCATATAGGATAACAAGTATTTGTTGAGTGACTGAAATTTCCCAAAATTATACAAATGTATATTTGAAATACAAATGTGGGGATCATTTAAGTTTAAGAAAATATTTATTCCATTAAAATCCATCAACAAGTTTTAAAGGTTTAAGGTGTACAGTGTGGTTTCTCCAATGATTCTCTACATATTTTTTTAATACATCAAGGATTGTTAAGATGTTATCCTCCCTCTATATATGTCCTTGGACCAACTTGAAACATTTAAAGAAAAGAAAAAAACGTAGAACCCATGTTTTTATTGCTTTTCTTTAAATTAATTTAAAAGTCACAATAAACTATAATGCTTTAAAACAACCTAAAATATACCTTTAATACATGTAGCTACATGTACATGTTTAAGACTGCCCCTAGCACAACTTATAGCAAATTTCAAAAGACAAAAAGAAATAATACATGTATTTCCGCTGGTATGCTGAAAAATAGGGTAAGTTGTGGGTAATATTATTTTATTTATATACAAACATTTTTAGCTAATAACTACTAGCTATAGGGAACCAGTCTGACTTTAATAGAGCTGAAGGGAATCTAAGACAAATGTATTGATTATTTAGGGAATCACGGAAGCATGACTAGATCTGGCTACCTCTTACGCAGCCAATGCCCCCCCCCCCCCCCCCCCCACCCCCAATTAGAAATTCTGGAATCACTGGGTATGCACTACAAATTAGGGTTAGCTGAAACATGCTGGTATGTATTTTTTTTGTATAATTGATTGGGTATTTAATGAAGGTACAATAACAATTAAGGGCATGCCTAGGCCTCATGAGGCATAATAAAGGTAGTTAGCCATTGAAATTTCAAATACAACTGCAAGAATTAACATCTACATGTTTGTTGCCTATTTGGTGCTAAAATATGGAGCTGGAATATTCATTTTCATATTTGCCTAAGCTAGCACATTTTTAATTAGCCATTGTTGTTCTCTTACATCACTACCCTCTAACAGTGCACACACATTTTGATTTTTTATTGTACTGAATCTGGTATTTCTGTCACTTTTGACTGAAGTTTAACCATTCCTTTTGAGAAAAAATAAGAAATAACAGATAGGGGTTAACACTGTCAAATGCCATTTCACTGATTATTCTAATATACTATCCATACAGATCTGTGTCCACACTTGTAACAATGACAATAAATTCTTTTCATATTGAGTCTTGTGTATATATATATATATATATGTTACTCTCTCAAACGTGTCCATCCCCCAAACGTGTCCGATTCGCCAAAACGTGTCCATTTCGCCGTATCGTGTCAAATGTCCTTCGCACAAAAGTGTCCAATTTTTATCTCGCCGAAACGTGTCCGATGAAGAACGTCCGCCGAAACGTGTCCATTTTATAACGCCAAAACGTTCCAAAACTTTTAAAATGGTTTTTTTTTCTGTGCAAACTTTTTTTTCGCCTTCGGCGAAGAACAATCTATTTTTTTAGCGACAAACCGAAAACAATTTTTTTCTTTCAATTTTAGCATTACATATAGTGGCAGCTGAGGGTGAAACAAACATTTTTTTTTTCTCAGGGACCAAAACAAATTATTTTTTTCACCAAAACCTGGAAACAAACTTTTTTTTCCAAAAAAAACCATAGCCCCCCCCAGAAAATCAAATGATTGCTGCCTTATCTTGCAGTGGCAAATATCTTATGCATATTCTAAACTAATATAGTTTTTAGAAATATAAAAATGTGGTTGATTAGGAATAATATTAAAAATTATATTATAATAGTAGAAATGAAAACCACACCATGCAGATACAAGTATGACAAAAATACTAGTCATAGCACATATTAAGGGATAACTTTTTAAATATCATTCGTATCTGGTTGTAAATTCGAATAGGTAAAAGTGTTATCAAATATAGCGTATAACGACTTACTTTGAATCAGGAAAAATATATTTTTCACAGTATTTACTTACTTTTTTAGCAATTGAAACTACAAAATGTACTACTATGGTTGACAATTTAAAAGGAAGAAAAATAGCATTATACCCGAACCCTAACACTGTCCCTAACTCTTCAAATCACCCTAACCCTTAACCTTACCCATACCCTAACCATACGGCACACGAGGTCACTCATTGACTCGGCCTACAGTGCTAGATCAATCTTTGACACAGCCTACGGCTAGATGGCACGTTGGCGCAGACTTCGACACTGTTTAAACAGTTTTTGTATATATCATAATGTTGAATTGTTCATATGGCGACTTTTGGAGGTGAAATTAACGTCAACTTAATATCAATCAGCTGGCAGTTGGGAAAAAAAAACATTCTGTAAAATTAAACCAATGGAGCTTTCAAATTGTCGACCTGTCAACCTGTAATCCTTTCGACTTGTCGATCTGTCAAATTTGCAATCTGTCGACCTGTCAACATAACCGACTTATTTATGTACACATTAACTGATTTACTACTCTATTCTTCCAATTGAACTACAATCCATATATTCTACTTGACCCAACTTGTGTGCTAGATGGCACATTGACACAGCCTACGGCTCTAAATGGCACATTGACACAGCCTATCTTGTAATTGATATTAGGCAGGCGTTACCTGATGAGCTCCTGGATTTTTTTTAAGAAATCTTCCATTCAACAATTATCAATATTGTTAACAAAGGTTGCGAACAAATCCAGGGACGAAACTATGTATCTTGGGACGATTGAACCCTTTTGTCATAGCGCGAATATGAGTGAGTACATCCGGAAATTGAAAACGTGTAAGTGGACCATTTTACAGAAAATGATAGCAATTGGTATTTTGCGGAACGGAACGGAAATCAGATTCAACTTGATCACTGTTTCTAATCATCTTCGGAAGGCCCCTTTTTTAATTTATAATTACCAATGGAAGTAGAAAGACCTTTTGTCTAACCTGTCTTTGTGTTATTTTTTATACGTCCGTCAAATTTGACGGGACGTATTATGGTATACAAATGTCCAGTGTCCGTCCGTCCGTCCGTCTGTCCGTCTGTCCGGTGTAAACATGTCGCACCGTAACTTGAGAACGACTTATCCAAATTTCATGAAACTTAACATAGTTGTTTCTTATGATGGTAAAATGATCTGTATACTTTTTTGTGAAAATAAGATTACAACTTTTTGAGTTACGGCACTTTGTAACTAAAACAGGGGTGTGTTTTTTTCACATGTCGCACCGTATCTCAAAAACGATTCTTGATTATGGCTTAAAACTTTAAATACTTCTTAGTTATATTAATCTAAAGATCTGTATACTTTTTGGTGATGATTCATTTTTATATTTTCGAGTTACTGAGTTTATTGTAAAAAAAAAGAGGTTTTTTTTCACATGTTGCGCTGTATCTCTATTGCTTAAAACTTAACAGGCTAATGTTGCGTCGGGTTTCCAAATACATCTTGTACAATCTTCCTATTGAGCGGGAATAAGGAATGAGTCAGGATATACTAAGCATGACATCCTGTACAACCCTGTGTTATTCAAAAAAGATTTATGTTTTTTCACAAGACGACGGGCGTATCATGCGCTCATGGCGCAGCTGTTTATTTAAATATTGATCAAGTCGAAATGCTATCTAAAACACTTACCACTCATTCAAAAAAGAAGGGTCTGACTTGTTTTTATCATACTGCTTTAATTACATTAAAGATGTCTGTTTTCGTTTTTTCCGTTAAATACCAATTCCTCAGAGCAATTGGTACTTTGCGGAACGGAACGGAACGGAAAAATAAATTAAAAAGTTTAAATCAGATTCAACTTGATCACTGTCTCTAATCATCGTCGGAACGGGCTGTTGAAGGCCTCTTTTTTAAAATATAATTACCGATGGAAGGAGAAAGACTTTTTGTGTAACCTGCCTTTGTGTTAAATTTTTTATTATTGATCAAGTCGAAAATGCTATCTAAAACATATACCACTCATGCAAAAAGAGGTGTCAGACAATTTTTTATTATCATACTGCTTTAATTACATTAAAGATGTCTGTTTCCGTTTTTTCCGTTAAATACCAATTCCTCAGAGCAATTGGTACTTTGCGGAACGGAACGGAACGGAAAAATAAATTAAAACGTTTACATCAGATTCAACTGGATCACTGTCTCTAATCATCGTCGGAACGGGCTGTTGAAGGCCCCTTTTTTAAAATATAATTACCGATGGAAGGAGAAAGACTTTTTGTGTAACCTGCCTTTGTGTTAAATTTTTTATTATTGATCAAGTCGAAAATGCTATCTAAAACACATACCACTCATGCAAAAAGAGGTGTCAGACAATTTTTTTTTATCATACTGCTTTAATTACATTAAAGATGTCTGTTTCCGTTTTTTCCGTTAAATATCAATTCCTCAGAGCAATTGGTACTTTGCGGAACGGAACGGAACGGAAAAATAAATTAAAAAGTTTACATCAGATTCAACTGGATCACTGTCTCTAATCATCGTCGGAACGGGCTGTTGAAGGCCCCTTTTTTAAAATATAATTACCGATGGAAGGAGAAAGACTTTTTGTGTAACCTGCCTTTGTGTTAAATTTTTTATTATTGATCAAGTCGAAAATGCTATCTAAAACACATACCACTCATGCAAAAAGAGGTGTCAGACAATTTTTTTTTATCATACTGCTTTAATTACATTAAAGATGTCTGTTTCCGTTTTTTCCGTTAAATATCAATTCCTCAGAGCAATTGGTACTTTGCGGAACGAAACGGAACGGAAAAATAAATTAAAAAGTTTACATCAGATTCAACTGGATCACTGTCTTTAATCATCGTCGGAACGGGCTGTTGAAGGCCCCTTTTTTAAAATATAATTACCGATGGAAGGAGAAAGACTTTTTGTGTAACCTGCCCTTGTGTTAAATTTTTTATTATTGATCAAGTCGAAAATGCTATCTAAAACACATACCACTCATGCAAAAAGAGGTGTCAGACAATTTTTTTTATCATACTGCTTTAATTACATTAAAGATGTCTGTTTCCGTTTTTTCCGTTAAATACCAATTCTTCAGAGCAATTGGTACTTTGCGAAAACGGAACGGAACGGAAAAATAAATTAAAAAGTTTACATCAGATTCAACTGGATCACTGTCTCTAATCATCGTCGGAACGAGCTGTTGAAGGCCCCTTTTTTAAAATATAATTACCGATGGAAGGAGAAAGACTTTTTGTGTAACCTGCCTTTGTGTTAAATTTTTTATTATTGATCAAGTCGAAAATGCTATCTAAAACACATACCACTCACGCAAAAAGAGGTGTCAGACAATTTTTTGTTATCATACTGCTTTAATTACATTAAAGATGTCTTTTTCCGTTAAATACCAATTCCTCAGAGCAATTGGTACTTTGCGGAACGGAACGGAACGGAAAAATAAATTAAAAAGTTTACATCAGATTCAACTGGATCACTGTCTCTAATCATCGTCGGGACGGGGTGTTGAAGGCCCCTTTTTTAAAATATAATTACCGATGGAAGGAGAAAGACTTTTTGTGTAACCTGCCTTTGTGTTAAATTTTTTATTATTGATCAAGTCGAAAATGCTATCTAAAACACATACCACTCATGCAAAAAGAGGTGTCAGACAATTTTTTTTATCATACTGCTTTAATTACATTAAAGATGTCTGTTTCCGTTTTTTCCGTTAAATACCAATTCTTCAGAGCAATTGGTACTTTGCGGAACGGAACGGAACGGAAAAATAAATTAAAAAGTTTACATCAGATTCAACTGGATCACTGTCTTTAATCATCGTCGGAACGGGCTGTTGAAGGCCCCTTTTTTAAAATATAATTACCGATGGAAGGAGAAAGACTTTTTGTGTAACCTGCCTTTGTGTTAAATTTTTTATTATTGATCAAGTCGAAAATGCTATCTAAAACACATACCACTCATGCAAAAAGAGGTGTCAGACAATTTTTTTTATCATACTGCTTTAATTACATTAAAGATGTCTGTTTCCGTTTTTTCCGTTAAATACCAATTCTTCAGAGCAATTGGTACTTTGCGGAACGGAACGGAACGGAAAAATAAATTAAAAAAATTACATCAGATTCAACTGGATCACTGTCTCTAATCATCGTCGGAACGGGCTGTTGAAGGCCCCTTTTTTAAAATATAATTACCGATGGAAGGAGAAAGACTTTTTGTGTAACCTGCCTTAAATTTTTTATTATTGATCAAGTCGAAAATGCTATCTAAAACACATACCACTCATGCAAAAAGAGGTGTCAGACAATTTTTTTTATCATACTGCTTTAATTACATTAAAGATGTCTGTTTCCGTTTTTTCCGTTAAATACCAATTCCTCAGAGCAATTGGTACTTTGCGGAACGGAACGGAACGGAAAAATAAATTAAAAAGTTTAAATCAGATTCAACTTGATCACTGTCTCTAATCATCGTCGGAACGGGCTGTTGAAGGCCCCTTTTTTAAAATATAATTACCGATGGAAGGAGAAAGACTTTTTGTGTAACCTGCCTTAAATTTTTTATTATTGATCAAGTCGAAAATGCTATCTAAAACACATACCACTCATGCAAAAAGAGGTGTCAGACAATTTTTTTTATCATACTGCTTTAATTACATTAAAGATGTCTGTTTCCGTTTTTTCCGTTAAATACCAATTCCTCAGAGCAATTGGTACTTTGCGGAACGGAACGGAACGGAAAAATAAATTTAAAAGTTTACATCAGATTCAACTGGATCACTATCTCTAATCATCGTCGGAACGGGCTGTTGAAGGCCCCTTTTTTAAAATATAATTACCGATGGAAGGAGAAAGACTTTTTGTGTAACCTGCCTTAAATTTTTTATTATCGATCAAGTCGAAAATGCTATCTAAAACACATACCACTCACGCAAAAAGAGGTGTCAGACAATTTTTTGTTATCATACTGCTTTAATTACATTAAAGATGTCTTTTTCCGTTAAATACCAATTCCTCAGAGCAATTGGTACTTTGCGGAACGGAACGGAACGGAAAAATAAATTAAAAAGTTTACATCAGATTCAACTTGATCACTGTCTCTAATCATCGTCGGAACAGGCTGTTGAAGGCCTCTTTTTTAAAATATAATTACCGATGGAAGGAGAAAGACTTTTTGTGTAACCTGCCTTTGTGTTAAATTTTTTATTATTGATCAAGTCGAAAATGCTATCTAAAACACATATCACTCGTGCAAAAAGAGGTGTCAGACAATTTTTTTTTATCATACTGCTTTAATTACATTAAAGATGTCTGTTTCCGTTTTTTCCGTTAAATACCAATTCCTCAGAGCAATTGGTACTTTGCGGAACGGAACGGAACGGAAAAATAAATTAAAAAGTTTAAATCAGATTCATTTTGATCACTGTCTCTAATCAAGGACGACGTGAGGTCAGTCTAGATATCATAATGCATGACTTGCAAATGCGTTAATTTCATGATAATTTATCAGGACAATCCGACATATTCATCTACAGAATATTTCCCGATGTTATACATTATTACACATTTCACCTGTGAAGATGAGATTAAGTATACATTTGTGTTATTTGTATATGGAAAACCGTAAAACACAGAAATTCTAAAGTTTGTTTTGTTTTAAAGATTTTTCGAAATTTTGATAAATGCCCCCTTTGGATACCTTAAATGAAATTCCGTTCCGTTCCGTTCCGTTCCGTAAAGTACCAATAGCCTTGTGCACCAGTGAGTCACGATAAATCTATATCTTATACACAGTTTACATTATTCATGTTGTTATATGAAGCTTTTAGGATAACAAGTTTACACTTCTGCTTACCAAAATGTTTAGGCTAACAGCCAACAGGGTAAATAACGTAAATTCAATATCAAATGTCTGCAATGAGAATGATACGATAAATGTTTTGTTGTCGATACATACACACTTAGTCCAGACTACACTCTTTTGTTATTCATTCGGTAACAGTAAAAGTTGTAACCTCAGTTTGTAACCCGTTATAGCCTTGACCACATTTTGTATCCTTTAGACATGGCTATATACACGGGTGTCATTCGGTTTACGAGAGAAATGATCGTGACAGAATATCTAACGGTGGTCAAGTATTGCGAGACGATCGTTAAAGCTCTGGTACCGGATCGTGAAAGACATTTAATCGAGAAGACATATGAAAGATCAGTAAATAATCTAATTTATGTCATTACACAGACAAATTTACAACAAAATAAAACTGTCTGTCCAAATGGTTCAACATTATAATCAGTATGTTAGAAAATCCAGTTTTAAAAGTACATAGTTTTTACAAAACAACAAAAGGCAGATTGCTTCTCGACATTTGAATGGCATGAAAAATGTAAATAAACAGTATTTTTTCACAAATTCGAATAAAATAAACATTTTTTACCCGAATAAAGGCATTCTATTTGAATTGAATCACATGGTTCTCATAGTTATTTTGTATAAACATAATCTGAAACTTGGTAAAAAAAAGAAACATTTACACAAAATTGATTTTTCGGATCGTGAAAGAGCACATATATATACCGCTTTTTGAAGATCGTGAAAAGGATCGTGAAAGATCTAATGCTACGAAAGACGTTGAAATTATTCTGTAATTATATGATAATTAATATTTGTTATTGGTATTGAGAAAAACTAGATTGGCCAAGATCCTCAATAAATTTAATCATTTTCATAATAATAAGAAATAACAACTATACGGCAATAAGAAAAGACAATGGTCAACAAAACGAATAACTAGAGGCTATAAAGAGCCTGTGTCGCTCACCATGGTCTATGTGACTATTAAACAAAGGAAGCAGATGGATTCATGACAAAATTGTATTTTGGTGATGGTGATGTGTTTGTACATCTTACTTTACTGAACATCCTTGCTGCTTACAATTATCTCTATCTATAATGAACTTGGCCCAGTAGTTTCAGTGGAAAATGGTAGTAAAAATTTACAAATTTTATAAAAATTGTTGAAAATTGACTATAAAGGACAATAACTCCTTAGGGGGTCAATTGACCATTTCGATCATGCTGACTTATTTGTAAATCTTACTTTGCTGAACATTATTGCTGTTTACAGTTTATCTCTATCTATAATAATATTCAAGACAATAACCAAAAACAGCAAAATTTCCTTAAAATTACCAATTCAGGGGCAGCAACCCAACAACGGGTAGTCCGATTCATCTGAAAATTTCGGGGCAGATAGATCTTGACCTGATAAACAATTTAACCCCGTCAGATTTGCTCTAAACGCTTTGGTTTTTGAGTTATAAGCCAAAAACTGCATTTTACCCCTATGTTCTATTTTTAGCCATGGCGGCCATCTTGGTTGGATGGCCGGGTCATCGGACACATTTTTTAAACTAGATACCCCAAAGATGATTGTGGATAAGTTTGGATTAATTTGGCCCAGTAGTTTCAGAGGAGAAGATTTTTGTAAAAGATTACTAAGATGTACAAAAAATGGTTAAAAATTGACTATAAAGGGCAATAACTCCTATATGGGTCAACTGACTATTTCGGTCATGTTGATTTATTTGTAAATCTTACTTTGCTGAACATTATTGCTGTTTACAGTTTATTTGTATCTATAATAATTTTCAAGATAATAACCAAAAACAGTAAAATTTCCTTAAAATTACCAATTCAGGGGCAGGAACCAACAACGGGTTGTCCGATTTATCTGAAAATTTCAGAGCAGATAGATCTTGACCTGATTAACAATTTAACCCCGTCAGATTTGCTCTAAACGCTTTGGTTTTTGAGTTATAAGCCAAAAACTGCATTTTACCCCTATGTTCTATTTTTAGCCGTGGCGGCCATCTTGGTTGGATGGCCAGGTCATCGGACACATTTTTTAAACTAGATACCCCAAAGATGATTGTGGATAAGTTTGGATTAATTTGGCCCAGTAGTTTCGGAGAAGAAGATTTTTGTAAAAGATTACTAAGATTTACGAAAAATGGTTAAAAATTTACTATAAAGGGCAATAACTCCTAAAGGGGTCAATTAACCATTTCAGTCATGTTGACTTATTTGTAAATCTTACTTTGCTGAACATAATGGCTGTTTACAGTTTATCTCTATCTATAATAATATACAAGATAATAACCAAAAACAGCAAAATTTCTTTAAAATTACCAATTCAGGGGCAGCAACCCAACAACAGGTTGTCAGATTCATCTGAAAATTTCAGGGTAGATAGATCTTGACCTGATAAATAATTTTACCAAATGTCAGATTTGCTCTAAATGCTTTGGATTTTAAGTTATAAGCCAAAAACTGCATTTTACCCCTATGTTCTATTTTTAGCCGTGGCGGCCATTTTGGTTGGTTGGCCGGGTCACCGGACACATTTTTTTAAAATAGATACCCCAAAGATAATTGTGGCCAAGTTTGGATAAATTTGGCCCAGTAGTTTCAGAGGAGAAGATTTTTGTAAAAGATTACTAAGATTTACGAAAAATGGTTAAAAATTGACTATAAAGGGCAATAACTCCTATATGGGTCAACTGAGCATTTCGGTCATGTTGACTTATTTGTAAATCTTACTTTGCTGAACATTATTGCTGTTTACAGTTTATTTGTATCTATAATAATTTTCAAGATAATAACCAAAAACAGTAAAATTTCCTTAAAATTACCAATTCAGGGGCAGGAACCCAACAACGAGTTATCGGATTCATCTGAAAATTTCAGGGCAGATATATCTTGACCTGATTAACAATTTTACTCTGTCAGATTTTCTCTAAATGATTTGGTTTTTGAGTTATAAGCCAAAAACTGCATTTTACCCCTATGTTCTATTTTTAGCCATGGCGGCCATTTTGGTTGGTTGGCCGGGTCACCGGACACATTTTTTAAACTAGATACCCCAATGATGAATGTGGCCAAGTTTGGTTTAATTTGGCCCAGTAGTTTCAGAGGAGAAGATTTTTGTAAAAGTTAACGACGGACGACGACGGACGCCGGACGCCAAGTGATGGGAAAAGCTCACTTGGCCCTTCGGGCCAGGTGAGCTAAAAAAGCAATCCAGTATGAGCCAATGATACATGTTGAAGATGCAGATATCATTGCAGAAACAACACACGGATATTGTGAAGATGATGTGGAAATGAATGAAATTGTGAAGTTATTGCCAATTGTAAATTACAGAAATAGCAAGGTTTGGATCTCTACAGTATCTTTTGATGTTGTTCAAACTAATATCAAATAAGAAATTTGACTTTTCAAATATTAGCTTTTTATTGTTTAGTGACATTTTAAGGTTTTGGAGTACATCCACAACAATATCAATGCGATATTCGTTTAAAGACACCAATCAGTTCTGGTAGATTGGCAAAATTCTTTTTTCATGGACGTCGGTCAGGGTCATATACTTTCGACCTTATGTTCCGAATTAATTGGCCAAACATAACTTTTACGTTTGTCAGTTTCTAAAGTACTGTAAGGATCGGAACACCTATATTTGGTGTAGACCTTGACCTCTTTTTATGAACCATTGACAATCTTAAGCGTATTTGACACTTCCAGCATTTGCAATCTGGTATTCTTTAGGAGGGTACTGTTGCACAAAATGTTGTTTATCTTTCAATCTCAAATTGTTTATGAAAGATGTTGTTTTTTCTATAAGTTTTTGGTTGATGGTTAACATTTTGGTTTAAACGTTGCATACCCATATTATTGGCTAATTAGTGGCGGTTCTAAATTGTACTAGACGGATTCTCAGAGCTGAATTTTTCACACTGATTTAGACACGTTTTTTGGTTGGTTTATTACCTTTCGAGGTAAAGTGTTGAATTAAAAAAAATAGCTTTAATGTTCATTCTTATCAAAATAGTTACAGGATTCAACTAGTTGCAGGTATATCAAATGGTAAAAGAAATTTTGATATCTGTTTACTAGTGTTAAGTCTGGTCACGCATTATCTTTCACGATCAAAATAATGCGTTGCATGATCTTTCACGATCAAGTTTGATGAAAATTCAACAAAATTCAATGTTTTCATATTCAAATTAACGCCTTTAAGGGGAGAGCATTCTTTTATTTTACTGTACTATCGGATACACCAAAGATTAAATTTCAAATATATCATGATATATTGAAATATGACCATGAAAGGTACAATTTGGTGTTCTTTTTTTATTAATTCCATAGACCTGCATTGCGCCTTTTGTGTTTTTTCATAAAGTACTGCATATTTTCTTAATCTCATTGCACAGTAATGTTGAGGAAGTTGAACCATTTTGACAGACATATTTTTTTGTTTGGATTCGTTCTGCGTTTTGAAAATTAAACGATTTTTTCACAGATTCTGAACTAGAATTTACATTAAATGTATTTCACGATCCGGTACCAGAGCTTTCACGATCGTCTCGCAATACTTGACCATCGTTAGATATTCTTTCTCGATCATTTCTCTCGTTACCGTATGACACCCGTGATATAAGTTATATCGATCTCCAAGTATACATTGCCTTAGCCGTTCTGTGCAATCGTTTCTGAATTTTTGGTTGTTTCCCAAGTTATTCGATATTCAAGAGCTTGCAGCTGCTACTCAGTTTGTTAAACCGTCACTTTAACGTCATCAGTGTCTGAGCGGAAAGTTGGTACTGCAGTGTTTATCATCTTGGTAACGTGTTTAAGTATTCTTTTATATGTCGTTGTAACTTTTTACTTTTACTGCTTAGTCGATTTTTGGTAATGTTTATTTGACGTTGCTCGGTACTTATACATCCCGTTATTGTGTTGTTGTGCTACGGTATTTTTTGTTTTCTTGTCTTTCGTTTTTGCTAATGTGCTTTGTCATTCACCTTTTTGTTTTTCCTTGTTGGCATATTTGTTTGTTTTTATAGTGCTTTTATAATTCAGAAAGGAAAATCTTTAATCAAATCGCAAAATCAAATGCTCAAACACATGAAATAAATGAATAACAACTGTCCTATTCCTGACTTGGTACAGGCATTTTCTTATGTATAAAACCTGGTTTTATAGAAGTACTCAAAACCCAGGAAAGTGCATTTTTAGTAAGAATTTTTAGCCTGTATTTACTGTATACGTCTATTTTGTTGTAGTAGAAAATACATGTAAACTATGAATATTGAGATATATATATATATATATATTATATACATCTTCTAAGAACGAACTATATTGAATACAGTTAAAGAAAATTAGGAAACTCTATACTATTACAGGAGATTGATTAATTGAAGTAAAGAATGGAAACTATGGAATTATTCATAGCAATAGTAGTGACAGTTGCCGTTATGATAGTTACAACATGCTTATGGTTGAAGGACTCGCAAATGGTCATATGGTTCAGTAGTAAAATTATATATGGATGGGTAAATGTATAACAATATTTAATGAACACAAAAGTATATTGAATCATAGGGTATCTCTTTCTGGAGAAAAAAGCGTAATTTTCTGATGTTGTATAAAGTGCTTGTGAAAGGTGTCTATAGTTAGAAGAAAACAAAAACAAGTAAAATGTCTGCATGAACTTATGATTTTAAACGTTCCTTTGGTAGCTTTCGCTTCTCTTTTACTGAATTTACTAGTACTTTCAATGTTTTTTATTTTTATATTTTACAATAATGAACACCCGAATTAATGAGTGGTTTAAAAAGGCAAGTTATGTATGAATTATGAAATAAAGGATGCACATTAACCCGAAAGACCCCGTTATACCAATGAATATAATTATTGTCATTCTAAGTCTATTTTAAAATATTAGATAATGTTACCACAAGTAAGAACGATGCCAATTAAGACAACAAAAAGGAAATGGGTCGATTGATAATTGTTTTAAACGTAACTTAAAGATTTAAGAAAACTTTCACATATGTCAAACATTTGTTAACATTTTGAAGAATGAATCATGGAAGACGATTTTCAAACGACATGGTTACAACACTAGCTCATTGGCAGAAGAAGAAGATAACTTTTTGAGAATGTTCAGACTGATGAGTAATGTTGCGCCTAAGGCAGTAAGAGATACATTCGATCAACATTTTCCTCCATCAAATCTTGCATCCAGACTTGCAAAAGATAAACTTATCATTACTCAGAATTTGTTCTACAATAGAGTTATCAACAAGAAGCAGATGGATCTCTTATATCCAGCTTCAGGTAAAAAAAAAAATTATAACTTGTGAATAAGAAAGTAAAAATAGTACATTTTTAAGAAGAAATCTCCACAAGTAAACCACAAATTGAGATAAGAAATAACAACTTATGTTTGACTATATCAGGAAATAGTTGTAACCACGAACCCATAGTATGATAAAACATTACTAGAAGGTGTATATAGTTATCAAAGATACCAGGCTTATTAAACAGATATACTTTTGATACAGAAAATGTCAAAGGCAACATTCAATAAACACTCTATCAATAATATATATCGAACATTTTATTCTTCGCTTTTACTATCCTGAATTTATTTCACAAATACTTAAAACCTCTTTATCACCCATAGTGAGAAAATGGTTGCGTTTTATTTTTTCTTTGTCATATTTATTGACCAATATTTATGTTGTTTACCACATTATGTTGTTCTTGTTGCACACACTATGTCATTAATACTTCTTTAGTTTGTAAAATGAATAACTTTTCTCACCCTTGTTTCATCTAACCGAATTCCATAGATGTTCTTCTTTTAGACTTAGAGCATTTAAAAAAAGGGGCGAAAGATACCAGAGGAACCTTTAAACTCATAAATCGAAAATAAACTGACAACGCCATGGCTAAAAAAGAAAAAGACAAAGAGACGTACATTATACACAAAACACAACATAGAAAAATAAAGACGAAGCAACATGAACCCCAACAAATACTGGAGTTGATCTCGGGTGCTCCGGAAGGGTAGGCAGATCATGCTCCGCATGTCAAACCCTGGTTGTTTGCCATTTCTTAATTCTATAGTCATAGTACCAGACGTAGTAAACTATAGAGAACGCTTTGCAGAATGCCATCCTTTTCTTGTAATTAAATTGTTTAATATGAGGTTAACCAAAGGAAAGGCGTTATAATGATGTATCAGTTTTTACTATCAGCATTCAACCAACAAAATTTGATCTTGTAGCACATTATTCATCGATCTGTTCCCAAATACCAATACTGTTCGAACATCCATTTCTTCTCCCCTTCATAATGCGCTCCCAATTTTATGCCATATTCAAGCCGTAGAATCTTAGCCATATTATGAGAACTTGCTATTTCGTAATAATTTCAAGTTAGGGTGTATATTGAATACTACAGCCACATCAGCAACACAAGATTAAAAATAAGTTTTACAACTAATCTTTTCTGATGCCCACATCACAGACAATCATTGCTTTGTTGAAAAGAATGCTAACATGTATATGACATACATAAGTATTAAAGTTAAAACTAGAATATTCAATACAACTGCAATAATTGTTAAAAATACAAAATATTGCTATCAATTATAAAATAAGTGATCAGTTGTTTTATTTTTGAAATATTTGCCATATGTCTAAAATATGTAGACAATATGTTCCACAAGAATGGTCCTGAATAACAAATTCTTTAACAATTCCGGATTTGGTTTTGGAAGTATTATGTTTCGTTGAACATGACTTCTTATGGGATATGGATTTATATCTGATATAATTATATTTGGTATCTGTGATGAGTTTATTTTATAGTCAGATATGAAGGTGCATTCTTTTTGATACACTTAGATATAAACACAATGCGTTATGGGCTTTTCTCATGGTTGAAGACCATACGGTTCCTTTTAGTAATCAATGTCTGTGCCGTGTGATATATTGTAGGGAGTTGTCTCAATGACATTCGTATATTTATGTTATTTTTTTTTTTTATTTCAGGCAACACGTCTTCGGAAAACTATGACGTGACACTTATGATCTGTCTATTGAGAAATTTCAGTACAATTGTTCCGCCCTCCAACGGATATGACAAAATGCCACCAGCGACAGAAATCAGTGACGGGGCTGATTTAGCCAGAATCAAATACTACAGAAATCAAATCGTTCACGCTGAGAAAGATGAAATATCAAAGCAAGATTTTACAATAGCATGGGCGTGCGTATCGAAGGTAAACATGAGTTGTAAAGTACTCGTGAAGTGAAGTTAGACATTTCACTGAACATAAATTAGGCCAGGCAAATTAGTGAACTTACTCATGTACTGCCTGTATTTATCAGCTGTTTTAAAAGATCCCTTGGTATGGATTTATTTTAGTTTAGTAAAAGAAATGAATGTAAGTCTCTTTTCTTTCAAACTTTTTATAAGGAGAATAGTTATAGCTGAGAATACGATATGTGTGTTTTCTCATTATTAAAGACCTACAGTGGCTTAAAACTGTTTTTCGACTCTGTTAGATAGTTGCATCATTTGCAATCATACCAAATCTCCTTATTTTACATGCATATGTTTTATAAATTTCTTGGTTATGAGATTATTCAGTCTGATAGTAACTTTCCAGTTAAGTAACCAATCAAACATTATTTGGGCTAACTCACTGGCCGTCATTTGGTACATCGAGAAAACTTAAGTTGATAGAATAGATAACGGTGATCAAGGATTGCAAAAGGATAGTGTAATATCTGATAAGGGACCATTAAAGAAATCTTATTTATTTGATATATGGCTGGTCAATAGATAATTTGATGTATTTAATTATGAGGACCTATTTTGGAAGAAGAAAAAGAAATATTGTGAAAATGAGAAAAAAACCGTATAAGAGATAACCATTATTTTGACGATATAATAATGCGTTGCCGAATCATTTTAGATCAACACGATGCGTTATTCGATCTTTCACGCTCTTAATGATGCTTTGCCCAATCTTTCACGATCAAAAAAATGCACTGCCTGAATAACCACCAGAAATGCTTCTCTTTTTATGTATGCAACAGAAACAAAAATAAAGCGGTTTTGATTAATCTGAAAAGCCTGAGCACTCCAGTTCATCATTGAATCCCTTCCAACAAATGCCATTCCTTTGATGCTTATTTCCTGTCAATTCATTGAATTTTGTTTTCCCATTCATTTCATTTCCACAAAAACTGATAGAAAAAATACAAACTTAGGGATTCTACATTTATAATTTTCCTCAGAAGTTCGGTATTTTTGTTCTTTTTCTTTTTGAATGTGTTTGCATTTTGACGGAACAAATCTCTTGTTTAGGCAATAGTAATACTTGGTGGAATTGCACACAAATCAATGTGTGACGAAGTGAGCCAAATGAATCTTAACAAAGATATCTTAACATTTGTACGTCAAGATTTAACAGAATTCAAAGAGGAAATTGGTTCGGAATTGAAAACACTAGAGAACCAAACATTTCATATACAGAAAAACGTAACAACGCTTAAAGATGATCATGAAAAGTTCAAGGATGCAGTAAAGATTACAACATTAGATCTTCTTACAAAAATAACGGAATATGAATTTCAAGGTAAATAAAAATGCATTGCATTACCCATGTTGTATGATCAATAACTACATAGCTCTGCATCAGTATCCTTATTTGACTTTCCTTTTGGTTCTTTTTGCTTTTATCAGCTATTCGTGTTTGGAAGTTTTAATATCTTTACCTTGAGCATCAGTGATTTTAACATTAACGGTTTCAAATATACTAAACCAGATCAGTATTTTAACAACCAATCTCGAGGCCAAAATATTTGAAAATCAAACTTGAGAAACTCTTAATTTAAAGGTTATCAGATATTTGAGGTGTCGCTTTCTATCGATGTGTTAATATTGAAAAGTACAAATGCGGTGATAATTCTCATTCGAAATTTTTAATTCCGGATGGCAACGCACTAAAAATCAAATAACAAAAATACCAAACTACGATAAAATTCTAAACAAGAAGTCCCTGAGCAAATGGCAAAATCAAAAGCTCACTGAAACACATCAAACGAATTGAAAACAACTGTCATATTCCTGACTTGGTACAGATATTTTCTTATGCAGAAAATGGTGGATTAAGTCTGGTTAAATACCTAGATAAACCTCTAACTTGTATGACAGTCGCATAAAAAAAGCATTTTACTGACAACGATGTGTGAACAAAATAATAGTTAAGATGTCAAATTAAGGCAACAGTAGAACACTAGTGTTCAAAAGTCATAAATCGACTGAGAAAAAACAAATCCGCGTTACAAACACTAGTAACCCGAATTTAGCTTGAACGGACAAAAACGTGTTAACGCTATTTAAATGAGATTAATTGTTATTTGATAAAGATTGACAAAAATTAAAAAATATTTTTAATTCATTTCAATTCATTTCAATTCATTTTAACGCCAGTCAAATAGATTTCTTTGCGGTGAATCAATTAAAATCAAGTTGCTGGTAATGTACGTCAAACTATTAGGCCACGCCCCCGTTAAACTATTTCAAACTGGCATCAATTCGTTTTAAACATCGTTGAGACCCGAGCTTTGTACAGGTAAATCATTCAAGCAAGACAAACTTCATTTATTTATCATTTTTTTTTCATCAAATTTAATCGAATTTAGTTATATGCGTGTATTCTCAGTTAAGTCGCATGCTTCACAATTTTTAACAAATGAATAAAAGAAATTTAGATAAACACATTAAAATATTGATGCACGGTTTAAGAAATGTGAATCTGTTGAAAATAAAATAGTAGTATAACATAATTTGAATTTGCCAAAATGCAGTAGATCTTTATCTCACATATTCGTTTTAAGAATTGCTAATTGCTATGAAAACTCGTGGAATCTAAGTAACGTGTGATACCTTGCAATTGCTTACGAAACTTTAGGTATTCCTCAATATTTATCGTTTCTATTTTTCTGTTTTACTATTTTGTACTCGTAAATTAGATATGTAACGGAAATAAAAGTAACATCACAGAAATAATTGATTGCGTATATAATTTAAATCTTATATTTTCGGTAGACAACAAATATTCACTAGCTGTATATTAATTTATGAAATTGCTTGTAATGAAAAACAATGTTTTGTTAAATAATAAAATTGATGAAGATAATGTTGACATTTGTTGAATTTTAATAATAAACAGTTAAGTCTTGCTCAAAATTGTAAATAAAGTAACAGATCAATGAGCTTTTAAACTATGTTAAACTGTAATACCGGTCGCTGGAGCAAAACAGGCGTAAATTGTGGAAGAGCATATAGTAGACGAGCATATTGAAGCGTTGTTACGATTCGTATATTATCGTGCTATCATACACCTTGACGTACAAAAATTCTTGTAATAAATGAACATGTATCCTGTATATATGAGATAAATTTTAGTTTGCGATAACAACGGGTAGGTTTAGTTAAACGATCTTGACTGGCTATTAGTCGGCATTCTCTTACGCCTTTTGATATGCTCTAGCGTTAAATCCAGTCTGTTAAGACTGTTTTGGACAAACCTAGACAAATCATAAAAAGTAACGTTTAAAAGTTTCAGATCGGGTCAAGATCCGTTTAGTGTGTCAGAATGATATTAGGAGTTACGCCCTTTTATGTGGAAGATACATTGTATTATAAATGCTAAAATAAAAAAAGTATATTATTTTTAATTATGAAACATAAAATCATTCGTTGATATTATTTAAAAAAAAAGGAATTCATTCATTTGATTGTATAGCTCAAATTTTGGGCACCTTGATTGGTTAATAAAATTATCTTATCTTATCTTATCTTATAAATTTCATACGTCCAATTCACGTTTCTGGATTTTACTTCATCAGGAACTATCAATAACGCAAAATACAAATATTTTATATGTAAGATCATTTATATAGTTAATTTCGTTATCCTCCTTAGGCCGCATCAAGGAACCTTGTCTCCGTTTGAACTAAGCTTCTGAAACTGCTCTTAGGCCGTGAAGTGAGAGTGATAAAACTATAATAAAAACAGAAATGAAGGACCCCGTCAAGATCCTCATAGATTTAAACAATACATATGTATGACCTAAATTTAAGTGTAGCATTGAGTATATGTACATTTGTTTGTAAATGCGCTTATCCTATCTTTCATTTGAATAAAAAAACTTGTTTAATATAAATATAAATATGTATTTATTTATTTGCTTGTTCAGATTGCACTATTATAAATAATTCTTCTTCGTCTTCTACCTCTAAACTGTAAAATTAGTGTATGTATGCGTTGAATATACGGTCTATAAAGATTAAGTTCGATGGCACTTGTTAATAATCTAAAGGTAATAAAATGAACGATCCATAAAATAACGTGGCAATTACAATGGCTATTTCACATTTATATCATACGTTCACTCGTAATGGTATCATACATGTACCTCCGTATGTGGTGTATAAGGTTTTAAATCATGTTTTATAGCTTCTTTCAAACACTACTGACGACGTTGTTCAAACTACATGCACATGTCACAAAACCGCAAATTTAATATAGTTAAAAAGATTATACGATATTGAAAATGTAGGGTCGTGTATGTGTAACTCTAAGTGTTTACCTAAAATGTATTGAATTGAAAAAGAATAGATTTGTTCTCAAATATTTGACAAATGAAACATTTTCCGAAAAAAAATCCACATAATAACGTTTTGTCCTTTAATTCTTTTTTGGGGTGTCCGTTAAAATACCGCAAAAGTCCCCCTTAGTGCACTTATAACAAAAAATTGCACTAAAGGACCTGATGGAATGATACAATTGACACAAAAGGCATTGCATATATAAGTCAACGTTTTAAAAATAAACAATTTTATAATCACATTTAGAAAGTTATTTTATATTTTATCGACACGCGCCACACTCAGTTGACAGTAATATATAGAAATTCATGTTCATTCAACCTTGACCCGTTTTGAATACACTAGTATACTTATAAAGAATGTATATATTATGTTATTTCATGTTGTTCTTGGTTTTTTTATGGTATAGTTATTACTGTCATATCTATTTTGCTTTTCTGACTGTTATAGTTTTTACTTCTATGTAAGAGTGTATTTTCTTCTTATTTTTGTTTCCTTTAAGTTCGTTTGCTTGTTCCGTAAGTTCACTTTTTTAAGTTCTGTTGAAATGTTTTATAAAGATATTTTGAAATAGTAAAAAATTTATAGAGATTTTATTTTAACCAACACATACTGATATAATAGAAGATACACATATTTCGCAAAGTATAATAGTTTATTACATTTTTGTTGAGCCTTCCGACTTTTGTTGCAATAGCTATCTACAAACCACAAAAAATTACTCTGTGGGTAAAGTGTTTGAAACTTAAATTACTTTCTTAACTATCCTGGATTTTTAAAAAAAACTAGGACAGAAGCTTGTTTATGATTAAGATAGCTTAAAAAAAATGTTTATCCGTATTTTTATTTATAACTGATTTTTTTTGGTTTTCAAGTTCTGTAAGCTGATAAACATGCACTCTGGTTAGAGTTTAAAAAAAATCACATTTTCCAGTCGGGGCCTTTTAGTGATCGGTCGACTATATGGAAGGGGTTTTCTCGTTTTTGAAGGCCGGATTGTTGCCTATAATTGCTTACATCCACTTCAGTTTAGGAGGTTGAGCGTACACACACATGCATGCTTATCACGTCATCTTCTTTCTGTGAAAATCCCAAGTCAGTGGCTTGTAGTTCAGTGGTTGCCGTTGGTTCATGTCTGGCATATTATTTTATTTTTGGTTTTTGTAAATTGTTGTTTTTTCTAGATAATGCCGTTAGTTTTCGAATTTAATTGTTCAAAACTTGTTTATGTTGGGACCTTTTATATATATATATAGCCGATTATAAGGTATGGTCGCCTAATATAGCTTACATGTGTACATCCAATTAATTTGATAGATAGTTGTATAATTGCAAATTATATCACATCATTATTGAATATAAGCTTTGATAAGTTGGACAATCGATTGTACAGGAAAGGCCCAAGTGATAGTACAGTAAACTCGTAAGCGATTGTACAGTCAATTAATTTATCCGATATTGAAAAAAATATAATTTGTGAATCTCTACTGGTGCAATGGCTTTCAAACTTTCAGACAGGTAAGACCATACATCAGAAATAGTACTTTTAAAATTTCTGGACTCAACGATGTGTATTTCAATGATTATTGACATTTTTATCGCTGTTGTGTGACAGTTCTGATCGATATATTAAAAGCTCCTCCATTCGACGAAAAACGTTTGTATGCATACGTCGTTTATTATTTGATTGGTTCATATATACATATAGAATGTTTTGAATGTCTAGAAGAAACGTTATATTGTATCATTTGATTCACTATTGGAAAACTTTCCATGTTGCAACTTGTTATATTTTCGAATGTAGAAAATGTAGAAACCGTACAGTTCCGTTCCCACACAATATAATAATGATGTAATCGGGTTTTTAAGATCCCAACGAATGCCACATTTTCCCATCTTAATGTCTATCAATCTCTTATGAAAGTATGTACAAATGTAAACTCCTGTGTTGTTAAGATGGACATAAAATAAAATTATTCTTTCATCAAGTTGAAAATAAACTACGCTAAATCATTAAGTTTATTCTACAACTATCATAAACTTATCAATTAGTAACGATCAAATGACAATTGTTTATTGGATAAGGTTGACTGAACATTGATGTTTGGGAATTTGCAATAAGCCTTCGGTCACATGGCATGCGCTGATAAAAAAGAAAGTCAATTTCAAAATTATGATATATATTGATACCCAAATTTATATTTATGAGTTATATACTTATATCTTCTCATATCCATGTTTGTGGTCTAATAACATCGTTTTAATGTCCTTAGTGCAAAAACTTTGTTCTTAATGCACCAATGATTTGTATAGTCCTTCAGTGCACTAAGAAGTCCTTTGCGGTATTTCTACACACCGTACAAAATTTGGCTGTGATCAAAATGTTAAAAAAAAATACCCATTTATTATAACAATTTTTAAATATTTAAGATTAAATTATGCAAGGAAAAGTGTCTTTGTTTTCTGTCAAAATGATTTACCTTTTTTGACATAAAGTTGTCGATAAATAAATTGGATATGCATTTCAATAGCATATTATCAAATTGCTGAAAGATCACCTACATTTTCTTAACAGGGAATCCGTTAGTATTGAAACCCCCTGTCCTTTAGGGTGAATGGGGTATAGAAATATGGTCACTTGGCCAGTCTTCTCCCGACCGGCAGTAAAACGCTTGCCGAAATGGGGCGTCCATTTGGCTGTGCGGGATGTATCAAGTTCGCAGTCACGTCCGGTCAGAAGGGGGACGTGAAATCTGATGCCTCGTGTAAAGAGACTGCAACGCTCTTTGCTCTTTGCACGTTAAGAATCCTTGCAACAACTCTTTTGAGGGGTCCGTAGGTGGCCTGTTGCAAGACAAAATTTCTGTCCCTATACAAGGTATCCTCATTTTCCAGTGGCAGTCCAAATTTCCCTGACCATCATCCCAGATGGCCTCTATCGTATCAACATACCTAGTGTATATATTGTGAACTTGTTCTCGTCCTGAATATGCATGAAATATTTGCCACTGGACGTTAAACAACAAACAATCAATCAATCATTCAATCAATCCCTGTCCTTAATAATTCAATTTGTCGTTCTGCATTATTTTGGCGTAAGAAAGACGCACACATTCAGGCTAACGCCCTTAAGGTGTATAGAAAATAGATATAGGAAGATGTGGTGTGAGTGCCAATGAGACAATTCTCCATCCAAATTACAATTAATGAAAGTAAACCATGGTAGGCTTATGTACAGCCTTCAACACGGAGCCTTGGCTAGCAACGAACAACAAGCTATAAAGGGCCCCATGATTACTAGTGTAAAACCATTCAAACGGGGAAAACAACGGTTTAATAGTTTTGTATTTTATATAACTTTCCTGCCCTTACACCCACACTAATATAAGCTGTGATTTCTGTGTGAATAAATTTTTTTAAAGTTTCAAATGAAGTTCATGGATGTAAGTAATGATAGGCAACCGCAATGCCTTCAATAATGAGAAGAAAACATAACGTATAATCGGCTTTAAATTGTCCCGCTTGATCATTATACGTTGTTGTTTCCTATAGAGAAATAAATTATCGATTTAAATTATTTTTTACATCATAAAAAAGGGTACAATATCATAAAATCAATTTTGTGAAAAGCGATGAAAATTTAGTGACCCCAATATAAATTTGAACCCCTCTTAATCTTTCCTGTGTTTACGAGCACAAAATTCAAGGATCCCTAATTTTTTTAACTGTCTTTATGAAAGTTAGCACCGACTGTTAGCTTTACACTAGTAAGTTTGTCTTAAAGATAATTGGCTTTGTGTTAAAACTGTCGTTACGTTGCTGTCTTGCGGACGAATACCCGAAATCTCTGTGTCATCTGAGCATTGAAAGAATACTTCATATCACAAGATATAAATATGGATACAAAAAAAATCTAAGCGAAATTGATAATACCGCAAAGCATGTGTTGTATTTCAGTAAATAACACTTGTTTTCGTTTGATTGTAAACATGTTGTAGCCCATCATGCATTGTTTCTTGTTTAGTGGATTGGTAAAAAAAGCGCCCAAAAAAAAGAGTTCAAAATAAATTACGTCACACATTAATACATTATAACAAATGCTCGGACATACGTATGGTAATTCATGCATATCCTAAAAGGTCGTGTTCTCGATCTATTCAAACGGAAATGACACGGCCGCGTATTGTAAACGTTTGAGGGACTTTTAATGTCAAATTCATATCCCTGGGCAACGAAATTACCGATTTGTTAAAAAAAACACCGTGTTTACGCTGGTGTCTTCCTCGAATGCCAACATTTTATATGTTACCTATTCCTTGAATGCCAACAAAAATATTTCTGTTTTTATAAGTATTTAACTTTAAAAAATAATTAGTGAACTTGATGAAATTGTAACATTTTATCCCATTTTGATAAAAAAAGTAGCAAAATTTAAGGGTTAAATAATTATGAATATAAAGATAGAAAGAAAATGATTTTTGTTACTATTTATTAAAAAATAAATAAATTTGGGAATGAACAAGTTTTATTAACATAAGACATATATATAAATATAACATTTATATTTAGTTAAATATAATTATTTCAAACTAAAAGAGGATATTAGAGATTTATTTTGTTCCATATTATTATAAATATTTATTTGTTACGTATATATACATGAATTATATGAATATTTTAATTAAACAATTAACCATAAAATAGGGTAACAAGAATTTAGTCTATAGCGGATTGATTTTTTTAGTTGTTTGTGGCTTTGAACTAGCTGCCAGTAACTGCAAGTTTTCTCAGAGGATGTACTTTACAAGTGTTTTTTGTTTGTTTGGATATACAAGAACCTGACCACGTCTATTCTGTGTAGTATTTCTATTTATTTACATCTGATAAGTTAAACCGGTTTCATCTGATGTGTATAGTTAGTTCCACTATGTGGTATGGGCTTTGCTCATAGTTGAAGACTGTACGGTGGCCTATACTTGTGAATTTCTGTGTCATTTGCAATTGGTCTCTTGTGGAAATTTGTCTCAATTCCAATCAAACTACACTACTTTGTTTTATAAGAACACCGATGATTTGCGAACACGATAAACCCCTTACCAGTATCATTTTATGAATCACTTGCAAAAAAGTGTGTAGTATTATTACCAAGAAAAATATCCTGAACAAACTGAACATAATACATCAATAGTATTCTAACACGTGATACAAAGTTTCAAGAAATTTAATCAAGTAATATGGTAGGATGTTACAGTACACACAACTATAGAAATATTGAAAAAAACCTTCAAAGTCCAAAGAGGCTTCACATTTGTGTAAACTGGAATTTCTCACAATATGCACATGTGATGCAACACTTTTCAAAGTTTCATTTTAAGAGAATCCATATTCGTTCAAGTAGTATCATCAGAAAAAAAATTCAACAACGTAACAAACATGAATTAGATTTTAACTATCTGTTTAATTATGCCTCGTTCACACGGACATTTAATTCGAATAAAAAAGAAGCGTGTATGTACGCGATTAGCGAATTCGATTCGCATTCGATTCGAATTCAATTCGAATTAAATAAAATTGAGAATGGAAATGGGGAATGTGTCAAAGAGACAACGCAAAAGGTCACCAACAGGTCTTCAATGTAGCGAGAAATTCCCGCACCGGAGGCGTCCTTCAGCTGGCTCCTAAACAAATATATACTAGTTCAGTGATAATGAACGCCATACTAATTTCCAAATTGTACACAAGAAACTAAAATAAAATAATACAAGACTAAGAAAGGCCAGAGGCTCCTGACTTGGGACAGGCGCAAAAATGCGACGGGGTTAAACATGTTTGTGAGATCTCAACCCTCCCCCTATACCTCTAAATGTCCATTTTTGATAAGCATGCTCTCGTGTTGTGATAACTTTTTGCACCTATTCCTCGAAAGCCAACATTATTTATAGGTAAATTGTCGGTAGATCAAAGGATGTTGGCATTCAAGGAATAAACCTATACGCTGACTTATAAAAGTGTTTTAAAATTAGTCTTTCATGCTGTCTAGTCTGAGCAATGTTTGTAGGACGTTATAAATAAAAAAGGAAAACCGTCAAAACATTATGTGAACGGAAAATACATGGGCGTTGCATACGTGTCTCAAACGATTTAGAAAATCTAGAATATGTGTGAATAATGAATATTTATATTATTTAGACTTTAATATTGTTGTTTTTTTTAATATTGTATCTACAAGTTCATGACGATTTAGAGCTTGGCATTTCGTGTAGACACATGTTTCTTGTTGAAGACTAAACATGCGGTCTTGATTTATCTATAGTGTTTTTGTCGTTTGGTTGCCGTCAAATTGAATTATATCCCATATCTCTTATATTATGAGCTTTAACATCAGCTTATAAGAATTCATTATTGAAAGGTTTATTTGTAATTTTATATGAATATGCCGTAATATATTTATCGGTGTGAGCTGTACCACATCATGACTTATATATGAACTTTATTAATTTCGATCTAAAAAAAGTTCCTAGAAATAGATATTTTAAAAAGTCTTAATAAATTCCAATGATCACAAATCTAATCTAAATCCATTTTTTTCCTGATTCTAACATACGTTGTTCCTTTTTTTGGGTTTAATTTTGTAGTAATTTGCTAGTCAGTCAGATTCGGATTCCGGGTGACATTGCGTACGCTTTGTCCTTTGATTTAAAAATACATAATTTTAGCATTATTATTTTTTTTTATCTTTGCTACGCTCGATGTTTTTGCTTCCGCTGTATCAAAGCTAGTGAATTAGTCAAAATGTCCGTACAATGTATAGTAATATTTCTTTTCATGACTTGTTTATTCTTCAATATAAGCGTTGGCTTTTTTTATCTGACAATATCAAATTTGTCTAGAAAGTTCGCTGTAGTGTTCCATAAATGTCTTAGGGCTTAGTGCACCAAAGCGGCCTGGGTGGGTTTTAGACGTACCGGCAAGTCCCTGGACCACAATTGCACAACCGTCCTTTTGATGATCAATTTGTTAAATTGCTGGGACTATCATACTAATAACATAGTAGTCCCCGTTAATTTCAGAGCTCTACCGTTAAATAGTAATTATTATTAATGTTATTATTTTATTTTTACGCTGTCTTAATTTGTAAATAATTATTAAGTATAATATGTATAGTATAGCGTCGTGTAAGTCATTTTTGGGCTAGACATTGTTTGCTTTATAGTGTATTGAATAATTTTTATTGCAATCAATTTATAATTCATTACAAGGAAAAAGTGGACCGTATGTCATCGCACACAAGACAGCTGATTGGATAAATATGATAGGCTGTTACGCCTACATTGATACTGATGTCCAATCGAATACCAGCAGACACCTGTCAGTAAACACAAATTTCAAGCGTGGATAAATTAGAGATTTATTTGTGTATTCGATATTTGAAAAGTAAGTTAAACTATTCGTTTAATCTTTTTTAGGTGAATTTCAAAAACTGTTTTTTTCACTTTCTTATAGGAAGGTATTCAAATATGAGCGTACCACATGTAACGGAATTTTACAAGCATTTTATATAGCGAATTGTGTTTTCCGGAACCAGAGACACTGCCGGAACGTACTATTTTCAATATTTCACAAACCTCTGAAAAAATTAGATCATACAGGTTTCATCTACCATGTGCATAAAAAGCACTATCAAATTTTATTTGTAAATTGTAAAAGATTAAGAATATTTTTGTATATGTACTAAATAATCTGAAATAAAACAAAACATATTTCTCTCGGCCTGAATTCAATCGTAATCTGAAATAAAACAAAACATATTTCTCTCGGCCTGAATTCAGTCGTAAGCAAATTTTCATACTTTTTTTTTTATCTATTTGCAAATGACGAAGAATTCTCCTTAAACTGTGATTCATTAATATTTAATATTACTTCCATGATTAAACCGACAGACTAACTTTAAAGGACAAAATACAAGCGTGTACTACCAGCCAAGGAAATTAGTTTAATTAAGTAACTAATCTAAGTGGTCATCGATGTGTAATATTTGACACTGGGCATTATTTGTGGACCAATGCAATAAAAATAATGTATACTATCAATCAAAATTAAATACTTTTGAATGTAACAATATGCTACAAATTCATTTGATTCACTGAATTTTTATATTTTTTTTCATCTAAATGAAAATGTAATAAACTGCTCCCGTTTAATATAAATAAGAAGATGTGGTATGTGTGCCAATGAAACAACTCTCCGTCAAGTCACATGGTATAATTTAATTAGAGGTCAAAAGTACGGCCTCAACACGGAGCTTTGGTCCTCATTGAACAGCAAGCTATAACGGTCCCTAAAATGACAATACAATTAAGATGAAAAACAAAAGTATAATCTATAAGTACGGTAATTTCGCTACGTTTATTCGTCAATTCCGAATTACAAGTAAGCGTCTCACTGTTTATCAAAATGAGTAGTAACACTTGTGCCTAAAAAAATCTTATTCGAAACTGAAATATAAACCATTAGATTTTATCCATCGTGTCTTAACTAACGTTGTTTGATATTTTTTCTATGATATGATTAACTCCTGTATTTATTTCGTGCTAAAAATATAACGATAAAAAAGATCAATGGAGTTATCGACATCGGTCTTTATATGTATATAATGGTCAATATAAACTGTCAATTAAATTTTTAAAATATACTTATATTGTTGTTGAATTTATTTTAAAAATAAAATGATGTTTTTTTGTAAATGTAATAATTCAACCCGGTTGAACTTTTTAAATTTTATATAAAAGATAAAACATGGAACTTCATTCATCATACGTCCATTACGTTCACGAATGGGTAACTGATATTAGAGTATAAGGCAGCATATCATTCGTTAATAAACTTCAGAAAAAAAACGCAATTTGTAATCTGTGGTTTGAATTTTCGTCAGATGTGCCACTGACATAATGGCTGTATTATGGGTGAAATATTTGCCACTAGACGTTTAGTAAAACCCATTCAAATCCAAATCAAACCGCTCTATTTGATGCAAAAGAAACGTGACAGGCAGTGCTATCGAGGTATATGATCAGATTTTTTTCAGCCATCAGTGCACATGATAAATAAGTGATGCACGAAAAAAAAGGAGATGTAAGATATACGCCAATGAGACAGCAACCGAACTACGGAAATAACCGAAAGCCATCTAAAGGGAGACGTGTCGACTTCAACAAAAGACAAATATTCCAACATTATGTCTTATAAGTGCTATCAATTATTTATTTCGGACAGAACTCGGACATCGTAGAGTCTATACATTTGTAACATATTGGACTTTCATGTTACGTATCGCATTGAAACATGAACGCGGACCTCGATGAGAACAAATGGATTGAAAGTTTGCAAGTTTACTATTTTATTTTCAACAGAATCACATTTTTTAAACCGTGCATCAATATTTTAATGTTTTTATTTAAATTTCTTTTAAAAATGTCACATCTATTGTTCATTCATTTGTTAACAATTGTGAAGCATGCGACTTTACTAAGAATACACACATTTAACTGAAATTCGATAAAATTGGATGAAAAAAAAACCGATAAATAAATAAAGTTTGTCTTGCTTGAGTGATTTACCTGTACAAAGCTCGGGTCTCAACGATGTTTAAAACGAATTGATGCCTGTTTGAAATAGTTTAACGGGGGCGTGGCCTAATAGTTGGACGTACATTACTAGCAACTTGATTTCAATTGATTCACCGCAAAGAAATCTATTTGACTGGCGTTAAAATGAATTGAAATGAATTGAAATGAAGTAAAAATATTTTTTAATTTTTGTCAATCTTTATCAAATAACAATTAATCTCATTTAAATAGCGTTAACACGTTTTTGTCCGTTCAAGCTAAATTCGGGTTACTAGTGAAACCAAAAACTGAGGGAAACACATCAACTTTCAGAATGAAACAAAGGAACAACAGGAACAACGAAGGGCAACAAAAACAAACGCCAACACTAAAAGAAATGAGTTATTTGATAACTACTGCCATATTACTGACTTGGGACAGGACATTTTAAGAAAACAAAATGGTTTGTTTAATCAGGTTTAATGGCATGCCAATCCTCCCGCTTTATGATAATGTTACAAAATTATATCGCTAACACACTACTTGACAGAATTACAACACGTACACACGCAAGACAAATGATATAATAATCGACACAACATGCAAACCGCAACGAAAATATCAAAAACAGTGACGCGCTTACGTAACTAACATACAATCTCTAACTTTATACAATTAAAACAATTTTCATGACAATGATTGCATGGAAAGGCAATTTTTGAATTATAAAATAGGGTGCAGCAGTCAACATCATGTTATCATCTTAGTTACCATAAAAAAAAAATACAAATATGTCAACAAAGATAAAACAAAAAGGAATAAAGACAAAGTTCACCACCAAAAACGAAAGACAAGAACACAAAATATATCACAGCACATTACAACAATGACGAGATGTATAAGAAACGATTCACGCCAAATAATCATTATCAAAAATAGACTAAATAGCCAAAGTAATATCTTACATAGACAAATAAAAGAATAACACGTTATTTATATGATAAACAACGTCATTACCTAGAATATATACTTCAAGACCATCGTGTGTTATTTATGAAATTGATTCGCCATACCAGTATCCTTATCAGAGAAATGCCGATAACCATTTTTTAGTGAAAATTATAACTCATAATGTTAATTTCAGATGAACACATAAATGAACTGTCGTCAGAGTTTACCAAACAGATACAGGATCTCTCAACAGAAATTAAAGATCGAGCTGCAGATACTATTCCAGTGAATATAAGATGTAAGTTTTCTTTTCATTTCATTTTATTTTCGTTAACTTTATACCTAAAATTTAAATCCAAAATATGACATATTAAGTCCAGATTTCCTTCAGAAAGAGTACCCATTAATTTATTATACAGGATCTATGTTTTCAAAAAAATTAAAATTACAAAACTACCAGACTTTGAATATCGAGCATCGTAACTATATTCTTTCCTCGTAAGTCTGTTTAAAGGATTTGTTAGCGTTTGAGGTAAATGCCGACAAGTTTGTGCTTTGTAAAGAATATTACCATAAAATATTGGATCTGAAATACCTGAACGTATAAGAAGTCTGCATGTTGATTTATATTTACGTATGATGTCCTTGTACCGATGATAAAATTTGGTAAATGTTTTGACCAATTTGTGATATCGAAAACCCTGGTGTGGTAATTTTTCAGTAATACAGAGATTGTTTTCCTTGGAATCAAGCACATTGTTAAATAAACGAGCGAATCGAACAAGTTGAAATATATAAACACTTTAAGATGGTGACAAGGGAACGTCACCATCTAAAAATTGATAACTAACAATAGGAAATGAAAACTCATCTCTTTTATCATAAACTTTGGTATAAAGCTTCCCGTTAAAAATATAGATATCTAGATAATAGGAAAAGGCAGTGATAAATAATAATTGTATAATAAAAAAAATAAAAATAATACCGACCACCAGGGAAAACTTAATAACGAAAAGGACAAATAGCTAAATCTAAAGCTCAAACAGATCAAATCAATGGAAAACAACTGCATACTCCTGACTTGGTATATCTTTTTCCGTAAGTAGAAAATGGTGGATTTAACGTTGTTTTATAACTAGCTAAATAAAGGCAACAGTAGTATACCGCTGTTCAAAACTCATAAATCCATGGACAAAAACAAAATCGGGGTAACAAACTAAAACTGAGGGAAACGCATTAAATATAAGAGGAGAACAACGACACAACATTAAAATGTAACACACACAGAAACGGACTAAGCATTAGACAAAATATTATGAAAATAACAAATATAACATCAAAATCAAATACATGAATTTGGGATAGATAAGGACCGTGACACGTCTTATAGTAATGTGAATTCACACTCAAAAATAAGAGAAAACAAACGACACAACGGAAACACAACGTTAAAATGTAACACACACAGAAACGAACTATAATATAACAATGGTCATATTCCTGACTTGGTACAGGACATTTTTAAAGGAAAAATGGTGGGTTGAACCTGGTTTTGTGGCATGCCAAACCTCCCTCTTTTATGGCCATGTGAAATATAACATTAAAATAACAGCACAACATTACAGGACTACAATATAAATAAATAGGAGAACATAATTGACAAAGAAACACACGAAAAATAGCTAACAAAAGGCAACAAGTTTAAAATTTTAATACGCCAGAAGTGCATTTTGTCCACACAAGACTTACTAGTGATGCCCAGACTAAACCTTTCACTTGTATGACAGTCGCATAAAATTCCATTATGTATATAGTTAGTATTATTCAGTTTTATTTCCAGCATGATTAATTGTATACATATATCGTCGTTTATTATATATTGATTACTTAATTTTTGAAGTTATAGTTTATGTTAATGTTGATGTTCTATTTGTCTTTCTTATTTCAAGCTCAAAATGACCAGTATATAAATGAATGGATGAAAGATGACAGCGAATTTATTGTCACAAGGGCAGCAAAACATGTTGCAGCATCTATACAGTTACAGAATTGTGTTGTTGTCACTGGGAGCTCAGGGACTGGAAAATCGTCAATTATTCACCATGTTGCATTAAATTTGTTTAAACATGAAGAGTATGAAATAATTTCGTTAGTCACAGGACCTTCAGATATAATACACTATCGTGATTTAAGAAAGAAACAAGTTTTTGTTATTGATGATATTTGTGGCAAGGAGACACTTAATATACAAACAGTATACACGTGGAAAGATCATTTGGAAAAAATAGAGAAAATATTCAAAGTTTGCGAAAATGATAAAAGAGATGACATTAAAAATTTTATGTTAATGCATCATAATATACCAGGGAATCCGGCAAAACTACTTATTTCTTGTAGACTACATGTATTCAAAGATTTACAATTCCAGCAACTTAATTATTTGGCAAGTAATGAATGCAATATCTTATCACAAGAGCTTTGTCTCTTACTCGAAGAAAGAAAGCTAATGATAAGACAGTACATTTCTAATGCTATGAGCAACCATATTGAAAAATATTTGGAAAATTTTGATTTCTTTCCACTGCTTTGTAAATTATCCAAGGGAAAATCCTTTACTGACCTAACGAAGCTTTTCACAGATCCAGTAAATACTATAAAAGATGAATTAATGCACGTTATAAGATTTCACAACAAAATTCCGTTTTGTGCTATTGTTCTTTGTGTATTATTTGAAGATGGTTTTAGTTTAGATTTGCTGAAGCTTAAAACTTCATCTCAGGATACAATAAAGCTTAAGTCCGTGTGTGCAGAATTTGGCATTGATGTAAAACAAGAAATGTCCCGAACTGCGTTACGAGAATGCCTTGCAAACCTAGAAGGAACCTATTTAAAAAGGCGGGTAGATAGTATACACTTATTCATGACAAAATATATGAAATTGCAGCTGTTATTTGTGGACAACATTTACAAGAATGCTTTATCAAGTTTGCGCCCAGTGAATTCATACGGGATCATTACATTTTCGGATCTTTCAAGGACAGAACAAGTGGTGACGAAAACTTGATAGTTCTCTCAGAAGACATGATACACGATTACTTTGTCAGACTGATCTTAGATTTGAAAAATAATGATTTGAAAAGTATATTCCATAATAAACAGTTACGGTTTAGTTCATTTAGATTGCAGCTTCTTTCGTTTTTTCAAACGTAATCTTGAAGTTACACGTTTACTTTTGGCATTTGACAGACGCAATAGACGTATGTTCTATGGATATTCTTCGGCGTCCACACCCACACCGTTAATGGAAGCTGTTACAGAAGGTTATGTAGACATGGTTCTCTTTCTTATTGACATAAACTGTGATGTCAACGAAGTAGACAGTAAGGGAAGGTCAACTTTATATATCGCATGCGAGGGAGGCCATACAGACGTAGTAAAATTACTTTTGGAAAGAAATGTTGATGTATCTAAACGTGGATCATTCGGAATGTCACCACTTTATTTAGCTTCAGAAAGAGGGTACACAAATATAGTTAAGTTATTGCTTGATAACAATGCTCCGGTATCGCAGACGGATGATTTTAAACAGTCTCCATTTTATATGGCTTGTAAAGGAGGGCATTCAGATATTGTAAAACTGTTACTAGCAAAAAAGGCTGACATGTCTCAGCGTGAAAAGTTGTCTGGTATGCCAGGATTACTCGTGGCTTGTGAACTAGGACATGTAGACACTGTAAGAATGTTAGTAGAAAACAATGCTGATATTTTGCATTGTGACGTTAATAAAAGATCAGTATTGTATATGGCTTGTAAAAAAGGGTTTACAGCTATAGTCAAATTGTTATTGGAGAATAATTGTAATGTATCACAGTGTAATAACCGCGGACAATCCCCATTATCTGTTGCATGCAAAAGTGGTTATATAGACATTGTTGAACTTTTACTTGAGAAACAGAGTAATATCTCTAAATGTGACAGACATGGACAATCACCACTTTATTTGGCAGTTCAGCAAGGTCATACAGATATAGTGAAACTACTACTTCAAACCAAGGCTAACATTTCTCAAAGAGGTTGGTCAAGGCAGACACCTTTGTATGTTGCTTGTGAAAAAGGACATACACCTATTGTGAAAATCTTACTGCAGAGTGGTGCTGATGTCTCACATTGTGGGAAGTTTAGACTTTCACCGTTGCATGTGGCTTGTATTGCAGGACATACAGATATTGTTAAATTGTTACTAAAGAACAATTCTGACATGCACCAATGTGATAAATTTGGAAAGTCATCATTGTATCATGCTTGTAAAGCAGGTCACTCGGTTATAGTAAAAATGCTATTGGAAAATAATGCTGATGTGTCTCAGTGTGACAAACACCATCAGTCACCTCTATTTATTGCATGTGAAGGAGGGCATACAGAATCAGTGAAACTCTTACTGCCAAGGAATGTTGATGTCGCTAAACGTGACACTCAAGCACAATCGGCATTACATGTAGCTTGTCGAAATGGACATACAAGTATAGTAGAATTATTGCTTGAATCCAAAGCTAAAGTATCTCAATATTGCTGGGCAAGGCAGACACCATGCTTTTTTGCCTGTAAAGGGGGCCACATTGATATTCTTACATTACTCTTGAAAGAAAATGCTGATATCTTGAAATGCAACAAGTATAAACAGTCACCACTTTATGTTGCTGCGGAAGGAGGACATGCAGATATAGTGACACTGCTACTCGAGAACAAAGCCGATGTCTTTCAACTTGACAAAAATGGTCAGTCCGCTCTTTACATTGCTTGTAAAGGCGGCCATACGAAAGTCGTTGAACTTTTACTTGCTAACAATGCTAATGTGTCTAAATATGACCGATGTTGTAAAGAATCATCATTATATGTTGCCTGTGTAGGAGAACACGAAGCTATAGTTAAACTTTTAATGAATGCAAATATTGATGTAAACAAGTGTAATAAAGAAATGGTCTTTATTTCGTCGCCCTTTTCAAACACGTATGTGAATTCACCGTTGAATGCTGCCTGTGAACGGGGTAATACGAATATAGTAAAACTTTTATTAGAGAACAATGCAGACGTCTTTCAGTATAATAACGATGGAAAATCTCCATTGCATGTTGCATGTAACGGAAAGCATAGAGACATAGTTAAACTCTTAATTGAGAAAAAAGCTAACGTTTCTCAATATGATAGCTATGGAGTTTCACCGTTGTATCTTGCTTGTAAAGAAGGTGATGCGGAAATAGTGAAACTTTTACTTGAAAAAGGAGCCGATCCCTTACAATGTTTCAAGTCTAAAAACCAATCACCGTTGTATATTGCTTGTGAAAGACGACAAACTGAAATCGTTAAGATTTTGTTAGAATACAATGCTGATGTGTTGGAGTGCAACATAAATGGGGAATCGCCTTTATATGTTGCCTGTAAAGAAGGATGTGAAAGGAAAAGAGGGGTGAGAGATAACAGAGAAATCATTGTAGAAACCCTAATTAAGTATAAAGCTAATGTCGGCCAGTGTGATTTTAACGGGCGGTCGCCTTTGTATATAGCATGTGAACGGGGGAATTTTCATGTAGCACAACTGTTGTTAGAAAACAAAGCTGATGTCTATCAATATGACAAAGATGGGATATCTCCATTTTATATGGCTTGCAAATGCGGACATACACGAATAGTGAAACTCTTACTAGAGCACACAAGCTGATATTTCACATTCTAATAATTATAAACAATCGCCGTTCTATATGGCTTGCAAGGAAGGGCATATACAGATCGTGGAAATTCTTTTGAAGAATAAAGTTGGGGTCTGCCAGAATGACGACAAAGACAGATCCCCTTTCCTTGTGGCGTGTGAACATGGACATACTGATATAGTTGAACTATTAATACAAAACGACGCAGACATTTCACAATGCGATGTGACTGGACTATCACCATTGCTTATGGCATGTAAAATGGGGCATTATGATGTTGTTGAACTATTGATAGAAAACAATGCTGATGTCAATCAGTGTGAAAGAACAGTTGGATGGTCGCCTTTGCATTTCGCTTCTTTTGGTGGACATACAGATATTACTGCACTCTTGATTGAAAACAACGCAAATAAGGAGATATATGATGACGAAGGGTTAACGCCAGAGGATGTATTTGAACAAGAATTTGCTGATCCGTATTACGAAAAACTATACATATAGCTAGATAAATAGAAACATAAATAAATAGAATATATATAAAATTGAGAATGGAAATGGGGAATGTGCCAAAGAGACAACAACCCGACCATAGAAAAAAAAAACAACAACAGAAGGTCACCAACAGGTCTTCAATGTAGCGAGAAATTCCCGCACCCGGAGGCGTCCTTCAGCTGGCCCCTAAACAAATATATACTAGTGCAGTGATAATGAACGCCATACTAATTTCCAAATTGTACACAAGAAACTAAAATTAAAATAATACAAGACTAACAAAGGCCAGAGGCTCCTGACTTGGGACAGGCGCAAAAATGCGGCGGGGTTAAACATGTTTGTGAGATCTCAACCCTCCCCCTATACCTCTAGCCAATGTAGAAAAGTAAACGCATAACAATACGCACATTAAAATTCAGTCCAAGAGAAGTCCGAGTCTGATGTCAGGAGATGTAACCAAAGAAAATAAACAAAATGACAAAAATACATAAATAACAACAGACTACTAGCAGTTAACTGACATGCCAGCTCCAGACTTCAATTAAACTGACTGAAAGATTATGATTTCATCATATGAACATCAGGCACAATCCTTCCCGTTAGGGGTTTAGTATCATACCATCATAACATATATGAGAAGAACATAACCCGTGTCATGCCAACAACTGGTTTTTGAATAAATGTGTATATATATTTGTTTTACATGCACACGTATAAAATTGCGGTTTTTATCCAACGCAATCATCGGTTTGAACGTAGTTTTCAATTTAGACTCGTTTATATTTTTTCGTTTGGGCTTGTATCATATTTTCCCTCCGGTTTATATGATCCGTTCATCCTATATTGACTCTTAAAATTCAAGAGTCTATCTAAAAATGAGGGTACTTTTTATATGGCCTTCCAAATACCATTCGATCCCTAACATCACTGAAGAGACATTTATTGTCGAAATCCGGATCTGGTGTACTAAAAAAAAAATATTGACACCGTATGTTTGTGGCATAACATCGTGGCTACCTTCTATTTAAAAAAGAAGTCATAAAATTTTATAATGTAGTTCTGTTTTCTGCAAATGGCTTATTTAATTTTCATATTAAAAGTATTGTTATTTCAAATGATACTATTTTGATCAGTTGTTGTAAAAGATGTTCCAAATCATGGAAACAAAAGGTTGGGTCAATGCTCCCAGAATTTTATCTTAGCAGAGTCACTCTCAGAAAGATTTTCTATCGTATTGAAATTCTCTGTGTACTTTGAGTTTTCGGCGTGTTTTTGTGCATGCAGCCGATGTTAAATGACTACAGATATTCTATAAACTGCAAAAGTGATAGATTTTAACAAATACAAAATAACCTTAAAAACATCCTCAATCTAAAACAAAGATTCACACTCCCTCCTTCAAAGTTAATCAAATTTGATGAATTTGGGTGTGCTTTTTTTGTTCCATTTTGTCATATATATGCGTTTTTTATATATATTTCTACACATCATTAACCATCAAATATTTTTGTTTAAGCATTCTTGGTAAAGGTTCATACAGAATCGACGCTTCTGTCGGTACACTGATTTCCCGAGGTTGTCATCAGCACCGTAATAGTTGCTTCGCATCTGACAATATTTATAAAACATCATTCTAAAATTCTCCGTTGATAAATTAGGAATTATTTGGTACAAAGATAACTTTATCACGCAAATTGACATTAGATGATATGTGAATTTTCTTTTTAATCATAAAAATGCCATAAATATGTAAACCTCCGATTCGTTTACGGCCTCAAATCTGTGTCTGTTTGTCAAATATGTGCCCAATCGTGGGGTTAATTGTCAATATATGTCCTTAAAAAATGCGGCCTCAAATTTGTGTCCTATTTTCAAATTTGTATTCAATCATAAAATTGAGAATGGAAATGGGGAATGTGCCAAAGAGACAACAACCCGACCATAGAAAAAAACAACAGCAGAAGGTCACCAACAGGTCTTCAATGTAGCGAGAAATTCCCGCACCAGGAGGCGTCCTTCAGCTGGCCCATAAACAAATATATACTGTTCAGTGATAATGAACGCCATACTAATTTCAAAATTGTACACAAGAAACTAGAATTAAAATAATACAAGACTAACAAAGGCCAGAGGCTCCAGACTTGGGACAGGCGCAAAAATGCGGCGGGGTTAAACATGTTTGTGAGATCTCAACCCTCCCCCTATACCTCTAGCCAATGTAGAAAAGTAAACGCATAACAATACGCACATTAAAATTCAGTTCAAGATGACGTTTTTCGACAAAGTCAGAATGTGTTCTTAAAAAAATTGCATGCGAATGTAATTATTGTATGAATTATATTTTATTGTAAAACTGCAACGTTTTCAAATTATTGTTTTTCTTGTTCCTGTGTTTAGTTGTTTTACTTCCCTTTACTCAATACGTCTTGCTAACAAATACGAAATATAAGTTGATAAACAACCTGAGACAAAATGACACCTGTTTACAAGCAACCAACTAAAGATACATGTACGACCTTCAACAATGAATTAAACCTATTCTGTATCGTAGGCTATAAACACATACAACTATTTACAAATGTTTTGTTCAATATTTCAATGTATAGGTACCACATAAAAATGTTTAGGATATGATTTGTTGTGTTTATCAACGAAATTTTGTGCCACTTTTTATTAATTTTTTTTTCTTTCTGGTGAACTATTCTGTTTTTTTTTTTAAATCCCTCGTGTACCATGACATCAATATTTAACAACCGTAACATAATTCAATGTACAAATTATTGGCATAACGATCTAACATGTTACTTTATTCATGTACCATCAAGAATAAAACTACAAATATTTGTTTCACTAACAAAACAGTAAAGACTGAACATGTTTTTGCAACATCGCCATACTTCATTTTGTATCTCATCCATATAGCTGTTTTATGGATGTAAAACGTCTTTTGATTGGCTGGCAGTGTTTTGTCTATATTGTTGATATAATTTTCGAGCAGGAGTACTTAGTATATTGCTATTGGTGTGGTGATACATTTTCTTTATCGTACTTTCATAGATGAGGAAGGATCATGGTCCGGTTGATTAAAATGATTATAGATGTATAAGTACCCTTCCACGTCCACTCTATGTTTTTTTTTTCGATGTATCAGTATCAATCAGATGAGTTAAGCCTTTCGTCTACTGATTTTTATAATTTTTCTCATGTTGTACTGTTACATCACTGTCCCATGTTAGGGTGATGGTCCAGCGCTCACAAACATGTTTAACTTCACCACATTCTTTATTTGCCTGTCCTAAGTCAGGAGCCTTTATTTCAGTAATTGTCGTTAATTCATGCCTCTCTTATTTTGTTTGCGTAATTTTTTTCCTATAAGTTAAGCCCGTTAGTTTTCACTATGGAATTGTTTCATGTCGGGGCTTTTTATAGCCGACCATACGTTTTTTTTCTTCTCATTATTGAAGGTAGTAAAAAGTAAAATCACAAAAATACTGAACTTAGAGGAAAATCTAATCGGAAAGTTCATAATCACATGGCAAAATCAAATAACAAAACACATCAAAAACGAATGGACAAGAACTGTCATATTCCCGACTTGGTACAGGCATTTTCAAATGTACAAATGTTGGATTAAACCTGGTTTTATAGCGCTAACCCTCTCACTTTGATGACAGTCTCATCAAAGTCAGTTATATTTACAATGATGCGTGAACTAAACAGACATAATAAATTAAATAGTCAAAATATGGATACAACAGTCATCATGGTGTAACAATTTTAAAAGGAACAATTTAACAGAACACAAAAACATCTATCTACAAACACATTCATTGATTCGCGTGTCTGACGTCAGAAAATTTTATACGTCACATATATTTGTCGTTTAATCTGTAATCTGTAATCTGTATTCTGCCAATGTAGGCACACCTCTCCCGAGTATTGGAATTCACAACATGAATAAAAATATCTTCCACCAATATCACTGTACACTATTTACATTGTACATCATATTCTTGACGATAAAATTGGGCTTAATGTCAATAAAGGCAGCATCAACTCATTAAATACTTTAAAATCTAAAATATTTATCGTCACTTATGATTCATATAATATTATTATCTACTTTCTCTTCTTTTTCTTTATATCATCTAATTGCAACAGTCTATACCTTTCACAATGGAGATAGTAACATAATCGTCTACATTTTGGATCTAAAATGTTCTGTATCACATTTCTTAACATTGCCATGTAATTAAAGGGATCTATAATCAGTTGTAAAATGTCAAAATGTTCATCTTTAATATTAAAAACAGCTAACTCTTCACTACAGGAATTAATTAAATCTTCCAAAATTGGTTTTCTGATATCTTCTAGACTTTTACACGTTAATAAAAAATGTGGTAAAGTTTCCTCTGTTTCATCACACAGTTTGCATATGGACAGTTCTGTATTATTTGTAAACTTGGCTCTAACTGTTTGCAGAATGTAACTCCCAGTAGCTATTTTCAATTTTGTAGGAATTCTAATAATTTCCCTTGAATTCATAGTATTTGTGTTTGCAATAGGATGACATTGACCTGGTTTATATATCAATGATAAATATTTTAAACTGGTATAAAGTTTTGCTTGATTCAGTATCTTCTCAATCCAGAATTTTTGAACTTTGGAAGTTATTTCCCTTTTCCATTGGTATTTAGTAATTGGATTGACTAAATATTGTGCAGGATCATTAAGTTCATATTTCAAAAAATATTTTTCTCAGTAAACTAAACCAACTATTACTATTAATAGATTTTACATTTAATTGCCTTTCCGCTAGTTGCCATTCAATAGAACTTTTTCCTTGTCTAGTAATATTTCCATAAAAAGTTAAAATTTTTACATCTATTTGAGCTTCTACAGGTAACATCCCAGAAATCATATATATAGCAGGATCGGCTACTGTTTTTGGTAAAGATAACAATTGTTTCAAGAACTTTTTAAATTGGATATTTAAAGTTTCTAAACATCTTCCTCTAGGGATTACTATTTCCAATCCATATAACATTATTGGTATAATATAAGTATTCATAATTGACATTGAGGTTTGTGGATCTAGTCCATTTTCGCCATAAAGTCCAACCCCCATTAAACTCTATAGTGTCCTTCTTGCTTTCTTTAAATTCTCATCTATTGTAGCTTTACATGAATCATCGTCTGTACGACATATTCCTATATGTGTTGCTTCTTAGAAGTTGGAAGAGTCGAATTGCCTAATTTCCAAAAAAATTCATTTACTTTCTCATGGTAACGTGATTTAGACTGTATAACACAACTTTTTGCTGGTTGTAGTAAGTATGCCTCACGTTTACTAAAATCAAAGGCCATATCAATTAAAATTTGTGTTTCATACGGACAATTACTAAGAATGGCTAAATCATCTGCGCAAGTAGGAGCGCAACAAGAAATCGATCCAATTTTCCCTCCATATCCTGAATCAGCTAAAATGTCTAAAAGTATATTTAAATAGATTTTGTACAAGTCTGCACTAAAAGTCCCTCCTTGTCTTACGCCTTGTTCTATTCTAAAAGTGTCTGATATTTGATTATTCCATTTAACACAAGAAACAGCATTTTTATATAGATTATCAATAATTAAAATAGATTGTTCTGGAAATTCATTTGATATAATCTTCTTATAAGCCCATCATGTTTTACAGCATCGAATGCATATTTTGCATCAAGCATAGTTATTATTGTTTGATCATTTTACTCGACACATTCCTTATGATATTCTTCTATAATAAAAGAGCAGTTTAATGGTGCTGTTCTTTTAGTAAAACCACGTTGTAATGTTCAATGTATATACAAACAATTTCAAAATTTCACATAGGCAATGTTAGCATACAGGGTTAAAAAATCAGAAGTATGTAAGAATTAATATCAGAAATAGACCGAGATTTAAAATAGTCCAAAAGTTATATAGAATTTATAAGAATCCACAAATAGTTCAATCCACTAATCGATTGAATAATTTTGACATTTGTGGTTCAACGATTGGACCAAACAGTTTACAATATGTAAGTCATTACAAATATCTTGGCATTATTTTCAATGATAACATGGATTTTAGTATTGCCACCGAAACATAGGTAAAGCTGGAGGACGGACACTAGCTGGGATGATATCAAAGATTCACAATTTTAAGGACGTTGCATTTAAAACATTTGAAACCCTTTTCGAGTCGTGTGTTGTACCAGTCATTGATTATTGTGTAGTTGTTTGGGGATATAAAACATACCACTCAATTGAAGCTGTACAAAACCGTGCTATTAGATATATTTTGGGATTACACATATTTGCACCAGTAGTTTCTCTAAACAGTGAACTCGGATGGTTACAACCAACTTTAAGACGGTGGATTTATATGGTTAGAAGATAGAATCGGCTTGTTAAAATGGACAACAATAGACTAACGAAAAAGCTTTTTCTTTGGAACTCTAATAAATCGGGCCAGTGGAGCTCTCAGATGAAGGAAATTTTTCACAAAGTGGACATGGACAATTGCTATGAATATGTAAATTTATTCAACATTGAACTTTTTAAAACAAAGATTATGGAATACTGTGAAAACGATTGGACTGGTAAAATCACTTCTCTCCCCAAATTAAGGACTTCCATTACTATTAAACAGAAGTACGAGACTGAACTTTACGTCAAAATGAACATTAAGAAACAAGAACCATCATTTATGGCACAACTTCGCTGTGGTATTCTACCCTTACGCATTGAAACTGGACAATTTAGAAATGTGGCTCCTGATTATATATAACGATTTTGCACTTTCTGCGATGACGGATCTGTTGAAGATGAAAAACATTTTTTGTTGTATTGTAAAGCTTACCATAATTTAAGACAATTACTATTTGAATCAGTGAACCTTGATTGACAGTTTATTGATAATAGAACATTTGCTAATTTAATGACACTTCATCAAAGACAAACTGCTAAATATTTAAATTTATTTTTCTGTAAAAGAAAAGAACTTCTTTATAAGTAACAAAGTCAATCACATTTCGTAATGCAAATTTGAACATTAGGTTTAAAGTGACTTATAGGTCCAACGGGCCGGGTGTACATTTATTTAACTATTGTATTCTTATTATGTAATATTATATATACTACACATGTAAGCTATAATAAATGATATACTTACTTACTTACTAGTATAAATCACGTAAGTGATACGGTGGTAGAGCAGTTTATTGCATCGAGAAAGAATTTCACTTAATGCGAAGACAAAAATGACAATGTTTTCTTCCAAGTTGTAGAACACCAATATATAACTTTAAAAAGGGTCGATGAAAGTCTTAGATCTTTATACCGGACTCTTAACTATCTCAAACATATTTTCATAAAGAACAATATATAGACGATGAGGAGGATGGTCGACTAATTACAGGCACCAGTAGTATACCGCTGTTTGAAAGTCATTAATCCTTTAAGAGATAGCAAATCCGGATTACAAACTAAAACCAAGAGATACACATGAATTATAAGAGGAAAACAATGAAACACTGAAATGAAACAAAAACAAAAACTATATTCCCTACTTAGTACAATAGTTATCAAAGGTACCAGGATTATAAACATTTTAAGAAAATGGTGGAGTGAACGGGTGTTATGGCTATCCAAACCTCCCGCATATACCGCAGTGTCAAAACACTGACAGCACTAAAACACGCAGCGCAGAGTAATGCTGTAAAGTCATATGAACGAGTGACTAGTGAAAAACATGTTTATCTAATTCTTGAACCAATGCTTGTAAATATCATAAAATTAGTCTTCTGTGTACGATTTTATCATTTTTTTACGCATCAATATCGTATGATCATAAAAAAAATATCTCTCGGTCTGTTATGATGTGAATATATGGCAGCTAAATAATTGTCTTTTTTTTCAAGCCGTAGTTGACCGATTATCACCTTGTACGGTATATACAGTAAACAATCAACAAAGAAGCATGGATATTCAGCACGAGTATAACATGTACATTAAATTGCAGAATTTTCTTGAGAAAAAAAGCATATGATCATAAGTTTTATAATAAAACTAGCCATCTAGTTATAATAGAAACATATGTATATATGTAGGACTCGGAACCGCGATGGTACTCCGAACCGCGATGGTCACGCTGAAGTGCGATGGTCTACGCTGAAGTGCGTTGGTTAACACGCTGAAGTGCCATGGTGACATTGTGACGCTAACTTGTTGTTGGAAACGCTGAAGTGCGTTGGTGGATACGCTGAAGTGCGATGGTGGGTAAGCTGAAGTGCGATGGTCTAATTTTGACGTTGTTTATACTAACTAAATGCGACGGTCTGAAGTTGAATCCTATTTAATGTAGAGGTGTAGTGGTTAGTGTGCTAGCCTCATGTTTGAGAGATCGGGTTTATATTTCTGTTCAGGTTAAACCAAAGAATTTTTAATATGCTAATCATCCTCTTATATTAGCAGACAGCAGTATGGGATCAGAACATAGACTTGATGGCTGAGATTAAAGGGAAATCGCACTATTTTTACTTTGTCTACTAATAATAAATCATTGAAATTTTGCATAAAGATAGATTATACTTTTTTCGGAATTTTAAGAGAAACAAATTGGAGTCACCGATGTTGTTTTCGAGATATGTCTTTATATTGCGTGTTGAAGTGCGATAATAAAAATTGATTCACTAAGTAGGATCCAACTTATTTTATCAAATATACTAGTAACTTTTTTAGTCATATCATATCTAAGAAATTGCTCACAACACCCAGTCATCCATTTATCTGATATCATAACAGTTTTATGATTGACTCATAGCGGGTAATTAGTTTCTTCTCCACTCAGAAACAAGTTGGGACCAATCGGGTTTATTTTTTGCCTATCCCGTTGCAGAAGATTAATACTGTAAGCACAATAAAATTACTGATATTGTGCGTGTTTTTTTTTTTTGTTTTGTTTTTTTTTTACAAAACAGGGTTCATCTCAGCCCTGAATAAAACAAAATTATCGCTACTTGATATAACGAAAAAGAATGCTTATGATTAATTTTATCTTATTATTAAGTTGTCAAGACAAAATAATGTGAAGGATACTTTAAAAAAGTCAAAATTAATAATAAAATCAAGACATTTTACTTGTCGTACAAAAGTTTTCCGGCATACATTTTGTAGTTCCGAACACTGGTTAGGTCATCTAGAGACCAAGATCATCTTATCTTTTAGTCGACTTCTCCTTATTGATTTACATACTTTGGTAACCCAATGATCAAAATTGTGTTTGGGACTTGAATCGTTCGTTTCATTCTATCTCCGATTCTTTGTACGCATGAAACTTTCAGCTACAAATCATCTTATGCTCCTGCCTACATTTAATTTTGAGATTTTGTAATAACATTGTATTTGAAAACATCACAATATTCAAACGTCATATGCAAAACCATCGCACTTCAGCGAAAGGACCAGCGCACTTCGGCGTAGACCATCGCACTTCAGCGTGACCATCGCACTTCAGCGTCCCCATCGCACCTCCGAGTCCTACATATATATTTTTTTTTAATACAAAATAATTAAGTACATTACAATATGTAAACCACATAATAACAACGGACATCTCCCATTAACGACAGAACATGTAATCACAAACAGTGACGTAAACATATGTCTAATGTTATTATCCCTATTCTTAGAATGATCATCTTACCTTGTGAAGAACTCCAATGTGAATACTTTTATCGCAACACTACTGGCCGACTTGTGTTGTACACACACAAAGCAGAACTTTAAAAAAATCTTGAAAAGTGTTTTATTTTCTTTCAAATATTTCAATAATATTTTGTCAATCAAAACACCTTTAATTCAACATTTTTCTGAATACGATAATGCCGGTACCAAGTCAGGAATATTACAGTTGTTATTCATTCGTTTGATTAATGTGTTTGAAATTTTGATTTTGCCATTTATGACGGACTGTCCGTTTTGAATTTTTCTCGATGTTCGGTATTTTTGTTATTTTACTATTTTTTATGAATTTAAATTTAAGTACCTCACCAAAAGAAGAAAATCTGCTCCATATTTTTTAATTTTTACCTCGATATTGACTCCAAACGACAATCTAATATTTCAAGTTCCCATTCTCAACAATAAATAGTTATCAAAGGCATTTCGTCTACATAAGATTCATCAGTGACGATTAGATCAAAGTAGTTATAAAGGCAAACAAGTACAAAGTTAAAGATCATTGAGGACTCAAAATTCCAAAACATTGTGCCAAATACGGTGAAACACCCTCTGCTCAATTAGATTGTGTTTAGATATCACAGTTAATACATGAAGCTCATGATCACACTATACACATTCTTTAACATGTATTTTCTGTTGTACCTTACACATAAAAGAGGGACGAAAGATACCAGAGGGACAGTCAAACTCATAAATCGAAAATAAACTGAAAACGCCATGGCTACATAGGAAAATGACAAACAGACAAACAATAGTACACATGACACAACATAGAAAACTAAAGAATAAGCAACACGAACTCCACCAAAAACTGGGGGTGATCTCAGGTGCTTCGGAAGGGTAAGCAGATCCTGCTCCACATGTGTCACCCGTCGTGTTGCTCATGTTATAACAAATCCGGTAAATTGTCTAATTCGGTAGGTCACATTCATGAAAGGGAAGGAGATTGTAGTTACGACGTAAGGAACATATCCGATATCATCTGTGAAACGGTTATTCTATAACGGTCAACCAACTCGTGATGGCGTCCGTAAAATTTTCGAAGGGATGATTTCAACTTCACCATTTGGAACTCTTGGTTTAATAGCTTCCTTGTGAGCAGCAACCCTCTATCAAGATTTTATGATAGGAATACAAGCAGGGGAATATCGTATCAATTGGGAGATATATACCCCGTATGCAGGTGCTGCTAAAATGCTCCATATTACGAATTGGTTGATCGATACGATGTGTCGTTGTCTCAACTCACTTCAGGTATCTTTTCGCGATTTTTGGTCTTTACATGCCAGTGTAGTCTTCTTTACCTATTGTGTCCTATTCTTTCAAGTGTCGTTTGGACTGAGTGAATTTGCGTGTCGCATGAATTATCTCGTTTTAGGAGTTCATCTGATTCTCTTTGGTTTTTGTTTGTTCCCATTTTGTCTCTTCCTTTTCTTTTTAAGACATGCGGTAGTTCGGTAAACTTATTTTGGGGTTCGTGTTGTTTTTTCTTTAGTTTTCTATGTTGTGTCATGTGTACTATTGTTTGTCTGTTTGTCTCTTTCATTTTTAGCCATGGCGTTGTCATTTTATTTTCGATTTATGACTGTCCCTCTGATATCTTTCGTCCCTCTTTTATTTTGATTGTCTGTACCTGAAGGGAGAAGATTAACTGTGACTAAGATTTATTTGATGAAATGATTTATTGCCAGTATTTGAGTTGAGTTGTTGTGTCTTCTGTATATTTAACACCATGTGTGATAGCTTATACCTGATTCCATCATATTTGGTGTTATTTGGTAGGGTTGATACGATGCTTCATTGCCATTACATGAGACAATTGATTTCAACGCCGCAAAAATTGTTCGAATTAAATATAAATGATATTCACTTCAGCTAGATATAACTTAAAAAGACGGTACAATGTGCAATTATTGATGTACTTTGATTTTGGAAGTAAGAATGTCTGACAATCATTAATTAGAAGATTTTATAACGAACAATTGTTATTGTTAAACACAATAGATACCATTGAAGAATCAAAACACATTAGCAAAAGATAGACCGACAAAAACAAGTGAAAAAAAAACGATACGACGTACAAAAAGACTAAAACGTCTACAAAACGCTGCATAAAAATCATAGTAACATTCTTCTAAAAGAAATCTATGGTATTGATTTTCCTGCTATTCAGTATTTTTTATGTTTATGTTTATGTGTACATTTGAACTTATTTCCGCTATCCGTATATACTTATTTGTAAGGTATAGAAGCTAATATCTTTGTATTTCTTGACATTTCATAAATAGTGAGCTAAAACCACAGAAAAGAAAGGTAGATATCAAATAGATAAACTCATCATAGATACCGGGATTAAATTTTGTATTTAAACCAGACGCGCGTTTCGTCTACAAAAGACTAATCAGTGACGCTTGAATAAAAAAAAAAGTTAAAAGGGCCAAATAAAGTACGAAGTTGAAGAGCATTGAGGACCAACATTACTAAAAGTTTGGCCCTATACAGCTAAGGTAATCTCTTCCTGAGGTAGAAAAGCATTAGTATTTCAAAAATTCAAAAGTTTTGTAAACAGTTAATTTATAAATATGTCCATATGAATGATAATTCATTTCGGCACAGAAATGATGACTACTGGGCTGGTGATACCCTCGGGGAATAAAATCTTCACCAGCAAGCATCTGGCAAACATGTCGATAAAAGGTAAGAAACCCCATTATTGAGCAAAAATAGTCATGCAGTTTATAAGCAGAAAAAAACCTAAAGAAAAAAAAAACAACTAACTATCACAAAACTGAACACTAAAGTCTGTTGTTGAGTAGCTTTCCAGCTTCAAACAAGTGAGAGGTTTAACAAGTTAAAAAAAACAAGGTTAAATCAATCAATTTCTACATTAGGAAATGGCTGTACCAACTCAGTAATATGACAGTTGTTTTTCTATTCATGTGTTTGAGCTTTTGATTTTGTAATTTACTAAGAGACTTTCGGTTTTGAGCATTCCTAGGAGTTCAGTTTTTTTCATTTTACTTTTTACAAACCATACTAAACAAATAAAGAGTTGAACTGTAAGATAGGCCGATACGTTTTGATATTTTGATTTATATATGCACATTCCATTTTCCATTTGATATGACTGGAAGATTATAGCTTCCAACACACATCGCTGGTGCGGCATTCATTTCTGTTGTATATTTACACTATGTTATAACCGCTACATTTACATCATTATTTTAAGATCTCGATATATCATTTTACTTTTGGTCAAAAAGTTCATAACGTGTGTATGTCTTATTCATACATTCTTGCCTTTCAAATGTTCAGGTAGATCTTTCCCGTTGAAGGTGAATCCCGAAAAAAAATAGTTACTCTCGATTACATATCTTTATCTCTTGTGTCTGTTTTGCTCATACATTGTTGTCAATATACTGGAATTATATGTGACTGTCATACAAGGTTTAATCCACTATTTGTTACATAAGGAAATGTCTGTATCAAGTTAGGGACATGCCAGTTGGTTTTCAATCGTTTAATTTGTTTGAGCTTTTGATTTTGCCATATGATAATGTTTTTTTTATTGAGCATCTATGATAATTTGCGTGTATTTGCTTTTACAGTGGACTTTTGAATCTCTTGTCTTTCATGTTGTACAAACAATAATTATTCGGTCTTTTTATATTTATTGAAAAACGGTATACTTGTGTTGCCTTTATTTATTTTGCGTTTTGTGCATTGTATTTTTCTTATGAGCTTTTATATCCGAATTGGTCTTAAATATTTTGCTTAGTCAAATGGGATTCCTGATAATAGTTAATGTACACCTGTGAGAGCTTCGACGCACATTTGGTGATATTGAGCTGTTTCATTCCGGTTGAGTAACAGTACTGATTGTCTTTTCTTTTCTACAGGTAGTTTCTTTTATTTGAACTCATTTTGTTGTGTCTTTGTACTAGACATAAGCTCTCCGTTTGTTTCTTTAAACCCTAAATAGAAACCAATTTCGGATTCAGCTGAAAAGCTAAAAGTTTTTCATTTCTTAAATAATGTTTGGATATTTTGAAATTTTAGCCTAGGGCATAACCTCAGACCTATATATTTTTTTAATGCGTATCTAGTGCAGTAATACTAATACTGCTCATGTTTTTTTAGCATTGAGAAACTTATTAAGACTTGCAAAAAGTGTTGAAAATGGGCAAGATTTAGAAGTTTAGTGGTACTCGTTGTGTGACTCTTGTTTCATCTTGTGAGTTTCTACATGTATTTCACAGGTAATTGTCTCATGAACATTAATCTATTCGACATCATATATTTGAATTTATAAAACATAACTAGGTTAATTGCTTGCAATAGTGGTTTATCGATGTTAACTAATGTAAAGGCATTCAAAACCGTAATGAATGTAGATGAAATGCGCTTCTGGCGTCAAACTTTCAATCCTAGTATCTAGAGTTTGTTTACAACCACTTGGCTGATGTCACTGCTAGTTGAGGTTTGATATCGAGGACATCAACAGCGTAGTAGTAAGCACTTCTTTGTTCACATGAATTATCATTGATATTGTCATACTTATAAATTATTTTTTCCGAACTACTCTGAGCAAAGATTACCTTAGTTGTTTTTAAATAACAAACTTTCGGAAGTTTGGGTCCAAAATGATCTTCATCTTCGTACGTTCTTCAATCTTTTTTTTATTGGAAAGTTACTTATGAGATTTGTCGGTGAAATTAGGTGTTGGCATGCAAAATTGTAATCCTGATATGTATGATGAGTTTATCATGTCTAAAACTTGGGGAAAATTCTGACAATTGCCTAAATATTTTATTTCGATCTTTATCTATTAAGTCCAAAAGCTTATTATATTTAATTTTTTAAAAACACACAAAAAAAACACGAATAGCGCCTTCTATACATGACGCGAATTTTTTTTTTAATATGGTAGGAGGTAAATTGTTATCAAATGTACCAGGATTATAATTTAATATGCCAGATTCGCGTTTCGTCTACATAAGACTCGTCAGTGACGCTCAGATCAAAATAGTTATTAAGCCAAACAAGTACAAAGTTGAAGAGCATTGAGGACCCAAAATTCCAAAAAGTTGTGCCAAATACGGCTAGGGTAATCTATTCCTGGTATAAGAAAATCCTCAGTATTTTTTAAAAATTCTAAGTTTTGTAACAGGAAATTTATAAAAATTACTATATAAATGATATTCATGTCAACACCGAAGTGCTGACTACTGCATGGGCTGGTGATTCCCTCGGGGACTAAACGTCCAACAGCAGTGGACTCGACCCGGTGGTGTAAATTGTTATCAAAGGTTAACACATATTAAGTTAAAAATGAAAAATCAAACTAAAATGTTTAAAAGAATTGTCTAGATGTTTGTTTGATAATTAAAGACCCAAATGTTGCTAAACACTTATCCGACCTCCATGATAAATATGTTGTTGTCCCGCAGACAAAGCCCCAAATAACATCGTATTTGTCTGTAAAAGTCACTACATTAATTGCTTGATAAACGAATTAGGTATAGACAATTCACTTGGAAACTCAACATATACCCTCACGACATTTACCAAAGAGGAAATCCTGGATAATCATATGTCTGTTCTTTGTTCCTTTGGTATTTCAACCAAAGATGAAGAACTGGATCTTCCATCACTGTATTGGATACCTAAACTACATAAGTGTCCTTACAAACAACGGTATATTGCTGGGTCTTCCAAGTGCTCCATGAAACCTCTTTCTAAATTATTAACATCTATTTTATCAGCAATCAAAGACGGCCTTCAAAGTTATTGTGAAACTGCCTATTCTAGAAGTGGCGTGAATCAGATGTGGATACTTAAAAATTACAAAGATCTTTTAGAGTACATACAATCTAACTTTTTCATCTTGTAACAGTATTAAAACATTTGACTTTTCTACTCTTTACACAAGTATTCCACATTCCAAACTAAAAGACAAATTGAAAGAGTTGGTATTACTTTGCTTAATAAAAAAGAATGGCCAACGTAGATACAAGTATCTTGTCTTAGGGAGGGATAAATCATACTTTGTAAAGAATCACTCTGATTTTTAACAAAAAATTCTCTGAAACCGATATTATCAAGATGCTTGATTTCTTGATTGACAACATATTTGTAACGTTCGGAGGACGTGTTTTTCAACAGACTGTCGGCATCCCAATGGGAACAAACTGTGCCCCTCTACTTGCCGACTTGTTTCTTTATTATTATGAGGCTGACTTCATGCAGGAACTTCTTAGGAAGAAAGATAAATAGTAAGACAATATCCTTTAACTCTACTTTCCGCTATATAGATGACGTTCTTTCACTAAATAATTCAAAATTTGGTGACTATGTGGAACGCATCTATCCCATCGAATTGGAGATAAAGGATACTACAGATACAGTTAAGTGGGTTTCATATCTTGACTTACATCTAGAAATTGACAATGAGGGTCGGTTGAAAACAAAACTTTACGACAAAAGAGATGATTTCAACTTTCCATTTCTAAGTAGCAACATTCCAGCAGCACCTGCATACGGGGTATATATCTCCCAATTGATACGATATTCCCGTGCTTGTATTTCCTATCATGATTTTATTGATAGAGGGTTACTGCTCACAAGGAAGCTATTAAACCAAGAGTTCCAAATGGTGAAGTTGAAATCATCCCTTCGTAAATTTTACGGACGCCATCACGAGTTGGTTGACCGTTATGGAATAACCGTTTCACAAATGATATCGCATATGTTCCTTACGTCGTTACTACAATCCCCTTCCCTTTCATGAATGTGACCTACCGAATTAGACTATTTACCGGATTTGTAATCACATAAGCAACATGACGGGTGCCACGTGTGGAACAGGATCTGCTTACCCTTCCGGAACACCTGAGATCACCCCTATTTTTTGGTGGGGTTCGTGTTGTTTATTCTTTAGTTTTCTATGTTGTGTCGTGTGTACTATTGTTTTTTCTGTTTGTCTTTTTCATTTTTAGCCATGGCGTTGTCAGATTGTTTTAGATATATGAGTTTGACTGTCCCTTTGGTATCTTTCGTCCCTCTTTTAATATAACAAAAATATCAAACTCAAAAGAAAACTTGAAACGGAAGACCCTTAAAAAAGTACCCTAAAACACATCAAACGGAAGACCCTTAAAAAAGTATCCTAAAACACATCAAACGGAAGACCCTTAAAAAAGTACCCGAAAACACATCAAACGGAAGACCCTTAAAAAAGTATCCTAAAACACATCAAACGGAAGACCCTTAAAAAAGTATCCTAAAACACATCAAACGGAAGACCCTTAAAAAAGTACCCTAAAACACATCAAACGGAAGACCCTTAAAAAAGTACCCTAAAACACATTAAACGGAAGACCCTTAACAAAGTACCCTAAAACACACCAAACGGAAGACCCTTAAAAAAGTACCCTAAAACACATCAAACGGAAGACCCTTAAAAAAGTACCCTAAAACACATTAAACGGAAGACCCTTAAAAAAGTACCCTAAAACACACCAAACGGAAGACCCTTAAAAAAGTACCCTAAAACACATCAAACGGAAGACCCTTAAAAAAGTACCCTAAAACACATTAAACGGAAGACCCTTAAAAAAGTACCCTACAACACATTAAACGGAAGACCCTTAAAAAAGTACCCTAAAACACATCAAACGGAAGACCCTTAAAAAAGTACCCTAAAACACATTAAACGGAAGACCCTTAAAAAAGTACCCTAAAACACACCAAACGGAAGACCCTTAAAAAAGTACCCTAAAACACATCAAACGGAAGACCCTTAAAAAAGTACCCTAAAACACATCAAACGGAAGACCCTTAAAAAAGTACCCTAAAAACACCAAACGGAAGACCCTTAAAAAAGTACCCTACAACACATCAAACGGAAGACCCTTAAAAAAGTACCCTACAACACATCAAACGGAAGACCCTTAAAAAAGTACCCTAAAACACATTAAACGGAAGACCCTTAAAAAAGTACCCTAAAAACACCAAACGGAAGACCCTTAAAAAAGTACCCTACAACACATCAAACGGAAGACCCTTAAAAAAGTACCCTACAACACATCAAACGGAAGACCCTTAAAAAAGTACCCTAAAACACATTAAACGGAAGACCCTTAACAAAGTACCCTAAAACACACCAAACGGAAGACCCTTAAAAAAGTATCCTAAAACACATCAAACGGAAGACCCTTAAAAAAGTACCCGAAAACACATCAAACGGAAGACCCTTAAAAAAGTATCCTAAAACACATCAAACGGAAGACCCTTAAAAAAGTACCCTAAAACACATCAAACGGAAGACCCTTAAAAAAGTACCCTAAAACACATCAAACGAATCGAAAACAAATGTCATCCGAGAGAAGACCCTTAAAAAAGTACCCTAAAACACATCAAACGGAAGACCCTTAAAAAAGTACCCTATAACACATCAAACGGAAGACCCTTAAAAAAGTACCCTAAAACACATCAAACGGAAGACACTTAAAAAAGTATCCTAAAACACATCAAACGATTAGAAGACAAATGTCATCCGAGAGATGGGTTTTCTTTCAATGACGAAAATAACAAGTCGGAGATAAATTCAAACATGCATGTTGAATATTGATTCGGAGAGAAAACAGAGAAAACAAACATTTTTCATTATCTTTTTTTTTTAAGGATTTCCAATTTGCTCTTTTTTTTTCTTCTTTTTCTTCATATATTTTGATATTTGGAACGAACACCCTAGTTAACTTTTGAGAAATGATTTTTCAAATTTACAGGATTTCATATACTATTTGCTATCTAAATCATTGAGCTGTTACTTCTTTTCAATCCTAGCATCAGTTTGAAAGATAAATAAAGTTGAGAAAGGAAATGGGGAATGTGCCAAATAGTTATCAAAGGTACCAGGATTATAATTTAGTACGCCAGACGCGCGTGACGCTCATATCAAAATATTTATAAAGCCAAGTACAAAGTTGAAGAGCATTGAGGATCTAAAATTCCAAAAGTAATAAGCGACAACAACCCGACCATAGAGCATAAAGTTTATTTGACTATTTTATTTATTATGTCTGTTTTGTTCAGGCATCGTTGTAAATATAACGAAATTTGATGAGATTGTCGTACAAGTAAGAGCTTTTGCGCTATAAAACCAGGTTCAATCCACCACTTTCTACGTTTGAAAATGCCTGTACCAAGTCAGGAATATGACAGTTGTTGGCCATTCGTTTTGATGTGTTTTGTCATTTGATTTTGCCATGTGATTAAGGACTTTCCGATTGAATTTTCCTGGGAGTTCAGTATTTTTGTGATTTTACTTTTAGTTTAGAATTACAAAGTAAGTTACGATATTGTTACATGGCTCACGTTTAAACTTTTAAATAAGTCATATTTATAGGCTCTAAAAGAATCTGACTTTAATAGTTCTTGCAACAATATTTTTGGCAAAATATGTACCTTCAAAAATAAAGTTTACATTTTGTATTGTTATATTTCAACTTTTGGAGTTTTTTCTTCTTCCTGTTAGTGCAAGCTTAAAATCATTTAAATCTTCAAAATATAGATATAAGAATGTGTTATAAACGACAAGAAAGATTGATAAAACAAGTAAATATATTTTAAAAGCTTAACAAAGTTTACCGAAAAAAAAAATGTATCTATTGGAAACAATGCGTTATTTTCCTTCTTCTAATGTTTCCTTATTTTCATCGCTTACATCGCTCTCGGTAACATTTTCATGTTCATCTGATTCTGTTGGTTCTACCTCTTCACCTGTTTCACTTAAATCCTCAAAGTTTTCCGCTCTTGTCTCATTCTCAGCATCCTCAACTTCTCCCGTTTCACTGTGATTGACTTCATCAGAACGTTCTTCCTCTGGTTCACTTTCGTCGACTTCGTCAGAGTGTTCTTCCTCATTATCGAAATTCATCGCTAACGGTTGATTCATGAATTCCTCTTCTTCCTCGCCATTCATCATTAGATTTTCATCAAAAGGTCTTTGTCCAAAAGAAATTAAGTCTTGGAGCTTGCCAATCATTTCAGACTGACCTTCTAACACGTCACCTATCTCTTCAATCTGTTCTTGTATGATATTTATTTTCTTGTCATTTCTGTCCGTTTTTGTAATCCAAGTGTCAATCGTTTCCTCTAAATCGGATGCATTTTCTTCCGTTTGGTACGAAGAATCGTGAAACCATGGTTTTGTGTAAGCCAACTGAATTGTTAAACACACAACTAATGAAAATTTCAACATCTCGAGTAAAGAAAATATTCACTGTATGTACTATTCTATCTAAGTAAGAAATGAAACGCTTAAATAAATAGCTTTGAACTTTATAATTATTTTGATTGAAGTTAAGGTGAAAAGAGGGAGTCCGAATGAAACATTAACTATTTGAAATATTGCAAATAAATATCTCATGGATATTTTCTGTGCCAAAGCTTATATATACACAAGTTTCTAAACCAGACTTGATATAAATAGAGAACCTGACTTTGACATTCCAAATATACAATGACCCTGTGAGAACCCCCTGGTCAGTTTGACTATCCCACAAAGCATTCCTGGGATTACCCGGATTTTCTCTCTTTACTTGACAAGTACAAGTACCTTACATGAATTGCTTCAAGTTGTCTTGTCATTCAAAACACTAATCACCTCAAAAGCCATCTAAGATTTCCGGAAGTTATCTCATGTGTGGTACGGATTTAAGTCACTTAGTAGAGACATTTTAATACCCAGGTCACACATCTTTAATTTCTTCAAACGAACTATTCATACCTTTTACTATGTCTTCAATCTACGGAAACCCTTAAACATCTAAATCATTCATCAGGAAGCTCCGTCAATATTTATAAGAAGTCTGCAGGCTGTGTACGAATCGACTGAATTTTCATCTCAAATCTTTACTTTATATATAAGAAACCTGCAGGCTATGTACGAATCGACTGACTTTTCATCTCAAATCTTTCCTTTATATTACATGTAATTCCTGTTGATATAACTCTCATTCTAAATATCAACATCCCCGTCGAGGAATAATGTTAAGAGTAATTAGTCTACGGCTGTTAAAATGTCTTTTATTTTTTATCGATCTTTAAAAAAATGACAGTCTGAATCCAGGAGATTTCCTAAAATACATGGTTTGGAATCCATTGTTTGGCTTGTCTAGAGTATAACAGCATCATCCTTCAACTAACCATAGGAATGAAAGTTAACATTTATACATATCTCACAATGAAACATGATCATATTGACGTTTGTTAATTTTTAACCTGCAATAATGAAATAAAGGATAAAACCACGGAAATGCTAGAACATAAGATATCTTAATGGTATATAGGAAAGGTTATCTCATTCCAACGGGTAATTTTTTGACCGATTTAACCAAGCTGTAGAGAAGAATTTAAAATGAATTATAAAGTGTCAAGAGAGAATGTGGTCGACGATGGAACACTAAATGTCGAGAGAAACTGACAACACCATGACAAAACACGGAAGACAACAAAAACAAACAAGTTCACAAAAAACTAAATATTGAGAAAACAAAGACTCAGCAAAATGTACACAATCGAAAAGCAGGGATGATATCAGACAACCATGAACGGTAAGAATATCTTGTACCACTAGGGGAATCCGTCATGATACAGTTACATATTGTAGTTATTACCATGATTTCTTATATAAAGTCAAGCAGTAAATGTTTACACTTCCTCGGCACAGAATAAAAGTATAACAAAGTAACCGAACTCAAAGGCAAAATGGAATTCAAGAAAAACTGACATAATCAAAGGCGACCAATCAACGGAACAAGTGAAAACCAACTGCCATATTCCTAATATGACTTGGTACAGACATTGTCCGAAGAACATGATGGGTTTTCTAACTAGCTAAACTTCGCACTTGTATAACTGTTGTTTACAGGTCGGTTATGTTGGCACAGTGGGATGATCAACCCAAACAGAAAGTCACACAATAGGTTTATCAATGTGATTATAATTGGGATACCGCAGACAAAAATGTGTCAACATACATTAAAGGCATGCATACACATTTGAGTTCTTTCTGTCCAATTTTTAGCTTTCTTTGTAGAGTGATTTTGACTCATTGTTAGTCGTTTTTGAAATTTTAGTCATAGTGGTGTCGTCTTTCGTCGGCATTTGGGTCAAATTGACCATAATGGTATCATAATTTTTTTAGAAGTATAAAGTAGTAAACAACGTCTCAACAACATCTGAATTACTTATACGATTTTATGTGGTCAGAAATGTAAACAATATAAGAACAGTGAACATTGGGTAACGAGGAATATTAATCAGTAAATGACCAATATTAAATTAGCATGAGAGGGAAAACATAACTGTCGCACAATACAGCAATATGCCACATCTGGTTAACAATCTTAAAATTCCATTACAACAGAGGTGACATGTTCATTTGTACTAAGAAGAATTAAAACAACATTCGAGTATGACAGGGAAAAAAGAAAATTAAAATTAAAAATGACAAACAAAACCATCATAACGTAAAATTACTTACAGGACAGAAGAAATGATACCCTCTACAACCAGATGCTCCGCAGGGCGCAGCTTTATACGACCGCAGAGTTAGAACACTGAACATTGGGGCAAGTATGGACACAACATTCAAGCTTGATACAGCTCTGAATTTGGATTGTGATTAAATAGTTGACACAACACAGGTTTCTGACACATAATGAATGTGGTCTAAGAACTTAAACATAAAAACTTTAAATTTTAAATTGGACATTACCTATTATGGTTCAATATCCAAAGTTTAAATACATGGTTAGATTCAGCATATCAAAGAACCCCAAGAATTCAATTTTTGATGAAATCAAATAATGTTCAATTTTGGAACCTTTAGACCTCAATGTGGACCAATTTGATAACCGGGCCCAAACATCAAAAATTCAAATACATGGTTAGATTAAGCATATATCAAAGAACCCCATATATACAATTTTTGTTGAAATCAAACAAAGTTTAATTTTGGACCCCAATTTTGACCAACTTGAAAACTGGGCCTATAATCAAAAATCTAAAAACATGTTTAGATTCAGCATATCAAAGAACCCCAAGGATTGAATTTTTGTTGATATCAAACAAAGTTTAATTTTGGACCAACTGAAAAACTGGGCCCATAATAAAAAAATCTGAGTACATGTTTAGATTCAGCATATCAAAGAACCCCAAGGATTCAATTTTTGTTGAAATCAAACAAAGTTTAATTTTGGACCACGATTTGGACCAACTTGAAAACTGGGCCCATAATAAAAAAATCTAAGTACATGTTTAGACTTAGCATATCAAAGAACCCCAAGGATTCAATTTTTGTTAAAATCAAACTTAATTTAATTTTAGACCCTTTGGACCTTAATGTAGACCAATTTGGAAACTGGACCAAAAATTAAGAATCTACATACACAGTTAGATTCGGCATATCAAAGAACCCCAATTATTCAATTTTTGATGAAATCAAACAAAGTTTAATTTTGGAACCTTTGTGCCCTTATTCCTAAACTGTTGGGACCAAAACTCCCAAAATCAATCCCAACCTTCCCTTTATGGTCATAAACCTTGTGTTTAAATTTCATAGATTTCTATTTTCTTATACTAAAGTTATGGTACCAAAACCAAAAAAAATACTTATTTGGGCCCCTTTTTGGCCCCTAATTCCTAAATTGTTGGGACCAAAACTCCCAAAATCAATCATATTAAAACCTCATTCGATCCCATGCTATTGATTTGTACACTAGACCAATGTGTCGTCTATGAAATAAAATTGAGAATGGAAATGGGAAATGTGTCAAAGAGACAACAAACCACCCATACATCAGAAAACGGCTAAAATCAACCAATGCGTGCAAAATTTTAAGCCTGTTATTATTGATAAATAAACTCATGATATATACCAGGATTGAAATGTATTATATGTGGAAGACCCGCGTCATTGTGTTATTGTACTATGGTAAATTTGTGTATTCTTGTCTTTCAATTTTGTGCATTGCAAAACTTGTTTGTTGCTCGTCTTCAATTTTTGCTGATGTGCTTGGTCTATATGCCATTTTGTGCTTCTTGTTACATATTGGTTTTTTTAGTGGTTAGAATTTTAACACAATGTTGACTTGTAATTTTTGACATTTTACCTATTATGTCTGTTTGCTTTGTTCACGCATCATTGTCAATATAATAGAATTTGATGCGACTGTCATACAAGTGAGAGGTTTAGCTAGCTATAAAACCAGATTCAATCCACCATTTTCTACAAAAAAAATTCTTGTACCAAGTCAGGAATATGAAAGTTGTTATCCATTTGTTTGATGTGTTTTAATTTTTGAATTTGCCATTAGATTTGGGAGTTTCCCTTTTGAATTTTCCTCTGAGTTCAGTATTTTTGTGATTTTACTTTTTTTCGATTAGGGACTTTCCGTTTTGAATTTTCCTCGGAGTTCAGTATTGATTTAACTTTTTTGGTCTACAATAGACTGATGAGGTTTTATTCCGATTCATTCCCAAAGATCAGGCAAATATGTGAACCATGTAGATTATCCTAGTTTTGGGAGGAGTGGGAACATAAAATTTCAAATCAATATTCCTTTAGAAAAAAGATTAATATTTATGATTCCACATGATTGTTCTTCCAGCATCAATCTTACTCTCTTTTTCAATGGTTGACAATCTATCATGGATATAAAAAGACTAAATTAAATATAAGGATTAAGAAGGTTAAAAGTCAGAGTTTTATGTTTTTACATATTTTATTGTGATTTTTAATGGTCAATGGCACTCTTTGAGAGCCGTTTACAAGAATATAATATATATAAACAACAATAATAATGATCTAATTGAATTTGTGTCAACAAATCTGTCTATTCTCATTTTGGCTAGGTAAAACAGATCAACATGGCTTACATAAAAATAGAATCTTTAACATCCAATAATAAATAGTATAACAATAAAAGCTTGGATAGTGAATTTTAGTACATGTGACAATGGTTTGGTTTCTATGGTTACTGCAAGAATACTTTCACTCATCATATAGCCTATCAATTAACTATTTGATTCTAACAAGGTAAGAAAGCTCAAGCTTTCCATTACCAAACAATATGACTTATGACTGAACAATGTGCCACTATATCAGGAGCCAGAATTAAGCTATTCAATATCAAACAATTATTTATTACTGAACAATATGCCAGTATATTACACTCTTTATTTTTGTCTATTATAGGCCATCGTAAGGTTACGTCTTGGAAATTTTAACAACACAGGAAACCATTTTATACCTTTATAGAATATATAACTCTTGTTCATTCCATACTAGTCACTGATTTTGTGTTTGGTAAAAGAACGAAGAGACAAATGAGTTAATTATAAAAAAAGAAGTAGAAACTTGGAAAACCCAAGTTGAAACGTAAAACTTAGTCTATTTGTTTGATATGGCAGATATTTCTAGTAAATTCTGTCATATAGTAGACACCTGTTTACATATCACTGAGGTTTTTTATAAACATGCATGCACATGCTCACACACAAAGGTAAAACACACAAATATGTTTTATGCCCTCGGTTCATGTATTAAGGTAAAGACATATCTATGGAAATTACTAAAACAGTTATGGTATCCTGTCAAAGCATACTTAAAATATATAGAAAAGTTTCTTAGGTAATTATCATTAAAGCAATTAACTAGTATTATTATGCTGAATACTTATATTAAAGCTGTTTACAGTATCATGTATAGAAAAGCCTTGAAATATATTAAATTGAAAGTTCTTATGACTGTTACATTTAAGTTGTTTACTGGTATCCTATCTTAGTTGAGCAAGGAGATAATGATCGGGTATACTGTCATAGAAGAGCCATGAGAGGTATGGAAAGTCAGACTTATAAATGATTCTGCTTGTTGGGTTCTTTGTTACCATAATAAGTCAACTTCAATCTGACAAATATAATTTAAATAAAAAGAATGCTTTTCTCAAGATGTCTTGTATAATTTCCATACAAGATTCCCCTTCAGAGAAAGTATTCTAGATTTCATAAAAATAAAAATATCTTTTTATTGGAAAATTTTAACTATTTCACCTAAATAATTGAAAAAACCTTTGACCACAAAATTCTGTTAGTTTAATCAACTAAAATTACTTTTTAAACTCCAAAAATTAACAGATAACATCCACTGTAAATCTTTGTACAAGAAAAATAACTGATTAATGAATTTGTCACAAATTGCAACTTCACATCATCTATAAAGAGATTTTTTCAAAAAGGAAACTGGAAGGAAAAATCAAGTTTTGTCAGTTTCAAATCTCAACAACCAATAACATCAAACAGCCACTGATTAAAGGCTGAATTCAGAATATAAAATTCACAATAAATCAATATGAAATGTTATTGATGAATAATTAACAATATTGAAACCTTGAAAAAAACAACATGTATGCACTCCTAAAGGTGATTCTGTTATCATTAAACATCAAACAAAAATAAAACAAGACTTAATCAATCTCTAACTTTTGAAGTTTTCTGAGAAATATTTATTTTTCTTTGTGTTATAAGACTAATAACATGAACAAATATTAAAATCTGGTTCCTTTGAAGATATCTCAACTTAAAGGTAAGGTGATCAAATAGAACAGATACCAGTATAAAAACTCAAATGTATCAATTTCTTGAGTAATCCACAAGTACATGACATCTTTAACTAAATTGGAAGAATAAGGTTTGCTTCAATAATCTATTGACAAAAGACAAATATCTGAAGATAAAAAAACCCAACATATTCTTTTGAAAAGAAAAGGGCTGTCTTCAATATTTCTCATTTACAACCTAGAAACAACAGTTTTAGGAAATAATTGAAAAAATTATATTGGCTTGTTTTAGTTTCATTTATGCATTTTAAGACTCAAGCTTTACTCTGATCAGTATTTTAGATCTCAGGAATCCCACTAGTAATTAAAGTCCCAATAGCAGTATCCCAAATCTTCTTTATCTTAAACTTAAGCATGCAAAGCAAACTGGACCAAGGATTTCATTTTTAGACAAATGTAAATGAAAATTTTCCATTTTTTTCACAAGTTGAAAGAATAAACTTGAAAATATAATTTTGTCAACCTGTTTATTCACTGCAGCTGTCATGACAATCTTCAAAATAAAAGTGAACCTGTTAACAGAGGACATGAAAGGACAAATTTAACCTGTAAATAAGAGATAATTTTAGAATGAATCTAAACAGTAAACTACTAAATTATTATACTAGCCCAACTGTTAAAGCTTCATTTACATTATACCAATTTTGAGGTATTTAAAGAATTTCTGTTATATTTTATAAAAGATTAAAACAGACTAAGATGTCGTGTCCTTTTCCAAATAAATAGTCCTTCATAACAAGTTCACTTTTTACGAAAATGATAAAAATAAGATTCTCATGTCTGCAGTGTTATAAACTTATCAGAGAAAACAGGTACAAATCTTAATTAAATTTATAAATACACTTAACATGACTTTCCCTCTGGCCAATCAGACAGTACATACCATATTTCTAATTCACCCATTTATTTGTGAATGTCAAGCCGACAAAAACATAGAAAATCCATTGAGATCTATAGAGAATTAAATGTAGTTTCTGAGCTCATATTGTCTGGTTTATGAAAATTTTTCAATTCCTTGGTGTTTATTAATTACAGTCTAAGGAACCATAGGTGTTACATGTCAATCAGTACGGAATATTTCTTTACGTTCTATACCTTATCACATGACATAGGAAGTCTGAGAAAATAGTACAAAAATCAATTAAAATTCAATAATTTACCTTTATCTATCTGAAAACAGCAACTTTATAAAATATCAAAGAAGAGATGTTTCTGAAAATATTCTTTTTATATCTATCGATGCATGATCTTGCACTATTTTCATAAAAGGATTGGTTAGTTTTAATGAAATTTTTAAACCATAAAGTTAAAATTACCTTTGGCATATATTTGTCAGATTAAAACAGACTAAGATGTCGTGTACAGAAAGATTTGTTTCAAACGATAAAATATATAAAGATAGACTTCTTACATATTATATAATTTGTATTCCTTTTATAACAACGAGGAAGTGCTACATTAATGTAATCGGATAAATATATCGTTATATCTATAATTAAAATGGAATGAGTTTATTATAATCCAGTATTGGCCATTAAATTTATTTTAGTTCATCCGTTATGATTACATATTGTGCTTTTTAAAATGTCAAAAGCATAAATCAACAATTTTTTATCTTCTTTAACTATTTTTGAAATAAATGTAGGCTAATATAACTGAAATTTAATTGGATCTAACAAATTGAAGGTTTTAAGCCAAATTCAGAATTGAGAAAAATTTCTGTTGTCTTTGGTTTTAATTGTAAAATGACGTAAAATCTTGTGAATTTGACAGATGGATATATACAGATATAAATACAATCCATCGTTACATTGTACATATAAATTATAAATAAATATTCTTCAATACAAGGTACCTTTTAGTATTCACATGAATTCAACCAATGGATCATGTACAGATATAAATAAATCTTCATCAATACAAGGTACATTTTAGTATTCACTGCACACTGATCATTACTAGCATCCTCGTTCTAACAACAACAACTGTTTGACAGGTCATTTTCATCCCAACCGTTTATTCAACCCTATTGAATCTCGAAAATAATTATGATAGATATATTTCTCTAGTTCAAAATTACCCGACTTTATAAAGTCCGAGATAAATATCTGATAAAATGGGCTGTAATTGTTATAATTATTTATATGCATCAGAATTACAGTAAAACCTGACAGGAAGAGGACAATTTTGTGTAATAAATCCTCTTTATCAGACCTCCGTAATTGTGGTAGTCAATATCGCAGGAAAAAACACGACAAAAAACAAAGATAACTTGTTCAGATTTCATATCAGTCGGTGCTTTGACTCATTTATCCAAGAAAACATCAGTTAAAGGTAAAAAAACATCAGTTAAAGGTATACAACTGAAAAATATCTAGAATATCTATTTTATATATATCCTTCTTTCTGTGCATACCTAATACTTAAAGTTTGACCATTGTATATTATAGTATCTAAAGTCATCCAGCAGTATTTCTATGTATAAACTGACAAGGCACTAGACAAAATACGCTGACCACAGAATGACTAAAATACTGTTGTTTGACCTGATTAACCAGTTACAAATCATAATTCCGTATAAACGTAATACATTGTACATATTTCTGACCTTTCCTTTATATATTAAGCCACAAAAAAAAAAAACAATGCATTTTTAAAACATACAGACATAATTTTGATATTTCATAGAGGTTCATATCCTTAAATTTTGTCTTTTTTAATTCAGGATGAAAATAGAGTAATTTGATAATGGCATAAATGCAAGCATTTCATTTAAAGGAAATCATAAAATAGATGAAAGACATGGACAAATATATAACACAGTGTATGTTGTATAAAACATTTCTGGATCAGCTTAAGGAATACGGTTAATACTGTCTTACTAATTTAAAAGTCTAGATTATGAGAATTCTTCTGATCCCCAGGTACATAAATACAGGTAATTACAATGAATATCTTATAAAGGATTTACTATGACAAAATGTGACACAAATTATAAATCTATAAATACCCAGGCAAGTGACCAAGAAATAATTATCAAGATGAAAAATTGTTTTCATGGTAACACATATTTAGCTTAAAAACTGTTGATACCCCTCAGCTCCTGTAAATATAACATCAATCCAAATCCTCATGGCTTCTGGTGATGGTGCCACCATGTAATATGTCCTGTCAAATGTCTTTACACAAAACGTCAGTTTATGATTTGGACTTTTAACTGTCCGTAAGTGATCCACGTAAACTTCCTCGATAGCTTGAAAATATATTCCACCTTTAGCTCTTGTTTCTGTCTTGTCCGTGTAATACACTAATGATCGCTTTACACGATCAAACACAAACCAACGTTTATGCCACGTTTTGAACTTGTTCCCCATTTTATGTAAGAATCCCCGACAACTTGTCGGAGATACAGTCACATGTGGACACATATCTAAATGATGTCCTGCTGTTTCTATGTGTGTCTTTAAATTAAACTCTGTGTTACGTACTGGTAGATATCTTGTTAATGGCCGAGCCTGAAATAAAAATATATTTTTGTAAATATCATAAAGGTACAATCATTAATGCAATAGAAAAAGCTATAGTATACATCTGTTGAGGTGATTGTCATATTTTTACAATTTTTTTTATCATATCTATAATTCTTGTGTACATGATATGCAAAAATATATCAATTTTTTTTTCTAAACATGTTCTTATAAATGATAAATAATAATTTAGTAATTACATTATTCAATGTAAATTGTTTTGGTCAAATAAAACAAAAAGAAATCAAAAAGGGAACTCCCTCTTTTATACATTAATAAGTGTTAAATTTAGATTTTTTTTTTCATTATACCTTAATTTAGTATGTGAAACTTATCTCATGTTAACTTGTATTATAAAAGAATTTTTTTCTGCTCTAAATATTCATATGGTCAAAATTTCAATTCCTCATTTACCTGATCATTCCATAATTAATTTAGTGGAAATTGCCTTGGATAAAAAACAAACTCAAGTATTGTTTAGTTAATTGTAAAAAAAAATTGGAGCAAAAATCAAAGAAGAGAGTAATTCAATGTTGATTCAATTAGACAGATTTAAACAAATTACAGATTAAAAATAATTTTTTAAGATAAAATCGATAAAATTTAATTAAACCCAATTGAACATGATGTACTTTTAATTAATAAAAATGAAAAAAAATCTCATTAGGTCTGTTTGACTACTCCTCCTACATAGGATTACCATTGATTTGGCTATAAGCTGAGCAAAGACAAAGAAACCATCAAAGTTTGCTTTAATTAAAATCGCTTAGAAGATATTATCATGGGTAGACAACTCTGTCTGACTCTCCAGCCAGGTTAATAAATAAAACATGAAATATCTACTTTTTATAGTGCCATATAAAGATTTACTTCATGACTATGTGAATTATTAATGTTTGATCAGACTTAGCGATTGTGTTTAACATTTCCCATGAGACTTTGTAACATGATAATGTATCCAATCTGCGTTTTTATATTGAGTTCTCAGAATATACTACAGTATAGAACCAAGACTGTGCTTCCAGAGATAAAGCCAAATTAACAATAATTCCTTGTGAGAAGTTTTACAGTTAATATCTATTGTATTTTTTATCTGGAATGTTATCATAGTAACACGATGTTAATGTTTTTAACACATGTTTTACATTAAATATTCAAATCTTTTCCTAGATGTTTGCTACACAGACAGTTTATAGATAACTTAATATTGTGAATGAGAGGTCAATGTTCCTGAAATTGTCAGTTACATATAAAAAATTTCATTTATAACCAACTAGTTCAAATTAAAGCTGATTTTTATCACTATAAACAATTTCTTTTTTTTTAAGTTTCAGCTTCAACTCATTTGCCTTTTGTTTCATTTACTCTTGCCCACTATAAAAAAAAACACTTTACCATTGATAAATGTTTTGAAGTGTAAATCTGGCTTATTAAAAAACGAACAAAAGTCAAAGCTATGACAAAAAATATTAAAATAAGGAGATGTGGTATGATTGCCAATAGGACAACTATCCACCAAAGACCAAATGATAAGAATATTTTGACATTCAGGAAATGTATAAGATGAGCGCTAAAACTTCCTGGTTTGATTCTTAAGAAGCCACACAAACTTTATACTTAACTTCCCAATGATTAAATCACTATTTTAGTTTATTCCAGTATGGTTTACTAATTTGTACACTTCATTAATTGATCATTTATTATTTCTGAAGACAAATTGTATTTTTTTTTTTTAAGCTGCAGTTATCCATCTGCTGGTACATGGTAGGGTTTATAAAGTGGATTTGAACTTTTACACTTTTTACTCCTTTAATATTTTCTATGATAACTAAATAACTGTCAACTGTTTAAATTTTGTGATTTTGTATTGATTTTAGTAATCTTAATACAGGTCCTTTAACTGATGGAAGCAGTATACCTGTTTAACTTGATGATCACGCATCTTAATTTGTTGTTGAACTAATTCTTCTCGTAACATTGTTTCTTCTTGCAGTTTCCTCTCCAATGTTTCTCTCTTAGAACGTTCCTCGTGCAGAGCTTGCATCTCTGATTCCCGCAGTCTGACCTGGAAAATATTCAAAAAAATAATCATTTATTGTATGAACACAAAAACTGAGAAATCTTATCAAGAAAACATAGGTAGAATTCTTTTTTATTTGTACTAAAAATGCATAACAAATTAACTATGACCTTATAACAGCTAGTTCTAGTCAATGAAATAAGGAGAAATACATGGCTCAAATTTGATGTGTTCTGCCATCTTAAAATCTTGTATGCTTAAGAAACTATCTGATAATGCCAATATTTTTTGTCAGGCGACTATTTGGACAGTTTGTATAGCTGTCCTAGGATTGATATAAGAAATCTTTTATCAATACTCTGTTGTTTAATGTAAACATGTTGATACAGTAGGTTGTTATCTGATATTGAAAGATGATCAATTCAATCTTTTATGAACAGATATTTTAGAATTTAATACTTTTTAAAGAAAAAAAAATATTAGCAATGTAATTTTTGTGGTATGGTAAAAATTTAGTAATATAAAGTCTTTGTAAGTTAATTTAAGTATGAGCCTGTCCCAAGTCAGGAGCCTGTAATTCAGTGGTTGTCGTTTGTTTATGTGTTATATATTTGTTTTTCATTCATTTTTTTTTATATATAAATAAGGCCGTTAGTTTTCTCATTTGAATTGTTTTACATTGTCTTATCGGGGCCTTTTATAGCTGACTATGCGGTATGGGCTTTGCTCATTGTTAAAGGCCGTATGGTGACCTATAGTTGTTAATGTGTATCATTTTGGTCTCTTGTGGACAGTTGTCTCATTGGCAATCATACCACATCTTCTTTTTTATATTTGAAACTGATGCAGGGTTAAAGTCAATGTAGAATTGGTAGACAGGTTAGAAAATGAACGATTGATGAGACTTGTGGTTAGCAACTATGTCAAACAAGCAATCTAAATGGTTTTACCTGGGTCAATGAACTAGCGCAATTACCTGACTATTGGAACAAAAATAAAGATGGAAATAAAATATCTTTTAAATTTATGTTATTGAAATAAAAATCTTAAGAACATTAATGGCTTTGAAGGACTAAGTCTAGGAATAATAAGATTTGATGACCACAGCTGTTAGGACATAGAACATCAGGTTTTATAATGTCAGTCTGTGTCAATTTACTCTACTGTCATCAATCCTGTTACATGTTAATTAAAGGTCCAGTCCCAGGGGACTAATTAATGGACTATTGGTAATGTACTGACAATATCACACAGAATGGACAAATCATAAGGTCAGACACTAAAAATATCCATTCAATTTCACGTAAAATGATGATCTTCATATCAAATATTATCCAATATAAACTTGACATTCTAATAAAATCTTATTGTAAAATTCTAATAAACATCTGTATAACAATATACTTAATTTCATATCATGGTTTCCAAGTATAAACATGACTGTATGTTTTAATAGAAATACAGTCTTTAATAGATCAAATTGATCAAACAGGAATCAAAATGAGAAATATTTTGGAAAGTAAACTAATCTAACATGTGTAGCAGGATCTGCTTACGCATCGGGAGCACCTGAGATCACCCCCAGTTTTTGGTGGGGTTGGTGATGCTTAATGTTTAGTTTTTCTATGTGGTGTCTGATAATGTGTACTAGTATTTGTCTGTTTGTCTCTTTATTTTTTAGCAATGTTGTTGTCATGAGTTTGACTGTCCCTCTGGTATTTTTTGCCCCTCTTTTTACATAAAGATGAGACTATTGATGAAACATGCATTAGAAATGAGAAGTCTCCCCTGAAGGGCCAATGAAAAAGACCATATTGATCAAAAATTGTAAAATAAATATATTTTAAGTCATTTTGTTCAGTAAAAGTTACTTGTTTCAGAAAAAAGACTTTTGGTTTTTTATCTATGCAAACAGTCTGATATAATTTTCATTTTATTCATATCCTTGTTGTTCTTGACATTTTTACCGGACTAGGAAGTCTTTTGTGTCGGCTGCTACAATATGACCATAATACAATAGATTTTTATATGACAATTGTCAATCGTCAACACGTTAACAACTTTTTCATGAGGAATAATGTATGTCCTAATTTACTCTGGGAATATATTTAATAAAAAATAAACGTATTAGTCACGATGACATTTTGTTAGACTTAAGTATAGGGAATACTCATTGATAGAAATGATGACAGTGATGTTTTCCACTGCTTACTAAATCATCAGAGAGAACACATGAAAATGAGATAGACATATCAAATTTCCCCATCTACCATGGCTGGGACATGATTTTACTAATAAAATTACAATTGTGAAATGTCTCATCATTTTATTATTAAATCTGTCACCTTGTAAAAAAAATTAAAATTTTTTTTTTTTTAAATCGTACCTGCCATTAACAATTTATTTGTCATTAGTGCATGTAACAATTTGCTGGAATGATTGGAGAACAAATTGGTTTGTATCCTGTCATCCTTCCATTAAATCTCCGACATTATCAAGTTCACTAGTTATGAACAATTAGCAGATATTGTTCAATCATTGATTTGTTGAGCTATGGAATTCTGATTCTCTAACTGTTAATAAAGGACTGTCAACACTGATGGCAAGATTAACATCTGACAGTTCTCAACATCTTGTATGGAAGTGACATTTATAGAAAAAATATTCGCAACATGTTGTATGGGAGGCTATAGGTGACATTTACAAAGGTTCTGATCTCAATAAATTATATTGGCTCGTTATGTGACATTTTCAAATAATAATTTTCAACAAGTAGGGAGTAGATTATAGCTGACATTTACAAACACACATCCTTGCTAAGCTTCAGCAAGTTACTTTCTAAGATTCTAACCTGATCCTTCATCACTGACATTTTCTATTGCCCTAATGCTGAGCTTGAGCCAGTTTCTTTTCAACTTCCCTACCTGATCCTCTATCAATGATTTTCTGTTGTTCTAAATCTGAGCTTGAGCTTAGTAACTTTCTGAGTTACCTATATGACCCTCTATCAGTGATATGTTCTTGCAATCTAATGCTGAGTTTGAGCTGGTAACTTGTCAAAAATCTCCTCTATCAGTTAGATTTTCTCTTGCTCTAATGCTGAGCTTGAACTAGTTATCTTTCAAGTTCTCTACCTGATTCTTTTACAGTGATATGCTCTTGTGCCCTAATGCTGAGCTTGAGCAAGTTTCTTTTCAAGCTCCCTACCTGATCATCCATCAGTGACATTTTCTCTTGCTCTAATGCTGAGCTTGAGCCAGTTTCTATTCAAGCTCCCTACCTGATCCTTTATCAGTGACATTTTCTCTTGCTCTAAAGCTGAGCTTGAGCCAGTAACTTATCAATCTCCTTCCTGATCCTCTATCAGTGAAATTTTCTCTTACTGAGCTTGAACTAGTTATCTTTCAAGTTCCCTACCTGGTCCTTTATCAGTGACATTTTCTCTACCTGAAATTCTATCATTAAAATGTTGTCTTGCTCTAATGTTGAGCTTGAGCCAGTATTGTTTAAAATTCCCTACCTGATCCTCCATCAGTGACATTTTCTTTTGCTCTATAAATGCTGAGCCTGAGCTAGTCACTTTTCAAGGCTTCTTCCTAGTCCTCATTCAGTGATGTGTTATCTTGCTCTAGTGCTGAGCTTGAGCTAGTAATATTAAAAATTTCCTACCTGTCCCTCTATTAGTGGCACATAATGAGCTTGAACCACTAACATTTAAAATTTCTTACCTGATCCTCTATCAGTGACATTTTCTCTTGCTGAGCTTGAGCTAGTAATCTTTCAAGTTCCATTAATTTCTCCAAATTATCTTCACCACTACTTAAACTGAAATAAAGAACATTTATAATTAAGAAGAATAATTAACCTATTGATTTTACTCTCAGTGAGGATTCTGACAACACTACAACAGGGTTTATTGTCCTTTAATTTGTTTTTAACCATAATCATTACATCTATTTTAAGATTATATATGGAGACAACATGATGATTTTCTGTCAATATAAAATACATTTTGACAAAATAAAGATACCACACGTAGCTGTGCTCACAGCCAATATTGTTAATACAAGAAAACCACAACAAAAAACAGAACCATGAGCAAGTATTGCAATTAGAAAGATCATATCATAGGGAAGATGTGTACTATAAGTTTCATGTTGATTGGACTTCAACTTCATTAAAAACTACCTTGACCAAAACTAATGTGATATGTTGGTCAATGTAATGGATATAATAAACTTAGGTCTTTTATACACATAAATATATATTACACAATTAAACTTTCAAACAATAAACAAAAAGTTTAAAAACACGAAGAAAAGCAAGGTATGCCCAGCTTTTCTTTTCTATTTAGTATAGAGTAGAAATAAATTCAATGTTACAAAACATTTGTAATTTCTATCCAAAATTTCTTTAATACAGTATCAACAAGAATATGTCCAAAGTACACTTGTCATTAAAATTAGAAAGATCATATCATGTGTACTATAAGTTTCATGTTGATTGGACTTCAACTTCATTAAAAACTACCTTGACCAAAACTTTAACCTGAAGCTGGACAAACGGACAAATGAACAAACAGTCACACAGACCAAAAAACATAATGCCCCTAGGTGGAGCATAAAAAGTATCTTGTACTCCCATTGTCTGCCAAGCTTATTCATGTGAAACAAGATCATTTGAATCTGCTTTGTAATGAGGACATCAAATGGTCTGAGAGGTGTGGAGGAAGAGGTCCTTGATCAATAGCCTCTGTATTTGTTTTATCCAGAGAATCATTTTGAGAAATCTAAAATTCAAATAGTATTACTAAAGACTCTTTATCCAAATCAAAATTTAACTGATTGAAAAGTCTGTTTTGATGTTCAGTTAAAAATCAATTAGTTTTGGACGCAGATGTCCATAAATCTGTAATTAAAGACAAATACAAATAGGTTTTCATGTTCATATTTCAAAAGGTTTCATTCACTTTCCAATGTTAAATTTACATGCAAAACAAGCGTTTCCTATTGCTAAAGGCAAATGAGACAAAATTTCTTGGAATTATTATCAGTAGAATAAACAAACGTAATCACTTCACTTCAGGACAAAAGCACCCTGCAGGCACTTTGTTAACTTCAAGTAAAAAAAACTCTCTCTAAAAAAATCCTCTAATTTTGTAAACAAAAAGAAACTTTTTCTTTTTTTTTTTGAAGAAAAGAAACCTTGAAAACTTGGATTCCTTTGAAATGCAACAATACAACATAGTGCAACTATCCTGAGACCATTTTTTCTCCTTTAACATTTAAGCCCAGCTAGACAGTCACATAAAAATAAATTTGAATGTTTAATTGTTTATTAATTGTTTATTTGACAACAGAGCTCCATTATCAATCATTAAATCATACCAATAACAGCTCTGTGTAATTAGATACATACATTGTATTAACACAATGGACACTAAGGGATAACTCTCAAATGCTCCCAGTAACAACAATTAGTAAATAATGGCATACTATAAATATAATCAATTGGCTTTTTGTAAATAATTTATAATATAATATCATATCAACTTATTTCATTGTTCTCAGTTCTGGGAGAAATTGTTTCATTGCAGCCTATTTATAATTCATTTATCATTCTATGGTTTTTAAATTCCACAATAAGACCATACCTTCTATACTAAAATTGTGTTTTCATTTTTTGGTGTTTTTTTTTTTAACATTAAAATGGTCTTTACTGGGACAGGCTAAGTGAACAAGAAACTGTTTTTGTAGGATCTAGTTTACCTTATTCAAAGATGCTGTGCTTGATTTTTTGAAAACAACTAAAGCTCTATTTATTTCAAAATTGTTTTATCTTTGTTTGTTTTTTCTTATTTTAAGTTATAACGGTCTTAAATGGGACAGGCTATTCAAAATAAAGCTTATTTTTGTATGGACAAAAAAATCCTTGATCAATGGTTGTGTTTGATTTTAGGAAAACCACAAATAAAGTTCTCAGTATACAAATATCAAAATTTCTAAAGATTTCTTTTGTACATTGTTGTCAGAACTTGTGTAATCTATAACTATCATTCTATAACCCACTATAACACCTGAGACGAAGATCAATAGTATTTGTTTTTTTCCTAGATTTTAAATCTTGTGTATTGATTCTAAATCTAAGTAGTAAATACAAATCAGATGCTAAGTACCAGGTTAAGTAGTATATGACAAAGTATAAACACTGGCAATATATTGGAATTATAAAATGTGTGACTTCAGCACAATCACTTTTATAAATATTAAGTATGCAAAGAAACTATGATATGAATTAACATGTAGTGATCATCTAACTTTGATATCAGCATACTATGTTCAGCTAACTATGATACCAATTGGGCCAACATAGGCCAAAACCATGATACTTTCCAGATTTGGTATGATTGCCAATTAGACAAGTATCTACCCAAAACTATATGATTCAAATTTAAGCAGTCAACTATAGATCAATATATGGCCTAAAAAAATGAGCAAAACCCATGCACTTGTTGGGCAAACATATTCCGATACCAGTAAGTTTTTTGAGTCAACAAACTGTGTAACCATTATATTAAAAAAAAAAAAAAAAAAAAATAAGATGTGGTATAATTGCCATTAGACAACTTTCCATCAAAGCTAAAATGATATACTAAGTAGTTGTAAGCAACTATAGGTAAAAATTTGCCCTTCAAGAAGACGCAAATCCCATGCAGTTTTTGAGGCAAATTACTAGTATTGTACAAGTATACATTGTTGGGTCAAAATACTATGATACCAGTTGGGTCTACACATTATAATACCGGTCAACATATTATTGTGTTATTTTACTGGCCTATGCAAGTTACCATACAATAATTTCATCAAACTTTTTTTCTCCCTGCATATTTTATCAAGTCATCTTTTAAAAGAAATAGACATACATGTACTTTGAAGCATCATTTAGAAAAAAAATCAACTGCAATGAAAATGTAGCAAAAAGTTGAACAAGTAATTATTCAACAAACAGTTGAAGCAGTTATTATTCAACTAGTAATTGAACCCATTTTTATTCAAATGGTATTTGAACCATTTATTATTCAACATGTACATGTACATTGTAGTTGAACCAGTAATTATTCAACAAGCAGTTGAACCAGTAATTATTCAACAAGCAGTTGAACAAGTAATTATTCAACAAGCAGTTGAACCAATTATCATTCAACCAGTAGTTCAACCTGATGGTTTTTAAACAAGTAAGACATTATTCAACAAATGATGAAACTAATAATTATTATCAACTGAGGTAAATTTAGTGCCTGCACTGACATGACTGATCTTAATATGAGGCAGGCATTACTTGTGAAAAGGTACGAAGTCTGTACATGATCTTAACATACAACATGTAATTTTCTAGACATCAAGTACACATCAGAAAATGTTTTATCAAAATATTTACATATTAAACACAAAAATGTCAAGTGAAATTGACACTATATAAATTCTGTCAATTTTTTTTTAGTGAAATTGATATAAGCTGTGAAATTTGTGTCACCATACTTTGCATATGTATCTTCATATTTTTTTGTATTTTTATTCAATACCATCACAATTAGATGTTTCTGAAAGATACAATCATTTCAAAAGTAATTTCTGGGTTAAAATGAAAATAGTGAAAAATAATTCAACATTATTGCTTATAGTATATGTATTTGCATGTAGTTGTAAACAAATTGACTTATTAGAAAAAGGATTTTGAAATTTGAAATCTGATATGGAAACATGTAGCATTTACTTTTATAGCAAAAATGTTCAATGCGGACAAATTAAATTATGACTATAATGTGACATAGAACGGATATGAACGACAAATTAATAAAATGAGCTGAGATGGTGATTCAGTTAACTTTTACTCTTACAAAAACACAACATTACAGAAAAGAAACCCTGTAAATGAAAATTTAATTAGAAGAATTTGCTGTAGTGTATGTCTTGAGGGATTTTAGGTTCTTAGTTAGACCATTATATGGAATGACTTTATTTATATGACTGGCTTACGGCAATGAGAAGAAGACAGAGACAAGTTATTCATTGTCGACTAATGAGTTAAAATTCTACGGGAAATCTTATGGCAGATGCAAAATTTGTGCTTTAATGACATGAGTGTGGTAATATGATGGAATGATATTAAACCAGAAAATATATCATCATCAGGCATATCACTTTCACTGTTTCATATTCAGAATTTAGCATCAATTTTCATAATAGTAATATGTTAGGACTGATTTACTGTGTATTTGATAATAGTAATATGCTAGGACTGATTTACTGTGTATTTGATAATAGTAATATGCTAGGACTGATTTACTGTGTATTTGATAATAGTAATATGCTAGGACTGATTTACTGTGTATTTCATAATAGTAATATGCTAGGACTGATTTACTGTGTATTTCATAATAGTAATATGCTAGGACTGATTTACTGTGTATTTCATAATAGTAATATGCTAGGACTGATTTACTGTGTATTTGATAATAGTAATATGCTAGGACTGATTTACTGTGTATTTGATAATAGTAATATGCTAGGACTGATTTACTGTGTATTTGATAATAGTAATATGCTAGGACTGATTTACTGTGTATTTGATAATAGTAATATGCTAGGACTGATTTACTGTGTATTTCATAATAGTAATATGCTAGGACTGATTTACTACGTATTTGATAAAAGTAATATGCTAGGACTGATTTACTGTGTATTTCAGAGGAAGACAATAGATACAACACTCAAAGCTGACCATTAAAACTTGAGCATGGTCAGATAGAAATCCACCTTATGAAAGTATATGTATATATGTAAAATTGAGAATAGAAATGGGGAATGTGTCAAAAAGACAACAACCCGACCATAGAGAAGACAACAGCAGAAGGTCACCAACAGGTCTTCAATGCAGCGAAAAATTCCCTCACCCGGAGGCGTCCCTCAGCTGGCCCCTAAACAAATATATATACTAGTTTATATGTACAATTTATATTGTACTAAATATATGTACATGTATTATTTATATGACTTTGATTGATTTTAGAACATTTATTTACGAAATAAAAGATGACTTTAGGTCAGTTTTGTAGGGTTCTTACATTAAACCATTTGTAAATAGTTAAGAGACTTTGCATAGAGATTTTAAAACCAGCACGATGATTTTTAAGGAACTAAGAAAAAGCTACTTAAAAATTTAACCTTAATTACAATATACTTAGGGTTTTATTCATTCACGTTCAATTCAATAATATAGAGAACATTTCATAAATTAGGCTGGTAGTATTTTAGCCTTTTATAGCTGACTATGAGATATGGGCTTCTCTCATTGTTGAAGGCACTACAGTAACCTATTGTTGTCAAGTTCTGTGTCATTTGGTCTCTTTTGAAGAGTTTTCTCATAATTTGGCAATCATACCACATCTTCTTTTTTATATTGGTGTACAGCAAAACATTTGACAAAATAAACAATTTAAGAGAATTTCTATTGGGAAAACAATCCAAACATGTAAAGCCTCTTTTCCAATCAAACTTTACAATTTTAAACAATTGAGCTGTCTCATAATTATATATTTTAATAAAAGTTTAAGATCATCCAGAAAATAGGAAAGTAGGATTGTCAATGAAACTTTTCTGTTATTTACCAGTTACCAATCGCAATTTAGGAGCAGTTGTAACTTAAAAGCCTGTGAAAATTTATTAAAGAAATTACTAAAATATACAGTTTGAGTCTGTGACTACTTAAAAATGAAAGAAAGATGCTGATGTCATCATTTAAAATTCACTTTTAAAACAAAGATTGATAATCATACCAGACACATATAGAAGTACTGAATTGAGGAAAATTGTAATTTACTTATTTTTTTTAGAAGACAAATATTTTGCGTGATCATAGACTTACCCTTGAGGTTCCCCATTCATTGGTCTCCCACAGAACCAACAATAATCCAACTGAAAACCTCGCGAATTAAAATAGGATGGAACTAACTCCATATCATCTATATCACTTTTACTGTTAAATTCTTGTCGACTTTTCATTTCTTTTCTAAGTGCCAAGTTTTGAAATAATTGATTAAAATTCTGATTTTCTGTGGAGAGTAGTGGCCCTTGTTTTCTCCTATGTTGATGTCTTATAGACGGAGATAATGAATTTTCTATTTCCACACAGTCATAGTCTGTATAAGAATCAGCATGACCGGTAGAATTCAATCTTTTATGCAAACAATCATTTTTGTCCAAGGTTACATCAAGGTTAAGCTCCCTCCTTGGTGAGTTTACCACCTGCTTTTTTAAGCAGCTCATTTTCTGTGGTGTTCCATGTTTTGAAGAATTACCACTGCTGATTTTCTGAGGAGTTCCTGGCTTAGAAACACAAATTCGTACATTTTTCTGTGGAGTTCTGACCAATGGTGAACCCTGACCACTGTAATTTTCTGTGACCCTAGAAATAGCCATATCTCCCGTACTTTTCACTCTATGATGTGATAGTTTGGAGTCTATTGAAGAAGTTGAATCACTATCATTGGGACTAGATATATCCACAAATCCATCATCTACCGTGTTACTTAAAATGGACTGATTTTTGTCGGAACTTTTGACATGATGATCTGTCGTGGAACACTTACTGTTAATTATTTCAATACCTGAATCCCGTTCAATATCTTTAACTCTGTCGTCACGTTGATGTGAGAAAGATACATGTAATTTGTCAGTTGATGGAGTTAGACTATATTTATCCCCACACATCAAGTTACTAAACCCTGGCATAGCTGTTTTACCCACATCTCCAACCTGTTGTGAGATACCATTCTTTTTTCTATATTCTGATAAAATTCCACTTAAATCCATTTTTGTTCGATTAGTAGAATTCTAAATTGAGAATTAAAAGCACTAACAATATGTTAAAGCAGGTGCTTATTTCCATTTGCAATTAGATTTCTGTCCATATTTGAAAACTCAATGCAATGAGATATAATGGTACCTGATAGCGTAATCAGGAGTAAATTGTCAAATAACAAGTATTCAAAATACAATTTCTAAGTATTGTAAAATTAATATTACTCATCATGAATATTTAACTAAAATCAATAGAATATAAATTTTTGGTGAATTATTTTTTGATGAACGAGATGCACTGTTAATTATCCTGCAATATAACTCGCAATGCTATTCACTATACCAGGTAAGATAATTGTAATAGATGCTATTGCTGCATGTAAATATCTAATCGTGACAAAAATAATATCTCCACAAAATAATATCCTCTACACAAATAAACAATATTTACACGTCACTAGTTTAACAAATATTTTTTGAATCATCCAATTCTTTTTAATTAAAACTAAGTATGATGAAGAATAAATTGGCAATTGAGTTTGAAATGGTAACGATCGTAGGTTACACAAGTGGATTTAAATGGAGAAAGTGGTCCAATCAGGTAAACTCGTATTATCAATCCCATTAGTATTATCTATGATTTTTAAAACTTTTCTTTTTACAATAGTAAGAATCAATATTCACTAATATCGTTCAGGATGTTGTCTCTCCGTTTTTATAGCATCCTACAATTATGAAATGGCTCAACACCTTTTACACGTTTATGACTTGAATGTTTATAATAGTATCATTAACTGTCGACAAACGACACAGTGATATTATTATGGATTTTTCACTGCCTTGTTCTGCCAAGGGATCATGTTTGAGTTCTAGCAACATAACAATAGTAATATTGTAATGACCGCTCACCCCAGGATATAAATCTAAACCCTCGGAGCACTCTTATCCAATCAGATAATACTTTCTATTGTCTTATTGATTGGACAGAAATTAGAAACTTTTTCTGTAATGATAGCCATGTGATTATTATTAAATTTCACAGTTTGTAACAATTACATGGAAATCATATTTTATCTCAAAATTGGATAATTTTGTAAAGATTTATTGTTTCTGTATGACTTAATTATAGCAATTCCAGAAAGGTTTAGAACTCATTTTCTATGAACAGAAGTACAGTGGTACCATGTTGTTAAACCACAAACAATTACAAGTTGAAAAAAATTATTGTGTGTTGCCTGAGACCATTGGCATAACCATAAAAATTTGTGTTGCCTGAGACCATTGCCAAAAATATTTGAGTTGGCTGAGACAATTGCCTTAGATCTTTTAGTTGGATGGGATCATTGCCATAGATATTTTAGTAGCCTGAGACCATTACCAAAGATATTTGAGTTGGCTGAGACCATTGCCATAGATCTTTTGTTGGATGAGACCATTGCCATAGATCTTTTAGTTGGATGAGACCATTGCCATAGATCTTTTAGTTGGCTGAGACCATTGCCATAGATCTTTTGTTGGCTGAGACCATTGCCATAGATCTTTTAGTTGGATGAGACCATTGCCATAGATCTTTTGTTGGATGAGACCATTGCCATAGATCTTTTAGTTGGCTGAGACCATTGCCATAGATCTTTTGTTGGCTGAGACCATTGCCATAGATCTTTTAGTTGGATGAGACCATTGCCATAGATCTTTTAGTTGGATGAGACCATTGCCATAGATCTTTTGTTGGATGAGACCATTGCCATAGATCTTTTAGTTGGCTGAGACCATTGCCATAGATCTTTTGTTGGCTGAGACCATTGCCATAGATCTTTTAGTTGGATGAGACCATTGCCATAGATCTTTTGTTGGATGAGACCATTGCCATAGATCTTTTAGTTGGCTGAGACCATTGCCATAGATCTTTTGTTGGCTGAGACCATTGCCATAGATCTTTTAGTTGGATGAGACCATTGCCATAGATCTTTTAGTTGGATGAGACCATTGCAAGGATATTAGAGACCATAACTATAGATAATTCAGGTTGCCTAAGACCTTTACCATAGATAATTGAGTTGCCAGAGAACATTACCATTGATATTCAGGTTGCCTGAGACCATTATCATAGATATTATGGTTGCCCCGGGACCATTATCTTAGATACTTGGGTTGCCCAAGATGATTACCATAGATATTTAAGGTACCTGAGACCATTACCTTAGATATTTGGGTTGCCCAAGACCAGTACCATAGATATTTGTGTTGCCTGAGACCGGTACCATAGATATTTGTGTTGCCAGGGACATTGCAATAGATATTTGTGTTGCCAGAGACCAATACCATAGATATTTGTGTTACCTGATACCAGTACCATAGATATTTGTGTTGCCTGAGACCAGTACCAAAGATATATGTGTTGCCAGGGACATTGTAATAGATATTTGTGTTGCCCGAGACCAATACCATAGATATTTGTGTTACCTGAGACCAGTACCATAGATATTTGTGTTGCCTGAGACCAGTACCATAGATATTTGTGTTGCCAGGGACATTGCAATAGATATTTGTGTTGCCCGAGACCAATACCATAGATATTTGTGTTGCCTGAGACCAGTACCATAGATATTTGTGTTACCTGAGACCAGTACCATAGATATTTGTGTTGCCTGAGACCAGTACCATAGCTATTTGTGTTGCCTGAGACCAGTACCATAGATATTTGTGTTGCCAGGGACATTGCAATAGATATTTGTGTTGCCCGAGACCAGTACCATAGATATTTGTGTTGGCCGAGACCAATACCATAGATATCAAATGCTATTAGCAGATATTATATTAGCTGTTGTTATCTTGGTTTACATCTAAATATTGTTCTTAATTAGGAAATTTGGTGTTGCTAGAAGTCACTGTTGAATTCATTGCACCTTTATCAAAACTTGTATTGTATAGGATTATAAACCTGCCAGGAGACAGCAATCCAAAAATACAATGAAACCAGAAATAAACATCTAATGGAAATGCCGAATGGTGTCTTGTGAGGATGACTCAGGTGTATTTTGAACATAGAGTTACTGATTTGTGTTATGCATGGTTCCAATTAAATATGAAACTGCAGATTGGTTGACTGGTGACATTTGAATACAGAAGAACCTAGATAATTTTTCCCATAAAATTTCTTCTCTATAAGAACAAAGAAGACCCTTCATAGAGTTCTAAACATGTGAAATGTGAAAAAAAGAACATCAAAAGGTTGGTTTCATTCAAGGTGGCTCTCGTGAAAGAATAGCTCCATTTTTCCAGAGGCTATGGAAAGAAGTAAACAGGTGTGACTGTGTGAGAGTGTAGTGATATATATACATCAGTATTAACAAATCAGTGCCTATCCTAGAGGTATTGGTTACAACATCGCATGTTAACTTTTACTCACAATTTACCAATCAATGTCTGATAAAATCATTTCTATGTTTTATTTCAAGGTGCATTCAATACTTTAATGCATTTTAAAACAAGTATATCAATGTTTAAAAAAAAAAAGATCAATTATGCTAAAATTTCGATAACCCATGTGGCAACAACAAGAAGTGGATCAATTATACATTAGAATTTACATATTTTGAATTAATTTTCTGGTTGACATTAATTAAACATTAGCACACTTCACATGACGGTGCGTGACGGAAACTATAAACAATACCATCTCCGATACTGTTACGTAATAGTTTCCACATGGATGACTTTCTTAGGATATGATATTTGACAAGTCGCATGCTGTCAGCATGAGAGCAGCTTAGAATTGCACGAACATGAAGAGTCCTGGGGTGCATGTGACGTGTTGGAGCTTGCAAATAAAGATCAGAATGATTCTTTTCTCTTTTTAAGAAAATATGACTTTAAAAATCTGCCTTTAAACACAAAAGTCTTTTCAATGCTCTTTTATTTCATTGTTTTTTATAATTGAATATCTTTATGTTAAGTTGTATCTAAGCTTTACAGAACTGGGAATGAATAAATGAAGGATCGAAGTACTGAGATTTGATCATTTGTAAATGGTGTCTTTATACAACTGTCCAAACAAATTAATAACAAAAGATTCTAGCTGGAACAGAAGGCATGCTCTTCCATTAAAAACATGGCAATGTAAGTAGCAAAGCCACTCAACCATTAAAGGCTAGTGTGAGAAGGTAAAACATTTCACAACGACAATTAGAAAGTGCTATTGCTTACTCAATGTCTGCTTACTACTACTACTAATTCTTTTTATACCAGCATGCATATGATATTATATAATTTCTGTTTGGTAAACCAAAATACCACCATAGTAGAATTAATATAGAATTTCTGTTAATCCCTTTCATGTGAGAGTTATTCAAGGCAAATTGATTGAGAAAGGTTATATTCTGTGTTCTTTCTTATGAAATATATCATATAACAACTTCCTTATATGATCATCAACTCAATGAAAAAGAAGGGTGAATAAAAATAATAACAAAATTTAGGGTTTTGTATGATCACTCATAAAAAATAAAAACAAAGTTGTTGTTTCAAACAAAACAAACCTCATCTCATTTCCTCCCTCTTATGTCATCAAGGACAGTAGCATTAATAAAAAAAATGTAATCTACATAAAACTTAAGAAATTAGTATCATATAGCACAGTTAATCTCCTCAATATATAACGTTGTTCATTGATTGAATGATTATTGTTTGCTTGCTTACTTAATGTCCAGTGACAAGTATTTCATGCATATTCTGGAAGAGAGGAAATTTATTATTTGTACAATAATTAGGTTCTGAAAGGTCATTGCACAGAGATGAGGCAGAAAACTATGAAAGATGGTGGTAATTGGGTTATGTTGTAAAGGGCCACATACAGATCCTTTAAACTGCTTTTACAAGGGCGGCCATTCTTGAAAGGTGCTGAAAGTGTGGCACTCATCCTACATCAAACATCAGTTTATCTTATTCTGAGCAGACATGGCTGCATAGTTGAACATCCCTCAATGTTAAATAGACACCCTCTTAAGGGGTTTACTGTCATATAGCAGAAGATATGGGAGGATCAGACTTCTAAACCACAGTCAACCCTGTGGACATGACAAAAATAAAATGTCAATACAGTCAGTGAAATGTATAAAAGTTTCACTTGAGATAAAATAACAATTAAATACAGGATGCTGTACTCCTTATATTGAAATAAAAGTCTCATAGGAGATCAAAATTACACGTTTAAACAGTATTCCCTAGTCCCAAGTTTTACAAGAGATAAAAATCACAACACTAATAACCTATTTATTAATACCCTTTAAAAAAATGTTACATTGAGGAAAAAAGTGTGTTAAAAAAGATAAAGCTTGATTTAATAGGATGACATCAATGCAATTAGCTCCAATTAAAGCAAAGTTTGAATCATATAATATGACTGACCAAAATAGAATGTCTTTTTTCATTACCGTTTCATATCAGTTTTTCATTAAAGCAATTCCTAGATTTAGCATCCACACGTTTATCTTTTGTGTTTGCTGTATGACGTAAAGTGCTGATCAAATGACAGTGTATCAAGTAGATAATTCAAGTTAGGTTAAATTATCGTAGTTTTAATGTAGCCAAAAGTATTCTCATAAAAAAATTGATCAAATTACTTTTTAAAATTACAATCAATGTCTAAAAATGGTCTAATTTAGTAGAAAATAAATATAAAAGTCAAAATTAAAAATATTTAGATAGATTTAAGTGATCTTCTTTTTCAGGAATTTCTATAAATAAAATTCTAATACTGTTTATGATGCACTAGATTACTTGTCTGGAATATATCTTATATCCTGGACGGGTGTTTATATCCTTCAACGTTATAATGTGGTAGCTGTGGAACCACAGCTCTAAGGTCCTTATGACTACCATCCGCAAATGGTAAAAAAATTACATAAGGACCTTAGAACTACAGCTCTGCAGTTTAAAATGTGGATGAGTGTTTCCCAAGTTTATTATTTGGATGGATGTTTTCTCTCACTTATAACTTGTATATTGGTGCTTTTCTTTCTCTATTATTCTGTGAATTGGTGTTTTTTTTCTCCGTTTTATATTGTGTCTAGATGTTTTAAATAATTTGATCACTTTTTTCCTGTGGATGGTTGTTTTCTTTCACTTGATTTTGTAGTTTGGTATTCATCACTTTTATATTGTGGACGCCTGTAACATTTTCCAGTCAAATTATATGGTAATTGTTTGAGACTAGAAAGTTTCTTATGAGTATAGCGGTCATGAACATTTCTGTACAACTTCTAATCAATTTTAGTCATTAGATTTTTTACCATATTTTTTAATTGCCTAGTAGTTACGTGCATTTGATATTTCCTATTTGATATACACACGGTCAATGGACTTCAACCATTGTAAAATGTTCTTTACGAAATAATCTTATTAATTTTTTTACATAGTTGATATTCAAGGGTAGAGGGCAGGATTTTTTTATATTGATTATTCTATCTGTTTTTATGCATGCATATTTCCCCTTCTTTGTTCCCCAGTGCATGATATTCATTATTAAAACTATCCTCCCCAAGCTCAAATAAAATGTATGTCCCCTAAAATAGTTTCTAAAAAAACTAGACAAAGAAATGTAACCTACCTCATGTCTAGGCCTATTACAACTAAGATATTTTATTGAACATAAGTTGTGAAAATATAGTGCATCTGTTACAACACCATACCAATGAAACTTTTACTATAACATTAGGTCATGTAAACAATTATTGACTAACGGGAAATTGGAATTTCGTGACAACTGGTAGACCAACAAAGGAGCTGGGGAGAGTAACTATAAATATGTGTTAATATGTGTATGCATATTTTAGTCTCAATTTTATATGTAGTATGATAATGAATTCTATGTGCATCAACACCCATCTACCTTCATTTTGTTGTCAATTCAGAGCTTTTTCGTACAAGAATTGTCACACACAAATAATGTGTGTAATATTATATAAGGCTACGATTACAACCTGTTACATCTTTGCTGTTGTCCTTGATAGAAATAATGTAAATTTAAGAATACAAATATTTAATTGGATTTCTGGTGAACACACATGCTGTTGGTAAACCTTCAGAAGGAGAGATGTAGACTGCATTTAAATAAACGACAATGGAAACAGGGTTATTGGTGCAAAGTTATACTTTTTTCAATTATAAACAAGAGTGCACACGCTGAAATGTCTCGCCTTCTTTACTAATTATTGATATTATGTTGATAGTCCTAAGTATAAAACTTTATTAAAAACTGTCACATAAACTTAGCATTAACCAAGATAACTAAACAAAGACCAATGAACCATGAAAATGAGGTCAAGGTCAGATGAACCATGCCAGGCAGACATGTACAGCTAACAATGCTTCCATACAACAAATATAGTTGACCTATTACTTATAGTTTAAGAAAAATAGACCAAAACACAAAAACTTAACACTGAGCAATGAACCGTGAAAATGAGGTCGAGGTCAAATAAAACCTGCGGGACTGACATATAGATCATAAAATATTTCCATACACCAAATATAGTTGACCTATGGCATATAGTATTAGATAAAAAGACCAAAACTCAAAAACTTAACTTTGACCACTCTACCATGAAAATGAGCTCAAGGTCAGATGACATCTGCCCGCTAGACATGTACATCTTACAATCATTCCATACAACAAATATAGTAGATCTATTGCATAAAGTATGAGAAAAACAGACCAAAACACAAAAACTTAACTATAACCACTGAACCATGAAAATGAGGTCAAGGTCAGATGACACCTGCCAGTTGGACATGTACACCTTACAGTCCTTCCATACACCGAATATACTAGACCTATTGCTTATAGTATCTGAGATATGGACTTGACCACCAAAACTTAACCTTGTTCACTGATCCATGAAATGAGGTCGAGGTCAAGTGAAAACTGTCTGACGGGCATGAGGACCTTGCAAGGTACGCATATACCAAATATAATTATCCTATTACTTATGATAAGAGAGAATTCAACATTACAAAAAATCTGAACTTTTTTTTCAAGTGGTCACTGAACCATGAAAATGAGGTCAAGGACATTTGACATGTGACTGACGGAAACTTCGTAACATGAGGCATCTATATACAAAGTATGAAGCATCCAGGTCTTCCACCCTCTAAAATATAAAGCTTTTAAAAAGTTAGCTAACGCCGCCGCCGTAGCCGCCGGATCACTATCCCTATGTCGAGCTTTCTGCAACAAAAGTTGCAGGCTCGACAAAAAGGAGATGTGGTATGATTGCCAATTAGACAACTCTCCACAAGAGACCAAATGACACAGAAATAACAACTATAGGTCACGAAAGGTCTTCAACCATGAGCATGATCAGCTATAAAAGGCCCGGAATGTATAACAATTCAAACAAGAAAACTAACAGGCTTATAAAATTTAAAAAAAAAGACTTGTACAGAGGGACAAGGGTAAAAATTAATGCCCCCTTCACTACAGCAGGGGCATTTTTTTATATCAGATAAATGAAATTTATCTCAAACCAATGATGAAGCATCGTAAATTTGTTAACCATTTTAAATGTATAATATACACATGAGAGAATACATTAATCTATCAACTTATAGTGAACATTAGTGATTTTTATAGATAAAATGAAGGAAGCGGACTAGTGAAGACAAAGTTTGCCAGCTGACAAGAGAAAATTGTAAGACTAATTTCAAATCAGATATGTTTTGGCAATAAAACATTTCATATAGAGTATAGGAGAAATTCAGGTAAGTATATATATATAACAGAAACCCCCACAGCATGAAATTGCATCATCAATTTGTGAAGGATTTTTTAGCAGACTAAATCATTTAAAAGAAACATATGCTAAATTGCACAATTCTCAAAGCTATTTATATAACTCGGAACAGATTGTTACTTAAGACTGTTATTTATACAACCCTGAACAGGTTTTTAGGATATTTGCTAACTTTATCAGTATTTTTTTCCAATATTTAAGATCATTTCAATGTAAACAGTAGTGGTATACTGTACAATGTATATAACAGTTTGAAAAACATCAATAAAGTCATAAAAGTAAGCATGAAGAAAGTAAAGCATATAATTGACAATCAGCCTTCACATTCTATTTACATCAAAACTAATCTACTTTTATTTTCAGATATTAACAATGCACCACAGCAGCCATATAAAAATATTTATAACGGTTTTATTGTTATTAATATTACAATGTATAACAGGCAGTTAGATCAGAGGAAGATCTGACTCTCGGTTTTATTGTTATTAATATTACAATATAACAGGCAGTTAGATCAGAGGGAGATCTGACTCTCGAGGGGGGGACAGCAGATAAAATTGTAGCAGCCAATCAAGATATTCCAATATTTGAACGGCAGACCTACTTTTGCCCAAATTTGAATTTTGATAGACATAAGGTTTGCACAATGAGTTTATCCACCTTGGTTTGCATGATCAAATGGTATTTATGAAATTTACCTAAGATTTCACCTGCTTTGTAATCATAAGAAGCATAATTGGGACCATACAGAATTTTTGTATTTTCAATATATTATCAATGAAGTCTTTATTCATTTATACAAGTATATAAAAAATAAAATACAGACTGTATTTTGTGGCAGTATTCTTCTTTATTTTTGTTGAGTCAATTTGTTATTTACTGATTTAGGTTTATCACTTTCAAGATTGTAAAAAAAAATGTGCCTATGAGACAACTCCATAAGAGACCAAATGACACAGAAATTAACAGCTATAGGTAACCATACAGCCTTCAAGAATGAGCAAAAGTGATACCACATAGTCAGCTATAAAAGGCACCAAAATCACAAATGTAAAACAATTTGAATGAGAAAACAAACGGCCTAATGTGTTCATTTCTCCCTGTAGACAAATTGAAAACCTTTTTCATACAAATGTAGGATAAATTTGTGCAATCTAATGCATCTTATTTCAATTGAACACTCAATCATGGTATTCTTAACCTTGGACTTAAAACTTTTTGTTTAAATAACACTTAGTCTTGCAAGTCAGTGTGATTATGAAAATTTATTACCTCATTAATTGAGTTTATTAGGAGGGATAATAATAAAATAAATAGAAATACTCCAGAGACCAAAGATCAAAATCAATATCAGAAAATATAGAGGAATAGAATACAGTATTATCATTATTTTCAAATGTTTTAACAATTGCTGAAATATGTATTTCAGTGCTTTTCATTTTTTGCTGTCTGAAATATTTGTTTTGTCATAAATCTGGCTGATAATATTTTGATTTGAATTGTTGCACACTTTGTCATGTAAGGGCCTTTTAAAACTTTCTATGAGGTATGGGTTTTGGTCATTGATTACTACATTGCCCCCTGCTTACATCTATCCATGTCCTCATTTGAACTCTGGTCAATAGTTGTCTCATTGGCAATCATACCACATATTCTTATTTTAATATTCAAGCAGGAAGTAATATGAAATAAAATAGGCAAATGCCCTGTACCAAAATAACCATTTATTACCAGCTTTAAATAGTCAAGACCAGGAAAAAGTAAAAGTATGTTCCACTGGCTAAGATCTATTTGTAAGTAGACTGTTGAACCTTAAAGCCAGCATACACCTACTGAAGAAGTTGACGATTATTGATAAGACGGAACGTGAAAAGAACCATCCTTATTCCTTTAAGTGAAATGATTCAATCAACTATTTATGATGATGGCTCTGACAATAGAAGGTTTTGTGCCAATAACAGAGGAAAACATTGTTAATTACTGTGACAATCGCAGCCCGCGATGATTATAACGAGAAAATAAGTTTCATCAGGTCATCCAAAAGGCTGGTTATTATTAATCAATGGTTACTCAGACGTTTAACTAACCGTCTAACTGACCGTGTAAACCGTCTTTATCTGTGTGGTAATCGTGAAGGACAATCAATTATCCAAATGTCAATCTTGTTAATCTTCGGTGAAAGGTACCAACGACAAGCAACATGGGACTTTAGAGAACACTTTGTTTTCATGAATAATTGATAAACTTCTCCTAAAAAACAATTTTCTTTATGTCCACACATTTTTTTACTGGAGGCTATGGGATTTACAGAGAATTACAAGCACAGCTATGTCTACAACCACGGCATTTTATAATATATAATAGTATGATCATTATCAACTATAAAAATTTTCTGATAATTAAAATAATGAATCTTTGAAAATTTAGTCCACATGACGTCAAATTTTAAAGAAAGGAACACTTTAAATCAAATCTTTATGATACTTAAGTTTTTGGAATGTCAATTTTTGTCAAGTTAATTAAATAAAACCAGCAAATATAAAACTAAAACTCTGTTCCGTAAATTATTTTACGATGAAAATTACATGTTGATGATCACCAACAGTATGAAGTTTGTCATGATGATTTATCTTAAGACCCATCAATCTCGTCAATAAAGCATGTTTTCAAGTGAGTCCTGATTTAATTAACTTTACCAAACATGGATCAAGTGTTTAAATGATTAAATTTAATCCTAAATTCACCATAGAATAAACACATAACAAGTATTAGATAATAGCTTTGGGTTTTGTTGGGATTTTGAATGAACTTTGATTTATCTGTTACTGTGACGTAGCATAATAGTGCAGTGATACTTATAGTCTCTATAAAATAATCTAATTGATTGCTAATAACTTGTTGAACATCCAGTGGCAAATATTTCATGCCAATTCAGGATTATCTTATTAAAGAATGATAAGAATATGTAGACAAATTGCAAAACACAAAATTGATAACCATTTCAAACAGAGGTGACCAATTTTTTTAAAATTCTATATTTGATTTGGATGGGGTAAATTCTATATTTGATTTGGATGGGGTAAAAGTTACAAAATGATAAGTGTTGTTGAAGCAGTGAGTTGAACATTCCAATTCTCATTAGTAAGATTTCATAAGAAAAACTGTTAAAGCATTGTTTTTGACACTTTTTAAATGATTTTTCCTTTGAATTGGAAAGATGGCATAATATGACCATTTCCCCATCCTTTATCTGCACATATCAAACTATGCCATGCTATATGTCTCCAGTGATTTTATAGACATAATGTCAAGTGTCAACATATTTTTCACAATTGTCTCAGACAGATTTTTTCATGCCAAGCCACATTACTAAAACTCAATTAAAAAAAATAACATCTTTGACCTTTAATTAAAACTGTCATTTCCCATTAATTATTTATATCTATAGAATATACTGCTCTTCAAAGATCAATCTAAAATAGATTTTTAAATTTGCTCTTAGCATTGGGGACAGAATTCCTTTCCTTATGGATTTTTGATAGACTTACACAATGGACTGTCAGTAGAAGATTTAAACATTCCTCCTACACACCATCACAACCTTAAGTCACAGACAGCACCAAAGTTATACTTAAAACTAATTGATACAAATTATCTCTCGCTTCTTACTTTCAGACAGATTTCAAATTATTTCTTGTTTCTTACTTTCAGACAGAATTCAAATTATTTCCTAAATTCTGAAATTCAAATTATTGCTGAATGCATTTAGAACTTAAATCATTTCTGTCTTTCAATTGATTGATTGGTGTTAAATGCAATTTTCAACACTTTTGTGTTATTTTGTGGTGGTCAGTTTTTATTAATGGATGAAGTGGAAGTGCCCAGAGAGAACCACCCACCTTCATCTGTTTTTCAAAGAACTTATAAAATTAAATCTGTATAAAATTTAAATGTTGATTTGGATTTACAATTAAAAGTGTCATTTTCATTAATTATTTATATTTTCCATAGGTTCTACTGCTGGTAGAACAATTGTAAATAGATTTTTAAATTTGCTCCTAACAACAAAATGGCTTTATTATAGATTTACTGTTTCTATCAATTAAAAACATACAAAAGGCATAAATGAAATATTTGTATGTGTGTCTCTTAATTACCTACATAAATTTTCAAATATTTGTTTCATCTTTATCCTTTTAACCTGAGACAATTAGTTCATGTATTAGACACAGTTTCAACATAGGGAGTTTTTGTCTCATATTTATACATGTAACCTGTGAACTTTTGTCTCCTGAGTTTTTAGTCATAAAACTTGACTCAGTACTCAGAGTAAAAAATTTGAACTTGAAACATCAAATGTAGTAATTTGATTGGTTGATTTCTGAGTCTAAGTACAGTAAAAAGTTTTCAAATTTGCATGACTGCAAAGCCTGAGTATCAATGTGACTTGTGAACTTTTGTTTACAGATTATTAATACCTATGAACTTTTTGTGCCACAATCATCATTGTGACCTATGAATTTTCTGAAAAGGTATCTGAACTATCCTTGACCTTACAAATTCTGTTTTCTTCGCCATTCAACAACATCCTGCAAATCTACATTCAAGACTTAAATGCTGACAAAAGTGATTGTTTTATAAGACAAATCATCTAGCCTCCTACAGGGAACATTTGTCAGACTCTACTAATCCCTAAAACACATTACTGGGCACCACTTTGAGTCTGTTTAAATATGCCAGATAAAGGTTAAATCCTAGTCTAATGATATTTTAATGGCCACGGTATTAATTAACTTCCATTGTTGTAAGTGAAAATAAATTGAAATTTTCTGACTGAACTGTTTTTAATCGGAATCGGTAAATATGATATTATATAATCAATTAATTAAATTTCTCTTTATAACCTGATACTTCCAGACATCAAAATGAGGTAAATATTGAAAAATCATCGCAAATTTTATTTAACACTAGAATTGTCAATAATTTTGCCTGCTCACTGTAAATTATTCTCTGAATTGTATATGTAAATCATTTGATATAATCAGCAAAAAATGCATTTTACTTTGCATTTAGTGCCCGATTAGAATCTGACATCCTTAATTTGGGTATTCACACATAATTTACATAAAATCAGACTTGTAAATTATAGCCATTAAATAGAAAAAATAAAATGTCAACAATCAACTGGTGACCTTAATATCCATTGAGATTGTATCATGGTTACAATACCATAGACCAGGAACCTGTCTAAACAAAAGAGATATGGACAAAGAATACCATCATGTCCATTATAGGGAGGTGATCTTTACACAGTGGTAATTTTTTATTTGGCATGCCTTGATATTTGATGTATCTGAGTGGCATGGTATAACTCAAACATTTGATGAACCTGGGTGGTATATTATGTCTCAAACATTTGATGAACATTGGTGGCTTACTATAACTCAAACACATTTGCCGTATCTGGGTGGCATGGTATGACTCAAACATTCGATGGATCTGGGTGGCATATTATTTCTCTAACATTTAATGTATGTGGGTGGCATGGTATGACTCAAACATTTGATGGATCTGGGTGGTATGGTATGGCTCAAACATTTGATGGATCTGGGTGGCATTTTATTTCTCTAACATTTGATGTATGTGGGTGGCATGGTATGACTCAAACATTTGATGGATCTGGGTGGCATAGTATGCTTCTAAAGTTTGATGTACCTGGATGGCATGGTATGCTGCAAACAATTGCTATTTCTTGGGGGCATGACATGCCTCAACATTTGTATAACTTTATATTATGAAGTTATAATATTCTGTCCTCTATAAGCAGGTGGTCTTTGTCTGCAGATGTTTTCTATTTTTTAAGGAAAAATTCATAAAAAAAAAAACTGTCTACTATGAATAATATCAATCATTTGTTCACATTGAACAGGTGCCTGTTAACAAATAGCACTCAATGCACTTTACCAAGCAATTTTTGGTTTTACTTCAAATAGGTAGGTATTTCTTGTAAAATAATATAGCTTCTAGAAAATTCACTCTATATACAAAACCAGGATTAACAGTTGACTACATTTAATTACCTTATAATACAGTAATGAATTATTCATTGGACGGAAGATAATTTACATCGGCAGAATTCCGATGAAGAGTTTTATTGTGTTAAATAGCTAATTACGTACTGAGGTATTGTGATCTGTCTCCAGGGATGGACAAACGGTGGCATATTAACCAATTACAATAGTAGAAATATCGATCACAGAGACTTACTCAAATATACGGCTGCTAAACATTATATTAAATAAGAAAAAAATATAATTTTGTTTAATCGGCATGAAATCCCAATAGATAAAATTTGAAATTTAAAATGTAAAAATATCTTCTTTATTCCTATATTTACAATGGATCTTTGCTTTCAGTCTAAACAAGGTATTTCCAAATGTATGTCAAAGTAATAGATCACTACAATTAGAAAGTACAAATGTGATACTTTCATCCTGTAGGTTATATCATACTTCACAGTAAACATTGTTGATGTGTTTCATAAGTGTTTCTTGTTTCTCATTTTTTATATAGATTATACAGTTGGTGTTCCCGTTTGAATGGTTTTACACAAGTTATTATTTGGGGCCCTTTATAGCTTGCTGTTCACTGTGAGCCAAGGCTCCATGTTAAAGACTGCACCTTTACCTATACTCGTTTACTTTTATAAATTGTGACTTAGATGGAGAGTTGTCTCATTGGCACTCATACCACATCTTTTTATATCTATTTGTTTACCTATATAAGTCAATTGACTGACACACATTATGATACAAGCTAACTGTTGTAGGTCTATAACTATGAAATTCATATCAAACTAGAACAGTTTCTCAATTATACGATACTCGATACTCTAAATATAGCTGGCAACGGAAACACTGATCATAAAAGACAATTATCTTCATAAAACATTATACTCCTGCTGTTATGTTAACATTCTACAGGTCTATAAGACTGAGATTCTATTATTAGTTCTATTATTAGGTTCCATTAATACAAATATTGTCAGGTCAAAGTTTCTTAACAGTCAATTTTGTTTCATATCAAAGTAGAAACATTTTTTAGGATAATTAGAGAATTAGAGAAATATTTAGTTACAGCCATAACATAATATTTTTCTGTTTGACCCCTATGTGACAGCAGTTATTTTTGGTTGGTTTCTATGCAACTTTGAAATTACATGCATGCTGATAGTATTCTGATTTGGTTCTATCTGAACAAGGAATTTTGAGGGAAAAGATTTGTTAGTTTACAAATGAAAGACAGCAAATAATGCCAACAAATACGAATCAACAATACAAGGTGGGTAAAAGTTAAAACCAATCCTCTTGTTTGGATGAAATTTAGAAGATGTTTTGTTAACTCTAACACTTTTGACAACAGTATAGTTAGACAAGTTTCACTTTTAATTCCATAGGGTATGAATAAAGGAAGGAAGGTATACAGAAATCTAACAGACATTAAAAAAAAAAGTCATTGAAATAAACAATAAGAATGACAAAAAACAGATAAGATGTCATTTCTAACGCTCTACCAAATATCAAATGACAATACAGATTAAGCTAATCCGTTATTTGATTAGAAATGATAAGCGAAGCCAAGAAGTTTAAAAAAACATTGCCAAATAAATCAATCTTTTATCTAAAAACACCTACTATTAGTTCAAAAGCATCTCTATAAAAAGTGGATAAATACCTATATTAAGAGTTTTACAAATAACTCATTATCAGTAATTCAGCTAAATAAATACATGTATCATGTCTTTTGGAACTTCAATTCCCATAAAACTACATATATGTTCAAAAATAACTTTAAAAACTTGAACAATCAGATTTCTGACATCCTACATCTTAAATAGACAGGATTTTTTTTATCGATTTCATTTATCTATTACTATATAGTCTCTAAACAAACAATGGCCCACTAATTAAAATTTCAAAAGTATTTATGGAAATTTATTTACGTCATTTCTGAAAAAGAAATGTTTACTATGGTATAGTTTTCTGACATTGTGTCACTTAAATAAAATGACTAAAATGGAATATTATATATATCTGGAATCTTTATGTGTGTTTAATTTTCTGCTATATTTGCAGTGGGTTATTTGGACAATTAAACTGCAATTATAGAAATGAATCTGCCTTTTCAATTGCTTTGGAATTACGTATAACAAACATTAATAGTAACTAGTATCTCAATTGTTTGTAAAACAATTGAAAGGTCTTTCCTGTAAAAGTGATGTTTTCGTTATGTACTTTGTACGACCTTTCGTTTGGTATACGACAAGCATACCTTCTGAAACTTTTCGCTTTTAACACTTAATGACCTCATCCGCCTTCATTTTTGAGATCGGAATTATGATATATGTAACATAGAGTAGATGAGCTTTCATTTGATATGTGACAACGTAATGTTTTAGAAAGTTTGATGTTTGCACTTAATAACCCTATTCAACTAATTTTTGGAGGTTGAGAATTTGATATTTAAAATGTACACATCATGACCATTCATTTGATATACAACAACCCTATCTTAAAAGAAAATTTATTTTTTTGCACTCAATGACCCCATCCAACCCATTTTGGGGAGACATCAATTGAAATTTGAAATGTACACTTTATGTTCTTTCATTTGATATGCGACAACCTTAAAATCTGAGACATTTGAATGTTTGCACTAAATGACCCAACCCGTCCCCCTGGGATGAAAAGGGGGTTTAAAATTTTCATTTTTAAGTAGAGTTTATTAAGACCTTCAATTTGATATATCAGATGACCCCATTTGACAAAGTGCAAATAATGATGCAATATCAACTATATAAATAGAAGTTATGAAACTTACAAAGTCAATGCAAAACTTGAAAATTTCAAATTGATTTTTTGGTGTTTTTTTCCATGGAATGTTTTTGGTATTTAGTCAAACATATAACTATGTTAACCTCTTCAATTTGTAAAACATTTTAAGTGGTAACCTCTTGTTGATTCAGAAATACATGTATCCGCTCGCAAAACTTCAAACTGCATTAGCTCTAAAACGACAATAGATATCTCAAATCTGTTAAATGATAACTGATCTACAGTTGAAGGACAACATTATAGAAAAAGAATTGGGACAATTTCAAAGTTCACCACGGTCACAATTAATCATCAAATATATGATGCAATACCAAACTTAAGAACCGGAAGTCGTAGAGACATCAGACTATCACCATTCAACTGAGGACCACTTGACCTTTCAAATATCACAAGGTCAAGGTCATTGTATACTGTTAAGGTCAAGGTGAAATTTCATCATGACCTGACATTGACCTCAAATTGAAGGTCTTGAACTACTGATCATCTTTGCAGTTTATAGTAGGTTAATATCTGTTACCTTTAACAAGATATACACACAATACTATACTTTTAAGAATCATCCCGTCGTAACTTTTGAACAGACAGTCGGACACTTTTGAGCTCAGTGTATAAAATGTAGAGCTCGTCGAGAGGAACATTTTATACATTGTAAGTATGCAGCAAACTCTTATCGTTTTCTTAATATGCAAGCTTGAAATTGCAGCGTAATTTTTTTTTGCACTTGGTGACCTTTGACCTTGGGTGCAAATTAAAGGTCACATGAACTTCAGATTATTGGTGTAGGTCTCAAGTCTTTACGACTTCCGGTTCTCGAGATACAATTTTTCAAAAATTGTGTATATTTTTTCAAGGGAAATAACTCCTTATAAGGGTTAACAACAAAATGATTGTATATGTTTATTATCATTGCCATCTGTTCTTGTACATGTTGCCGTTTTCAAATCGATTCTATCTTGAATACTTTTTGGGAAAAATGTAAAAGAAAGAAATTGCTTCAAGGGGACGTAACTCTCATAGGGAATGATGAAATCCTTAGCAGCCTCATATGGTAACACATCATGATGAGATCTAATTTTTGTCCAAATAAGGTCATGATATCTTCAAAAACAACGAGGGGGGGGCCATGTCGAAAAAAACCAATAAAAGGGAGATAACTTCTAAAGGGGATGATGAAATCCTACACAGCCTCATCTGGTAATACTTCATGATGAGGTCTACCGATGGTCCATATTTGGTTTTGATAACTCCAACAGAAACGAAGCGAGGCCATATCAAAGAAATGCTGGATGAAAAATTTTCCTGTAAAAGTGATGTTTTCGTAATGTACTTTGTACGACCTTTCGTTTGATATACGACAAGCATACCTTCTGAAACTTTTCACTTTTATCACTTAATGACCTCATCTGCCTAAATTTTTGAGATCGGAATTATTATATATGTAACATAGAGTAGATGAGCTTTAATTTGATATGCGACAACGCCATGTTTTAGAAAGTTTAATTTTTGCACTTAATAACCCTATCAAACTAATTTTTGGAGGTCGGAAATTTGATATTTCAAATGTACACATCATGACCTTTCATTTGATATACAACAACCCTATCTGAAAAGAAAATTTATTTTTTGCACTCAATGACCCCATCCAACCCATTTTTGGGAGACGTCAATTTTAAATTTGAAATTTACGCTTTATGTTCTTTCATTTGATATGCAACAACCTTACCATCTGCGAAATTTGAATGTTTGCACTAAATGACCCCACCCGTCCTCATGGGATGAAAAGGTGGTTTAAAATTTTCATTTTTAAGTAGAGTTTATTAAGACCTTCAATTTGATATATCAGATGACCCCATTTGATAAAGTGCAAAAAATGATGCAATATCAACTATATAAATAGAAGTTATGAAACTTACAAAGTCAATGCAAAACTTGAAAATTTCAAATTGAATTTTTGGCGTTTTTTTCCATTGAATGTTTTTGGTATTTAGTCAAACATATAACTATGTTAACCTCTTCAATTTCTAAAACATTTTAAGGGGTACGCTCTTGTTGATTCAGAAATACATGCCTCCGCTCGCAAAACTTCAAACTGCATTATCTCTACAACGACAATAGATATCTCAAATCTGTTAAATGCTAAATAATCTACAGTTGAAGGACAACATTATAGAAAAAGAATTGGGACAATTTCAAAGTTCACCAAGGTCACAATTAATCATCAAATATATGATGCAATACCAAACTTAAGAACCGGAAGTCGTAGAGACATGGGACTAGCACCATTCAACTCAGGACCACTTGACCTTTCAAATATCACAAGGTCAAGGTCATAGTATAATGTGAAGGTCAAGGTGAAATTTCATCATGACCTGACATTGACCTCAAATTGAAGGTCCTGAATTACTGATCATCTTTGCAGTTTATAGTAGGTTGATATCTGTAACCTTTAAAAAGATATACACACAATACTATACTTTTAAGAATCATCCCGTTGCAACTTTTGAACAGACTATCGGACATTTTTGGGCTTCTTATATAAAATGTAGAGCTCGTTGAGAGGAACATTTTATACGCTGTATGTATGCAGCAAAGTCTTATCGTTTTCCTAATATGTAAGCTTGAAATTGCAGCGTAATTTTATTTTGCACTCTGTGACCTTTGACCTTGGGTGCATATTAAAGGTCACATGAATTAAAGATTATTGGTGAAGGTCCTAAGTCTCTACGACTTCCGGTTCTGGAAATACAATTTTTCTAAAATTGTACACAATTTTTCAAGGGGAATAACTCCTTATAAGGGTTAATAACAAAATGATTGTATATGTTCATTAACATTGCCATCTGTTCCTGTACATGTTACCGTTTTCAAATCGATTCTATCTCTTATACTTTTTGAGAAAAATGCAAAGGAAAGAAATTGTTTCAAGGGGATATAACTCTCATAGGGGACAATGAAATCCTATTCAACCTCATATGGTAATACATCATGATGAGATCTACCTGTTGTCCAAATAATGTCATGATATCTTTAAAAACAATGAGGGGGTGCTGTGTTGAAAAAAAACAATAAAAGGGAGATAACTTCTAAAGAGGATGATGAAATCCTTAACAAGGTCATTTGGTAATACTGCATAATGAGGTCTATCAATGGTGCATATTTGGTCTTGGTAACTTTAACAGAAAGAAAGGGTGGGCATGTCAAAAAAATGTTGGAAGAAAAAAAAGAAAAAAAAGAAAAAAAAACATTAGAAAAACAATAAGGTCTTTCCTCGCGGAGAGGAAAGACCTTAAAAAGATAACTTACAATGCTTTCATTGGTGTTCGGAAATTTGTTTCATTTTTAACAAAAAAACGGACCTATTTTTATACCAAGCTATGTAAGGAGCCTGTTTTATACATATTGAAGTAAATTTTTACAAGCTTATATAAGCTAGAGTTTGAGATGAGGAACACTGCCTTAAATCTAAAGTTTAAACCCAAATAACCTGTGAACAACTGACTAGAACATTTTCAAAATTGAAAGAGAACTTCTTATTTCATGTCAAATTCATTAAATTTGATCAAAGCATTCTATTGTTTTTGTATAAAAATGTAGAAAATTAAAAAGAAACTTGCATGCCAATGACCATTTAGATTTTAAAAAATCATTACTTTTTTTGGCATTTCTGATGAAATCAACTTTTATCACCCTAATCTAACAATGTTAGATCTCTAATTCAGGGATTCACACATAGTAGACATAAAAAGGAGGATTTCAATTTAAAAATTTGATTCTAAATTCTTTAAAAAAAAAATTGAATTTTATTATCTTACTGATACAAGCATCTTGTTATTGATGTTTTCTGAGTCTACATATTATGAAGAGAACAAAAGTACCCAAGGCTTCTTTTCAAAGACCTGAATATATGCCACAGAACAGAAGTACCTAAGGCTTCTTTTCAAAGACCTGAATTTATGCCACAGAACAGAAGTACCTAAGGCTTCTTTTCAAAGACCTGAATTTATGCCACAGAACAGAAGCACCTTAGGCTTCTTTTCGAAGACCTGAATATATGCCACAGAACAAAAGTACCTTAGGCTTCTTTTCAAAGACCTGAATTTATGCCACAGAACAGAAGTACCTAAGGCTTCTTTTCAAAGACCTGAATTTATGCCACAGAACAGAAGTACCTAAGGCTTCTTTTCAAAGACCTGAATTTATGCCACAGAACAGAAGTACCTTAGGCTTCTTTTCAAAGACCTGAATATATGCCAAAGAACAGAAGTACCTAAGGCTTCTTTTCAAAGACCTGAATTTATGCCACAGAACAGAAGTACCTAAGGCTTCTTTTCAAAGACCTGAATTTATGCCACAGAACAGAAGTACCTAAGGCTTCTTTTCAAAGACCTGAATTTATGCCAAAGAACAGAAGTACCTAAGGCTTCTTTTCAAAGACCTGAATTTATGCCACAGAACAGAAGTACCTAAGGCTTCTTTTCAAAGACCTGAATTTATGCCACAGAACAGAAGCACCTTAGGCTTCTTTTCGAAGACCTGAATATATGCCACAGAACAAAAGTACCTTAGGCTTCTTTTCAAAGACCTGAATTTATGCCACAGAACAGAAGTACCTAAGGCTTCTTTTCAAAGACCTGAATTTATGCCACAGAACAGAAGTACCTAAGGCTTCTTTTCAAAGACCTGAATTTATGCCACAGAACAGAAGTACCTTAGGCTTCTTTTCAAAGACCTGAATATATGCCAAAGAACAGAAGTACCTAAGGCTTCTTTTCAAAGACCTGAATATATGCCAAAGAACAGAAGTACCTAAGGCTTCTTTTCAAAGACCTGAATATATGCCACAGAACAGAAGTACCTTAGGCTTCTTTTCAAAGACCTGAATTTATGCCACAGAACAAAAGTACCTAAGGCTTCTTTTCAAAGACCTGAATATATGCCAAAGAACAGAAGTACCTAAGGCTTCTTTTCAAAGACCTGCATATATGCCAAAGAACAGAAGTACCTAAGGCTTCTTTTCAAAGACCTGAATTTATGCTACAGAACAGAAGTACCTAAGGCTTCTTTTCAAAGACCTGAATTTATGCCACAGAACAGAAGTACCTAAGGCTTCTTTTCAAAGACCTGAATTTATGCCACAGAACAAAAGTACCTAAGGCTTCTTTTCAAAGACCTGAATTTATGCCACAGAACAAAAGTACCTAAGGCTTCTTTTCAAAGACCTGAATTTATGCCACAGAACAGAAGTACCTAAGGCTTCTTTTCAAAGACCTGAATTTATGCCACAGAACAGAAGTACCTTAGGCTTCTTTTCAAAGACCTGAATATATGCCAAAGAACAGAAGTACCTAAGGCTTCTTTTCAAAGACCTGAATATATGCCAAAGAACAGAAGTACCTAAGGCTTCTTTTCAAAGACCTGAATATATGCCACAGAACAGAAGTACCTAAGGCTTCTTTTCAAAGACCTGAATTTATGCCACAGAACAAAAGTACCTAAGGCTTTTTTTCAAAGACCTGAATATATGCCAAAGAACAGAAGTACCTAAGGCTTCTTTTCAAAGACCTGAATATATGCTACAGAACAGAAGTACCTAAGGCTTCTTTTCAAAGACCTGCATATATGCCAAAGAACAGAAGTACCTAAGGCTTCTTTTCAAAGACCTGAATTTATGCTACAGAACAGAAGTACCTAAGGCTTCTTTTCAAAGACCTGAATTTATGCCACAGAACAGAAGTACCTAAGGCTTCTTTTCAAAGACCTGAATATATGCCACAGAATAGAATACTCATTTTCAATTATTTAAAAAAAAAATTTCATTTGTACCTATTCTAATTTATAGTATTTTCTATATTAATTTTTAATATGTTCTATGAATGGTTTGGAAAGCACAATAATTGGAATATTAATTATTAATACCAGGAAATTAAATGTTGTGTCATATATACCATACTACAAAATATCCATTTAAATTCAGAAAACAATAGAAAATGTAAAGAATTTAATAAACGAGCACATTTTCAACACCAGAGTTATATAACTGGTAAAACTATAAATTTTAAATATTTATCACTTTGTGTTTATTTGATTGCAAATGACAAAATATTATTGATATAGTACTGTGACAAAATAAAACATGTACATTTGTTTTCTAATGTTCAATTCAAATAAAGCTGTTAATGTTGAAATTAGAAGTGAATTACGTTCAGTAACTAATACCCTGGGAAAATAAGACTAACTTTAAATGACAATATTTACCAAGGCAACACCATCCATCAAGATAAATTGACAAATGCTATAATACAGCACATTTTTAAGACAAAAAAAGCAAAAATCAACATTTTTTTTTCTTTTTTTCTATTTAATGATCATGATGATTTAGATTTTGTTTAAAAATAGATTTTTTTCCATCAGGAAAACAAACATGGCATTATGTTGTATGTGTCAGTTATCAATGCAATAAAGTGATGTCTGGTATAGGGAAACACGTCCATTACTGACCAGTGACCAATGTATACCAGATCTTCATTATCATACTACACAATCAAAGATGGTCAAGCCTAATATTACATTTAGGCTTAGCATTTCTACACATGTGGGAAAAATTCAAATTTGAAAACACAATGACTTACAGGAGGTTTAGAGTGTAAAACCAATGATACAGCAACCAAACAATATCAAGGCAATATTTGGAATTCAGTCTATAATTGAAGATAGAAATGATAGATTCATGCACCCTTGGTGTTATTGTTTATAATTCATGATCATTATGGTAATACACATAACATCATTTTTAATATCATTGTATTAATTATCATAAATTACCTGACATGAACTCAAGAACATTCACCACATTGGACTATATTGTGTGTACTCACAAAATTCAGGAGGGAAGAAGGCTGAAATAGGTAACCAGCCCATTACTATGGATTGGACTTTTTATAAATTTGACCTCCAAATGACACTGAAACAAATGGGTATTATCTCGTGTATCTTACCTCGTTGTTTCTTTTTCTGAAGGTGTTTCACAACTACTGGCAACGCTGGAATCTTCTGATTCTAATGAATTAAAACTTTTACAATTGGCCTCCCTCAACTTGCGTTCTTCCCACTGAGCACGCCCCTCATCAGCAGCCCGCCTTTTTAGTTCCACTAGCCGTTTCTTTTCTTGTTCAATAAGAGTACTGCCTGTAAACATCACTGTGGTATTAAACAAATTTAAAACAAGGAAATAAAGAATTGGGGAAAAAAACTAAAGAAAAAAAATTTATTGAAGGCATTATTTGGAAAAATATATACATGTAACGGTAAATACATTTTCTAACTAACCGATTTAACACAAATAAACATTCTGTCTGTTACTAAATAGTTATTTTACTCTCATTTCAAAATTCATGTCTAAAAGGTATCTGCATGCTTTTCTATAAATTAAAAAAAAATTTTACATTAAGAACAAGTCTAATGTCATTTTAAAGAGTTAGAAAACTTGTATAAAACAAAAAAATATAATTAGTTAAGCTATTCATACATCAATCTTATGAAGGCAGAGAATAACATCTCAGTGAACTAGTCCAGACTTAAATTATTTGATGCTAAACGGAAATAGGACCAGCTTCAGTTTGTCATTAACTGCTGATGAAGGTGTCAAAAACGCCTGATATATGGTGTGGCATGATTAAATAGAAGCCTTTGTCTACAAATATTAATTAATGTCTTGTATGATGAAATATCAATTTAAGTCATAGTAGTGTTGTAAAAGGGTAAGATGAAGATGTTATTTGAATAAAAGAAGTTGTGGGTATTTGTCAATAGAACAGTTAATCTTCAGAATAAAAATCCAGAGGACATCTGAAGGTCATCCTATAGTCTTTAACAGCAGACAAGTGTTTTAGGTCAAACTAAATTGACCTGAGTCCAGAAAAGTTTTGAATCAATTCAACATAGACTATTAAAGATCAATAATCTTTTAAAAATGTCCAATATCAATTTAATTGTTAATAGTATGCAAATAGTGTTCTGTGTAAATGTATGTAAATTAATCAGTGAAAAACAATGGGCAGCATATCAAAGTGGATTCCTTTTAACATTTTCCAAATGGTTAAACAAAAACAAAAATTACATCAGAATCTGTAGAATTTGTGCGAAGGACAGATTTATCATAGATATTTTTGAACGACAGTTATCTTAAATAAGTCAATTTAATGGTTCATCAATAAGTCCATTACGTAAGTCAGTACAAATTATCAAAGTCTTTCCTATTATCATAAAAATTACATATCGTAAATAAATCGGTAAATGGCGATAAATCAATTCGCTCATCCTTAGATCATATTTCTTTCGTTAATAATCTAAATGCGTAACAACTTATTTCTAAATCAAAGGATTTTAAGCTCAGATTGCATTACAGGAGATTAAACATATCTTATGTAATATTTCAAATGCTTCAAAATAAATGCTTTGTTAAAAGTAGTATGGCAGAGATACTACATCACTACATAATCAGGAAGGTAGGCTCTGCTAATGAAGGGTGTTAATCAATTGACAATTATTTAATTGATCAGCTGTGGGTGTACTCTATTAGTAGTCACTTCCTCCATTTCTAACACCATAGAATACATTCAGGAAGTGCCATTCTATTATGATTATAACATTTAAATTGGTACTATTGTTAAATAAGTGCACTAAATGCTATTTGAACTATGAAAATTAAAAGGATTTTTCATTTTATGAGATTCATAGAAGCTATAAATTATAACACCCCTTTCAACTATCAATATATCATCTAACCAAACTCCTACCAACTTTTTAAAACCCACTTTCATCCTGGTCTTTTATTTAGAAAAAAAAAGAGAAAAGAATCATATTCTTTCATTTTTATAATATATCACTGTCAAATTTAATATTTAATCTAATGTATTGTCTCATGCGCATTCCTCTTTATATATCCAACTATTTTAATGCTTAAATCTTTTTACATCTATATAAAGTGAAGTTTCTCTATGCACATGCTCAATTTCCTTTAAAATTACGTAAAATGAAAAGCCAAAAGAAAACCAATTACATTAAAGTGCTTTTCAATAATTATTTCTGCTTCTTCCTAAGCCAATATAAAAACTTTATGGTAAAAACATTCATTAATTGTATCCAATGAATGCCCTTTATTTTAAAAATGTTTCAATAAGTTGCTACTCTGATACAAAAATTATCCATGCAATGTTAATGAATTATCTAATTATAAAAAGAAACACTATAAACAAAATCAGTCTAATAACATATTAGAGTTGTCTTCTCTTTGTTAATCTATAACAATCTGAGTAAATCTGAATAACAATCCCCGTCAAAAGCTTACATCATAGAATAAACTCATCATAGATACCAGGACTAAATTTTGTATATACACCAGACGCGCTTTTCATCTACAAAAGACTGATCAGTGACGCTCGTATCCAAAAAAGTTAAAAAGGCCAAATAAAGTACGAAGTTGAAGAGCATTGAGGACCAAAATTCCTAAAAGTTTTGCCAAATTCAGCTAAGGTAATCAATGCCTGAGGTAGAAAAGCCTTAGTATTTCAAAAATTCAACACTGTAAGTTTGTCAGGAGTAAAACCATGTTAAGGACTCAAGTAAAAAGGTTAGGGTGTACCAATTACAAAAAGGTGCGTAAAAATATTACCCAAATCCAAATTAACATAAAATAACAACATTATAAAGTTGAAATCCCTCCTCCATGATAAAAGAGCAATCTGACTGAAAAACAGCTCCTGTGTGTCCATGATTCTGTATACACAGATCTAACAATGCTTCTTTTTTACTTTCTCTATTGATAACTTTTGCCAACCAATAAAATTTCTGTCTTTTCTTTTGAAGACATGAACGTTAGGAGAAAACTGAGGATTCCTTAAGTAGATATAGGAAGATGTGGTGTGAGTGCCAATGAGACAACTCTCCATCCAAATAACAATTTATAAAAGTAAACCATTATAGGTCAATGTACGGCCTTCAACAAGGTCTTTAAAAGAAGTAGAACAGAGAGTTGTTAGTTCCGTGTAAGGTAAGTTTGGACACAGAATCTGTGCTCCAATCAGATTGTGATAAAATACGATAAAACCAAATAGTTAAAGCAGATTATACTGGTACAAACATTTACCTGACTCAGATGAAACAGCTGAATACCAAAATAAAAACTCATCTTTAATCATGTTACCTCTTTTTTGTAATGAATTATTATGTAACAAGTAAAGCAGTCAAAATTATCACAATTAATCTACAGTGTTACTATCTAATATATTGTAATAAAATGTCCAGATTCAATAATGATCAGATGTGTTTTTAAAAATGTTTTATTCTTTTCCTTATTTCTCATTGAATTTATCAACTGAGCATTTATTCTTGTTTACTGTAAAATTAGAAACTTTAACGTGAATTTATTATTTCGATCTTGTAAAATTTAGACTAAAATGCGATTTTAATTTTTGCGATATTGGTAAAAATCCTGTTTAATTCATATAAAAATTTCAAAATGTGAGTTTAAATTATTGTGATTTTAACTCTGTCGCATTTTTCACAATAATAAAAACATCACAATAATTTCCGAAGGTAAACAGAACAAAAAGAAAAAAATATCAATAAATATATTTTAAACAAGAAATTAGAGCCGTATTGACATGAAATGAAAATGCACAGCCATCCAAAAATTCAGCAAAAAACATGAATCCAAAAGCCATTAAAACTATATCATCTGTGTGTTTGAATCTGTACTGTTATTAGTAACACTATAACAAGCATTGGTACACTGAGAATTTAATTTGTTATCTTATGCTTTTAGTCATGCAATTTTATTTACATTCCAAAATTGATTTTGTCATATTTTCTTCAGTAGTGAAAGTTGTCAGAGTTAATCAAGAGTTATCTCCCATGGGTGAAGTATTTCTATGTGATGGTGAAGTTACTTTTAGGTTTACAGTATGAAATAAATCAGGGATAATAATTTAAATTAAAATATTAATATATATATAAAGATAATCTTTATTTAATCCTAAAAATACTAAGTACCTACTATTAGATATGGGGAACATACTGCATTGTACAACTACCTCAAATAGCCTACCATGCAAGACGGGTATCAAGGTTGTTAAAAATCCTATGATCATCAACTTTGAATATAACTTTTTGATTTTAATGGTTCTTAATAAAAATAAGTTCAATGTTCTAGAAGATCAAAACTAAAGAAAAGTAAATGTTTTATAAATTGCAATAAATTTATAGAAGTACATGTATAGTATTTTCCTACATCATAAAACTTGACATTGATTTTAATGAGCGATAAATGTTTCAACAAAAGATGGTAATCAATTTAGCTCAACTTCAATGCCATTACAATCTTGACAATTACTAACATTTCAGGAAATTAATAATTGCATGATCTTTTTTATGAGAACATTATTATTTTAAAATGATTAGTTGGGAGATAACTCAAGTAAGGGAGACAACTCTGACAATTTCCTGTATTTCCAGTGTACAATGTACTTGCCTTGTTGCTCTAGAAAAAGTGAATGATTTTTCTCTATCTCCAGCATCGTGGCTGATTTCTTTCTCTCACCTTTGGCAGAATTTGTGGGGCTTATCAACCAATTAGTAACTGTAGTTGTTGAACTTGAATGGGAAGATTTTTGTGAGGAGTTCTGGTTGATGTCAGAAAAACTGTCATGTTTTTCCTGTAAATGTAGAAATGTTAAAGTTTTTATATTAGTTGTTGAACTTATTAATATAAGATTCCTATCATATGATAAAATATATTTAAAAATAAAACAGATAAAAAAGGTAATACAATTATAAGATCAATTGAGGGTCAAATTTAAACAAATTATGAGCAATTACCTTCACAAAAATTTGACAATGAAATTCCATTCTTTTTTAACTAGCAAGGTTCATTCTTTCTTTATCTGTATAAAACTTTGCCAATGCAACTGATATTCAGATAATAATTGACTTATTCTCAGTCTACACTTTATCTTCAAATGATATATTGCTATGAAGCATATTTTTTCGGAGTAGGCAGGTAATGTGTCATAATATATACATTGTTATTACGAAATTTTCCTTTGATCTTGCTGACTGATAATTTCCTTTCTAAGCTGAGTCGAGTGATATGAATATGATCGCTAGAAACTAAGGGGGTACTATGCGTTGCTAATGAAATTGAACAACATCAATATAGGTAAAATAGCAATAAACAGATTATCATTGGTCATCTCAACTCTATTGCTTTTCTCACTTTCGCCGTTCAAGTTCAAGCAAAAACGAAATCTGGTTGAAATGATCAACGATAATCTATAAATATATCTTATTAGCCTAAACTGATTCCCTATAATATTCTTTGTGTTTATAAAAATTCTCACAACAAAATATAAAACCAAAGAAAAGTACTAAACCTTACAGCTGCCATGCATGCTTAAAAATCTAACTTCTTTTCAAAGTCTACTATGGTACAAACATCAGATAAGAATTCTAAATCATATTCTTTTATCTGATATAAAGTTTTTTTTTTAAAGATTAAATGCCTTCTGGTAATTTCAGAAAAACTTCAACATAAAAAACTAATTTACATACATTTGTTTAAAAAAAAAATTAAGCAAACTTAGTGTATCAAGGACATTGAAATAAACTTGTACATGTACTAAATATAATCAGAAGAAACATATTGATAAGAGTTAAATATTTGTCCTTGACATTTAATTTGTCCTTGACTTTTTATACCTCGTCAGATAAGATGTCTTCTGCTGTTTTTGTCTGTGTTTTTATTGTCTTCTTCAACTCACTTAATTTTGTATTCTCCTGAAAACAAACTCCAAAACTAAACAAAAAATTCCCTAATGGAAGTAAATAATATAGGTTAAAATAAAAACATTCCATAATATCAAAAGAAATAAATATAAGCACTAAAATAATTCAAATATTAAAATATCATAACTGAAATATTGCAGAAAAAAAAAAGAAAAAAAAATGTTATCCAACATTTCAATAGTCATTTCAATTGTTTATGAAATTAAACATAAATATTCTACTACACAACTGCATTGATCAGAAATATTTCTCTACTCAAGGTAGTTTAATTTCAAAATGGCCATTGAAATGTAGAATGGTATAAATAATCAAGGTCTACAAAATAAAACAAAAGTCTATTGGCAACAGATAAAGCAAAAAAGCATAAAATCTAAATGATTCCAACAACTCATAATTAAATGAAACCATAACAACAACCATGTGACCAGATCATGTGACAAGATCATGTGACAAACCTTCTTTAACTGTTCTACTAAGACCAGTCGACTTTGTTCCAGATTTTCTATGTCTTTTCTTACACTGGATAACATGTCATGTTGTTGTGAATCAATCTGCTGCAAACGATTCTGAAAAATAATAAGATTGATTGATGGTCAATCATGATTGGGGTCTCATTGGGGAAGCTGAAGGCAGAATCTGATCCCGCTTATTATTTTGTAAGATTCCTGCACCCTTCTTATCATTGTTATAATAATGCCTGTTATTTCAGTTGTCCCCCACCACTGGTTTCCTGTTTTCAAGTACAATAATTTTACCTAAATGTGTCACGCATACAAAAATCGGCCATACCTGGTGTCACACTTAGACCCCAATAAGACCCACATCATTGCAATTGTGAACTGTTGTATGTTTTCAAAGTTTGTTCTAAAACTTGACAGAAAGATATGACCAGACCTGCCAACTTATGAAAATCTCCATTGGGGATTTAGCGCGCGACCAGATTTTTGTCGAGCCTTCGACTTTAGTCGAAAAAGCGAGACATAGCGATCCTACATTCCGTCGGCGTCGGCGTCGTCGGCGGCGTCAACAAATATTCACTCTGTGGTTAAAGTTTTTGAAATTTTAATAACTTTCTTAAACTAAACTGGATTTCTACCAAACTTGGACAGAAGCTTGTTTATGTTCATAAGATAGTATGCAGAAGTAAATTTTGTAAAAATAAAATTCCATTTTTTCCGTATTTTACTTATAAATGGACTTAGTTTTTCTGCCAGGAAACATAACATTCACTCTGTGGTTAAAGTTTTTGAAATTTTAATAACTTTCTTAAACTATACTGTATTTGTACCAAACTTATACAGAAGCTTGTTTATGATCATAAGATAGTATCCAGAAGGAAATTTTGGAAAAATAAAATTCCATTTTTTCCGTATTTTACTTATAAATGGACTTAGTTTTTCTGCCAGGAAACATAACATTCACTCTGTGGTTAAAGTTTTTGAAATTTTAATAACTTTCTTAAATTATCCTGGGTTTGTACCAAACTTAGACAATAGCTTGTTTATGATCAAAACATAGTATCCAGAAGTAAATTTTGTTAACAAAAAAATCCATTTTTTTGTGCATTTTACTTTTATATGGACTTAGATTTTCTGCCAGGAAACAACGCATTCACTCTGTGGTTAAAGTTTTTAAAATTCTAATAACTTTCTTATACTATTTTGGACCTGTACCAAACTTGGACAGAAGCTTGTTTAGGATCAAAAGCTAGTATCTATAAGAAAATTTTACCTGTGTATCTGTATTTTACTTATAAATGGTTATAAATCTTCCAGTTTACATAACAGACAGTCTGCAGTTAAAGTTTTTAAAACATACTGTATTTTTACCAAACTTGGACAGAAGCTTCTTAGAATCATAAGATAGTATCAAGAGGAATATTTTCATTGATTTTATTCCTCTTTTGTTGAGCCTGCGATTAACAGCATATTAAAGTAGGCGAGACACTGGGTTCTGTGGAACCCTTAAGAATTTTTAAGGGTTACAATTTTAGCGACTTTTCTGTGTGCATTGTTTTTTTCTCCTAAAATAGTCTAAGTTCTCTTCTTTTTTCTTTTGGTATACTAATGATGAGCTTGTAGGCCTTAAGTTCTTTTATTTGCATGATTCTTGTACTATTAAATTATAAAATTGACAAAATAACTGAAGAATAGAGAAAATTGGCATTGAAAAGAAAGGATTCAAAGTAGAGACCCCCCCACCTTTTCCCCCTCCAAAGACCTTCTTATCTATGAACCTTGACTCAAAAGACCTAAAACTACATGTCCTAAAGTTAGAAGGATGAAGACAAATTTTGATTTAGTCTTACTTATGGTCTTATCAGTATCAATGAGAAAATGGATAAAGTTTGAGTTATCTTTCTTTGTATTCAGATGTGCTCTTACCGGCAGAGGCTTATACAGTAACATAGTAGAAGTGAATACAAAATGGCGTCGATTTTAAATCAACAGACACAGGGCGTCTGGTTTATTAAAAATTAAACGGATTTCAAGATAAACGATGTTTTCTTGAGAGTTCATTACAATTCTCATCTTTCAATTAGTTATGATTTTGTTGTGGAACTACGGCAAATGTTGCAAATTGTGCTTGTATGATAAATTGATTAAAATTGAAAGGCTGTTTGACCAAAATTTTGTGTATACAAATTAATTTTGAGGACTGTTACAACCCATTAGGTAATCTGATTACATACAACCACTAATTATGACACCTGTTGTGACTGTTGATTAGCGTAGGGTCGTTAACTTGTCATAATATGTCCCCAGGAAAAATTATAGATTTTTTGAAATTGATCAATAAAACTTCAAAATCGGTAAGCAATAATTTTTTCTGGTATATTTGGTGAAAATCGGGATTTTGACTAGTTTTACGATCCTGATATCGGGATTCGGGTTGAGGGATAAAAATCGGGATGATACCGCGAAAATCGGGAGAGTTGGCAGGTCTGTATGACATAAAAAATAAACCCATCACCAATATAACTGTGTTCCTCATTTATTTTTCTCTACAACTCTTAGCTCTATAACAATAGTCAAAGTTATTTTTTCTTCTATAAATTTTACCCACTCTCTTTCATAAACAATATTCAAAGGGACATAACTCAAAAATACTTAATGATCAATATAAAACGATTGGCATTCATTTAGAGATTTAAAGTAAACAATATTGCTAATAATTTCTATTCTTATGTCCTCTCTGGAGTTTTTTCAATATAACACGTAACTCCTAGCCACTCTTAGTTTTACAACAATCCAAAAGTTTATTAATTAAACATGTAATTTCAAACCCCTCTAGTGGTATATTTCTCAAAAAGTTTAAATATGTAACTTTTAATCTCATATTTTAAAGCCCAAAAGTTTACACATTTTTGTATATGCCACCAAAAGTTTTACATGTAATTTTCAGTCCCTCTAGTCAAGGAGGTTATATGAGAAGGAGAGAGGACAAAAGACGATAATTACACATAAAATGTTACCCAATTTTCTGTAAGTGGGTGTTAATTAGTTGAAATCGACTCTGTCACAGAGGGAGATTTTGTCCAAATTACATACCCGAGTAAGAATGGGGTTCATTCAACCTATGCCAACATTTTGAATTTTAGGTATAAAATTGTGTGAAAAAATGTTGGCATAGGTTGAATAATTTGTAACAGATTAAGTGTTATAAAAACATAAATTAATTAGGGCTAATCAATCTACAACCAGTTTAAACCTAGCATTGATGTTTACTCAATATACAATTTCTCTTACAAGTACTAGTGAAAATGTAGGTAATTGTGTGTTGAGGATCTCTATTTAATAAAGGAATAAGTTTAAAATTAGTATAATGAAATAATGGGGGGGGTAAGGATTTTATGAATTTTTATTTAAGGAACAATCATCTAGTCATATTGAATATCTATTTCATGAACAATATAGAAATATATGATAAAAATATTCAATTTTATGTAAAATAGCTTCCTTCAAATACAATGGTATGCACCACTATTGAAACTCATGAATTTCATAGATACTGACTCATATAAAATATCTATTTTAAATGTTCACTATTAATTCCAACACATTCAGAGAATAAGACAAATTTCACTAATATGATTGCCTCAAAAGTCATACTATAAGATATGAATTGATGCTGCATCTGCACAATCAACTGGTGTCATGTTGTTATCCTTTAGTAAAAAAAACATGACATAGCGATCCTACATTCCGTCGGAGTCCACAAATATTCACTCTGTGGTTAAAGTTTTTGAAAATTTTAATAATAACTTTCTTAAACTATTCTGAATTTCGACCAAACTTGGACAGAAGCTTTTTTATGATCATAAGATAGTATCCAGAAATATTTTTTGTACAACAAAAAATCCATTTTTTCTGTATTTTGCTTATAAAAGGACTAAGTTTTTCTGCCAGGAAACATTACATTCGCTCTGTGGTTAAAGTTTTGAAAATTTGAATAACTTTCTTCAACTATCCTGGATTTGTACCAAACTTAAACAGAAGCTTGTTTATGATCATTAGATACATTGTAGTGTCCAGAACTAAATTTTGTAAAACAAACAATCCATTTTTTTCCGTATTTTACTTATAAAAGGACTTAGTTTTTCTGCCAGGATACAATACATTCACTTTATTGTTAAAGTTTTTAAAATTTTAATAACATTCTTATACTATCCTGGATTTGTACCAAACTTGGACAGAAGCTCACAACTCAATAAATAATGAATAAAAACAAACACAGAGTACTTGAATTTCTAAACTACCCATAAAACATCTAATAAATAAATAGTGTACTGTCCAACTGGAAAGTTGCTGCCTATAAATGAACAAAAAAAAATCATTTTTTAAAATTTATTTTAAATTTTATATTGCAAAATTAATTTGATTTAAAAAAAAGTTTCTGTTGAAGCATGTTATATTTGTATATTTTGTTGCTTGTTAAAGTATGTTTCATATTTAATACACAAAATAATGAAAAAGAAATAAAAAAAAATGCACAATTGAAACATTTTTTGGTCTCTTTTTTCTCAAGTATTGTTATGCGATTAATTTTAGAAATTTAGTCTTATTTTATTTTTATAATAATTTAATATTTATTTAAACTCAATTTTGCTAGTATCAAGTGTCCTATTTTACAATTTTTGTGTTTTTAGAATTTGTTTATAATTCCATTTTTTAATACAACACAATTTTGCAAATACTTTATTTTTGTTTGTGAATTTTTAAAGAGTAATATTTAATGCTTAAATATACTGACTGTATTTTACCTTTTATTAATTAATAATTGTTATAACAACACCTATTGTATTTTGTTTGTAGGCATAGGTTGAATATATTTTTATCAAATGTTGGCATAGGTTGAAGCATGGAAGTTATATTGAAAGGAATAACATCGTCGTCACTTCAAAGGTTTCATCTGCGTTACCGCCCATCTTTCGATAACTTGTTAATTGGATCAATATCTGGCATGGAAATTGATTCTCCGCATGTGATCGGTCATTTTCGTGTTCACGGAGAATTACGAACAGACAAGTTTTTGTCGTATATACGTGCGAAGTAACCCGAATAGTCCATTCGTTACATTCCGTTGATGTACCCTGCCGAATAGAGTCATTCGTTCAATTTTTATTTTAGTCCATTTTTTTCCTATTTTTGGTTAGTTTGATCTTAATAGTTTAAACTGACAGCTATCACATACGAAATTGGAGAACAAGGCTGGGTCATTTTCAATTTTAATATTTACAGACAGTTAAAAAACCATTTCCGTAAGTTAAGAAGTTGATTGTTAAAAAAATACGTTTGGACCCCCTTTATTAAATACGAAAAATCTAAGTCTTTCGTGTATTAGTCAATTAAAATATTCACAATTCTAAACAGTTCGATCTATCCTTCAATTTAAGTTCTTGATACATAAACTAATTTGTGTAAAAGTGAATTTGCCGTAAGACAGAGCCCATTTCGTCAGTTTGTTATAATTTTGCTGTAGCTTGTTATATTAATGTGCATTCCACAATAAACATTTGTAAAAAAAATATACATATTTACGAAAATTTTATCCACTTTTTAGTTGTCCAGTTTCAATAATGTAATGACATTTATGACATATACATAAATTTAATACTTGAAAGTAACTATCCTTTTTTCAATCTCGATAAACTTTGCACATTTCAACAGCAAAAAAATTATGTCTAGATTTGCCTACATTATTTTGTTAAACATCATGTGAAACCTGATCGATTCATTGGTATTTAACTGTTTAACTCGGGATCCGCTTTTAACCGGAAAATACTTTTAAAACAGTTTAAAACAAACGGTAAAAAGCAAAAATATGCTAAATTATATACAATTTTCCATGGTAAACTGCTGTAGTTTGAACAATTCTCGGCCGTTTTTCAAGTTTTTTACATCATACGACTTCTTTCTGAAGGTACAGGTTTTATATGATACAGCGCCACCTTCTTATTAATAAACCTCGGATTTCACACAGGTACTTTATAATTACCGGACTCGATAAAATCATGTGACTGATAAGAAATTCCAGATGCCATTTTACAACCGCGGTATCACAGATAGTAACCAAAGGGGTCTTACCACTGAGACTATAATTGGATAAAATCATATGACTTTAGTACAGGGCTCTGCAGGCCGTTAATACATGATAATTAGTCGATGTTATTCCTTTTAAATATTACTTCCATGGTTGAAGACACCAAGAATGGAAACACCCCAGGTGTCATAAACTGACTGGGTATACAATTATTGACATGTTAATAAGATTTTTGTGATATTTTTTATTAAGTAATTAAAAATTAAAATTTTATGTTAAAAGTAAACTTATTACCAATAGAAATTACACGAATATCCGACGCATTGGCGTCAATGTTAAAATAAAAGAAAGCACTATTATGTTGCTCCCGATAAATTTCTCTCTGTTTCAATTGCAAATAGTCTTTCCGGTCGTTACCGGTCACCGTAACTTAAGTACTTTGCATATTCGTATATTTTCTATGATTATTACCTGCCAATTCTCATAAACAGAAATTGAAAGGTGAAGGGAAAATCTTTCTTAAATCAATAAAAATAAAAATCGCATACCAACTTTCCTTTAAACCCTCATAACTTTGTCATTTCTTTATCTATTTTCATGGTAGACAGATGATTGATTTTGAAATTGCCCGTCCGATCTTTTTCCATATCATAAACACCTATGCACTGCATTGTTAACAAAAATACACCAGAACATTAATGACCCAGTCACTGATAACAATCACGTGACATACGCGATTTATCTAAAAGTCCGAACTGCTCGCGGTAAGAGCCTGGTACATCAGAGGGCCATGTCAAGTGGGTAATAAACGTGTCGGTTTCTATATATTTTTATCATTTTTCTCTGATTGAACCTGGGGATGCTAATTTTGTATCAAGCAGAGTGTTCACTCTCCTTCTAAGATAACCTCCTTGCTCTAGTCTAGTGACTTGTAATTTCTAACCTCTCTTGTTTTATATCTCTCCAGAAGTTTATTCTGATCAGTCATTAACTTTTTCTGTAATTTCTCTTTTTCTTCCTCATATCTTGCCTCAGACTGAAAAATAACAGATTTAATATAAACAATCATAACTTAAACTAGATGTGTCAAAGTGACACGAATGGCCCCGTCCCAAAAAGTTGAAAAATCTGCAATTTCAATAACACATGTGGACACAAACATGATGGTAGTCTCACTGACTCTCACATATCAAAAATCAGCTCAAAATCTGGAGGGGTATAGAAAAATAATCTGTATAACTATATATATATATGATTTTCAATAATTTATCAAAGTCCAAAGCCTGTTATTTCAGCAAAAATTAGCCAAGCGGAACAAAACTTATATTTGATCTGTAACTCATCATGGTTAACTCACATCAGCCCAATATCTGAAGGCGTTTAGAAAAAAAGTCTGTATAACTGTGATTTTCAACAATTTCTCAAAGTCCGAAGTCTGTAATTTCGGCAAAAATTAGTGGAGCGGAACGAAACTTACACTTGATCTGTAACTCATCATGGTTAACTCACATACCAAAAATCAGCCCAATATCTGAAGGTGTTTAGAAAATAATTCTGTATAATGGTTTGTTGAGGAATGACAGAATGACGGAATTACGGAATATCGGAATTACGGATTTCGGACAAGGGTTAAACTTCGTTGCGGGGCCATAAAAATGCAAATATTTTGCAGATTAAATTATACAAATACATGTACTAGAATATATTGTGATGCCTCACTGAGACAGGATCACATATTTCATTTACCTTTTGCAATTTTTTCCTGTCAATTCTAATAACATTCTTACACCAAATGTGTAGAGAAGAAGAAAAATAAAGAAAATTTACCTCAAGCTGTTTGAATTCCAGATCATCAAAATCTTTATGTTTCTGTTCAATAGATTCCTGTTCCCTGTCGAACTGTTCCTTTATCTTTTCTTTCTCCCTGTCATGACAACTACTCAACATTTGTTCTGTTTCAAAGTGTTTCTTTTCAAGGTCAAATAATTCTTCTTGTTTCTTGTCCATTATTTCTATTTCCTTAAAAAAGAAAAGTCAATATTTTTCATCTTTATCAGATATTCAATGATGAGGTGTTTAATGCAGTGACATGTCTAAGATCAACAAGGATCATCATTCTGATTCAGTTATATAAACCCAGTCACAAATACATTGTTAAGCATATCTAAATACACATCAAAAAATAAAATATCCTGAATATATAAAAAACAAGAGTGCACACACTGAAATGTCTCGCCTTCTTTACTAATCATTGATATTATGTTGATAGACCTAAATATAAAGCTTTATTACAACTGTCACATAAACTCAACATTAACCAAAGAAAACGAAACATTGATCAATGAACCATAAAAATGAGGTCAAGGTCAGATGAACCATGCCAGGCAGACATGTACAGCTAACAACTCTTCAATACAACAAATATAGTTGACTTATTGTTTATAAATTAAGAAAAACAGACCAAAACACAAACACTTTACACTTAGCAATGGGCCGTGAAAATGAGGTCAAGGTCAAATAAAACCTGCGTAACAGACATATAGATCATAAAATATTTCCATACACCAAATATAGTTGACTAATGCCTAAAGTATTAGAAAAATAGACCAAAACTCAAAAACTTAACTTTGACCACTGAACCATGAAAATGAGGTCAAGGTCAGATGACACCTGTCAGCTAGACATGTACACCTTACAATCATTCCATACACCAAATATAGTAGACCTATTGCATATAGTATAAGAAAAACAGACCAAAACACAAAAACTTAACTATAACCACTGAACCATGAAAATGAGGTCAAGGTCAGATGACACCTGCCAGTTGGACATGTACACCTTACAGTGCTTCCATACACCGAATATACTAGACCTATTGCTTATAGTATCTGAGATATGGACTTGACCACCAAAACTTAACCTTGTTCACTGATCCATGAAATGAGGTCGAGGTCAAGTGAAAACTGTCTGACGGGCATGAGGACCTTGCAAGGTACGCACATACCAAATATAGTTATCCAATTACTTATAATAAGAGAGAATTTAACATTACAAAAAATCTTAACTTTTTTTTCAAGTAGTCACTGAACCATGAAAATGAGGTCTAGGACATTGGACATGTGACTGACGGAAAGTTCATAACATGAGGCATCTATATACAAAGTATGAAGCATCCAGGTCTTCTACCTTCTAAAATATAAAGCTTTTAAGAAGTTAGCTAACGCCGCCGCCGCCGCCGCCGTAGCCGCCGCCGCCGGATCACTATCCCTATGTCGAGCTTTCTGCAACAAAAGTTGCAGGCTCGACAAAAAAAAGCATGATATACTTTTAGTGCATTGAATGCACACATTAGTACTGTATATCCTGAATATATAAATTATTTTTTGTAAAACCACATCCCTGAAATATTATTTATACACTCTCACGATATTTTTGTTAAAAAGTTATTCCAAAAATCCAGCTTATATATTTTAAATGTAAATGTAACTTTGAGGTTTCAAAAACCAACTCAAAGAGTATGGCAAATTTTTGTTCGTCACATCCAACTTTAGAGAACAAGTAGTTTAGTCAAACAAAATTGCCAGTTTGGTTTAAATTCCTTCAGCTTTTAAAAACCTGAACAATCAAAATCCAATTTCAGTCATTTCATTTGCGTGTGTAGGATTTGCTAATGACATTATGAATTTTTGTTTTAATTCTAGATACATTATCCGTACTACAATCAATGTTTAATTATGAAAACAAAAACAGTTCAATCAGTAAAGAGAAACTCTATAAGATTCCTCTCCACCCTACATCTCTTCCTTATTTATAATTATTGTATTAAACTTATTGTCAAGGCCACTTCTTCACTACTTCAAAAAGAAATGGGAATCCTATACTTGTATCATTTTTTCTATGTATACATTATTATCCTTGAAGAGGAGTTCTTCATATTCCAATGTTTATACTTAAATCTTGTACAAAAACCAAATTTAATATGTAAAGAGACTCTTGAATATTTTTTTTCATATCTTTTTTGAATTATACTTTAAGTGCTCCAATGACATAAGTTTACTACATGCTTGTGTGCAGAATTTGGCAAAACCCTGAATAACAAGTATCAACCAAATTACAATTTAACTAAACACATGGAAAATTCAGAATATCCATAGTACCAATAGCTTGTCTGTACAACAAAGTTTATATTACAAAGACTCAAATGAATATAAAAACATGATGTGAATTGGAATGAGACAACTATCCCCCAATGATATTAGATGACAGCAACAATACTATAAGTAATACTTTTCGTGACTTTGTTAGTATTTATTCATTATTATTATTGAAAACTGGGCTTCTGGCCTACAAGTTTAAAACATTTAAGTCCTTCAGAAAACAGAAATCGTAGCAAACTATGAAATTAGCCTGGGATTCTAAACCCACACCTTATCAGTAAAGCGAAGAGAATGTAAGGACATCAAGTGTAAGAACAATGCATTGTGGGATAGTATCATTTCTTCAAAGATTTTACAGGAAATATTTTTCATAGCCATGAATTAGTTGAACATTTATTTTAATTTCATGCAAAATGCTATTAAAAATAATAATATACCTATATATTACACCAAACCTGACCAATTTTCATTAATTATTAATCACCTGTTAATCTATGAGTCAAACTATTTATTAAATTTTAAGTTAACTTAACATGCACATGCAAAGTACTTTAAATCATGATCAGCACTATATGGTGGCCACACAAATTCAACCAATCATTCTGAAGACACCAAGTAGTGATTGGACCTGTCTCCCAGGCTAGCTTTGAAGAGCAATCTATGAAAACTGGTACCATAGCAATCTATGAAAACTGGTAGCCATAGCAATCTTCAAAAGCTGCTTGTTCTTATAGCAATCTATGAAAACTGGTACCAATAGCAATCTATCAAATCTGGCACTATGAATGTAAGAACTTTAAAAGTGGTATGCATGCGGGAAGGGTGAATAAAGGGATACATTACTATAATGGATACAAACTATCTGAAATATCAAAACATGCTACTTCAAAATGCCAAGTTATAGATCCAAAAGAAAGTTTTAACTTCCCTTGTTCTGTTACTATTGCTTTTAGTAATTTTTGTTGGGTCAAAATAACCAAGCAGCTGTATGGGGTTTGCTCATTGTTGAAGGCAGTACAGTGATCTATAGTTGTTAATTACTGTGTCATTTGGTCTCTTGTGGCGAGTTGTCTCATTGGCAATCATATCACATCTTTTTTTTTTTACATTAAGTCATACGTTTCATGTTCCTTTAAATAATTCTCAATCTTGTAACCAGCTGAAATATTTCAATGTACTATTTTTCTATGTTTATCTGATGTTTAGTCTAAGAATTGCTAAAAAATATACAAGACAAATGAAAAACCTATAAAATAAAATAAAGCTGACAAGCATTAAATTATTCACACTTGTAATTCTGAAAACAACTTAGTTTTGATCTGACAACATAAAAAAATGTAATGATTAATTATACTTATGCATGACATGATTTAGGGAGAAGTAGGACGAGGAATAAAAACACTGACCATGCATGTAACAATAACTTCATTACAAAATGCTATACTGACCAGTAATAAAACCTGTCCAATAGTAATTTATAACATAAATTCATCAAAAAACTAACCAGATTTATGGTGTTTTACTGGTAAATTACACTGTAGAGAATTGTTTGTTATTACATAACTCAATTGACAGTTAAAGGTGACGTTTCATTATAATTTATTTCCTTAATGTTCTGTTTGTAAATTGTACAGGTGAAAATAAAGTCGTTTTCACTGAAGGTATCAAGAGACAAAAATTCAGAAGAGATGTCTCTGGAAATCTGTCCGGTAAATAGATGACTTAGATATTTGATTGATTGATTTTTAGTTGCTTCTTAATGTCTAGTTGCAAATATTTCATGCATATTTATCTAAATATTTGAAGGCTTGCAACTCCTATGGAACGCTAAACTCCAAGATAAAGCTGATTTTTCAAATAAAAAGCTCCATTTTTTCTATATGTCCCTGTCAGTTTAACAAGTGCCCTCCACTTTATTTTTTACCAGTTTAGTCTGTTGAAACTTCATAACATATGCTCTTTTTTCTCTGAATGTAAGATTTTATTTCTATTTTCTAGATTATACATACTTTTTCTCTTTCTTTAGCTGATCTTTCTATGAGTTCTGCCTGTTGAAGTTTCAGAGCATTGATTCTGTCTTGTTCTTGTTGTAACTCCTCCATTTCAGTGTTATGCTCCCCCTCAAGTAAAGCTCGCTCCATCTCCAACTTAATAATAAAATCATACAAAGCAATGTCAAAACTATTTTTTGAACACAGTTGCACATTATTATGTCATTCTTGCTCAATTTATGAGGTTACATGAAATCATTTTTGTAGTTCTACAACTGATATTTTAGTGTTAAAAGAGCATAATCTAATATAAAACATTTTAAGGTAGTTTTCTATATATATATAAGCAAAATATGTAAACAAAATATATGAAATAATATAATATTTTATTGTTATAAGATTTAATATAATAGTTATATAAAACATATGTTGTGTTAGGCTCTGATCCTGTCCATAAGGTTATAGTATGGCATTTGTTTTCTGTTTTGCTTTTTCCAATCATATTGTGTTGTAAAATGAAGTCATTTTGGTTATAAGACTCAAGTGTCAAAACAATTTTAGTTTTTAAATTTTGCATCTGAGTGTTCCTGATGATGTTAAATTAACACTTAGGATGCACAGATTTATAAATTTGTTTTTCTTTTTACAGCATTACCTCTCTAATGGCTTCATTCTCTTGTGTTTCTATTTCCACAATTTGTTGTTTTAATGAGGCAATATTCTTTATAAGTTCAGCTTTGGTCTGTTTCAGTTTATCTAACTGCTGGCTTGTACTGGACTCCTGAAAACAAAAAATAGAAATCTATTAAACTATATGATTGGACATTCAAGGATTTAAAACATAATTAGGTTATGTATGATTTGTTTCAGGTAAATCAACGTCTTGTAGATAGTTGTCTTATTAGCAATCATACCACATCTTCTAAACTTAAAATCACATGAACATCCCCTTGTGTCATACAAATAACCTAGTTTTCTATACTACAGTATATAACCTGAAGGTTAGTTTGCAAAACCTATAGAAAAAAAAAAACACTTTTCAAATTAGACTTATCGACTTAAAAAGGTAAACATTTAGACTTTAAAAACAGTAGGCCTTTTTAAAATCTAATGAAGGAGCTATGAATTATCAAAAAACTCTCATTGATAAAAAATTAAAATGCAAACTTACAAGATCTTACAAATATACAACAGCATATGACATTGTAAAACTTGTATAACTTGTATTTTCCCATTTTATGACCCCTGTGTATAGGTGTTAACTATTGTTCTGAACACATCAGTGTCAGATACTGTCAAAAATACACATACTACGCTGACAATTTTTGAAGTTGCTATCAAGTATTTATCATTTTTTACAGAGTAGGTGCCACATAATTATTTATACAAACTATACATGTACAAACAGTTGTTTCCTGAATGATGGGTGTCAATAAGGCCACATTTGAAAACCTAGTTTTAGTTTCACTCATTCATTTAAAAGAAATCAAGCCATTTCATTTTGTTATAAAACATTGACTGAGGAAGTATATATAGATTTCATGCAGTATTCAAATTTCAAAGGAAGAAAGTTAAACCTATGAAAGGGGTAGATAGAAAAATAACCCAATGACAAACAGTACTATGTATTGTAATGAACATGATGAATGACCTTGACCTCATGGTAAATTTTCAAAAGGTTTAGAGATTATAGACAACTTTCACATTGTATATTTTCCAGTATATTTCTGATGTCAAAATGCTTATGTTATTACGTCACTGTAAGAGTCGATTGCTTAATAATGCCAATGACCTGGGGTCGACTGGCTTAACTGGCGTAATTGGCTTAACTTATTAATAAAAAGGAATTTGAATTGGTCTATTGGTTTGTAATATCTTGTCTTAAAATAAATGCTGATACTTTCAACATATACATATAGAAAGTATTTTGTGAATGCAGTGAGGATTAAAAGTGCTACTTTGTTATAAATACTCCTTAAAACTATGATTCTTCATTTTATATAAGACCTACACTCATGTTGTCTATTTGGTGAATAAAATTTGTTCTTAAGTGGGCGTCTTTCAGAAAAATAAGATAGTTAAAATATCTTTATTTGAATGATTTGTCACATATAATGCTTTGTTAAGAATAAGGTTGTAGGTGGTGCAGTAAAAAAATGCTCAGAGATTTGTTCATGTTAGCCCTAAATAGGCGTCTTTCAGAAAGAAAAAAATAATGCAGTAAACAACTCTTTATTTGTTTGATTTTTATCATAATACTTTGCTCAGAATGAGGCAGTCCGTCAGATGTTATATCTATGTTATGCAAATAAGTTGTTCAGTGGTTTTTTTAGGCTTTATAATATTTTAGAGTTGGTATGAAGTTTAAAAAGTGAACTATGCAGATCATTAATTATAGAAAACTTGTTTTCACAACAAAAACAAAACTACTAAGTACTTGTGGACAAAATTCAGTAGATATCCAAAACTTAATACAGTAATTGTCCTTGATTTTTGCAGTCAATTAGTATAAAAATAAGAAGATGTGGTATGATTGCCAATAAGACAACTATCCACCAAAGTTTAAATGAACTAGATGCAAACAATTATATGCAATCATGCTTCAACAATCATCAATGAGCTGTCAACTTGTTTTTTTACAATTCATAAATATAGAAAAATTTGTTTTTATGTAAAAAATTTGTATTTATGTTTAACTTACTATTAATGGGTAAAGTTGTTCTCTATTTCAGACAAATACTTTATTAAGTGTAGATAAAGTTATAATTTCTAGAGACAACCAATCCTAAAGTTCACTTAATACAAATAATATTTTCTTCTTATCATAACACTTGTCACTTATAAATTAAAAACAAACATACAACCAAAAACAAAACAAGAATTTCACCATTATCTACCCAGTGATGATCATTCTATAAGAGTAAGATGTCAACGTCTTTCTATAATCATGATAATTAAGAGGAAATTAATTCTAAAAGTTAAAATACATACCATTTTTGGAAATCCCACTCATTTATGAATTAGACGCTAAGTTCAAAGAATCGGCCATTAAAAGATAAACCAAAATTTGATAATATGTTATACAGGTAAACCCAGGTAAAAATATGTTGACGGATCAACTTAAAACATAAATATCTAATTCAAACAATTTAACCGTCAAACGTAGATGACCCAGTGTATTACAATCATTGACTATTTAACTTAAAGATCAAGGTTTTAGTACAATGACTTCCCCTTATCTTAGTGTCTCTATTCAACGATTTTTTTCTTTGATGTTAAGCATGTCATAGTTTTTCGGAAGTCAGTTATTATATCATACGAATAAATAATTATACCACTCCTTTTTTTATTTTAAATTTATACATGTATTATCATAAAATACACATTGCACATTATAAAGAAGACAGTTAGTAAGTAAACTAGTTTAAAACTACAATTTTATTCTTTTTTTGTCCCGATCACGCAAACCCTAACACTTGAAAGAAAGATGTTACTTCCCTTATAACATACTACTTAAAATTAGTCAATACTCAAGTATTTCATAAACTTTTAAAAAATATTTTAAGTGAACTTTAAATTTAGTTTTACTTACTTGAAGTTAAATTTGATATTCTGTGATTAACTTTAGATCAGAAAACATGCACCTACCTATTGACATATGCATTTAGTAACAGACATAATTTTGTTTACGAGTGATGATATTGTTTTTGTACAGGTTTTCGACATATTTTTTTTACCTGTTGTAATATATAAGTTTAACATAATATTGATGAATACGAAATGACTTTAAAATACTTTAAAATAAGTGTTTCTATTGGCTAATACCTATACTGACCAGTTGTTTAAGGTCTCCACAAATCAGTGGCAGATCCATGGGGAGAGTTACAAGGGTTTGAAACTTTGAACCCCCCTTTTTTTCTGACGATCAATGCATTTGAATGGGGACATATAGTTGGAACATCCCCCTTTTTTTATCCTGCCTGGGTTAGGAACCTTTTGGCACGATCTGCCCTTGCAAAATGTGTGGTTTACTTTTACTGCTGTTTATCAATTAAAATTCAATTAGGACATTTTTTTCCACCATGAGTTATTATGTAACATATAATGTTACCATCCCTTATTGGGTATAATTAAAATTTGATCAATGGAAAGGTGGTATTATTTACATTAAACATGTCTTCCTCTTAGTTTGATTATCCAAAATTCTTGTCCTCAAGATGCATATTTAAAGGTCTATGACTTTTATGTACTAATACAGAGACAGTTAAACTGAACAAACAATAATTAATAATTGGCTAATTGACTTACACATTTACTAAATTATTTTTAAGAGTGGGACCATATGATGAGCTTCACAACCTACTGTTGTTTGAATATATTTGATATGGGAAATGTTTAGAACACTTTCTAGATGATTTTCAGATAAGTTATGTTGTTTTTCAGAAGACCTGTAAGTAAAAATTACTATCTACTAAGACAAGTTAAGTGTTCGAAGCTTCTGCAATCCTTTACCCTGTGTTAAGCCATTTGAATTATCTTTTAATGGGTAAAAAGGTTATGGATGTTCACTTACATATTCAAAAGATTTCATTATTTAGCAAGTTGCACAATCTGGCTGCAACATCACAACATTTCATGAAACCAAGGTGAAAGTTTGAATTTGATTTGATTGATTTCAGAGTCATCAACCATTTAATGTCTGAGAACACTCTATCTTTCCCTCCTTATTTTGTTAACAGAGAACACAAAAAAAAGACATCATAACTACAAGAAACTTTATACAAATACAATCAAAAATTCATCTGAATTAACAATTTGAATATAAGGCTAAGAGGAAAAGGAGTAGGTCCCGTAAGATCCCTTTTTGGCCCCAAAATATAGCAGTTTTACAAAATTGTTAAAATGTAAACTTTTAAGTATTTATTGGAAAGTAGAATGCTTCTCAAGTTCTGCTACATAAATATGAGCTGTTTTTGACTATACAATGCACATATATCAGATACTAGTATCATTTAGTCAAGCTAAATTACTGAAATCTTCACAATTTTAGCATTTAGTTAAATTTTAGACGGTTTCAGTCTTAAATGAAAGTGGCAGCATTTGTATTCATTCTTTCATTTTTGACAAAAACCATCTGAAAATATTTTTTTTGGGGCATATTTGATAGATTTTTCAAATTTAAGATTGAATCGGAGCGTTTGTAGTGAGTAAATCAATTAAAATCTTTCACATAAACTAATTGAATCATTTGAAATAGACACTTAAGTGTTTGAAAAGTGTTCAAAATCTTTCGTCAGATGAAACTGAAATTGATAACAAAAATATTGATATGAAACAGGACCAACTCCTTTGCCTTTCCAAACATTTGACATCTCTTGGGAGCTGAAGAGAAGGTTTTTTTATGACCTTGACTACTGGGATCACCTTTTTGGTAGGCCATTGTCCAACATATCAGACCTACTTTGCATTTCTTTGGAAGATTCAACAAAACATGTGTAACTTTAGTCTTACCATACTAGAATCTGATCTGAGACGTTCTCTACTTTTGGAAATTAAAGCCTCATTATTTACTGGTGTCAGCCTGTCGTCTGATTTTCTACTTCCTGTTGATCCTCCAGATAATCTGGATCTCGAAAATGATTGGTCCATTTCAACGGAATTACTTTCTGTGGACTGATATCCATTTACCATTCTGGTATTCGTAACTGAATTATTCCTACATTGTAGATTTTCATATATTCCATGATTCTGATTGGTCACATTATTTCTCTGGTTATCATATGACTCATCAATAAAAGCAATTCCATGACTCTGATTGGTCACATTATTTCTCTGGTTATCATATGACTCATCAATAAAAGCAATTCCATGACTCTGATTGGTCACATTATTTCTCTGGTTATCATATGACTCATCAATGAACGCAATTCCATGATTCTGATTGGTCACATTATTTCTCTGGTTATCATATGACTCATCAATAAAAGGCATTCCATTTACTGCAGGATTAAAATAATCAAATGAGTTTTGAACACTTTGTGTTTGTTCTGTAGGAGACTTGAGTAATTCATTAGACTTGTCATCTGCTTTAAAATGACGACGTGTAACTTGAGGACTTTTGCTGCCCATGCGGGGTGAAAGACGTGGACTTTGTAATGGAGAGCCTCCTAGAGAGTTATCTTTATTACGATTTAATTCTGGTCGGCGTTTAATAGTTCCAGTATCTTCAGAATTAGTTCCACTTGTCGATTCTTCTTCTGAGTTTGAAGAATTTGAACTACATCGTCTCATTTGGAAACCATGTGCGACATCTTTATGAGGATTATTTGGTGAATTCAGCATTGCTAATGAACCATTGGTTTTTATTTTTGTCATTGATCCTCTATATTCAGATTTGTCTTTTCTATCTAAAGAATGAACTTCTTTTGTGAAGTCATGAAAACTTGGTAGCTGATTTGGTCTCTGAACCTGTGAGATTTTGAATGAATTTTCATCAAATCGTGGTGACTGATTCTCACTCAATACAGTATAATGATTAGGACTAGCATCCTCAGAGACATACATTTCTTTTTTATTTGACATCTCTTGTAAATCTGAATTTGAATTTTCCTGAGAGTTATTTCCCTTAGTCAGTGGCAAGTTATTCCCCTTAAACTGCTGTTGTGCAGCATGACTACTATCCATTGTTGACATGCCATATGAAGGTGCTACAACATTTGAAGAAAAAGAAACAGATTTTGCAGAATCAACAAAATCATTTTCATAGTCTGGAGGTGAAAACCTTTTTGAGGAGCTCTCCTTTATTTGTCTATTTCCTAATGGAAGCCCTCCATTGTAGTTTGAGGTAACAGCACCAGAAAAGTTATCCTGATCCCCAACATTTGTTGGTGTCTTTGACCGTACTTGATTAGTCCATTGTTTAGACATCGTCACAGGGGTACTTTGTTGTATCAGATCATTATGAACAGAAGTAGAAAATGTATCAAAACTTTTTGTCATGACAGGTTTTGGTGACACAGGAGGAGGTGTTCCTTTAGATGGAGTTACAGCATTACTAGTGTAAGAATTGTATGGTCCATTCATCAAAGGAGACACATTACTAACAGTGTGTGGAGATTTAATTTGAGAAGAAGATGATGTATATGTTGGAGAATAAGTGTTAGAAAATGTCTGATGACCAACATGAGAAGACACTGGATAAGAGGCAGTAAAGGACTCTTGACCTTGTTTAGGTGTTGAATGAGAGTACTGCTGTCCAACCCCATAAGCTAGACTGTCCTTTGGCAATGTTTGTTTTTCCACTTCAGATGATATGTTATTTCTTTCTAAAAACTTTTGCATTGAAAAGGCGGTAGTTTTAGGTTTTGGACTTTCTTGTACAACTCTTTCATCCTCTATTTGTTTTTCATAATCAGCACACATGCTTAAAATTTCTTCCAATCTTTGTTTTTCTATTTTCTCTTGCTCTTGTTCCTTCTTCCTCTCTTCCACATTTTCACGATGTTTCATTGTTAAATCTTGTTGACTGGCAGTTAATTCGTCAAAATTAAAATCAATACCATCAAAAGTATTCCTATTACTTTCTATGTCACACGTTCCCAGGAAGTCACCATTTATAATGCTCTCCGCCAAGAGGTCAGCATCAGTTGCGTTTCTCACTCTTGATGTTGCAGATTCAGTAAAATTGAAAGGTTTTTTCTCCTTTTGTTTAGGAGTAATGGCAACACTGTTGAGTGGAGATCTAGAATTTGGTGAACTACCTTTACTACCAGCAGGAGATATATGATTAGTTTTATCACTGGATATATTTAATTTTGGAGAATCAGAATTCCACGATAATGTTGCTCCACTACTGACACTTGTTAATGAGCTAGAACTTGTACTTCCTGTACTTGGCACACGCTCAGATGTACTTCCTGTACTTGGTGAATGCTCAGTTGTAGATTTCCCACATAAGAAACTAGCAGGCACTCGTGTCGTTACAGTTTCACGAGTGAAAACTTTTTCACCTGCATGAGACGAAACACCTGATGAACTATTATGTCTCCTATTTATAGTATTAACTGGTGACCCTTGGTAAGGAGTATCAGGTGGCATAACTCGCATAGGAGATTTTACTGTCGGTGAAGTTCTATTATGCGAAATAAGTTCAAATTTGGACACTTTGTCAAGAAATTCTGTATCATCACCGTTATTTGTTACTAAAGTTTTTGGTGAATTTTGTTTTGGCACATTTTCATAGAATGAATGTTTTGGTGATTTTTCAAATACAGACTGTTTTGGTGACTTTTCTGAATATGAATGGTTCGGAGATCTCTCGGAATATGACTGGTTTGGTGATTTATTTAAATATGACTGTTTAGGTGATGAACATGAATTATTTGAAGAGCGGTCCAAGTATTTTTGTTTGTCTGATCCAGATGATGATCGTTTCTGTACGTTGGCTGCAGCGTCAGAAATCACTTGCATATACTCTGGATTTACATCCAGTTCTGAAAAATAAACAAATCAAAATTAAATACAGTATTGTCATTTAATTTAACATTTGAACAGTAGAATATGATGAAATATAGAATTTTTAAAATGTCTTTTTTTTGTGCTTCTGTTGTTGGAGCGCTGTCTCCCTGAAGTACCTGCCAATATCCATACACCATTTAAAAGATAAAAATTATAAATTTACTATGTACAATGTACAATGCTTTTATTACTGCCAATATATATGAATGCAAATTCAAAGTGTTTGAGTAAAACCACAATAAATGCATATATATATAAGCTCAATAAATTAATTAAATTTGTAAAATGTAAACTTTGTAATAGTTTCAAAACATTTTGGTTGGTCAAAAGATCTGAAACCTTATCACAAGGTAATAGTAAACTAGAGAATTATTTCAACCTCAAGACTGACTTTGTAAAAGAGGCTTATTTATCAATTAAAGATTAAAGATTTTAGTATAAGAAGAGCTATATGTAAAATGAAAATAAGTGCTCATGATCTTAAAATTGAGAAAGATAGATGTAATAAAATATACATAGAGAGAACTCAACGTCTATGTCATCACTGCTTATCACATGGATCAAATTCTATTGAAGATGAGACCCATTTTACAGTAAATTGTCCATTATATGATGAACAGAGGAAATTATTATTTGATAAAGTTATCACTTTTTGTACTAATTTTAAAGAACTACCTAATGATAAGAAATATTTCTGGCTGTTCACAAATGAGCATTTACAGTCCTACACACAGCCCTCAAATTGAAAAGTTTTACAAAACTACTGTTTAGATAAAAACAACATAAAACCTAAGTGGCTGTCAACATTCATTAAATGAAATTTTTCAAATTTGTAATATTATCAGTAAAATTAACATTACACAGGTTGTGTCGGTTCAAATATCTTGCTAGCTACAGTGATAATTTCTGCCTCCTTTGTGATAAAACTGGTGTACACATAAATGGCATTATTTTTGTGCAAAACATGAAATATAATTTCAAGGAATAAACAATTTCATGACTCTTTGTATGGATAAAAAAAAATCAACAGAAAGAAGCTGTTTAGTATAAACATTTCAACAAGTTATAATAAATAAGAACATTTTAAATAGATAGAATTTTACATTAAAAAATGCATGACAATTGGCATTTTCAAAGTTCATCTTATCAGTTAATTTGCACTTTACATGTATCACACAATTCAAGTTAATAAAATAAAGAACAAAAAAGAGGGGTTGAAAAATTAGAATAAAATTTTCATTTAAATTTTACTAATGAAAAATCAATAAATGAGGATTCACAATTTATTCTTTTAGTAAATTTCCCAACTCTCATGTGCCTAGGAAATAACATTATTAAAGGTTTAGAAATAAGATCCAGATGTAAACAAAATATATGAAGTAATTTAGTATTTTATTGTTATAAGGTTTAATATAATAGTTATATAAAACACATGTTGTGTTAGGCTCTGATCCTGTTCATAACTTTATAGTATGTATTAGTTTTCTGTATTGCTTTTTCCAATCATATTGTGTTGTAAAATGATGCCCTTTATGGGTTCTTGATTAGATTAATAAAATTCTTATCTTATATACCTATATTACTGTTAAAACATCAATGGTAACATTGTCTCAACTGTGTCGATATATTTTGATAAATTACCAAATCAAATGAAATGATTATCAAATTTTTTACTGTAAAACCATAAAAATTTGTGACAAAACATAACAAATATTCTCATTTAATATAATAAAGTGTCAAACAAAAGTTCTGAACAATCCTTTTCTTCACAAATTATATGTCAGGAATTATATAATCTGACTTGTTTGACTTTTAATTTGTACCAGAAATCCTAATAGAGTTATCTCTCTTGGTTCACAGATTAGAAATCAGAATATATGGCTCCAATTTTAAAATAAATTACACAAGTGTGAAATTATGAGACAGCAAAAAAAAATATATAAAAAATAAAATGATATTTACTGTTATGAAATAACAATCATGTACTTATTGACAAAGATTCTAAATACAATCATGACCAGGGGGCATAGAGACAACATTTCATGTTTAACATAGAAAAAAATGCACAATGTTCATTTTTTTTTCTTCTGCAAGCTATCAAAAGATAAGACTTACATATAAAAGTCTTTTATCGTTTTGACCTAGTAACATACTTCATTTTTTGTATGACACAAATACAACTTTTAACTTTCAATTACATGACCTACCTGAAATTCTCAACAGTTTTTTAAAATACCAATTGCCCCCGCAAATTACATATTTAACTTTTCAGTCCAAACAAAACAAATACTTATATTGATTTTTTACAAATCTAATAAAAACTAAGTAATGTTTGAAAGCCTATGTTTACATTGATAAATGTCTGTGCCCTGTAATTGCTGGTAATAACATAGATCTAAATGTAATAGCCAAGTTTTTGACACCTAAATCACATGAATTGTAATAGCTTGTCAAACTGATTTAAAACATTTGACATGTGCTTTAAACATACATTGAACTATTGGCAATCAATTTCAAATATAAAATCACAGCTTTCACATTGGTCTTTTGAGGTACAACTTATTCAATAGATTTACAAATCTTAAAAGTTCTCTTATCCCAAGGATGTATTTTTACTTAAATTTTATCATTTGAAAAACTGTCTCTATAAGAAAAGATAAAAATATCAAACTAACGCAATTTATTTCCATTATAGAAATGAATATTATTTGTCAAAAATTCAAGAAGTTTCAGGGTATTTGTGATTTACATGCACGTCAATAAATTAAACAAGAATATATATAAGAAGATGTGGTATGAGTGCCAATAAGAATTCACAATTTGTACAAGAAAATCATTATAGGTCAAAGTACGGACTTTAACACGGAGCCTTTGCTAAAACCAAAAAGCATGCTACAAAGGGCCCCAAAAGTGACTAGTGTAAAACCATTCAAACAGGAAAACCAACGGTCTAATCTTTATAAAAAAAATACAGAAACAAGAAACACTTATGAACCACATCAACAAACAACTACTGAACATCATATTCCTGACTTAAACTGGTGCAAACAAATGCAGCAGGTTTAAACATTTTAATAAATACCAACCTTCAACCTAACCCAAAACAATAACATAGAAATAATACATGCATTTGTTTCTAATGGACAATGTGCAACAGATACACACATATTATAAAAGTGTTTCAACAGTAGATATATGTACGTAGCAGCTTGAGTATTAAACACATCATCTATACTATGGATTAATTTATTTTTTATTGGTACAAATTTCCATTAATTGAAGTAAAGAAGTATTTGAATGGAACAACTTTAGCAGGGACAATTTTACTAGCATGTATAATAGTTCCAGATTTTAGTAAAAGTGTGCATAAAAGCTTTTAGGTATTTGCAACTTATTGAATTCTTAAATTCCTGGTTCACATAACTCTACTCCATGTACTCTGTGTTAAATAGTAACTATGAATTCACATTACTTGTCAAACTTTCTGCTAAACCTTTGTCATCAGAACCTTTATCAATATCTTTCCAAATATGAATTGTTATGAACTTTTTATGCATAAATCTTAAATAAAATAAATTCACCTTAATATATTCATTGATGGGTTTTCATCTAAAAATCCCATCTACTTAACATTAAACTCCTATATAACCAGAAGAGGATGACAGACATACTGAGATGAAAACTTCAAATCCCTGCTTCTGTACTCATCCAAACATCAAATGGATTGATCAGTTATTTGTGGAAAGTATGGGTACTTCGTGCAATTAGTTTTCTAAATCATCAAATTATATTCTTATATAGCCAACAAACATTAAACAACTGGACAAACTTAAACCTATGAGACTCAAAATGTATGCATGAGATTAAACTTTATTCCCATGTTGAGCCCCTGAAGCTGAACATTTATGGGTTTTTGATTGGTCAGATGATGACACTTAACAAACAATTTATTTGTGATAAAAACTGGACTGTCCATTCATCTGTCATTAAATACACCTGACCACAATTAAAGAGATAACCACATGAAAGAAAATACATACAACTCTTAAATCAATTTATAAACTAGTTACCTCAGGGGGGTCATGACAAACAAAAATCATTATCAAATATAAAAAAAATAAGGATAGTATACACTATTCAATATTCCAATATATATGTAAAAAAAAATATCAACCACACAAGGCTCGAGACACAAGGTGATCAGCTGTGTATTCAACCATGAATTAAGTTTATAAAGTTATGTAAATGGTTCAAAGACTCAAATGGACAGCTTTCAATACTAGTGGTTTGCAATATGAAAGACTATATGAAGTAATTACAATAAAATTTGAAATGCTTTACATGCTTAAGAGAGCATCTTTTTCAATGATATTTGGAGAGGTGATTTGTCTACTGTCTCTCAGCAGCCTAAGCAGACACAAACGTCCAAAAATGAGCATTTCCACCAAGACTGCTAAAACATGACATTTTAATCAAATTACAAACTTTTCAACTTACATACTGTAAGTGACCCCCCTTTTTAAAAATAAATTAGTAACTTGTTATAGTATTTATTTTCTTACTACTCTACCTAGTTTAATTTGCCAAATTCAAAAACTCCAAAATGCAATTTTTTTTAAAGTAATAAAGCCAATTTTCAGCGATAAATAAACAACTGTAAAATTGTTTATTATATTTCTTAACCTATGTTTATCCTCCAACATGTATTTCCGTAACAGCTGTTGCCAATTGACTTGCAAAATAACTTCAATCATTTTGTAGAATTGAATGTTTAGGCTGTTTACAAAAGAAAAAGTTAGCTCCTTATTTCAGTTGTAATAGTTATAACAGTTATATGCCATCCTTGTTCTAAATGCATCTAAGGCAAACAGAAAACAAATCAAATTAGTTTCTTGCCTACCCGGTATATCTTCTTTTCTTTATATAAATAAGAAGATGAGGTATGATTGCCAATGAGACGAATCCCCCATCACAGAACAAATGACTCAGAGGTTCCATACACAATTATTTCAATGCAATATATAATATTTGGAGAGGTAAGTGAAGCAATGGAAATACTTATCAATAAACAAATCATAATATTAAAACACTTCACAAATTGAAGGCAATAAAATCACATGAACAAAATATACTGTCAATGTCACATCCAAAATCTATATTATGTATAAGGGTTAATGTACAACACAGTGTTGCTGATTAGAACAACACAATGTTACCTCATTAACAAACATTTGGGTAAACTTTCCACAAATGCAAAGATTCCCATCACCAACATACATTCTTAAACCTCAAGACTTGACACCGTTTTTATAGAGTCGTCATGACTAATTGCCTTTTTTTTACTAGAAATATATATATAATTAATTAACGATGTTTCAGGATTTTTTAGCTAAGTTTTATTTTAGCAAGGGTCCCTTCTCAAAAGTCTCCCTATTTAAAAGCTCACTTTCAGGGGCGGATCCAGGGAGAGGGTTCCAGCGGTTTTATTCGAAGATCAATTATGCATTTGAATGGGGACATATGGTTGAAAATCTCCCCTCTTTATCCTGGGTTGGGAACCCCTTTTTTAAATAGCTGGATTCGCCCCTGATTATCATATCAACAGTACATGTGTATAATATCTGCATACATTATATTCTTAAATTTATCCCGCCAAAATAGGAAAAAATACCCTATGCTTAAGATGTAACCTTTTTTTTAGTAAATGTAGCATTCTGATATGTAGCAAGTTCATGAAGTTTCCCAGTTGTTATCTACAGCAGATTTATTTATTTATTAGTGGTTTCACTATTCTGACAGATAGCAACAAAAAGTTAAAGGATACTGACATCTTTGAATTGTTATTCAGAAAGCAGTAAAGCAGGAAACCAGCCAACACAGCTGGTTAAATGAGTTGTCTCTCCTGACAACTGACAACAGCTGATTAAACTAAACATCTATTTGTCATAAGATAATTATTTTTGTGTATTTGGATGAAAGATGTTTTGTTTTGACATAAAATAACCTCTGGCTGTTGGAATATTATGGTGATTTGTTAAGTAAATAAACCTCACTAGGAAGACTTGCACAACTGTTCTTGAGGAAAATAGAATACAGGTTACAGAAAGTAGCTTAATTACAAACTCTTCAACAAACTAAAAACAAATATTTAACTATTTTCTCTCTGTCTATAGAAACTAGAACTATTTTCTAAATTAAATGGGACACTAAGTGGATTTTTAGGTGCCAAACTCATAGGAAAAAGGAACAAAACAAAGATGCATGTGTAATGGGCAAATCTTTTATTTGAACCCTCATACCTGAGGATTTTCACTTATTCTGTCAACCAGGGATTCTAATGGCAGTCTTTCCACTAAAAAACCAGTGGCAAACATTATAAACATATTCAGAACTAGAACAAATTAACAATAACTAAACACTAGTAGTTAGATTCTGCAAGGTACATCATCTAGTATGGATGTCAGAAAATTTTGACTGTCACTCGAAAACAACAAAATATTGGGCAAGAGAAGCCAAGGCTCCAGGTTGAAGGCTGTACCTTTACCTATAACGGTTTACTTTTACAAATTGTGATTTGGATAGAGAGTTGTCTCATTAGCACTCATACCACATCTTCTTATATCTATTTTGCTATACAACAAGTCACAGAAAGAAAGTCTCAGAGAGTTGTGGCAGGTTTCTTTAAAGTGCAGAGCATCATACTTTCTACTCACCCTGCAAAGGTTTTCATTTAACTGGTACAATATGCCTCAAAACTTTTGTTTAAACAAAAAATTTGGAGCACAAGACATAAATCTTCAAAAAGACTATAAATCAGACTTGATTCTCCTGTCCTATGCCTCTGAAGATTTACAATGAGATACAAGATATGATTTTCAAAAGAACTCCTACATGTTCTTTTCATTAAGACTACAAAGTAAAAATACTCATCAATTTTAAATGTGTATACAGTACAGTAGACATCTACAACCCCTGAAGCAAGAAACTTATCCAGCAGTTCACCTTTGACGCTTGACCAATAAAAAACATGGTTGGATTAACATGCCAAGATTTTGACACATCTTTCTTACATGCTTGATTTAGTTTGGTGTACCCTCGCACCATATTGTCAAAATAATAAGGTTATATATATTGCCAAAACATACATCTCCTAACTTCCTAAGTGTAAAGAAACAATATTTAGGACACAGCAACCTACTGACTAGATGAGAACAAAATTCCAACAACTTTAGAAAAATTAGAAAATTCAAAATGAACAAAATTGTTTATTTACATGATATCCCTTTCTTAATGGTAGTTCATGCATATACAAGATGACAGAAAGAAAAAACAAGAAATATATTAGAAAAAATTGAGGCATGTGCAGGTCTGAAATTTTACTTAGAAATCAGTCAAAATTTGCAGATTCTTTTAAGCAGATAATGATTCAGATGAACAAAGCAAAGGTTTTTTTTCCCAATCAGATAAAAATAATAATATAACAGACTCTGAATTTCCTTGTAATCAACTATATAATGAATAATTACATTAGAGACAATTAAGTTATCCATACAAGTTTATCTACCAGATCAATCGGTCTCCCTGATATAATGACTGGTTTCCTACCTTTTAATGTTAACCATTTAGTACTAATTTTACAAAATTACAGAGAAAATAGAATCAAGGGGGTCCATTTATGCTGAACTCAATAGACTAAGTACTAATTATTTCAGGCAAAAACAAAAGACGGAAGAAAGCATTCTGTAAGATGTTTTATGCAACATTTATTCTACTTTTTACCAAATATATTGTGTACTTCAAATAATTTCCTTATTCTTTTTCCTTTACATATACTTTTTTGTATATCTTTCGTATCATAAACATTAGATGTGTTGCTACTCTTTTTAATAATAAAACCTATAAATAGGCCAAATTGTTTCCATGCACTAAAAACCAAAGGTTGTAGCTTTAGAAATGTCAACAATTCCCCAACTAACTAAGGTATATACATCTTTAAACTTAAAAGTATGATAGTTATAGAGGCAGTAAGCAGCCTTGTGTACAATATTGAATAATTCAACAGATTATAGTAATCAGATCACTTTCAATTAACAGTGCATATCCAGGAGGCTTTACACTATTACTATACCAATTGCTTACAAAACACAAGCACAGAGATCAAAGGTAATTTTTGTGTAATATATGATGTTTACACAGTATGTCTTAAGTCTGTGTGATGCATGGTTCACAATCAAACAGTAGGTCTTACATCTGCAAGCATTCATGGTATACACTTGTCTGGTTTTACTGAAATTTCTCTCATCAATGTATTTATCATCTCCTTAAAAAGCCAGGTACATGGTGAATACAAATATATAAGTACATGTATTGAGGGATTAAAGATTATGCCCCCCACTAATTATCTAACCTCCCCACCAACTATATTCTTATCAAAAATTGTTAACTGTATAATTTTGAACTTGTAACTACACCAGTGTGGCATACTTTATATCCATTTGTTTTCAAATAACATAAGTCTATGAAGAGATTAAGGTTTTATTAGGATGTATAAATGTAGTCAGATGATTTAATGTTTTATTTAATTCTGCCCATTGAATTTGGATACCAGCAGTAACATCCCAGGGGGTGATCCAGCCAGTTTTAAAAGGGGATTCCAACCCAGGACAAAAGGGGGGAATTCCAACTAAATGATCTTACCATTCAAAAACATTTCCCCCCCAAAAAAACGGGGAGGGTAACCAAACCCCCTGATCCACCACTGCATCCAAGAGTGTTAACAGTTTTCAGATTTGTTATTATTCAAAGACTATAATCTGGTCTAGACTGAAAACACAAAAAGATATGAATAGACCTGGTGATGCAGAGCATGGGAAATTTCTCGAAATTAAAACAAAGATTTTATGGACATTTAATCTTGTCATTTCAAACCATAACACGACATGTCAGTGTGCTCAAAATTAAACCTTATTTATAAATGTTGTCCAAAGAGGGTCGAAGTGTTATGACCTTAATTAAGGTCAAATATATATAAATTTATGTTTCAGTATTTACAAGGTATAATTTTAAGCGCAATGACCTGTCTTGTAATGGTTTCAAATGACAAGATAAAGCCTCCATAAAATCTACCATTTAATTAGCATAACATTTTTAATCAGTTTATATACGTTTTAAAAGCACTTTACAACTCTGCTATAATTAAATATAGATAGTATTCATGCTCAGTCACCATGTAAGTATGCAGAATCTGATAACCTTTAGGACTTTGTTTAAAATAACACATATTCAGACCTAAATATAGAATTACACATAACAACATATATCTTATCTTCCATAGCTTCATTTTGGTTATTTCAGACATGACCAGCAGTTTCAAACATTGTTTTTTGTGTTGTTTTTTAAAAATAATAATTGCAGGTTCAATCAGAAAGACAAAAAGCGTGCCAGTTCAGGGTTATTTTAATATGTTTATATAAGTCCAGTTAGTCATTTTTTCTCTCTAAACTTATAATGACCTTAAATATAATTTGAATATATTCTTAAATATTTAAAACTGTCCTTTCAGATGGTGTAACAGAGAGGGTTACTTATAAAGATTGAACTCCATCTTTCTCAGGAAACCTTGAATGACCTTTGAATGAGGTATTCGTTGGTGTCCTGATCCTTGTAAGTCCCACACCTGGATTTAACACCTGACCTGGCCTTATTGTATGTTCCTAATACCCCCACTATAATTATAAGAGATTTGCATTATTATGTGATGTGTGAGGCAATTAAATAGAAATAATTTCCTTCAAGACATCTGACATGTAGTCTTTATATCAAAATGTTTAAAAGCCAAAATTGTGACATGTACTGTCAACTGCTATACAATGGTTTAAAGTCTTTAGTTTTGTTAACTTTTCTTTTATCTTGATCTAAAAGTGCTGGATTATAAAAACATTGTTTTTGACAAAGACAACTGCTATTCAAAGGTATAAAGTCTTAAGTTTTGTAACCTTTTCTTTTATCTTATAGCCCTGGATTAAAAAACATTATTTTTGACTAAGACCCTCTTTCTTTCCATTCTTCTAAAAAAGCCATTCTTATGCCATCATCATAAAATTATTATCTTTACTTGATATATGCAAAATACATATTACTGAAACTTCAGCATCATAAATTCTACTGGTATAGCTTTGTTGCTGCAAACTTAATAATGTTTTTTTTTTAAAACTTTGCAGTCTGTTATGAGTAATAAGATGAACACTAAACTTATACTGATAGATTAGTTTATTGTCATTAGCTTAAATTTGTATGCATATTTCAGGACCATTATACATATTCTGATAGAAAGTCTCAGTGTATTCAGGAAAAGTCACACAAATTCCTGAAAAAAAGTCAGCAGTAGTATTCAACATTTCTTTTTAGCTATTTCTTCAAATGAATTTTTGGTGTGTGTATATTATAACATTAATACATTATATGTGTTGGCATTTAAACACCTCTTCATTTAATGTCTTCAAACAAAATATCAACAAAATTAAACCACAAATTTTAAATTTTACCAGACAGGAATGCTGGGTTGGCGGTTTGTGGGAGTTAAGACCCTGAAATAATGTTGTAAATATCAACACAACAGGGGGTCATTATAGGGATCTAAATATATTGTGACAGCAAAAAGTACTCTGTTTAAATCAATTGAAGCCTTCATTTGAAATGAAATGCATCTTACACAGAAAAATCTTGATTGCAGGTCAGATTTCAATTTTTGAACTGTATGATGTATAAAAGTGTCTTTCCTCATCATGAAAACACAATAAACCATGATCAAACAATAAAAAAAAATCTGACTTTAATCTGCATTGATCAGGTATCACTTACTTGATGTAACATAACTAATAATAGTAATAATATTATTTCCATGTTTGCATGAAGTTCTATTCATGATATTGTGAAGAATGTTTTTAGAACTATTTTTTTATAGAAATACAGACACACTAAAACTGAAAACATCTGATGACAGAAAGAACCATTGTAAATAAAATTGAGAATGTAAATCAGGAATGTGTCAAAGAGACGACAACCCGACCAGAGAGCTGATATCAGTCAAAGGCCACCTATGGGTCTTCAATAACAGCAAGAAAAACAAGCACCTGGAGGCAGGCTTCAGGTGGCCCCAATTAGACTAATAGACTTATGCCTCAAAGAAGAACTTGGTATTGCACCAAAGAAAAATTGCTTCAACTCTGGAATAGACAAAATGAGATTCATATTTGTCAGCTAGCCAGAACAGTAAGGACTAATGACCTAGCTGTATGGTTCAACATAAGATAGATTGTTTGTCGCTGATTTAATGTATGTTACTGCAAAAATTGGTGTGCCTTTGAAAACCTTACTGGTCCTTTTAGATCCTATGTTTACAAGGATAAGCTTCCTGTTTATAACAAGTGCTCACCGTATTTACATTCAAATGTACTTTCATCTTTCAATACTAATATCTTTAAAGAAAAACATATATCGCCAGTTAAATTGTTTTCACCATTTGATAAATATTTTTCTAATTTTTTTTTCCTTCAAACAAAATGCAGCAAATTTTAATCCTGAAAGATTTCATTTTCTTAAAATATGTGCAAACAAACATTTTGATCCTTTAACATATTGTATTACAAATTGTATTTTAAAGCTTCTTTTGTAAGTTAACACCCCTGAGCTTAGCAGATCAAATATTTGATTAAGGGTAGCAAATGTTAGGGAGGTGACTAAATAAAAAGACAGATTTGTTCACATAAATAAAAGGATGAGCACAAGAATCGTGAGATCTAACAAGACTACAAAACATTATTGTTAATACTGTGACTGCTGTCCTGGTTTAACCTTATAATTCAAATGCATCATTTGTCAGACCTACTTCAATGAAAAACGATCAGAATTAATTGACAGAAAGGATTTGTGCACACAAATTTTTTTAAGTCTGTGAGGGAATAATATTTGTCTTTTTTATACTAGTGGAAGATTTTATATAGGACTTAAGCAATCATATAAAGTTTAATATCAGAGCAATAAATAATATTTTCATTTAGAAAGATTTTCCTCACAATAAATGGTGTTTGCTTTACACTGTCTCTTAGATTATAATTTATATTAACTGTTAATCAAATCAACTCATTCTTCAAGATTATTTTATAATGAGAAATGGGCAACAATAGTTAGTCCCAAAAACTGCTTTTCCTCGACATAATCCCTTAACCCCTTATACTCATATTTAGAGAGGGGCAATACTTCTATTATGGGAATAATATCAACACCCAATGGCTTAAAGTGCCTGAGCTATGATATCTCTGGATGAAACAACTCAGAATCCAACAACAACAAAATTATAAAAACACCATGTGCCTATACATTGACCTCTTTACGACCTTTGCAGATTTGTTTCATTAGGTTACTATCTCATTCATGAATTTCCATCACTTCCTTGTTTTTATACTATAAGATAATAATGATTGACAATAAATGTCTTTTGTATAATATATTTCTTCCTAGATATCTTTTCATGAAGTTATGGATAACAATACATAGAAGTACTTATTTTTAATAATAAGGAAAGATTGAATGATAGCAAATGAGACATCTTTACAAAAGAGACCAAAAGATGTAAAAGTTAGCAACTATGGGTCACTATAAGGCCTTCAATAATGAGCAAATCCAATATGTATACCATTACTATGTACTCAACTTTTTTTCACTCTTTAATACTATGTTCTTGTTTATTGCTTGTTTAAAACTGTACTGAATTCTTCACTCTAAATATGTTCTAGTTTTACGCTAGTAAAACACATAATACTCCCGATCTTATTTATCAGCAACATAAGATCTTTAAATCTTGTGTATATAGACTGTATGAACTTGCTGGCAGCCTGATTCTACCCAGTAATTAAATGATATGTATTGTACAGAATTGTAAGCATAACTGTTAAAAGTCTCTACTTGTAATCCATCTTATTCTCTAAGCCTTTAATCTGACAAAGGATAATACACTACATGTATACAGTTACAAATCACAAGACAATAAAAACCGTGTTACGTTCTTTTATTTCCGATTTTTAAAATTCAAGTTTTCTTTGTCATAGAAAACAATAATAATAACGGATATCACAAATACCCTCATTGTGGTATTAAATATTTAAATTTTGACATTTTCATTTATTCTGTAGGCTATATAAATTTGACACTATTGATAAGTATCAGACAAGGTGATAAATTATCTCCCTTATTATATAATACATCGTATCACAATGATATACATGCTGTGATGTGCAAGGATGAATAGTTTCCGTGTTATTGTGGTACGGTATTCAACCCCTAAACTAGTAATCTTACTAGATAAATAGTAAATTGAAGAAGTCTCTGTGTTTTTGTGGTACGGTATTCAACCCCTTAACTAGTAATCCTACTCGATAGATAGTAAATTAACGAAGATTAAGTACGGTACTATATCTTATACATGTAATCCATCTCGAAGATCGTCAGGTAAAGGAACAAACATACAAATTTCGTGTCACGATATATTAAATCTGATGAAGATTCAAACTGATAAAATAACTCGCCACATGTAATCTGCACATTCTATAGAAATTTTACTTTAAAAATTTAGTACAGTAAAGTCATGTACCAGTGTTATGTCAATATTTGTTTACAATTAGGTTTTAATTGGCAAAAAAGAATGTTTACATCACAAATAAAAGAGCATTGATAAACTGAGAAAAAAAATCCTTTTATAGGCATCATTTTTTAACCACGATATGAACACCACAGACCTAACTTATACAACATGAATAATGACAAAGGGATAATTTAATCTGCCTTCTGTGCTAATTTCATGCATAACAAAGGACGTTTAAATAATTATTATAAAGGTGTTAAATTTACATTAATAATTATAACAAAAAGTCCTTTGATAGATTTCTTATTTGGCCCCGTCAGAAATTAATAATGGAAAGTCAATATTTATCAATAATATTGTCACACCCTTCAATATTTGATCTCTCTATTGCCCCTTAAGGTATTTATTTTAAATACATTATTATAAACAAGATATTTTGGGGTCCTAAGGGGCTATATATGGTTATATTAGATTTTGATCTTCACATAAAAGTTGATTTAACAAAGTAGAAATTGTTATGACACTAGTCATTCATGTAACACGGCACTGTTCTCGTTACACATGTAACAAGGCAGTATAAACAGTTATGTACTAGTAACACAAACATTAGGGAATGTCTCTCGTCTTCAATTTTCATAATATTACATCATTCAGAATAGTATAACACTACAGTATATTTTATACCTATATCTATTTTCTCTTTTGGTTTTATCAAATTCTTAGGTTGCTGTCTTGACTTAAATTTATCCCCCCCCCCCCTTTTCCAAAGTTTAACGATATCTACCAATGATGACTGCAATACATTTGTGTCTTCTTATCTACATATTCAAAAACTATCCTATTTCAAAATTCTTATTACTATCTAGGCCTCTATTAGATTTAATAAACTATGTAAGTAAGGTGTAAGTTGTTATTTTGGTGTCAGATTAAACGAAATAGATGAGTTGTATGTTGATATGACAGCACAAACCCAACAACAGGCTCAGAATGCAAGACAGCAATCCCCCAAAAATGGCCAGTATATTGACAAGACACCAGTCCATATACAAAAGACAAAGAGTTTATGCTGACAAGACAACAATCTAATGAAAGGAAAGTTTGTCCTACAGAAATCAAGAGACACATGGGACGTATGTAGACAATTCAGCAACCCAACAACAACAAAAGATATTGGCTGCATGACACCAGTCCATATACAAAAGACAAAGAGCGTGTAATGAATTTGTCAGTGTTCCAACAACACATGGCATCAAAAACTGGAGTTCAAAATATTCTGGTCATCCATGGTGTGGTTGGACTTTAAAAAATACATAGTTAACTTAAAGATTGGGAAAATTGACAAAACCCTCACATCATTGTGTTCAAACTAGTATTATAACTGTTCTGCACTACTTGAAAAAGCATTCAATAATAAGATGAAAGCTTCCATAGACCCACTTCATTCAGTTATTTAATACTGTTGAAAGCTATTGAAAGTATATCCCCTTTTATACCCAATATGGCTTAACTAAGTCCTTCATTCACAAAATAAGAATACCACCCTACAAGATAAATCCTTATAGATACTGAGTATACATCATAAGGAAATCAAAAGACTTGATTTTCTTTATAATCTAACGTTGATATATTTTGACTATTCATGTGTTTCTGCTATATAAAGGCCTGGGTCGTATGATATCTTTGTAAGGTTATATCTACATTATAAATCTACAAAACTTAATCCCGTAAATATTTATAGATTAAAGTTTAGGCATGTTGTTCTTACTGAACTTTATGTGAACATATTTGTAAATTAACTTTCAAAAAGTAAATTTGAATAAAATAGTAAGTTTTAAAGAGTTTTTTACAAGTTTTTGATCAACATTTCATTAAATTGTTTCAAAGTTGTTATATTACAAATCCCTTTGATATATACACCACATATTGAGGTACATTTGAACACACCTGTAGATTAACGAGGTCCAGGTATGACAAACAAACTATACTTATAGGTAAAAAAAAAATCTTACCTGATTTTGAGGGTTCCATGATAAAAATATAGTATCCAGAAAAAATTTGGGGGATGCAAAACTATGTTATAAAATCCATGAATGATTGCAGGTACACACAGGTAAAAATCAGGTTACTAAATGTTTATGATCCACTTCACTACACCAGAGGCTCACCAGGGGCAGTTTTTTAATGAGAACTTTAAACTTTAATAATGTTTGATGAAAACCATGTCATCAAGAAATAATGTATTCATTTCATTAATTATCTAAACTATTTTGTGTAATGTATACAGTACAAATACAAGGTAAAGATAGACAGGTTTTTTTTATCACTATTCATTTGATATGTTAATGTAAACAGAATATTTTAAATTCAATTTTGGTTAAGTAATCTATGATGTAATATCAGTAGATTCTATTCTGGTAGTCAAAAGGTCATATTTATTACTCAAATGCATTATTTATTCTGCTATGCAAACTTTAAAGAGACAGCCATTTAAATTCCATTTCAATTTTGATTTTTTAAATTTGTGGAAGAATTTCTTCAATGAAATGATTTTTTTAATTGATGTTTTTATTATAGAATTTTATAAAAGTACATCACTCCACTTTTCAAACCATTATATATCTTTTTATTATTATTTTTGATAGTGTTACAAACATGTAAGTTACTCCTCTTTGAAAAGTATATTATTTTAAATACACTTATTATTTTTTAATTGTCATTTTAAAAAAAGTAACAAAAAATTTTCAAAAACTGAATGCCATACAGCCTATCTTTAGGGAAGAAAACAGTCACTGTTATCCTTTATAGGAAGTCAAAGTAGAAAAGCCATAGAAACAGAAAAACAGGCCAAGGAGCAGTGAAATTCTAAGATATGATATGTATTTAAAGCAACCATAGCCATCTTAATAGGTAGACAGGAACTTCAGATATACTTTGACCCATTGGTGGCCTACCACGGTTTTCTGCTCTTCTGATTGATGTCTTTTTGACACATTCCTAAATTTTATTTGAAGCTATACACCTTAAACTGGTCAAGAGGCTTCAAATGTGACATCAGGATAGTGATACAGAAGTTTAACTACTTAGACCAAACAACTACTGAGGTCCCCTGGCCTTTTGATGGAAGACTACTGTTCAAATATCTAAATATAGTCATGATAAAGTTCAGTCACTATAAAACAAACCTTGAAGAAAGTCAATAGGAGCACAGGAGATTCTACAGTTTGGCAATGCTTCTTTGATCTTCTTGGCCTCTTGTGGATGGTTAAATCTAAAGTAGTTTGAACGTCCTAAACACAGCATACATCCTAAAATTAGATAAATGTAACATGAATTTGTGGTAAAATTACGATAATGTATACATTTATATACACTATACATGAATTCTAACATGATGTCCTTCAAACGCTTTGAGTACACACCCGTGGTAAAATATGAATATATTTCATGGGCTGTTCCCATTGTACCCCCACGTCATATGTTTTTTAATGAATGAGCGACTCGACGTCATAGAACAATGACGTCAGAATATAAGCAATTTACAGGAAAATACACGCTTGTGAAACGGAAAATCATCACAACAAGGAAACGTTAATAAATGATGCTAAAATGAGTTATATTAGCCGTTTTTGTATATATATGAGACATATAAGTACAATAATAATTAGATTCATCTAAAATTATCTAAATATGTTATTATAAATAGTTTAAGCATCATCATTTATTCAGTTTGCTCCGTTATTTTACGTCAATTTAATAGTGCGTTTATATATTGGAACGGCAAATAATGCCATCACCTAGAGCGCTTCGATCCAAAATAATTGCCGTATTTGTCCTATTAGAATCGAAATAATTCATGGGGGCTTGAATATATCTAGATTTTACCACGGGTTGTCCCTTTATGCCGATATTTTACCCCTCGCTATCGCTCAGGGTAAAATATTTTTCATAAAGGGCCAACCCGTGGTAAAATCACGATATATTCAAGCCCCCATGAATTATTTCTTAAACGAAAACAAAGATAAAAAGTAACATGCAATTAATTAATCATAATTTTAGAATGTTGTGAAAAAATTCATAAGGAATTACTAGGCTGAAAATAATAGAGTTATGGGATATACACTAAAGAGACAGCAACCTTACCATATATCATATATTGACAGACCAAATTATATCAATAACTGATGCACAAAAATATACTACTACAAAATCAGTCCATTGTATACCCCTTTTAATAGAAAATCTACAATATCATCAATATGTTACCTATTAAACCAAGAGTTCCAAGTGGCATCACGAGTTGGTTGACCGTTAAAAAATATCTGTTTCACAGATGACAATGGATATGTTCCAATTGTTGTAACCACAATCCTTTCCCCTATTCCCAAAAGGGATCTACATGTGGAGCCTCCTCTTTTGACCCTTGCAGAGCACTCAAGATCACCCAGTTTTTGGATAGTTTCTTATACATACCCAAAGCTTTCTGTTAAAAGTTCTCTACCGCCTATTTGCAAACAATTAATCCTGTAATAAGCTCATTCACATTGTAAACTTACTCAAACTCATTTATGTTTGCTCACATTGCAAATTTCAGTCGTAAATCTCAACAAGAAGTACCAGTGTATCAATCATTGAATCAAAACTAGTCTTTTAAAGTTAGACATAAGCACACTTGCTTTTTACATAAAACCTTTATATACAAAAATAAACAGCTCAAACAAATCTTTGGTGTAGACATCAAGTCCATTGACAACCTGAAGTTACAGCCAATACATGGTTCCCTGTTTGATGTTCAAAGTAAACAAACCAGTAGAAATCTAAAAGTTTATCTAGACAACTAGTCCTTGTAATAATTACATTTTAATTAACATAGTGCTTATATCCTCCACTTAACTTTGTTTTTGTTTAAGATTCTGCAAAGAACGTCTTTTCTTTCATGTTTGTGGAATAATTATTTTCCTATTAACTCCTTTTCATAATCTTGTTTTTTTTAAACACCAGATGTAAAAAATAAAACCTAAGCCTTGTTGATAGCAAAGTAATAAAACTTTCAGGAGAGAATCTTAGATATATCTAAAGTACCACAGGAGTGGTGGCTTTATGATTTAATTGGTTTAAATGGAGGAATAAAATTGAGGAGGAGGTCAACCAATCTTAATTCTTGTCATTAACAAGGCAATGACAACATAATGAGGAGGTTTCTATTAATCTTCGTTTTGTAGACTGAGAGAAAGACTGCATTCTTGAATGATATTCTCTGAATCATCCATGACAACATCAAACATTCATAAATGCCCATAATAAAAGTAAGAATCATAACATTGATTGATTGATTGTTGGTGTTCTAACGCCACTTTTAAGCACCATTTTTGGGCTATTTCATTGAGGTCAGTTTATATAGGTGGAAGAAGCTGGTGAGCCCAAAGGAAACCACAACCTTCAATAGGAAAACTGACAATCCTAGTCAACTGAGATTGGAGTCTAAGTGTACTTGCCAGGCCCTGTGCAGGGTTTGAACTCACAACCTCCTGTTGACAGGCTAGTGATTACTGTAGTAGAAATTCTTACACAAATTGGTCCATCAAATACATTGAAACCATGGAACAAATATATGGTCAATATACTACTTCAAATCTTGTAAAATTTCAATAACTTGTTACTTACAACAATAAAGGAGATCATACTTGTTTTTAACAGATAATTTACTGCTATGAACATACTGAAGGTGTCTTATCTACTACTTTTATCTTCCATAGAACTGAAATTGATGTTTAAGTGACCACTGGCTAGTCTGTGTTTATTTACAAATTCATGGTGAATGATAAGTGATGTTAACAGTAAATATTTATCTTTAATAACATGCTGATAGATGGTCAATTGGTCAGTCAAATCATGTATAAATCAACAGTTGGAAACAGATTTTTAATTAATGTTTAACCCTTTTATATTAGTTCAAAGACAACGGAGAATGAAACTCAAATATTTACCAAGAAATATACAAGAGTTCATGTAAAACAATAACTTACATTAGAAGGATAGAATTCAACTGTCTATTCTAGAAGAAGAGGAAAAAGAAGAAGAGAATATTTTATTCCAACTAAGGGCCCCAAAACATAAACATTTGACATGACAATAATTTGAGATCAAAACAAATAACATTCAATAAAATCCTATCATGTAAATATTTTTAAAAGCAACTAAATAATAAAATTTTATAATAAGGGAGACAACTGCAATGCTAAAAAAGTTTCATTTGTGTATTCCAATTCTGGCACCCAAATAATTCAGTCGTTATATTCTGCTCCTCTACAATGAAGACACTAGCACCTGAAGGCCTAGTCAATGGAAAATTGTCTGCTCCTCTACAATAAAGACACTAGCACCTGAAGGCCTAGTCAATGGAAAATTGTCAATTAATTATAAGGGACTAGCTCTGGATTTACCTTTATCCATATCATTGAGCCTTCATATGATTTGCTCACTAAGCCAGAGAGCACAAATCCAAATCTTTCAGGGCCTTGTGAGTGGGAAAGTTGATCATTATAGGAAGGCAATGAATTATTTGGCTTAACCCATTCTGTGGTGTGAAACACAAAAAATATCAAAGTATAAACCACCAAAAAAACTATACTGTGGTCAGGTATAATTGAAACATAATTCTGCCGTGAACAACAGAGCTGAGAAATATGTGATAAAAAATTCAATAGATATAGGAAGATGTGGTATGAGTGTCAATGATACAACTCTCCATCCAAGTCACAATTTATAAAAGTAAACCATTATAGGTCAAAGTACGGTCTTCAACACAGAGCATTGGCTCACACTGACAGTAAGCTATAAAGGACCCCAAAAAATTAATAGTGTAAAACCATTCAAACAGGAAAACCAACAGTCTAATCTATATCAAAAATGAGAAACCAAAAACACCTATGAACCAAACATTAAATGATAACTACTGAACATCAGAATCCTGATTGAGGACAGGTGCAAACAACTGCAGCGGATTTCACGTTTTAATGGTACAAAACCTTCACCCTTATCTGAAAACATAGTGTAACATCACAACATAGAAAGACACACTATAATGTTTATTTCAACTCTGACCATACATATTACAGCTTATCTTGGTGTGCATTTAAAAACTATTTCATCTCATTTTTACCATGCATACTACATCTTGTATCTGATGCCCTGATTAAAAAGGTAAGACAGAGGCTATTCCAGTGAGAGAAAAAATGACTCCAAAGGAAAGCAAGCCCTTCTCTTTACAGAGCAGTATAACTAATCTGTGTGTTGCAGGCTCTTTCATTCTAATACTTTAGTCAGTCATTTCAAATGTTTAATTTGTCTAAATAAACTTATTTTGAAAGTAGCAATAATTCTAAAATGCTCACTTTTACACGTTTCTTAAGATCAATATAGACATGTAAACATATAAACATTTTCTAACAGAATAAAAAAAATCCTATAAATTTTCATTATGCAACAGCTTACCAAAAACTGGGTTAATATCTGTAGAAAAAAGTCTACAGAACTGATGTAAAACAGATGGGGGTCAGATAAATGCAATTTTTGGGGGGAGGGGCATAAAGTTTACAAAGCATTCAACTCACCAGACTGTCTTTTCTTTTTTTCCATTTACATTTTAGTTCACATAAAAACAAATGTTTCCATGCATCTGTTTTCAGTAAAAGGTTTTACATTTCTAATCCAACATTCTCATAGAAAAGTTTATCTACATAAGTATTCTTCCTCCTCTATAACTGTTAAATATTCCACTAATGTATATTCTAAGGTTTAATTTTCAAGCAATAATATTATTCCATTTTTCACCAATAACTGCTAAATCACAATACACCATTTTTACATCTATAATTGTATAACAAGTCCAGGATTGAATACATCTGTTACAACACTAAATTTATCTCTAATTTTCTCTTTTTATCAATATTTTGTTATCCTAACTTGAAATAGGCAAATTATTCCAATTAATTTAATAGGCAAAAGATAACAGTCTGAGTTATTGAGATTGTTTAAGTATTCATTGTTGTGATGAAGATTAATAAAACACTAAGATGACTTCAACAATTCTTATCTATTTATCATGGAGGAAATAATTCTCTCTGCAGGAGTTAAGACTATTTACGGGGCTCATTAAAGGGAGATTATCACCTATAGTGCCAATGTCACCACTTAGCTTTCACTTTGATCTATCAGGGCTATATTTAGCTTCTTCTAAAACCCATTAGAGAATATTGGTTTTTTTTTTATTTAGCTTCTTCACATTTGCCTAATGTAAATTCAGAAGTTTATGCATGCATTTTTTAATGTTAACAAAATGTGCAATCTTTTATTGCGATTTTTGTAAATGATGCATACAGAAAAATACAATTTCATTTTAAAGTGTGATAAAGGTATTCCTTTGCAATTTTTGCAATAAAAACATTTTATTTCTGATTTTCATTTTAATTCACATCAATATGTCACCATGTTTCTCATCAGTACAAGATTTACCTTTCTCATCCAATATTCTCATAGGAAATTTTACCTGCATAGAATATCTCTGTCTCCTCTAGATGTTTAATATACAACTAATATATTCTTAGGTTTAATTTTCAGTCTATAAAGATAAATTAAAGTCTAATCTTTCTATAAGCATTATGATGACAATCTGTGAGGCTGTAAATCATATTAAACCATAGTTTCCCCAGCTATATATATGAGGTATGACAATGCAAGTACTTTCACACAGGTATTAAAATGTGACATTATGTTGTAGTAGTGATGAAATGTCCATGATGAATCAATAACCAGTTCTGAAATACAAAGTCTCTCACAAACTCTCAGAAGTAAATGTAGTCTAATAAAGATGATAGTTGTAAAATCCCCAAGTGTATATGTAAGCTACAATGATCTAGTTTGTCAACAGTTTTGACATTTCGTTAATCAATGCAACAGAAAATGTAGGTCGCAGTGATTTAATTATTAAGAAATATTGTAACTTTACACTGCTGTTATTTTATAAAATAAGTCAGAAGATGTAAATTAAAGATACTACTGATTACATTTGTATTAATAAAATGTATTGATTTTTTAAATTTATATAAAAAAGTTTGCGAAAAAACAGTTTTGCTAAATACTGATGAGATGGCAAAAAATAAAAAGTTAAAGTAAAAAAGTTTCAAAACCTTACACAGATTGACTGTGTTTTCTCAATTAAAACATCAGGGGGATGCTGTATAGGACAAACAAAAATCAACACAGCAAGGTCAAATATAAGAGACTCTAAATTTCCAACATCTTTATTCTGTATCCATATTTGCACAATTTATAGCAGTAATCAATCTATATGGTAAACACATTATGGTACAGATGTTCAGTGGCTGATTGTCATTGATTTAATTAAGCCTAACTTAACAGAATTGACACTTCAGATAATAGCCATTATTACATACTTAGGACTTGTAACACATAGGGGGATGACTGCACAATATTGTCTCTCCTGTGATATCAATTAACTCAGTTATCATACACAAGTTATAAACACAATTTATTCTTATTTTTGTAAGTATTTTTGTATATGAAAAGAGTGCAATTAGGAGATCAAACATTCATATTATTGGAGATTCCAATGTTAATTGTCAATAGAAATATAGGCCACACACAAGGCAAATTAAACCAAATTATAAGATACATATGGATAGTAATAATCTGACTGAAAATAATTAACTATGTTACACAATATAAATTATGAGTGCGATCAAATACCAAAGTTCAGTTGGAAACAACAGTATAAAATAATTTTAAAGACCATATAAATGTATGTAATGTAGAATGGTAATGTCAATATCAATGCACATTAAAAACTTGTCACTGTATTTATATCTCTCTAAAATGAGGGAAATCTAAACACAGTAAAAATATCATCCCTTTGTAAATTGATCAGTCAGGATCCTACTTCGTCAAAATTATCTCCCCATTACGCCAGTTCATTTTCACAATCGTAAAAATGGAAGCCATTGTAGCGATGATGCGCTACCAATTTTGCTCTTGGAAACCGATAAATTTATCCACATTGCACCAATACGATCCTTATATGTCAGTTATATTTTAAAAGACAAATGTATCAACTAGCTAATGAGCATCAGTTAATGATCTTGTCTGCATTGATTCAACTTAAAACTATTGTCTGATCGGTTGTTAGGTGGAATTTTCGAAAAATCATAAACATTTAAAAAAAATCTAATTAAATATTTCGTGGAAGGGCAGACTAGATTTTTTTTAGTGGTTGAAGACTATAAACCCTAGTTATCACACACAAAAAATTAGAATTTTTCGAAGATATGCATTTTCATCATCCAACTTGTAAGACTGTCGTCAAGTACTTTCAGTAAAAAAATAGCTATTCGAACACACCTTCCCTGTTTTTGTGACTCATTAGATAGGTATTTCACTTGACCCATATATTTCATCTTTTAGTACTGTTATTTTTGTGTGTTATAAAGTCAACCTATAGCTTTAATATATAAAAATGATAGAATCTGAAGCGAGACGATGTATGAAATATTCTTACTTTGAACGATATCAAGACAAAATACTCAACTCAAACACGCCCTAACATAAAAAGGTGCACTCGATTTTCTCTTTTCGATACAATTGTTACCTATTTTTTGGAATTTTTTCTACAGTCACATAATGGAAGGTCAGACACGAAAATTACTGAACTAATAGATTGATATTTTTTCCGTCCGTGGTAATTTTTTCAAAAAAATCGGAGGTTATGCATTTTTGTCATCCAACTTGAAAGATACCCATGTCGTCGACTTGATATCTAATTGTTCTGCTTAACTATGTACTAGATAAATTGAAAACTTATGCAAATGGTGTTTTTGAAATAAAACACCTCGTAATTAAGAAAAAAATTGCAGTTTTGTTTGTTTCTATTAACTTTTTAAAAATTTGTCACTATAGTAAACAATACAATAAACATTTATCGCCTTCTCTAATAGAGAGCTTCGATTCTTTTGTTCTATTTCAACCTGGTTTCCGACTGTGATGACCTATACACAAATCAAAAAGCAGACAAAAGACACTTCTTGTGATTACAAAATATGTAGGGTTCATGTTATGGCTTATGGTTCAATACCTATATTAAAATGACACCCATACAGTATATTAAAATGACACCCATACAGTATATTAAAATGACACCCATACAGTATATTCAGCCATAAAAAGACCGAAATGACAAATGTAAAACAATTAAAATGAGAAAACAAAAGCTGAGGCTGATTTATGTACCAAATACTGACTGAAAAACAAACCCAATATACAGCAACAAACATCAACTGCTGAATTACAGGTTCTTACATGGGACAGACACCACTTAGTTTGAAGGCGACAAATCTCCCTCTAACCTGGGACATTGGTATACCAGAACAACATAAGAATTACCAATACAGTTGTGAAAACTTATAATTCTTCATCCTAGCAATATCATGTTCTTCTGTTTTTGGCCATTTACAGGAAAATGCTTTTCTCAGACAAGTTAATGTATCTACACAAAATCTGCTGGATGTGTACTGATTGATACTTAAGTCTAGAAGATCATGACTGTATGTTGTCTTTTGGGAAATTTTGGTTGTTTTTTGTTGTCTTACTCTTTATTTATACAGAATTTTCTAAAAACTTTATACCATAAATAATAAAGTATATAAACTGTTTGAAGATGTAAGAAGGATACAAAATATATTTTGAAATGATGCCCTGGAAATTTATTTATTAGCTTTATACATATTTGTTTCTAAGTATCTGCTATGCCATTTCTAAATTCTTCTATTTCTCCATTTTTCTCAAATTGAAGCCAATCCAGAAACAACAGACACTATTAATCAATCTGTAGAACTACTTACTATTCTTGTTTAAATTAAATCAACTTGCAAAAATAATAGCTTAGCTGAAGCTGATTGTAAAGGGAGTTAACTCTGTAATTGCAAACTTGTGTTATTGATACTTATAGAAAATTGAACATTATGTTGATATGGCAACTGGAGAGAAAGTAATTTTACAACTCATTAAGAATCTAATTGACATGATGCATCTTCAGTCATCTTATTCTCACATTTTTTAGACACATGCTATAATGTATATCCTGAACTGTAGACAGTTAAACATCCTAATTACCCAATCTAATGTTTTCTCTAATAATTCCATCATATCCCATTAATGAGGAACAAGCATTGTTTCCTTACCTGTGATTTCAATTTAGGGAATTCTGCCATTTCCAACACAAAAATCTCCACCTATATTCTGAATTTGTATCACTTCTTTACCTTAGTTAACATTTTGGGAGTGACAAAAAAATGATGCTTTGCCAATATCACAATGCCAACTGTGTTACCGGTTTAACATAGTAGGTCATCTAGTTAGATGGTATTTATAGAAAAGGTATCAGTAAACAAGCCCTCCAATAAGAGTAATACTCATACTCAGAGAAAGGCTGAAATCTGTGGTGTCATGGTAACTAGTAAAGATCTAGATAGGAAACCAATCACCTATTAAATTCCTAAAATTTAAAATTTAAGGAGAAAGAATTCAGTATCTGACAATTGAACTTCATTCTATTATTTCCCAATATTTCCTTACTTGCAATTTTCCAAGTAATAAAGGGGCATAACTCAGAAGCAATAAGTGACTTACTGCCTAAATTTGAACTGTCTGTGAGTAATGGTTCTAACCATAGTGTATGAGTTTCATAAAATTTACAAGAGGCAAACTTAAGTTAGTGTGGAAAAGAAAAACAAATCTATTTTCCAAGTTATAAAGGGACATAACTCTACAAGGGTAGGTGACTCACTGGCCAAATTCAATCAATGCAAAGTCTGCAAGTTTTGGTCATAAGCATTGTGTATGAGTTACATAACAAATATGATAAAGTTTGGATGAGGAAATCTGAAGTAGGAGTGCAGAAAGAATATTTGACTGGACAGAAGAGCAGAAGAAACTCCGAAGGAAGGAACTCCAAAGGAAGGACCAACAGTCAATGGTTACATATAAAAGATCTGGAGGCTGAGACAGCATCTATTGTCAAGGTTATACTGGACCCTTCACTTTTCAAAATATACAGACTCAACGTCTAAATAAATTACCATTGGGTCATTTACAAAATGAAAGTGAAATAATATATTTAACAGGAAGGTCTATTAGTGAGCGAACTCATTTATGCTTAAAAGACTTTTGATCAGTACTAGCAAATGCCTTCACTTAAACATCAAACCTGATCAAAAGATTTAATATAACTTACATTCACTTACATAGACTGCAACAGCTGTAGCATTTGTACCTGTGTACACATGTTTTATGAATGAAAATGTTCAGGTGATAGCTACAATGTGTCTACAATGTGTCTACAAGCCTATAGGGGAAATCTATAAAGAAATCACAAGTATTTATGTCAGAAAACTTTTAAACTGAAATAAAACTTAGGAACTATTAAGGTACAAAGGCTATCTTTCCTCATTAACATCATTCACAAAACAATTAACTTCTTCCAGAGTAAACAGAGATCTGACTGAATGCCAAACCAGTAGGAAGTAGAAAGAGAGAACAACAACTTCCCATTATACCTTTAATTGTGATGACAGACACAGTAATGAGTATTATTACTTTAATATATGATTAATTACCAGGTAATTCTTAGGATTGTGCTTTTCTAACCCAATGTTCTTTTCACTTACATGATACACCAAAGTCTCATACTCTCTTTCAAGTCCAATATATTTTAAGATGTATTCCTATATTATTATTGTGTTGTTTTATCAACAAAAGTGCAAACCTAGAAATACATTTTATAACAAAATCATTTGTTGACAGTATTTGATATGTAAAGATTTAGATAGATATATGATCCATGAAATGAGATTAAGGTCAACAAGAACAAATATTACAGCATTATAGCATTGTTTTAACCAATATCCTTAGTTTCCAAGAACTGAATGGAAATATACAATAACCAGTACACTGTAGTTAATGATTGCAGCATTTACATCAGCCACAGTGTTTAGATTCTCATAAAAGCTCAACTGGATCTGACCTCTTGACACTAAACTGGCCAATGTCAGAGTCATTCTGGATAACTACCTAAATTTAAAAAGAAGACACCTACTTTGGAAGCTCATATACATACCTAGTGGCATGGTTTTAGTTTATGAAAACTTAGGAGGATTTTTCACATGCACAAATTAATGTCAAGGATTTCTTGAACATTGTTCAGGTAAATAGAAAATGATTGAATAAAACTCAACATTAAAATCAGGTGATTTAATATTAAAAGGTTAGACAATATTTGGTCGTTAGTGTAGCTATTAAGAGTTCACTTTCATATTTAACTGACAATGAAAAGTCCTTCATGTATAGCATTTCATAGTGCATGGAAAACCATGTACTATGAAAATTAGAGGGCTAAAAACTGACTTTTCATTGGACGAGAAGGGGTGAGTATGTTCTAAATGTATTTCACTAACATTATTTAATCATGATATTATTTTCACAATTACAATCTTTGAAATTACTTCTGGTTTTCTTCCCTATGTTTCATGATAATTTTCTTTTTAAAAGGATGATATTGACTTGAAAATTTCAGGAAATTTTTTCAATGATAATTTGTGAAATTATTTCCCATTATAATACATTTTTTTAACAATTTCGCTTTATTTCAAATAAATTATTATTATTTCATAGTATTTTTAAAGGATAAGTTTTTTCTAATAACTATTCAATAAGTTAACTACCAAGATAGAATTTCACGGCAAAGGAAAAAATATCACAGGGAAATATTTTCCTCCAGATAAAATAACCAGATGCTCCGCAGGGCGTAGCTTTATACGACCGCAGAGGTTGAACCCTGAACAGTTGGGGCAAGTATGGACACAACATTCAAGCTGGATTCAGCTCTAAATTTGGATTGTGATTAAATAGTTGACACAGCATAGGTTTCTGACACAGAATGAATGTGTTCTAATGAACTTAAAATTTTTGTTTTCTCTTAGAGCAATTCACTATGCTGTTGAATATTAATCCTCTCAAAAAAATGTTTGAAGAAATTTTCTTTTTTATTTATGAAATTTCAAATGAGAAAAATTGAACCCAATTTTTTTAATCACATCCCCCTTTCCCTTATTCCAAAACTAATCTCAATTAAAATTTCTAATGGAGTTTGCAACAATAACTACTCATTTAAATACATCATAAAATATTAAGATGTAAAAAAACTGCTTGTTATCACTGAATGGTAAAGATTATTTAATTTATCAGTTGGTAGTAAAAAGTGAATATACATTGTATATTGTATATAACAAAGATTTAAGTTTATTCTGGACAAAGAAAGATAACTCCAATTAAAAAAAAATCTTGCTATTGCACAATATTTTGCAATTAGATATTTCTTGCTTACTATTCTGGACAAAGAAAGATAACTCTAATTAAAAAAAAAATTGCTATTTCACAATATTGTGCAATTAGATATTTCTTGCCATTGCGCAATACTGTGCAATTGAAAAGACTTGCTATTGCACAATACTTAATATAATAATTTTAGATCCTGATTTGGACCAACTTGAAAACTGGGCCCATAATAAAAAATCTAAGTACATTTTTGGATTCAGCATATCAAAGAACCCCAAGATTTCAATTTTTGTTAAAATCAGACTAAGTTTAATTTTGGACCCTTTGGACTTTAGTGTAGACCAATTTGAAAACAGGACCAAAAATGAAGAATCTACATACACAGTTAGATTTGGTATATCAAAAAACCCCATTTATTCAATTTTTGATGAAATCAAACAAAGTTTAATTTTGGACCCCGATTTGGACCAACTTGAAAACTGGGCCAATAATCAAGAATCTAAGTACATTTTTAGATTCAGCATATCAAAGAACCTAACTGATTCATTTTTTGTCAAAATCAAACTAAGTTTAATTTTGGACCCTTTGGACCTTAATGTAGACCAATTAGAAAACGGGACCAAAAGTTAAGAATCTACATACACAGTCATGACAGTTAGATTCGGCATATCAAAGAACCCCAATTATTCAATTTTGATGAAATCAAACAAAGTTTAATTTTGGACCCTTTGGGCCCCTTATTCTGTTGGGACCAAAACTCCCAAAATCAATACCAACCTTCCTTTTATGGTCATAAACCTTGTGTTTAAATTTCATAGATTTCTATTTACTTATACTAACGTTATGGTGCGAAAACCAAGAAAATGCTTATTTGGGTCCCTTTTTGGCCCCTAATTCCTAAACTGTTGGGACCTAAACTCCCAAAATCAATACCAACCTTCCGTTTGTAGTCATTAACATTGTGTTTAAATTTCATTGATTTCTATTTACTTAAACTAAAGTTATTGTGCGAAAACCAAGAATAATGCTTATTTGGGCCCTTTTTCGGCCCCTAATTCCTAAACTGTTGAAACCAAAACTCCCAAAATCAATCCCAACCGTTCTTTTGTGGTCATAAACCTTGTGTCAATATTTCATAGATTTCTATTAACTTAAACTAAAGTTATAGTGCGAAAACCAAGAAAATGCTTATTTGGGCCCTTTTTGGCCCCTAATTCCTAAAATGATGGGACCAAAACTCGCAAAATCAATACCAACCTTCCTTTTGTGGTCATAAACCTTGTGTTAAAATTTCATAGATTTCAATTCACTTTTACTAAAGTTAGAGTGTGAAAACTAAAAGTATTCGGACGACGACGACGACGACGACGCAGACGACTACGCCAACGAGATAGCAATATACGACGAAAATTTTTTCAAATTTTGCGGTCGTATAAAAATAACAACAACTACTGGGACATTTTTTCTTCCGGATCAAATTTCACCCGGTTATAATTTTGCTTTACATAAATAGTCCCAAATAATAGGATAATCCCTTACTAAGAACATGATTTACATAATTTACATTCATTCTTCACAATTAAGAGACACCAAATTCTACAATTTCATTGGTCAAGAGTACTTTGCTATATTCTAACAATCAAAATACATGGTGAGTTTTTCTAATCCAACAGTACTAAATTTTCATCAAAATTGAAAGCAGTATTCTAAATATTTGTTTTTTTCAGCCTTAGTTCATTCTGTAGATCTTCACATCTGGAATCTGGGGAGGATGCTATATAACATCCAGGTGTGAACAAAACTGTATTCAAGCTCCAATTATTTACCTTACAGCAAACACATGTGTAAAGTTTCCTCTGTACTTAAACTGTGTAGCGTTTTTTTGCAATTGTTAAGAACATTAATCTTGTACAACAGATTAATCTATATTTTAAAGTTGCTTTACAGTGTATTTATGTATTTTTACCAAATTATGTTCAGAAGGGTTCTATGAACTTCATTCCAATAATATTTGATTATTATTTTTTTCTGCACTGTAAAGATTTATATTTAAGAACAGGGTTTGACAAAATCATAATGGTACAGGTTACAAAAAGAGCTAAACCACTGAATTAATTGCTCCATTGCCTTACTATGTCAAATATCTTCATTTTCAAATAATCACAGCATAGCTATTTTGTATTAATAGATCAACAATCAGTGGCATATCAGGGATAGGGGTTAAGGGCATACAGCCCCTTTTTAACGGCTAAAAAAAAAAAAAACAAGAGCAACACTCAGAAACATCCCACCTGCTTTACTGACCATTGATTTTATGTTGAAAGTCTTAAAAGATAAAATTTTTAATACAAGTATCACATAAACTTGACATATTCAAAGATCCATGACAATGAGGTCAAGGTCAGGTAAATCCTGTCAGACAGACATTAACACCTTCCAATTATTCCATAAGCCAAACATAGTAGACTGATTGCTTATGGTAATGGAAAAACAGAACAAAACACAAAAACTTCACATTGATCAATGAACCATGAAAATTAGGTCAGACAGACATTTACACCTGACAATTATCCTATAAACCAAATCAGCTAACCTATTACTATCATGCAGTATTTGAAAAACAGACCAAAAACACAAAAACAAAACATTGACAAATAAACAATGAAAATAAGGTCAAGTTCAGATGAAACCAGTCATACTGACATATACCCCTTACAATCCTTCCATACACAACATATAGTTGACCTACTGCTTATCATGCTTATAGTATCTGAAAAATGGACCTGATCACAGAAATTTAAATTTAACCTTAATGAAATGACCAGTCAAAAAACTATTGATCTCAGTTCCTTTAGCTTTTATTAAAATAACCAATATATTCTTTATATTTGAAAGTTAACTTGGAAATTATTTTATTTTAAATATGATGTCTTTAAACCTTTTGATATTGTAATTGTTCTAACATTTCACAATGCTATAGATATACATTAGTGTTTATTTTTGTTGGAACAATCAATTTAAGAAAACAATATCTCTATTCAGCATCAGCTGTTTTATCTTATCAAATTTTCAAATCTCATTAAATATCTGCATTTTCTGTATCTTTCTGTATATTTTCTTTACCGATTCCATGGAATTTTGATTTGATGAATAATAGGATTACATAATGTACGAATGATGACGAAAGTGTAGAAACTTACATGAGGCTGTTTAGATTTTGTCTAATTCCAAAAAAAAAACCGAAAACTTACCAGACAAAATCAGAAGGGGATCAATATCATTTATCAGAAGAATTTAATTATTTTACCAAAAAGCTGATTGATTTCCTATAAATTAGAGCCAAAAATAACACAGCTACAAAATCTGATGATATGACTAGGAAAACATAACTCTATAATCAGATAACATCAGTACTGCATTTGTTATCCTCAACAATTTTTCTTTGATGATTTTTGTACAAAAAGAATAATTATCCACATGTTGCTTTGTAAAAATGATTGTTCATAATGCCAGGAGCATATCAAGAAATTTGCAATAAAAAGTTTCATACAATAAACTAAGAAAGGCTTGTAGTCAAGATCTCTCTGAGGTTTTTTTTTGGGAGGGGGTGCCATAATACTCTTACTTTAAAAAGTCAAACAAATCAGTTAAAATCTTCTTGTGTCATTTTTTTCAGATCAAATGAAATTAAAAATCTGTGACAAAGAGGGGGGTTACCAATTATATAACTTTGTAGTACAAAAAAAAATGTTCATCAACAACAAGAATGCCATGACTTGTAACAGGTTTGAACTTGGTTTTTATTTAAAACTTTCTGTTCTCGAACCAATCAGGGAAAATATGACGAGGAGTCCTTTATCAAGCTTAAGAATTCCATAAGAAAGCGAAATATATGAAGGTTTGTATTTCTATCATTAACATGTGAAAATGTTTTTTTGTATGTGAATGGTGAATGTCATGGTGCCCATCAAAGGCCATTGGAACAATAAACATTCTTATCCTTTATTCTTACACAATTCCCACCATGTTGTTAGGCTGAGAACATTTTTGTGTCTATTTCCCATAAGGCCTAGTGACAGTACTGAATACACATCATCACCTGAGTATGTTACATATTTGGAATATATCTGTCTATACAACTGCATGTCTGTCTATGATTTATGTGCAGATTTTGTAACATTTATAGCTCTTCAGTGTTTAATTACCTAATTTAGTAGCATCATAAGATGAGAATTATAAGATTTATTAGATGCTGATCAGGAGATCGTCATATTTTGACAGTGCCTGTCTCAACATGTGCGTAGGGACAGACATTTTCCGTGGCACATTGGAGTAAACCCATTAGCGGATCCAGGGGGGGTTCCGCAGGTTATAAACCCCACTTTTTTGGGCCGATCAATGCATTTGAATGGGAGCATATAGTTGGAACCCCCCCTTTACTCTGGGTTGGGAACCCCCCTTTTTCAAATGCCTGGATCTGCTCCTGAAACCCCAACCAATTTCTAAATTGTGTTTGAATATTCTCTACTGGAATTTTGAGCCCTCTCCTTGAAGATACTTTAAAACAAAACCCAGCTATATTTTCTATTGTTTATAAACTCAGGTTATGTTAAAGGAAATCTTGAGAGTTCTTGGTGAAAAAATATTCTTTTTCTTTTCTCAGATGCTCTATTATTTGACATGACGGCTATTGTGTAATGAATGCTGTGTTACATATCCATCAGAGTTGAATAGGAATCTAATGGGATGAAAGAGGGGGAAGGGGAGGAGGTGCTCTATTATTTGACATGATTGTCGGGACAGCTATTGTGTAATAAATGCTATGTTGCACATCTTGATAGAGGGTTGCTGCTCACAAGGAACTCATTAAACCAAGAGTTCCAAGTGGTGAAGTTGAAATCATCCCTTCATGAATTTTACAGACGCCATCATGAGTTGGTTGACCGTTACGGAATAACCGTTTCATCAGAGTTGAATAGTACCTGATAGGTATGGGGTACTGTAAATTCATTTTCTGTATGGATTTCATTTTAGATTTTTTAACAATGGACCAAATGTGAGATTAATCATTGTCATCAAATGGAGCATACAAACTATGTTATCAAACTTTAAAATACAAGTTTTCATTTTTGCTCTACCAATCTTATCACATTTTTTGCAATAAAAACATTGATTTTTTTTCTGATATAACAGTTTATAAAGAAATAGACATCAAATTAAAATCACAAAATAGAAAGACATTTAAGTATATTTTAAATGCAAAAGATTATAGCTTATAAAATCAAACAGTTTTTCTCCTTCCTTCAGGGGCAGATCCAGCCATTTTCAAAAGGGGGTTCCCAACCAAGGATAAAGGGGTTCCAACTATATGTACTCCTCAAAATGCATTGATCATCCAAAACGAAGGGGGGTTCCAATCCCAGAACATACCCCCCTCTTTTGGATCCACCACTGTTCCTTGATAAGATAAATACAGAGGCGGATTTAGGGAAATGAAAATTTCTGGATCCGCCACTGAAATTATTTGGACTTTGTTAACCCATTAGATATAAATTATATATTATATCATAGGAGTCTAATTAATATAACTATCTCATTTGTTTTCAATATTATAATTGGTTTTCTGTTCAAGAATATTAAACTTGGTGAATACATTTGTCTTTTACACTTTTTTTTACATGCATATTTAATTTGATAATTAGATTCCTAAATTATATAACAGATATCATGTTAAAGAGTACAGTAGTAACACATTATATAAATATACCTTAGAATAGATACAGTTTATGTCTGAGGCACTGTTTTGTACTTCAGATAAATTTTCAATCATGTTTTCCAATTATATCAATTTGCTGGAAATGTCTAATTAGAACTCTAAAATAGATAATTGTTCTTACCACAATTTGGACCTTGGTGACAGAATTCTGCCTGGGCCGTCACTTGGAATTGAGAATCCATGGTAAATCCAAAAACCAGAGAAATATCACATGTTATTATTATCCTGTGCAACTCATCATAACTGAGGGGGGTTAGTCAAAAAGATGAATCTTCATTGGGGCATTCAAGGGGGGAATTATTATGTAAAAGTAATTAATTCCACAGTTTATCTGATTATGTAAAACATTCCAAGACTGATAAGGACCTGCTTTTATCAAAATGAATGTTATTTTTATAGAAATCTGGTTAGAAATAATGTTGTTTACATTTTTAAACTCCATCAATGAAAGCCTATGGATAAAAAGTATTATCATTTTTCATTTTGTATTTATGAGGTTTTTGTGACCTTGTTTCTAGTAAGGAATGCTTGCCTTTAAGACCTAGGATTAAGTATTTCTTTATTTATTATGGGCAGTTTCCATTTAACATTAGGCCTGCAACAGAGTCTAAAAATAAAAAATCTTATTGTTATTACAGTTTACATCTGAGGTTGAAGTGACCATGTCCCATTTAACTTTATGATAGCCTTAAGATGAAAAACTCCTTTTTGTACAGTCCAATTTATCATTTTTTATACATGAGGTTTCTGTGACCATGTTCTATTTTATTTATTTTTTAAGTCAAGTAATGATAGCCTTTAGATGAACAACTTTCTTTTTTCAAATTTTTGTAAGCCTTTAGATGAACAACTTTCTTTTTTCAAATTTTTGTAAATCCAATTTTATCATTTTGTATACATGTGATTTTCGTAACATACCTACTTATTTCTAGGTGGTTTAATTGACCTTCGGTCAGAAATTAAAGCTTCCAGATGAGAACAATTTTCTTCTCCTTAAGAATGTAATTAGGTGAGGTTTTTGAATTCATGTCAAATGTTCGGACTCCTTGGTGTTTTTTCATACAATACAATGTAAAATATTTTGCCCCATAACACCCATTTATTTTTCATATAATACTAAATAGCCCATGAAAGGTCATTTGCCAAAATTTTAGGAGATTCTTAATTTTCTTTCTTTTGTGTTGAGACCCAAAAAATACCAATGGAAATATAAGGTAAAAGTCTGAGTCAGCCTTTTCCCGCCATATTTTTAATCTCAAATATCTCGAAAAGGAGGTCCATGACCTATCAATATTTTTCGCTTATTTTTATCCTTAACGAATGTTCTACCGGATTATAGTATCAATTTTAAATTCTTGATTTATTAATTTTCGCCTAATCTCACCTAAGTACATCCTTAAATACAATTGAAAATACAGAAATTTGGTAGTTACAGTACATGAGGCAACATCCCTAACTCAAAATCAAACATATTTCAACAGAAAAAGGACTTTTATTGTTATTTTTCATCTTGAAAATACAATTTAGATCAGAGACAATATATACATGTTTCTGTTAAGATTGAGGCTGAGTATCAGCATACATTAGAATTGAAATTGTTTTTTAGTTGGAGGTGACTAAGCTTATGTGCATTTGTTTATCTAAACATAAGTCAGAATATGCTTTAAAAAATTATGTTTTACTTTCAGATCTTAATTCATATCTGATTTAGTTGATTCATGTAGCTATCTACTTGATATATTTATAGTTGGAAAACAGAAAAAAACTGATTTAATGTAAAAGCATGTTGTTGAACTTTCTGCTTTTTTCAAATTACAGCATTACTTATGATAAGAATTGGTTACAACATTTTTTGCAAAGGTTTCTTAATATTCTCAACAATATATTGGACGGAGAGTTGTCTCATTGGCACTCATACCACATCTTCCTATATCTAAGCATTGTTTTTCTGTCAAGTATATATATACTGGCAAAATGAGTCACAAAAGTATTGAGTTTTTGAACAAATTTGAAAATTCAAAGCATGGCAAACAGGAAGTTGATGTCAACCAGATATATAAAGCTGGAGTCTACAAATCCACAATAATTTGAAATACAAAAGAAAAATTCGGAAGAAATTTTATGAACTTCAAATAGAACGAAACCATGTCAATCCAAACTCAAACCATAAATAGAGAATGTGTCCAAGGGACACAGATGATGCTCGTGCTAGCATATAACCTTATATTGGACCGCAACTACATAACTGTAAAAGTGACTCCACCCAAATTTGAACTTGATCTGTGTTTAATAGTCATAAGCCTTGTATCTAAGTTTCATAAAATTTGGTTGAGACAAACTAAAGTAAGAGAAAGAGAACCAAAAATCCTGAATTTTTTCAATTTGTAAAGGAGCATGACTTTAGTAGCATCATAAGATGAGAATTATAAGATTTATAAGATGCTGATCAGGAGATCGTCATACTTTGACAGTGCCTGTTTCAACATGTGCGTAGGGACAGACATTTTCCGTGGCACATTGGAGTAAACCCCAGCCAACTTTTAAATGGTGTTTTTAATTTCCACTCTGCAGCAGTGGTGCAAAACCTTTTATTTGTGAGTATATACAAAGGCCCATGGCAGCACCATGAGCAATGTGAATGATGCCAGTAAAACTTGAACAATGAAACTTTTATCTGTCAATACACCAGGATTATGACGGATTGATACCATACAATCATAACATGTACAATATCTATACAGTTCAGGATTATGACCTGTTTGAAAGCATCAATTCACAACAATATAATACCTATAGTTAACAGGATTATGACCTCATTGAAAGTTTACAGGGTGTTGAATACTTCCACTTTGTACTTATAGAGATCAGGATTATGACCTGATACTAGCTGATAGATACATTATATTTTCAATAATGTGAGGTTAACCTATTAGACACCTCTTTCATATACCTATAATTCTTATATGATTTGCATATCTATAAATACTTGAATTGCATTGGTCAATTAGAATTTTTCTCTTGGTTTACACTTCGATAAACCATGTTTCCGAAACTACTTTTGTAATCTATTCATGCGCGATACACATCCTTGCAGGAATACTTTAATTTTCAGCAAATTGAGATTAAAAAACAAATGCATAACAGTTGTTTCTGTTCTAATGCATATAAAACAAAAAAATAAAATAAATAAATAAATGCACTATAGCTCCGAAAATATATATAAGTAAATTTAAATAAATTCCGAGAAATTTCATGAAGGATTTGGCGAATTTACGTCATGGCAAAACACGACATCATACGAATGAAAACTTCTAAGGGAAAGATTATTTCGTTACGTGTGCTATTCAAATTTGGATAATATCTCATTAAAATGAAGTTTTAGAGGTAGGTGTTATTTTATTTTAAATTCTGTTGCATTTATCGAACATTTATGGACATTAGAAAGTCCTTAGTTACGACCTGTCAGTTGTGCATGTGATGGTGATTATAGTAACCTTTACACAGAAAATGTTAATCAAAATTGAGACTATTTGGCTTCAGAATTGTAAGGATTAAACACATTTTTGCTAGAGGTTATTGATGTGTAAACTGGGGCTCTTACTCGCAAACTTTGCATAAAAGTCCTAAATAAAGTTCAGGATTATGACCTCATTGATACCTTTCATTCACAACATGAGGTTTACCTTATAGATTCCTCTTTCATATACTTATAAAGTTCAGGATTATGTCCTCATTGATACCTTTCATTCGCAACATGAGGTTTACCTATTGTATACCTCTGCAATACACCTATAAAGTTCAGGATTATAACTTAATTGATACCTTCAATTCTAAAAATGAGGTTTACCTATGAGACACCTCTTCAATATACCTATAAAGTTCAGGATTATGACCTCATCTATACCTCACATTCACAACATGAGATTTACTTATAAGATACCTCTTCAATAAACCTATAAAGTTCAGGATTAGGATCTCATCAATGCTATTAGAGATGTACCTGTTAGATACCTCTTCAATATACCTATAAAATTCAGGATTATGACCTCATCAATACCTTACATTCACAACAGGCGAGTATGTTTGTCACCTCAACAGATAACTGGATTATGTCATGATGTTACATCATTCACAGCTGTTTAATGGAATTCTACACAAGATAGATAACTGGCAGTTATACAACTCTCTTATGCACTGTTTACATTACAGTGAAAGTGCACAGATTTTTATTTTAAATATTTTAGTTTATAAATAATTTTCAGATAATGATTGCAAAGAGATATATTGTATTATCGTTTGATACAGATTATTTTCCTTTAGAGATGGAGCAATAAGAGCTAAATAATTTGTATCCCAATTTATTTATTTTTGATTTGTAAATCCATGAGACAGTATAATGCAGTATAATGTCAGACTTTTATCGTTAAGGAAATGAAACCTTTTGCAAGAATAACTACCTCTTCACTTGGGTATCTAAGTTTCAGCACCAGGTACTGTACTATAAGATAAATGCAAAACCTTTTGTTGGTGTATTTCTATCGCAACTTTTTTTTTCTTTTTCTGTACAGTGAAATTATTCAATGATTGATTTAGTGTTTCAAGGAGAAGTTTACAGTTGCTATTGACAATGATTAGAGGTTATTATATCTGTAATAATAACTCAATGGAACAGTACCTCTTAAGACAATTAAAATATCCAAATGAGCAGGTACTGATTCTGGGGAAAGGTTATATTTCCCCAGCAAATTTTCGGAGGAAATTACTTTTAAATATCTGTAAAAGCTATATCCCCTCTTTCAGACTTCCTGACTAGTTAAAAAGTTTTTGATATTCAGCATTTTAGGCATTTTGTGATTCTGCTAGAGTGAAAAATCTGTAACTTTAGATCATTTTCAAGAGATTCATGTTCCCACAGAATTATTTGTTTTCAAATAAAAAACAAATCCAAATCTACAAGGTTTTTTTTTGTGGAATACCATGTTAAGGCTTTTCTGGTAGTTTTGATCATTAGACCAATACAGTGAATCTATTGATCAAGTATTTACAACTGTTGTAATTAATTATATGATCAGCGCTGCATGATAAATGATGAGCCTCTGATAGACATTACAAATAAAAAACTTATTTCAAATCTTCTAAGCCATGTGTAAAATGAAACTAGAATTGTTGATAGACGTCCAAGATTCCGAATAAAAGGTTTGTAATCATCTAAACCATTATACTCATACATCAAAGATGTACACATTTTGTAAGTGATTCTATAAACTTTACAGACATGTTTAATGTACTGACTGCTCAAAATTGCAATTTATGGTCAAGATGACTTAAGGGAGATCACTCCAAACAACACAATGTTTTATCTCGTGGAAATTGAATTCATTTGTTAAAATTGAGAATGGAAATGGGGAATGTGTCAAAGAGACAGCAACCCGACCAAAGAGCAGAAAACAGGTGAAGGCCACCAATGGGTCTTCAACACAGCGAGAAAATCCTGCACCCTGACGTTTCACATGACTTCTAAACAAAAGTTGTTTACTAGTTCAAAGATAATGGATGTCATACTAAACTCCGAAATATATAAATGAATTAAAATTAAAAATCATACAAGACTAACAACCTGACTTGGGACAGGTGCAAAAAAAAAAAAAAAACGCAATCTGCATACAGGTAACTGTGAAGCAATTATTTTTCAGGTTGAAATATGAGTATGAAATGATGAACTTCCGACAGGAAAGAATCATTAATCAACTGTTTTACAATTACTTTTGTAATGCAAAAAACTTGGCAAAATAAAGCGATAAAGTGATTATTGCTTCCACTATAATAAATGTAATATTAAATGTACTGTGAACAGAAACTGATTCTATAACAAAACCCCCATCAGTTATGGTAATTATCACTCAAGAATTTTCAAACTTTAAAATGCAAGGCTGCTAATATTTTTAAGTTATAAAATATTCTGTTAGAAGCCAGTTTATTAGACAGAGCGTTTCCCTGTGATGTGACTATCAAAATAACTTGTAAATTTCCTACCCTGAGTAAGTCTAGTAGGCTCACAGACAAGATGCTGATCTATGAAGCAGAGTTTAGCCAATGGAGTAAATGTCACCACTCCATGTATATTGTCTATATAACAATGGTCATCCTCGACACCCGTCCCCTGTATAATAAGGTCAGGAAGTACCTCAGCATCAACAGTCCCTATATCTGTTCTGCCTGGAAGAAAAAATCAAATTTTTAGACCCTGCTGCCTGCTGGCATTAACCCTAGGTCTGAAAAGAACAGTAATCCTGATTTGTCCAGGACTTTTTAGTGGGAAATATCTTTGAATCTTATTGTACTCTCTAGTGCTCCTAAGCCTTTTGATGAAAAAGAAAGTAAATCACTGAAATTGGATTATTGGAATGTGTGTTATTACCCAGTACTTCACCACTTGCTGATTATTATCAACTTTTCACTTGGAAAATAGGTCAATATTTAAAAAAAAATATTTTTGAAAGTTCCTATATGGCGTAATCAATATAACAGTTGTTTCCCTATCCTTCTGTAGGTCGATCTTGTTTGATCTTGTCATTTTTTTTTTATAAAAGAGTAATGCATAAATATTGATGAACTTTGTACTTTTGTAAAATATAAATAGGACTCTCGAGCTCATGTAATATAAAAAAAATCTACTCAGGAAAATATTTATCAATAACTCTCTAATTATTAATTTTCCCTCTTTTACTATTAAACTGAGATTGCCCCTGTTGATAATTTAACCTGTCTTATGATTGGATGAGTTTTCTTACCATTATGTAGTGGTATAATAGTGACCGCTGTTGACAGTCTACCACTTCCCAAACTGACCAAGTGTGGTTTATCAGCATGTACTTTAACTGTGCTGTCAGGGTCACTAAGTCTTACATCTTCTTGTCTACACTACAATATAAACATTGAACCATCAGTGAAGTTTTAATTTTGACCTCCTCTGATTTTAAAAAGCTATACGTCTCATAAGACATGACCATCAATTACACGTCCACTGAGGTGGTAATTTCTGATATTCCAAGAAGGTTGTTAATTGGTCCTCAACCATCCAATAGTCATGATACAGTTATAGTTGGTGTATCAAGATGATCTATCAATTTATAACAATGTGGTATTAAACATTTTAACGAAAATAGTTTTTATGTTGTTTATAAGCTAATCGTTAATACCCTTTGGCAACTCCCAAGTTGAGGATCAGCAATAAAATAACTGCTCTTTTTATATATCATTAATTCCCTGTATAACTTGGGCATATCTCTCATACACAGCCATTCCATACCCAATTTCCCCATTGTAATTTCCTCAGATGAAAGATTGGTGTATCAGTATTACTTTTTTATCTATGAATAAATTGGTATTTTCTATTTTTATTAATAAGATAATTAAATCAATAATTGATAGCCAGACTGGTAAAACTGTTATCTAGTTTTTTCTAAAGGTTCCTGAAAATGAATGATAAGTAGGTTACGATGTGTGCCAACTGTTCAGTACTTCAATAAATATATGATTAATGTTATAATTAACATGGAAACCCTTTTTACAGCTGGTTACAGTTTTTCTGAAGCAATAAATCATTTCTTTTTTATAAGATAAACTGTTTATAAATTATGTAAACTTTGTCTATACAATAAACATCCTATGAGGTTTTCTCTATAATGTTATATAAACACAGGGAAGACCAAGAGCAATAACTCTTGTGTTATTATACCTTATATTCTAAAATTATGTTTATAATACAAATTGATTATATACATACATGACATACTTAGTTATTTAAAATCTGTTTACTATACTTCATAAGATGTGAATGTAAGCATACCAGGAGATGTTAGATAATTAAAGACATCTATGATAACTGAGAGGATTCATAACATACCCCCTCCCCCTCCCCTTCCCTCTATTGCAGTTCTATAATCCACACCTCAGAATACACGCACTGTATCTATCAGCTAACAAATTAAACAAATCTATATAGACATCTTATGGGAGTGAGGATTCCATAATTATTATTAAACAGAGTAAATTCTTCCTTCTCATTTGTCATATATTGTTAAAAAGTTAACCTGTGTACTAAGTTACAAGTTGCAGGACAACAACTTTATGATCTACTACATAGGCTAAGTTAAGAAGAAATAATTGACAACTAGACAAGGTTATCCCTATATGTTTACTCAAACTTTGTTTCTGGGGAAAAGGGAGAAGGTTTGGTACCATTAAAACGTTTAATCCCCCTGCAAATTTTTGCACCTTTTCTAAGTAAGGAATATGATGTACAGTAGTCTTTTGTTTATGTAATTTGTACATGTTTCTTGTCTCTCATTTTTTTTTATACAGATTAGACTGTTGGTTTTCCCGTTTGAATGGTTTTACACTAGTAATTTGGGGCCTTTTATAGCTTGTTGTAAGGAGTGAGCAAAGGCTCTGTGTTGAAGGCCGTACATTGACCTATAATTGGTTTACTTTTATAAATTGTTATTTGGATGGAGAGTTGTCTCATTGGCACTCATACCACATCTTCCTATATCTATATAATCTAAAGCCTGAACTATGTTCCCATCATTTCAAACAATATTTGAGTTCTGTCCCTTTACTTACATTAGGAAATCCATTATAATATCTTGGTAGGTTGCCTAGACTCATCATAGTTGGTATCTTAGGTCCATGAATATCCTCACTAGAAATCTTAATCCCATTTCATATCCTCACAAAGCATCTTAAGGTCCATGTCCCAACTTCATATGGTATCTGAGGTCCATATTACAATGTCACTTTTACTTGTTTTTAAAGCACTCACTGAAAATATAAACATATACGTACACAGTCCAAGTTATCAAATCTTCATCACAGTGCCCTTCAATATTAGTATTAATATATTCAAATTACATAACTGTTAAACTATAGTTTAAACATCCCCATGCAAGAGTAATAATACTTTTAAGATAGAACATTTCTTTTGAAGCTTATAATATTTCACAATGCATAAAACATATTAGCTGTACCACATATCCTAGACTTGACTACACTCAACTACCTCTGAATATACAATGTACGTGTAGAAACATATTAGCTGTACCACATATCCTAGACTTGACTACACTCAACTACCTCTGAATATACAATGTACGTGTAGAAACAGATTAGTCTCCTTACATTGGTATGTCAATAACTATTATAATCTGCATATTCCACTTTCAATAAGTATTTTAAGGCTCCAATATAATTAAAAGGTATCAGTCTTTAGTGAACTTTTTATTTTCCATAAAATAATGTTAATATAACAAGCATGATGAACAATCAAGACATCGACCAACATAAACTGATGCAGTCAAATTTAAAAGTTTTCCCGTGTTCAATTAAATAGTCATTTCTACAACGAATATTAACAATGATGTTTACTTATGCAGCATGCACATTTCACTGCAATGGTATTATCATAAAACCTTGGTCTATATAAAAGGTCGTTTTGTCACTGTTATTAATTTCCAATCTTCTAGACTCGAATAACATGTAACCTGTAAATCTCTTTTATAGATCTACCACCTGACTTTAAAAATGAAACTGCACTATAATTTCCCATCAGTCCATATGTTTACTAATAAAGCCATCAGCTGATTAACCATGTTAACACTACCACTTTGAAAACAATAGGTTTATCAATACACAATAATAGATAATTAGTTTACTATGTTGATCACAGCCAGTCTTTGTAGATAAATCATATTTTAACAGGCCATCAACATTTAGGTATTGATTTGTCAACTGTGATACAAGTAGACATGGTCTTGTTATAGAAAATCTAAAGGAAAGTTGACTTGTCAGTACACTGTATTGAGATCTAAAACAAACATGCAATAAATGTTTCCCAGTTTCAGTAATAGATGTTACATAAGAATATGAAGATGTGGTGATTGCTAATCAGATAACTTGCCACCAGACCAAAAGATGTGAAGGTTAACAACTGTATGCCTCTGTACTGCCTTCAATGATGAGCAAAACCCATATATCGGTAACAAATTACTTTAAAAGGTCCAAAAATGACAAGTATAAAACCAATTCTAATGAGAATCAAACAGATTGAATAATACGGCCAGGATAACAAAGCAGGTTTATCTGGAATAAGGGTAGGAACCCTTCACCATCTTAAATTTGTGGATTGTAAAATATCGGTCTTTAATGAAATATGCAAAATACTATAGAGAGGATTTAAATTTGTTTGTAAGACATTTCATCTAAATTATGAAAACTGTGTGATTATCTTTATTATTTAACTGTATTTACAAATAGAGAATAATTTTTGGTTGACCTATTTCTGCAGTACAAGTGGAGGTAACCAGGTGATCCGCAGGGCGCAGCTTTATCCAACCGCAGAGGTGGAACCCTGAACAGTTAGGGCAAGTATGGACACAACATTCAAGCTTGATACAGCTCTGAATTTGGATTGTGATAAAAAAAATTACATAATATAAGTTTCTGACACAAAACAAATGTCAAGATCTTACAAATTTATTATGCAATATCGTGCAAATTTGGGAAAAAATTGAAAACTACTACCCACCCCCCTTTTTTTTTGGCAATAAGTCCAAAACCTGACTTTTCTTTATACATTATTTACAAGTAGTGTAAGGGAGGTAAATCTGAACATACCAAACATTGCATGTTAACTGTTTTAAATTGCCTCCCTTACACTGCCTATAAATTGTCTTAATTGTCCATTGATCAGAAAACCCTAGTTTTCCCCTTTTTTTGCCCCCAATTCCAAAACATTAAGAGCCATAAACCCCATCCCCCCCAAAATCATTACTAACCATTCCTTAATGGTATGGGAACTTGTGGTATAATTTCAGAGAGATTCATCCACTTAAACCCAACTTATTGTTTGAAAACTACAATATAAAAAAGAAGATGTGGTATGATTGCCAATGAGACAACTATCCACAAAAGACCAAAATGACACAGACATTAACAACTATAGGTCACCGTACGGCCTTCAACAATGAGCAAAGCCCATACCGCATAGTGAGCTATAAAAGGCCCCGATAAGACAATGTAAAACAATTCAAACGAGAAAACTAACGGCCTTATTTATGTAAAAAAATGAACGAAAAACAAATATGTAGCACATAAACAACCAACAACCACTGAATTACAGGCTCCTGACTTGGCACATACATAAATAATGTGGCGGGGTTAACATGTTAGCAGGATCCCAACCCTCCCCTAACCTGGGACAGTGGTATAACAGTACAACATAACAACGAACTATAAAAATCAGTTGAAAAAGGCTTAACTCATCAGAGGGACAAGAATACAAGTGAAATATGCTTGTTTTGGGCCCCCTGTTTGGCCCCTAATTCCTAAACTATTAGGACAATCATCCCCAAAATCAATCCCAACTTTCCTTTAGTGGTATTGAACCTTCTGGTAAAAATTTATAGAGATCCATTCACTTAATGTCAAGTTATTGTCCGGAAAACCTAGTTTTCCTTCTTTTGTGCCCCTATTTTCGCCTTTTTTAGTCCCTAAATACAAAACATTTTGAGCCATAACCCCCCAAAGTCATTACTTATCATCCCTTCATGATATGGAAACTTGTGGTATAATTTCAGAGAGATTCATACACTAATACACAAGTTATTGTTTGAAAACTACAAAAATGCTTATTTTGGGCCCCCTTTTTTACCCCTAATTTGGGACCATAACCCCAAAAATCAATCCCAACCATTTTTTAGTGGTATTAAACCTTCTTTTAAAAATCTATAGAGATCCATTCACTAAATCTAAAGTTATTGTCCAGAAACTAAATGTGTCTTTGGACGATGACGAAGACGCAGACGACAACATGATACCATACACCTTATCGCTATTTGTCCGCCATTGCTGGAAATCACACAGGTTCCCGTAAAATTTTGACGTCATAAAACAAAATGTCTGACGCCACAATGGAAAAGTGATTGTTGTTGACGTCAAAAGTTCAAGCGGACGGGTCAGCCGGGAATAGCGATAAGGTGTATTATACGACGCCAACAAATTTTTGCGGTCATGTAAAAACTCTAGTCAGATACCCTGGTTTTAATTTGTAACACTAGAGACATGTCTCCTCTACGAATTAATCATCTGAGTTGCTCTGGAATCCATTAATAAAAACAAAGTTGTAGAGCATGAACAAAATATTTCTGTCAATTTATAAATTTTAAAAACTTTATATATCAGGGGAGATAACTCAGATAATTTTTTTTAAAGAATATCCTATCAATTTACCTATTTCATTATGTAGCAAGAAAAGCCAATGAATTAATCCCTTTTTTCTTTATTTCTTTTCATTTTCTTAAGCATGATCTGAACTGCTGAGCTCTTTTGTGCACTCTTAATCTAATTTTTGTCTAAAACAAATTTAACTGTTTTAATTAAAATACCAACACCAACCAAATTAATCAAAAGATACTATAAAACACCTGGATTTATGTGTTTAATTTGAAAAACTTAATCATCAAACTACTCAACTATACAGAATTTAATACAAAACCTCGTGAAAGTAAACTAAAAGAGCATGAACTAAAGTTTTCTATGGATGAAATCAAAAGCAAATATTTTATCAGTTCTACAACATTTGAATCTTCAAAGCAGATAAGAGTTGTCTGTTTAAGTGAATGGGTACACATTTTTGAAAACAGGATAAAGTTATTTTAGAAAGACAGAAATGTTAACAAGTTTTCTAATCATATTGTTACAATTTTTAGTTAAAACCATTTTTCAGTTTCTCTTCATTCTAGAAAATTTGTTGATTTTGATTTGCACTGAATAATAGAATTATAACAACTTTTAGATTATAGAAAAAAAGTTTTGGAAGAGATGAAATATGGAGACACACATTCCATTCAGTTGGAAAAAAATAAGTATCTGCCATGGAAGCCAAACAAGAAAAACATGTGGAAATATCTCCCAAGTATATTAACTTAGTACAATAAATATATACTTCTTATACAGTTCTAAATTGTTCTACTAAATACTCTATACAATACAAATGCATGCAAAAGAGGGGCAAAAGATACCAGAGGGACAGTCAAATTCATAAATAAAAAATAAACTGACAACGCCATGGCTAAAAAAGAAAAGGACAAACAGACAAATAAATAGTACACAAGACACAACATATAAAACTAAAGACTAAACAACACGAACCCCACCTAAAACCGGGAGTGATCTCAGGTGCTCCGAAAGTACTAACTAAGAATCGTTTGATGACATAGTGACAACAACATGATAGAAAAGAACTCACACACATAAACAGTTAGTATATATCATGAAGCAAACAAAAAACTTTCACATTGTAACCCCTGCAGTTACAACCTAATGATTCAGCTTTTTTGTGATATAAAATTGGTTTTATTTGAATTAGGATGGTTTTAATAATGTTTCAAAATACACTTAAAAGTGCAATATAAATGAAAATAAACAATGATTTAATTGAGAGAAATTTAGGGTGTATAATGTTACTTTGTAGAAAACATCATAAAGCAGACAAAGAATATCAAGGGTCATCAACGTCTGATTTAATCAAAAAAACGCCTGGGAAAAATCAGAAAATTTAACTACTTAATTTTGATTGATGCATGTAGTAGTATATTAACTACTATAACTGTTTATCATGTACTCAAATATTTTTTAACATGAGTTAGAGATTCAGAGCCTAAGAGGGGCAACCCTCTCTCAGGACAAATGGCACTTAAAACTTTTTAAAATACTTGAAAAACTACAAACAAAATGCAAAATAAATCTCTGTATTTTGATAAAAGTCAACCACGTCACTTTATGAAACATCTTATTCCCTCCTGCTAGCGTGAACAAGTCTTTTAAACCTTTGAACCAACAAATTTAGTGATTTTTTTAATCCAGTTAAAATTGCAGAATGAGTGCCAACTAAATAGGAAAAAGGATTTATACAGAATTTGGCATACAATGCAGCTGAAGAAAACATATTTTTTTTGTTTGATAATCAACAATCTTTTAAATAAAAAAAAAAACATAACTTAATCTGAAAATTCTTAAAGATATTGGGTTTTTTTCTTTAAAAAAATGACATATATTAAATACCTCAGTTTTTAAATATGAGTGCAAATACATCCACATGAAATTTTATACTTGAAATTGACTTGACTTGAATGAACAATGTTAATAGAATTAATAAGAAATAACTATATACATGTATCATAAGTAATTCTAAATTTAGACTCAATGAAGTACCTGGACAATTCAATATTCAACAAAAGTCACGAATTCTTGTAATCCTCAATATTTGTGAAGAGCTTCCTAATGACTTAACATTCCAATATTAATTTCACAGGCAATTCTAATTTCAAGTTTTCCACTTCTTTAATACCATGTTGACTTTGCATGGCTATTTAGTATAATATCATATTGGAGTAATATCTGTACAATATATGTTGGACTAAGGCAAAGGGACGATAAAAAATTTCTTACGGACAGGAATTTCAACTAAATTGTTTCAAAACTTTTATCAATAAAACACAAGGGCAACGACTACCACAACTGATGATTTAAACTGGAATTCTATGTAAAACAGGGGTTCACTTTTTATCAATACTACAAATTATCAATATCAAAAAGAAAATATTTTTACAAATGAATATTTTTGTCCAATAAAGAGTTCAAAACTTTCACTTACCATGCCAAATATTCAAACTAAGTTTTAAATCCTTCTCAACACAGATTCCTTATCCTACTGCTGATAACACATTCCATAAAACACTCAATTCACCCAGGACAAAACTTCAAAAATATGTCACATAATTTCTCATAAAATCAATACTTCTGACAACTCCTGCTTAAATTTTCTTTTTAATCATAAATAGATTTATATCTAAAAGATCCAACAAGTGTTAGTAATTCCTTAAAATATAAATATTTTTCTTATCATTAACCAATAATCACAATAAATATTCCTGACAATCAGTGGTCAAGTAAGCAGTCAATTACAATACAGTGAATACACATCCCTGACAATGTGGTCAAGTACTATTAATTACTGTTAATTAGCATGTGTTGATAAAAAAGGTTTATCATACATCTGTTCTGTCAGAGAGAGGTACTGTATGTCTAATTACTTTTATCAAAATGAGGCTGGGATAAAGAGGATTTAATCTACCTGATTGTGTCAGTGAAGAAAGGATTATTACACCTTTAATCAAATTGGGGCTGGAACGGAGTGGTTCTTAAAAAAAGATACATCCAGTATGGTTATTATTCATCTTTTATCATATTGAGGTTTCATTGGAGATAACACTTAGTTGAGGTTCTCTAAACAAAGATACATGCAGTATGCTTATTCATATATATCTTACAGATTTTTTTCAAATTGAGACTAGGGTTGATACGAACTATCTATCTTTAGGGAGGAACAGAATATCTATTCAACTGTAGGCTTGTTATCATTATAAAGTCGCCTTTTTATTTGTATTGCTGAGAGCTGCACGTCTTATTACACATCTCATAATCAGCAGACTATTTTATTCAAATGAGTATACCGTAGAGTGGGTATTATGTAACATCATGAAAAAGTTAGTCCTGAAAGGTTATGTCTCTTGAAAAGTTAACAATTAAGTTGACCTTCAGGACATAGGGTCAAGGTCATGTACAATGGTATCCTTCTTTGTACCACAACACCAACAAGATTTTAGAGAAAATCAAACATTACGACCAAAAATTTTTGGTCCCTTTATAGCTTGCTGTTTGGTACGAGCCTTGGCTCCGTGTTGAAGACCGTACTTTGACATATAATGGTTTAATTTTATAAATTGTGACTTAAATGAAGACATTGGAGAGTTGTCTCATTGGCACTGATACCACATCTTCCTATATCTATATACGTTAACCTTAGATGAGTTTTTTATAGGGCACTTTAGTATTTGGCTATTCTTTGGATACCAAGTGTCACAGATCACATGGATACCAAGTGAACCACATATTAGGTTGTTCCCAAAATTACAATTTTTTCAACAGTTTATATGCAGACTTTGGCAAAACCAAGAAATCAAATGCATATCTCCATGAAAATGTTATTCTTCCTCAATAGACAAAAGTTGGTACTCATCAACACTAGACATCATTGAGATGGGGCCCATCTCTGTGGGACCACTGTTTTAACATGAGGCATACATTTGTATTTTTACCCTGTCAACTGAAACCAAAGATTTTTACATTGACATTTGACCTAGGAAGTAGTTACAGATGCACAGACAGATGGACTGCTGGACAGACAATGGGACAGACTGATTAGTATAGGGCAACAGCCATTTGAAGGGTCCTAATAAGTGAATCCACAGAAAATATTTTCCCTTCTATAAAGATAAAAGTGAATTGGACCAAAAATCTCCAACAATAATATTGATATTTACAGATATATTACCCTATTATTTAACCAAACATTCACATAGACTATAAATTAATTTACATACTATGATAAAGCCTCTTCCCAGGTGCTTACTTTGATGTCTTATAATATCTAATTAAAGATTACCTGGAGTGTTATATAAGTAAAACTTCAAAAGATTTGTATAAAACATGGAGATAGGTTGGGTCAGGTGTTGTGGGAATTGTGAAGAATGTCTGGAACAGTATGAAGAGAGGTGAAGTGGTCCGACGGGAATAAAATGTCTGCCAGTGTCTGAATATCAAGATATAATAACATTAATATTGTACTAGTAGTGAAATAACTACCTCTCATATTTACTTATAGGTCTGATGGGAATCTGATTGAATATCATTGATATATGTAAGATCTGATCTATACAGTCCGCCAAAAGTTAAGCACCACCTACTTTTATTGCATCGATTTTTTTTCAAATTTAAAAAATCAATTGTTCCTCGAAAAATAGAAAACAATCATATAGCAATTTTGCTAATGTATACCATAAACAAACCACAAATATAATTTTGGTCACTTATGAAGGTTCTATGCATATAGGTTTTTCGTTCATAGAAATAGTGTAAATTACACAATTAAGAAATGGAATTTAAGTTTCACTGTGATTTTATTTTTTTACAACAATTAATCACCCAATACCATTAAAATTTTCTACACATAATCTTTGGTATGTTTGGCAAATTTAATGTCAATATTTGAGTCAATAGCATGTGTAACAACCTCATTTCCGGTACAGTTTCATAACACGACCTATCTTTCTCGGTACAAGCCTTCAAAACTTTAGTTGAGGAAAACTGTTGCATTAAACAACAAATGCCACTTTTAAATCGACAAACTTTTGTAAAGGTGAATCTCTGCGATTGAGATTTCCGACAATGGCATCTCAGACATGTTTGATAGGGTTCATGCATGGAGTCAAGGAAGGTCAAAAATTAGTGTAAATGGCTGGTTGCTCTTTGGACTCGGTTAAAATTATTGCCCTGCGTGGTATAGCGTTGTCATTTAGGTACAAGTGTCTTGACAATGTTGACGCAAGTGGGGGATTACTAAAATGACGGACTACAATATGTTAAGGCACCAAATCTCTGTATGTCTGTCCGTTTATGTTACCCTGCAGAATATGCATACCCAGCTTAAAACGGTATAAGAAGCAACCCCGTACTGGAACAAAACCAGCAATGCATGCAGTCCTTGTGCAAATATTGTTTTTGGTCATAGGCCGTTTTTTTCCCCTGCGAAATTCGTATTATGGCGTCTTCTGGCAGTAAAGGAAACTGACTCCCATCTGACCAATGAGTGTTTTGTCAGGTTCTTATGTTCAAGCATAGATGTTCATTATCCCATTTAAACCTGACGGTAGAGTGCCTGCTTGAAGGTACAGGTCTCTATACACCACGACGTGCTCTTCGTTTGCCTCTATAAAGTCGACGGACCAATGTACGAACACTTACACGACCACCTGGAGAAACAGTGTATTTATAAACGCACATATGACCTTTGATAAAAGGTTGGTTGACTGCTTTATCGGAGTGCAATCTTTTTGGTCGTAATGAATTTTTTTAGTGTATGTTAAAGGTAATTCATAACACCAAACATTAATATTTTTTTTGCAATAGTTAAAAAAATATTGCCAGTTATATTTCGGTGGTGCTTAACTTTTGACGGACTGTATATATTGTAATATTTTGATACAGATATATGAAAGTGACATTAAAAATCAATCTCAATGAAAAATAAAGAAAATCTTCTTATATAAATCTGGTTGCCCTTAAGGATGTTAGCTTCTCGGTTTTTATATAACAAGCTTTTTAAAGTCAGTTATACATTTTGATAGTATATGAATAAAGGCAACTAAAAAAGCAGAGAAAATTAAGGGTGCTTATTTACCAGAAATAAGCCATTGAAAATTTGGTGGGTAATGTTTCTCTCCCTGACAAAATTGCCTTCTACTCAGACTGCACACAGGTAGAGGTGCCACGTTTTCAGTCTGAACACAGGCAACATTGCTTTTTGCTCAGTCTGAACAGAGGCACAGTTGCCATCTACTCAGCCTGAACACTGGCAAAGTTGCCATCTACTCATTCTGAACACAGGCAAAGTTGCTGTCTATACATTCTAATCACATGCAAAGTTGACATCTACTCATTCTAATCACAGGCAACATTGCTATCTACTCAGTCTTAACACTGGCAAAGTTAGTCTACTCATTCTGAACAAGGCAAAGTTGCTATTTACTCGTTCTGAACACAGGCAAAGTTGATGTTTACACATTCTAATCACAGGCAAAGTTGCCATCTACTTATTCTAATCACAGGCAAAGTTGCTATTTACTCATTCTAATCACAGGCAATGTTGCTATCTACTCAGTCTAAACACTGGCAAAGTTGCCATTTACTTAGTTTGAACACTGACTAACATTACTTTTATGGAGCCTGAACACAGGCAAAGTTGCTATCCACTCAGTCAATATTTTGATCAAATGAAAATAGCATCTACCTTTAGAATAATAAAGTACATTTAAATATATTTTAAAACCTCCCCATCTTCTAACAAACTATTTCAAAGCTCACAACTTTTAAAAGGTTCTGTGAGCTACTGTTTATATCTTTTAAATTAGATCTAGTGATTATTAACTCACCAGACAAGAGGCAGTTAGTCTCATAGCTTCACTCATGTGGAACAATTTCCTTTTCATTCTGCAAAATCGTTTATCCATGACCAATTCATATCTAATTGATTCATTATACTATCTGAAAAATAATATCAAAATTAATGAATGGGAAGATTTTTATAAATGTAATAAAAATATCTACAGATGGTTTATCTGTACAGAATTCTTGGTTATTACGAAACATGTGAAGAAACCCAGTGAATCATAAACCAGCACTAATAGACTCTTATTAGATAAATTGGAGTGCATGCTCATTTAATGTATAAACTACCAGCAAATATAAAACATTTGTTTTTTAAATTTAAATTTTAAATCAAAATTTATGTAATTTTTTCAGGGGAAAAGGGCAACTGTTTGTAGAGACGTACAATTCATGTTCCAGTTATTCAGAAAAAGTTTATAGGCAACAGCCAATGTTTATAAAGTTATCCAATCAAATATGAGGCAATAAACAAAATCATTCTAATTGAATTTTTGGGCTGTTTTTTAATTAGTTTGCCAGAGGTATGATACAGTTTTAATAAGTCTACTGTTGTAACGGTATTTCTTCCTCTGTGATATTTTATCCTGAGGATAATTTGTCACAGTAATGTTTTTCCAGACATGGTATTTCACAGGTAGTTTTTTCCAGAGGAGTGAAAACCTATCTGTGTTATGCGGATAGTATGTACCGGTATATATTTGCCATACCATATTTCACAGAACCTTGTGAAATAGTCCCATTAACTACTATAAAAGTTACTCGAAATCAATATATACCTGACTATATAAAATGTTTCACAAAGGTAAAACATTTCTGCATAATTTATCAAAAGGAGGTAATTATGAGCAATTTATATTTTAATCCTGAATGTATTTCATAGTGAAATTTTTCCTTGAATGTTATTTTTTACATATTTATTTATATAAAAAGATGACTTAAAACATGATTCAATAAGACAGATAACATTTCACAGATAAATACTATCCAGCTGTTAAAATTTTTTTTGTTCTAATATATTGTTTTGCTGTGATTTATCTGATTTCCATATAATCAACAACTACATCTTTGTCCCCAGACAAACTATTTATATAGTTAATATCATCATAATCAAATGCTTCCATTACTGTTAACAGTTGTAATGCAACTATATTTTTTACCTTTACTTATATTTGTACTGAGATCTGAAAACAACTCACTTTTACATGTATTTCACTAACCTTATTTAATCATGATATTATTTTCACAATTACGATCTTTGAAATTACTTCTTTTTTTTCTTATGTTTCATGATAATTTTCTTTTTAAAAGAATGATATTTACTTGAATATTTCAGGAAATGTTTTCAATGATTATTTGTGAAATTATTTCCTATTATAATACATTTTTTATGTATATTTTCCCCCGGATAAAAAAATAACAACAACTACTGTGACATTTTTTCCTCCGGACCAAATTTCACCCGGATATAATTTTGCTTTCAATTTGTGTCATTTTTGTCTTTCTTGTTATAGTTTTTTAATAAAGATACTCTAGATAAATAATAAACATATTAAATATATCACAAGAGTTCCTCTTGACATTTAATTTTAAAAGTAGCCTTCAATTGGAGCTTAATATTTTGTGCAGCTATACTATCAATTTCTATATAGTTACAGTACTATTTATGACCATCTATATAGAACAGAGTCAACAGGAAGTCACTAAAGACAAATAGACACCTAACTATGTTGTAATACTGACACCTAGTCACCTTAGGCCACACCAAGAAATTCTGACCTCAGTCAACGATCATGAGGTAGCAATCTCAGACTTCTTGTTTGGCTTCTGCAGTCATAAACCTTAAGAGTATGATTATCATACTCAGTCAGAAATCAACCAATCAAAACACTGGATTTGGTGACACAACCACAAATTTGTACTCTAAGTACTCAGTAAAGTTTAATGACATTGTTGCAGAGTTTCCAAATAATCATTTATATAGCTCAATGTATAAAACTTCACAAGTTTATCACACAATGTTGGTGCTACGTTCTATTAAAACTGCTACTGAAAATAGACTGAAAATAGACTTTGTTTAAACCATCTGTGTATACAGAATGAAATGAACATCTGCAATGTTTATACAAACATTAAAGACGTTTGAAGATTGAGAGTTGAAGAACTGTAGGAATATATGTATCATCTATTACAGTTACAGATTTCTCTGCTTTAAATTTTCAAACTATAGGCTGTTATTAGTTACAATTTCTACAATATGTCAAACATGAATAATTTAATTTTGGATCTAACACATCTTCTGATTGGCTGACGTTATTTTGTTATCAGCCCATAGACATAATTCAGTCATGTGACCGTGACGTCATCAACATTTTTTCATGGTTTTCTACGGTTTAAAATTGAATTTTGAATTAAATTATAAGAAATGACTGTAATATTTTTTCTGTCTATTCGAAATAACATAAAAATGTGGTGCACACTGTAAAATAACCTGCTACACGCGTTATTCAGTGTGCACCAAATTTTTTATGTTATTTCTTCATAGACAGAAAAATATTACAGTCATTCCTTAAATAAACAGTAGCTTTCTTATAAGCTGAGGACCACCTCCAGGTGTGGGATTTTCTCGATGCCTTGAAGACTCATTGGTGGCCTTTGGCTGTTATCTGCTCTTTGGTCAGGTTGTTGTCTCTTTGACATATTCCCTAATTCCATTTTCAATTTTATTTTTGTTTTTTATATACAATTATGGAACAGAGGCGATTTTTTTTTAAACTAAGTGGGAGGGAGCAAAAGACACTTTGTGACCTTGACATTAAAGTAGAACCTTTATCTTTGGTCAAACACGTTATCTGAAGATTTAATTGGTTTGGCAGAGCTTCACTTGAATTAGTGATATTATTTTGACTACCTAGATGTCTATCAGTTAAATCGTGAGTTAACCTTTTTCACTTTATCTAATTTAAGTAATTTGACATGTTTATTTGTAGAGAATTACAACATGTTTATCTTATTATAACATCACTAGTATTGTTTACATCTGACATTTCAAACATCGCAGTATTTGTGAAAAATAAACTTTCACTTCATTCCGTAACTAATTTCGTAAGTAATTTCGGGAAACAAATGATACAAAAAAAGGCTTTTAAAAATTAATTTCTCACAGAACCACTTTCAAATATTTGTCTTCCTTTTTTTTCACTGCAACCCAATGAACATAGATAAAATTGTCCAATGATTTTAACAAAATGAGGTATAAATTTTTATTATATATATATATATAAGATATTCTAGAAAGTTTGAATCTGCAAGAGGAGTTGATAACACAAAGCAGATACCCATTTTCCCCCTTCCAACCTGGACATCTATCCACCCAACATTAACTATACCAGAAGTGTTCCCCCTCCAACCTGGACATCTATCCACCCAACATTAACTATACCAGAAGTGCAATTGGTATACAACCTGTCCAACAGGAATAGTATCTTTAGCTTCAACTTTTTGAATGAAGTAAAAATTTTGATAAAAAACATTTCAAACCCATGTACATTTCATGTATTATTATAACAGTAATGATAAAACAACCAAAGCAACAAAATCTTCATTGACTTCATTCAAATTTGCTACAAGATGGTGTATACAAAGACACAGGTGGATTAAAAGGGGGGGGGGGTGCAGGGGCCCAGGCTTCCCCTTTTCTGGAAAAAAAATGATTGATTATGGAATCATTGAATGACCAGAGCTGGCCCCCTCTTTGGCAATCAGTGAACCCCCACCTTTAAAATTATTGGATCTGCCACTGAAAGATGTCAATATAGTTAGATAATTGTTGAGGGTAAGGTACTTTTTCTGCCATTTCTATTATCACTATTGACTCATATTCTTTCATAGGACAGTTAATATTGGAAATAAAAATAATGATTATCAATTGATGAACTATTTTTGCACTAAATTGGCAGGTAAACTCAAACCAATAAACCCAATTTTTTGTAAGGAAGGAAAACTTTTAAAGACTCCTATCAAATTATTGTTCACCTATAATTTCTTCTACCATCTTCAGATTGGCATGTGTTGTGGTTCTATCTGCTTATATTATTTCAAGGTGTTAGGTAAATTAAAATATAATTACTTGATTCTGATTAATGGTACTATGTAAATAAACAAACTGTTCTTATCCAAACTTTAAAGCATGTGTGCGTTTTCCTTCATGCAACCAGCTGATAACAAAATACATGTATCTAGAGATGGTCCACAGGGGGGAAACTATTGATTGGGTATTAAGATGTAAAAACACAAAAATACTAAACTCCGAGGATAGGGTAGCACCTAAGAAGTAAAAATCTTGTGATGGTCTCATGGGGCAATTTATTAAGTCAATGTGTTCAAAGGCTGTTTATTGATTTCTGAACCAAGAGAATCTTTAGGGGTTTGTAAAAAAAAATTAAAAGATAAAACATTCTCTGGTTGTTGATTACTATTTATTTAGTGAGGGTGTTCAGTAGTACCCTTATTTTAAATTTAAATTGATAGACAGACAGATAGACAGATGGAGTGCAAACCTAGGATCCAATTGGACTAATAATTACCTATTTTGAACTGGAACTTCTGTGTATCTGTATTACAATAGAGGTATTCATACCATCTTATAACAACAATCCACACCAGTACACTAGTCTAGAGTTTCAGCAACCAGATTGACAGCTTTCAGTTACTCAACACCATCAGCATGATCAGCAATCAGTTTAAAGTATCCACAGAACCAGGAAACAGTCCAGTAATAGTACCAGCAATTGCCAACAAGTTATCTGGACTTTTATAGTAAAACTGTGGTGACTTTTTCATGTATTTTGTAAAGGTTGTGCGTGACTGCTGTTTGCCCATGTATGTTTTTATTGTACATTTGGCTTAGTTACCCCTGAATTTTAATAATTTCCCTGCAATCATCTTTATGAAAATATCTTAAATTCAGATTGTTTCATCAATCTAATTTTTCATGCATTTAAAAAAGGTGTGGTATTTCCGAGTTGCAGTTGTTGCCCTGATCTACCCAGATAATGTTGTACTAGTAGTCAGATACATATAGAATAATAGGTAGTTTCGTTTTTGATACTGACTATATCATGTGGAATATCTAGACGAGCCCGTTAGGGCGAGTTAAGATATTCCACATGATATATGTAGTCAGTATCAAAAAGGAACCTACCTATTATTCTGTTTATTGGTAATTATGACATCATACAATGTATTGCCTAATATTTTCAGTGATACAGCCAGTATGTTGATACTCAAAAATATTAGGCAGTAAGATCAAAGGGAAAATATATGAATTACCGATAATATCTTATTTTCTAGTTTTCATATTATTTTTTTCTTGGCACCAAAGTCTGTCTGTAAACAGAAATGTGTGTGATTTGTAATAAAAAGCTGCGCAAGCCCAAAATATCCCAATTTTCAAAATAAAGTATGAATCTCATTTAATCAAATTTTTTTTAATTAATGTATTGTTGTAATCATCTTCCCATATTCACAACCCGACACAATGAATTATCATGAAATGGCAATGATATCATTACTATGAAATCTGAGTGGTGTTTTTCACATTGAATGTTTATTTTGTTTTCTTATAAATAAATATACTAACTTATCATTTCCTTTGTGAATATTTAATGTTTGCCTGTTAGGGTTATTTGAAATTTTGTTTGGTAACTATTCGTTTCTTCTAATTTCAGTACAAAAAAAATACAAGACATCTATAATAAAACTTTTATTAATAAATTAAATAGATATATAAATCACAGCTTGGATCCTTTACTTGAGAAAAATCCCATTATAGCATTCATACATTCATCCGACTGCCACCGTTCCATTAGTATAACACATTCGTGCTTGTTCACTTGATATAATTTGTCCTTTTCCAGTTCTCGTGACACTAATTTGCATTTTTGTAAACTCTGAAATCAAAAAGTTTATGCTATTTTTATAACTGCTTACACAATTTTGTCTAATCTATCTTTTTATGTTTATATAATTATGAGTAATGGTGGGTTCATGGTTTAAAAAGCCAATTTATTTCATCTAACAAGAATAAAGATTAAAGTAGAAATGTTTATGAACACCAATTAGTAAACATAGTTAAATAAAAAATCAATAATTCTAGGAGCCTAGATTATTCTTTGATGGCCTTTATGTGTAATTCAGTCAATAACATTAGCCAATTTTTATAATATTTTCAATCAGACAAAAATTCTTATAATTTTATGAGCATGTGTAGTGTTTACTAAAATACAGAAATTTGAACCCTTATTTTATGTCATAACTTACTATTATTTATTCAGATTACAAAAAAATACCAACTAGGCATAGAAAATTACCAAATAAATCTAGAATGTGTCTCCAAGGACACAGATCATGATGCCCCTGCTTGCATACACCATTTTAAAGGGACATAATTCATGAATGATAAAAGTGACGCTACCCAAATTTGTACTTGAACTGAGTTTTGTGGTAATAAGTATTGTGTAAAAGTTTCATAATGTTTGGTTGGGGCAAACTTAAGTTACAGTACGGAAACTAAACATTTTGCAATTTTTCAAGTTATAAAGGGGCATAACTCGATAATGGTTAAAGTGACACTTCCCAAATTCAGCTTTATCTGTGTTTTGTGGTAATAAGTATTGTGTATAAGTTTTGTAAAATTTGGTTGAGGCAACTTAAGTCAGAGAATGGTTACTAAAAATTTTGCACTTATATCCATGTATAAAGGAGCACAACTCGAGAATGGTTAAAGTGACCCCACCAAAATTCAAACTTGATCTGTGTTTTGTGGTTATAAGCATTGCGTATAATTTCATAAAATTTGGTTGAGGCCAACTTAAGTTCGAGGACGACTCTAAAAATTTGTAATTTTCCATTTATTAATTACTCTAGAAAGAATTGAGTGATGCCACCAAATTCAAACTTGATCTGCAATTTGTGATAATAAATATTGTGCATAAGTATCAACATTTGGCTGAGGCCAACTTAAGTTAGAGAATGAAAATTAAACATTTTGCATTTATTTCCATGTATAAAGGGGCATAACTCTAGAACGGTGTAAGTGACACCACCAAAATTCAAACTTGATCTGTATTTTGTGGTTATAAGCATTGTGTATAAGTTTCAGAACATTTGGGAGATGCAAACTGAAGTTAGAGAACGGAGGGAAACCCAAAAATGTAGCAATTTTCCATTGTAAATTTGTGATAATAAATATTGTGCATAAGTATCAACATTTGGTAGAAGCTAACTCAAGTTAGAGAACAGAAACCGATTTTAAGACGTACCAATGTACGTACATATGTATAGTCAGACAAGGGTAAAACTTAATGGCCCCTCCGCTATGGTGGGGCATAAAAATGTAAAATGCTGGAAATCATATTTGTGACCTTCATAACATGTAAGTATGATTATTGTGAGGAATAATATTCAGAACCAGAGGCTCTTAAGAGCCTGTGTCGCTCACCTTGGTCTATGCGCATATTAAACAAAGGACACAGATGCATTCATCCCAGGCTGGACAACTAAAAGGGGCATAACTCAAGAATGATAAAAGTGACGCTACCAAAATTCAAACTTGATCTGTTTTTTTGGTAAGAAGCATTCTGTGTAGATTTTATGCCATTTAGTTGAGGCAAACTGAAGAAATAGAATCCCACGGAAACAAAAGATTCCTCAATTATTCAAATTGTAAAGGGGCATAACTCTAAAACAGTGAATGTGATGCTACAAAAATTCAAACTTGATCTGTGTTTTGTGGTCATAAGCATTGCATATGAGTTTCTTGCATTTGGGTGAGGAAAACAAAAATAAGAGAACAAATGCCAATTTTGATGTACTGATCGACGTACAGACAGACAAAGGTAAACTTTAAAGCTCCCTTCACTACGGTGGGAGCATGAAAATAAGGGTTCCCTATCTTTTTACAAAAAACTTAGGCCGTGTTCACATTGACCTAAACTCGGTGTTGTGTAAGTGTAAATCACACGTAAACTAAACAAAATTACGTTCCCATTGATAAAATTCAATGTTTACATGTAGTGTAAAACATGTTTTGTCTACATGCAGTCGATACTCGATGTAGGCCTTGTGTAGATTAAGTGTACACAAAACTAGGCATTTAAAACATTAGTTTCATCGTGTATATTTAAGGAAGAAACAATTTTTGAATAAAATTGATATTTATAACAATTATTAATAAAGTTCTTTACAGAAATATTTGTCTAAACTTGATATATATATTTTTTTTTTAAACTTAACGTAGCTTTATTCAGCCCTTATCAAGACTCAAAGCAGCATCATTGCCGAACACATAATTCATTTGAAAATTAAGGTCTTTCCAAATCGACTTGACTTGCACAGAAATGTTTGCCACTGGTCATTACTCAAACAACGATTCACTCATAAATGCATTGCTTAAAAAGTGTGAGGTAAATGTATTGTTTGTCTAGTACATGTATCTCGGATCCGTTAAATTACCCTTAAAACTAAAAAAAAACCATTACCCCTCCCTTTGCCAAATACTCCTTGAAGAAGAAATACCATTTGAAACAAACAGAAAAGATAGGAATATAGTGATCCCTAATATATCATTTCTTCTTCTCCTTCAATCTCTGTACCGATGTAATGCATTGGCTTTATGAGAATAAAAATATATATTCTTCGCCTGTAAGCACGCTGCTTCAGCCTACGTTTTCTAATGCTTAATCGAGACATCTTTATTATTTTTAAACAACTGCAAATCATCAAACTGGCTTTCATAAAGAAGCAACCACTTAACTTAAAGAAAGGGGTGGGGGGTATTTTGTTAATTTATCTGAGCCAGAAATTTTTCCGCGCAAACGTTTTATTCCGGTTTTTTTTCGATGCTGGTAATCAATTTTTTTTTAACATGTAACACTATAATGTATGGGGAAACTCTTGATTTAGAATATTTTTGTATCATCTGTAGGACCTTTTTTGGGAGTTCGGAATATTCCATTTGATACCCCCACCCCCGTTTTGAAGTCAAATGGTCGTTCCCTTACTGCTAGAAAAGTTGTCCGAAAACTTTGCATTCGGTTCTACGTAATGAACATTTAAATGACATAGAATTTACAAGTGTGAACAAATCTTATGTACAGGTAATTAAACAAGGTGTATAGATGTGAACAAATTTAATGTGAAACCAATGTCCAGTACATTAAACTAATTGTAAACAAGTTTACTGTGCATGGCGTTTGGTGTGAACACGGCCTTATACTCTAGGTCAGTAACTTGGAGCTGTAAAGGACACTAACAAATGATTCAATTAGTAAACAAGTAATTTCCCAACAGATGTGGAATTGCAAAGAGGATTCAATTGAGTTTCAAAACACCTTACTCAACATTAGAAATTAAATATATTTTCAAGGATTTTTTTTCAAATTTCAAGGGCAATTTTAGACTTGGAATAACTGAAATAATAATTCTAGTCTTTTATCAAATTTTCAAAGTAGGGTATGAATATTGCCAACTATTTGTCTATATAACTTACTATTTTGGGCAGCTTTGCATACTGCTGTACTCTTGCTTCTGTTTCTTTCTGGAATACATCATTAGAGAAGACTTCACTCACAAGATTTCTATCACACGCCTCCTGAGCAGTAATCTTCTTGTTGAACAATAACATTTCACTAGCCTGAAAATAAGAGTGTTTCTTACTGACATTCCTTTATTTAAAATTAATATACATGTATAATAAACTATAGATATAGCAAACATTTCAAAATATAATTCTTTTGAGCCATATTGGACTTCATCAGATCAAATAAACAAAATATAAAATAACTTCTGAAAAAAACTTTTCTTGATTTGCTTGATTTCATCGTATTTTATCTTTTCTTGATAATAAAAATCAAATAAAATTTCCCTTTCCTCTGACAGTTAAACATCTTGTTAACAAAATAGAAGTCAACAGATGGTAAAAAAATGTATCTTTCATAAGTCAACTTTCCCGTGTTTTGTCGGTATATTTTTTCTAAAATATGTGTGTTTATGCTATTTAGTATTTTACATGTTAACTATCATTTTGTGTTTGTATACTGTCAGTGTGAGAAAAAAATCAACAGTGAATAATATAAAATTGTGTTCTGTGTTATTTAGAATTGAATAGAATATGAACTTTATCTTAACCAAGGTCAAGTTTTTCTTAATCAATGTTACTTCCTGTCAAATCAGTTTTAATCTACCACAAACATGGTACTCGTTTTCTTTACAGATTTAACAAAATAGGTAAATTTTCTATAGCTTCATTTATAATACATTTATTGATTATCTCCCTTTATGAAACAAGGATGTAATATTTGAATCTATAATACATTTCATTTTTGTGTAAAATAACAAAAGATAAAATTGCTATTACGTGGCGGAATGTACAAGTTGATGGGCAATGAAACTGTAAATGATTTAACAGTAAGACATGAAACGATTTAACAGATAGAACATGGCAACATGAAGCCTGATTACAAGTTTTGGAACTATTTGATTTGTAGATCCTTAGAAAATTGTGACCAAAATTTCACATCTTTTGAAATAAGGAATTAAATTTATACACATATATACCTTAGCTGTTCCCATTAACTTTGGGAATACATAGGATGAGCAGCCCTCTGGTGATTGTCCTAGCTGTGAGAATGGAGTGTGAAATGTGGCCTAAAATTATATACAAAACCAGTTGTACATTCTTGCTTGGAAAGTTTTTGTTTCAATTAGATCTGAGTTTGTGTCTTTGTTGTTTAGCCTGAAGTTATCTTAAATAAGATTTGATTCTGTTTGATTTGAAATAAACAGAATACATGGACCATACATATTAAACTAGAGAAAGCTAGAAAAAACTTACATGTCAGCAAGTGCCAGACAAAGAGACTGATGCATAAAAAGCAAATGCTCATAAATAGTCAATTTTGACACCAGAAATTGATTCAGGATGTGTTTTCCATTAATACCGTATATCTTTTGTTAAAATCCAAGCACTAGGACTAGTATTTTGGAAGGTATTGTTTGTAAATGGTGGGCAACCAATAATTGTGACACAGAGAACCTTTTTCATTAAATATAATATTACAATTTATCATTTTTCAAGAAATACTAAGTTTTTAACACAATTTTGACTAGAGTACACAATTTTGACTAGAGTACACAATTTGGAATGCATATGAATATCAGTTTTTGTTAAAATCCTATTGAAAGAAGATTTTCTTTTTCAAAATTTATGATTTTTTTTTAATAAAAAACAAAGCTTTTCCAAAAATTAAATAGATTGTTTCACCTCAATATAGTATGACATTAACATATTATGCACAACATCTGTCAAGGGTAAAATTTCCTACCTATACATTTGTAATTTTTGCATTTACGAAAAATTTTGGACGGGAGAGTTAACTATAGTGCTCCCGTTCCCCAATGCAGGGTCCTTATAACTATCTAATAATCAATAATGCCCCCTCTGTTACAATGGGGGCATAAAAAAGGTAGGAAATTGTAAAATTTAACTTATAAATTATTTAGTGTGATCAATAAAATAAATCTTCCCACACTATACTTTCAAATAAAGTTAAAGAGACAACAACTGGAACAAAGAGTAGAAAACAGCCAAAGGACACCTATGGGTAAAGCATGGTTTAGTTGTACCTTATCTGAAGCATACACAACATCAAAAAGTCCCAAGACAGTAACAGAAACACCAACTGCTGGTCCATTGATTAGTCCAATTAATGGCTTAGGGAAGTCTATAAAAGCATTCACAAATTTCCTGGAAAATAACATACATATCACTTAGTAACAGTGAAACATAACTTGGGAATTAAAAAGGGTAGTGGTTTTCATTTAACTAGACGAAAAGATGCTCTACAAAATTAAACAATATACTTTGTTACCATTTTTTTCTTATTTCAAAATTAAACAAATCATAAGTCATATTTTAAATAAATTATAAAGTCTGCATACAAACCTATATAGAAAAATTTGTCATTCATTGAACATTTAAATTCATGGTTCACCTGTACCTACGAAATCCACAAAAATTGGTATCCAACAAAAAATGATGAATTCACAGTACTTTTACATTTTTGAATGAATTTCTTATTACATTTGTACAAGGAATGATATTCCATTTTAGTTAATCAAGCTGCCATTTTCTCAAATCGAAACCTACTCTAATATGTCGCCTCCTTGTTTGGCCATAGCTCCAATGCCATCTGATGGGATGTTCATGAAGTTACTTAAATCATTGCCACTACAATAATAATCGCCGGCACCTACAACACAAAATACACAATGTTTAAACATGTGGTTTATCAAAATATATTAAACTGGTAAAAAACTCTTTTAAATGCATAATAAATAAGAAAAAAATAATTCTACCTCTGCATTAAGTGTGATGCGATATTTCCCCTCTCCAGACAGTTAGAATTTCGTGGCTTGCCAAGCTTTTTAAATATTTGAAATTAAACTGATGAGTGTGGAGAAATTTTGTATTTTACAATAATTCATGGTAGAATCAGTTTCTCCAGTCGAATGATTTTTATATGATATTTAGGCAAACTTATTCACTGATCATCAAAAAGATGTGTTGTTTATATGTGCATCATAAGGCATGGTCATCTTTTTCATGGCCTCCAAATAGAATTTTCAGTGAACAGCAAGAACATTTGATATCATTATTAAATATTTACCAAATAAGAATGGAGTTCAAACGAAACATACTTTGATTAGAAATATTACAACTGTTATAGCGAACCCTATGATAGTTTTCCATAGATTCACCTGCAAGTTACCTGTCGATTTAAACTTTTGGCAGTTCTATTGTCCCATCTAACAAATACAACAGGTATTGTTCTCTGTATAGTTTATTCACCAGGACCTTTAAATTTCTTCTAGGAGAAATATATCACTCATTGATTAATATACCTGAACAAAAAATTGAACTGTCAATGATGGAAAAATACTTATACCAATACTAAGAAAGGACTCACAAAACTGCATGTGGTGTTGTATTTATTCAATACCAAAAACTTGTTTTTAATGTGTTCAATATTAATAATGATTTAAAAATTAAAAGTTGATTTCTGATCAAATATTCAATAAATATTTTTGAGTGTTTGATAAATAAAAATTTGAATATTATTATTTTTAAATTAAGGTCTTCATAAACATAGTCTACAAATTAACAAAAAAAACATGCAAATTCATTGGAAAATACTAAAAAATGTGTCTAAAATAAACTTTTTATTATTAAATCAGATTTTATATTGAACAGATTGAAAATATATTAATGATATATTGAATAAATACAATATTGCATACAGTTTATGTGAGTTTATAGAAGTATTTCAATAAAAAAACAGATAATTTTTTGGTCAGGTAAATTAATCAACGAGTGATATATTTCTCCTAGAAGAAATTTAAAGGTCCTGGTGAATAAACTATACAGAGAACAATACCTGTTGTATTTGTTAGATGGGACAATAGAACTTACAAAAGTTTAAATCGACAGGTAACTTGCAGGTGAATCTATGGAAAACTATCATAGGGTTCGCAATAATATATCTACATTTTGTATTACTAGTCACTTACAGTTGATCCTGATCCAGTCTGACTGAATATAGAATTACTGTAGACAAACAGAAAAATATTTATACCTGTCAAAACAGCTAATGTACAGTTTTTATCGTTTGCTGCTTCGGACAAAGCAAGGCCTACTTCTTCATACATCTGTTAATATAATGAATGTTTGTTAATGTCATGATTTAAAAAAATATATATTCTTGTGTAAGGCTGTTCCCTTATAACATATGGTTCCACAGAATTTGTTTCTATTGAAATATCTCTTAAAATTTATGTTATTCTTCCATTATCCTGTGTTGTAGTTAAGGATGTAAATATAAGCTTAAAATGGGAATGTCTAAATGACATGAATCAGTCTCATCAGTTATAAAATATCATTTGCCCTGAGTAATGGTAGCTATTTCTCAAAGACTGAAAGAGCTGATCCATAATAATACTGGAAGGATTATAATTTAGTACGCCAGACGCGCGTTTCGTCTACATAAGACTCATCAGTGACGCTCATACCACCATGGCACCATTTCATCAGTATATTGGCCCAACAGACCATGTTACTGAAGAGTAATAGGTGATAATTGAAGGAATGAATGAATGGATGAATTAGTGTTGTTCCATTTCCAGTACAGATGACCATGGCAGACTGAGTCTCTAGATAAGACTAATGGTGGTTCAAACTGAATTTGGTATCAGAGAATGTCTTACAAAAAGTTTTGATGTTAACAAATGAATTGTAAACAAAAAGTGGTTGAAATAGATAAAGATCACATGAAGTTTTTTTTATATCAACTAAGAAAGGATTAAATATATAATTTATAGTTCAGGTTCAGACGATTTTGTCACTGCTTTAATGGAGTGCTACTTAAGTTAAGTTAAACTTAACCTTATAATTGATGGCATTTTTCTTTGCTGGTCTGTTCAGTGTAATTTTACAGATACCATCATTCAATGTAACAGCAACAGTTTCATACTTTCCAGCTGATTCTATTGAAGGTGCCGCTGCTTTAGATGGACTATCTTCACCTGCCAAACTATGTACTAAATCAATATAGGCCTTCTGTGCTTCATCCTGTGTAACAGTATAGTATCATTCAATTTTATTTCAATAGCATTATTCTGGAAATGGATGGATTGATTAATTATTTTTAATTTTGGTTTTCCAACTATTTGATTCATGCAATACTGATGAATCTTGCGAAATGAAACAAACATCCAGTATTCCAAGTCACAAGCCATCTTTGCTGAAGTCAGTGTTCTCCCCAGAAATTTTGGATAGCATCACATTTTGCGTAAAAAAAAATAACTATTTTTTTTAATGTCATTTAACACGTCACGTTGATGCTCTATTTCCTTTATATGTTTTAGTTTATATTGTTCAATTCATAACTGAGAATACAATTAAACTATAACCATAAAAACAGTTGTTTCAGTTTATGTTTTCTTTATTCATTTATAGTTACAGAATTATTTTTTTCATTTTGTGCCAAACAAAAATAAATATGTGGTTTCAGTTTAATACCCAACAATAAGTCAAATGAATGAATGGTTCATTATACCTATAGTGCAACCTGTATATATACAAAACTAAATATCTAGTACACAAAATTAACTATTTTTTATATTATATTAAGTAAAGATAAAGTAGCAAAAGTAGCAAAAAAAAAAATCAATTTAAAAACTTTTTTTTATCATGTTTATGAAATTCATTGTTTCATGGCACTCAATGAATTAGTCCCAGTAGTTTCTTATCTTTACATTAAAATGATATGTATTTTTAACAAAGTTATCTAACAAATAGTCTGTTAATGCGTAGTTTTCTCTCTTGGTATATTTTTTTCTGTCTACTGTCCATCTGTTGTCATTATCGTGAAAATGCGGATTTTTGTCATATCTCGTCCGGTTCCTATCAGTAGTTTACACAAAAATGTGCAATGGCGGCCGTAGAAAAATTTACGAAAATGAGTCCGAGAATAAACATTGTTTGACAAGAGATTGTGAATGAATAAGACGCTTTTAATACATTAAATGGATTAAACATAAACTTAAGCCAATTATGGTAACTTTTTAAAGAAGTATTAAACTTATTTTAGCTGTAAACCAAAATTCTCGCTCTCGTATTACCGGAAGAGAAAGAAAGTAATTTTTGGAGAGTTGCACAAATAAACGATCTTTTAAAAAAAAAAAAATAATCGTTTCAAGCTTTGAAATTTCTTAATACAAAACGAAGATTTCGAATTGTTTTGTGATTGCATTTTCCCATGTCGAAATGGGTGATTGCAGACACGTGGTATTAGTCATGTCACAAGTGTCAGCTTGGGATATTCGCATCCAAACAGTTATCACCTTGAGGGCAATTAACACCTAGCTATTTAATCTCTTAATTGCCTATAGTGTCCGACTTAAAGAGATTACAATTAAAGGCGATATACTTTTTATGATCATAATCGATGAAAGTTCGAAATTGAGGACAGGTAAAATAGCATCTTCAAAATAATTATAGCGTCGCGGGAATTATTATAGCATCACGGTGAAAAAATATAGCGTCGCGGTACAGCGACGCTAAAACGGCCTGGGGAGAACACTATATTAACTATTTTATATCATTCAAGAGTGCCATTAAAAATTTACAACAGCTAACTTCTCTTTGACAATATTACCAGTATTATTTCATTGAATTTTGCCCTTAGAACCTTCACAGTGGTTGTCGTTTGCTGCTATGTTACATATTTGTTTTTCGTTCAATTTTTTGTACAAAAATTAGGTCATTAGTTTTCTCGTTTAAATTGTTTTACATTTGTGATTCTGGGCCTCTTATAGCTGACTATGTGGTATGGGCTTTGCTCATTGTTGGAGGCCATACAGTGAATTATAGCTGTTAATTTCTGTGTCATTTGCGTCTCTTGTGGACAGTTGTCTCATCGGCTATCATACAACATCTTCTTTTTTATATAAACAGCTGAATTGTTCACATTAACCTTACCTGCGTCATATTACTCAGATTGTTCCATGCATCCCATTTGGCTTTACCAACAAAATCCATCATGCCTGGTTTTTTAACATTACACTTTCCTATTGTTGCCTTAAAGAAGAAAAATGTAAATACATGTTATTTTTCTCGTTTGAATTGTTTTACATTGTCATATCGGGGCCTTTTATAGCTGACTATGCGATATGGGTTTTGCTAATTGTTGAAGACCATATGGTGACCTATAGTTGTTAATATCTGTGTCATTTTGGTCTTTTGTGGACAGTTTTCTCATTGGCAATCATACCACATCTTCTTTTATATATATATATATATATATTAATTGATGCTGAACTAGAGAACGTTTCATATAACAATGTTAGTTGACAAACATGTTTCTGTTCTGTATAATATTACCAAGTTTTAAATGAAGTTTACAAGTTCAGTTTAACAAGTTTTACAGTAGACACAACAATCTTATACAGTGGGTTTTTTATTTCATTTTTCTTGTACTGGGTTGTGATAAGATATGACATATGACAACTACTGTTGGATGAGATGAGGTTCCTGACTTGGTAGTCAGTGTTTCCATATTGACTTGATTTATGACAGATATGTACTTCAGCTATAAATTTCTCCATTGATAATGTTTCATTTGCATGTGTGTATCATCTTGTCCACCCAAAAACCACTTATCATCATGAATGTTAATTGGAACAAATATGCTAAGCAATTGAGAACATGAATTCAAATTTAATTAACCCTTTTTTTACTAGGTTGACTGTTTCTTACATTTGGATTGAGACAAAGTTGAACTTACATTGGTTAGGCTAACTTACATGGGTTAGGCTAACTTACATGATGGGTTAGGCTAACTTACATGGGTGAGGCTAACTTACATGGGTGAGGCTAACTTACATGGGTTAGGCTAACTTACATGGTTTAGGCTAACTTACATGGGTGAGGCTAACTTACATTACAACTTATCTAAATCAGTTGAATAATTAACAAAATTTTAAGAAACGGAGGTTCAAACTTCCTCATGCAAAGTTAACCTTACCTGGATTTGCTTAATCTTTTTAGGTCCTTTTCTGTCATATAGCTCATCGAGTAAAGTAATTGTACATCCTTGGCTTTAACAAATTTTTGGTTTACGCATTACTAATGTCAGAATGAATATATAATAACAAGAATGTGTCCATAGTACATGGAAGCTCCACTCATACTATCATTTCCTATGTGGATCGTGAAATTGAGGTCAAAACACTAATTTGGCATTTAAATTAGAAAGATCATATCATAGGGAACATGTGTACCGGTACTTAGTTTCAAGTTGATAGGACTTCAACTTTATCAAAAACTACTTTGACCAAAAACTTTAACTTAAAGCAGGGCAGATAGACAAAACCAACGGACCAACGAACCAACAGACAAACAAACAAACAGACGCATAGACTGAAAAATAAATAATGCCCCTAAGTGATGCATAAAAAGTACTTTGGACGCAAAAAATTTATGAAGCATTATTTTCATTTTTAAGAGGACACCAATGTCCCATTAAGACAAATTGAAGAAAGGTTTATGTTGCCTGGATGTAGATCTGCCTATGAATTAATTATTTTACCTCTCTCCCTTGTTCACTTACCTGTTTAAATAAAGCATATATTGTTAGTTTGACATCATTGCCAGGTTCATTCTGGAGAGTGTTCAATTGAACTTTTGCTTTCTCAAACTCTGCATCCATAGCCCCTAGGACTGGCCTTGATCTATGAAATCCTCTTGTTGGCATAAAATGTACACTACAAGAAAAATTAATGGTTTAATTTAAGAATCAATATTTGATCTGTTGCTTTCTGTAACATCTACCATTAAAATGTAAATTTCAAAATATATATAATCGACAAAAAGTCATGTGATACAGTTTAGATTAAATTTAGAGTTTTCTGCTTTTCTCTGACTTTAATACAGCTGAGCACTTAGCAATATAAGTTTTGAAGTTGCAATTTATTTTACTTAATCATGATTATGTTCATTAAATAGTATTAATTAGGCAATCAAGGAACCTTTTGTGAGCAATCTCACATAACCACATTGTCACTAGGCAACAAAATATCACCAGATTTATAAAATCACATTGACTCATAACTCATACAAAAGTCAACTGATCAATATTTTTTTTAATATGAAAATGTATATCATTTTGTCCTCAATAACTACAAAGTTTGTTGTGGTTTGTGACAAACTATTGCAGTTTTAAATACAGGACAAAATTACAAATATCTTTTTAAAATTTTAATTCATTTATATGTCATGTATGTTAGAGTTTAGTATCAGGTCTATTTTCGTTAGTACAATTTTGTTCAGAAGCTAGCTGAAGCTGAAAGTTCCTGTCTCAATAGACAACTTTCAAGTTTGTTGCATTTCAAATAAAAAGTTTGGTTTTAGTTACATTTTGTAACATCGTTTATGCGTTCACTTCCTTTCCATAGCGAGCTCCATGTCAAGCTACAATGTAGTTGTTCAATAAATATGACGCTAACTTGCAGAATGCACATTTTTTTTGGAAATTAAATATGCATAATTGATCATGAGCTTTGCTGTCATTAGGCAATTGTGATTAAATTCCTACGGAACAAACATTATTTCTAGTTTATTCTGCATAATGACAATTTGAAGAAGCTTGATAATAAGATTAACTTCAACAGTGCAGGAATACTGGTGATCCCCTCTATCTGGTAAATGAAGTCATAAACAGATAAAAACTTGCATTGTTGACGATATTTATCGGTTAAGGAAAGACCCAAGAATCTGCAACGATAATGCGATTGAACTATTGACATTGACCATACAACTATCACTTTTCCATTGTGGCGTCAGACCATTTGTATTTTGACGTAAAGACTCAACATTTTTTGGGAACCTTTGTGATGTCCATTAATGAGGGACAAGAAGCATATACTGACAAGAGGTTATCTCAGTAGACATGTACCTCACTATACTTCAAGTACTTGTCACGGTCAGTATTAACTTTATACCAATCAGGTTCAAAATATAAATCAATAATCAGTTTGCAAGGCAAAAATTTATATTTCTTTGTCGTTATATGAAGATAAATCGGTGTTGTAACATAAGGTCTTAACCTTCCTTTATACCTGGTGAGAAAGTGGACTTTGATCAGAAACTGAGAAAGAGGTAAACTTTTTCAATAGTAACATGTAGTTCAAAAGGGTTATGAAACTTAAGATTATAATTCTTATAAAAATAATTGTGATGTACACATAAAAGTCTTATCATTTCCTCATTAAACTAACTTCTTGAAGGTGAAAATGTGATTTTGAAAAGTCCTCCCTATGGAGGCAGCCATTTTCAAACAAACGCGCCACCTATCGACCATAATCCCAATGGCGGAAAACGAAGTTTACGAGGTAAAAAAAACCTGAGATCTTTATAAACAACCAATTTTGGAACGCATATGACAAGTTAAGGAGATAGATATGTTTTCTAAATGATCAATTTAAAGCAAGACTAGTAAATCTGCATAAAGATTTTTTTCTTTTTATGTTTCAGCTGTCAGTTTTGAAAAAGGTTCATCCAATTACCTAAAATAAACCGGTACCTACACCAGTCTTATGTAACATTATTTACTTAGAGATACAGTTTTGTATGAATATTAGAAGAAAAATAAGGCTTTGAAAAATTTTGTTTTTAGAACTTCTAATTATCCTGTAACTTCTTCATATTTTAGTCTAATATATAAGATTTATCTTTTATGAACAAGTTGCTAATTATTTTTTATATCAAATAAAATTGTAAGTTAACAGAATATCCCTTATTCTGTTATTTGATAGTTGTGTCATTATGTGAATTTTGTCATGAAATGACCTTAGATCCGTCTCTGGAGAGTCGTCATTTAAAATGTATTGATACCTTATTAAAAAAAAGAAATGGTATGAATGGTATGGAAAATTTTGCGGGAATATTTTTATTTTAATAGTGAATAATTTTTATCAATAAAATTTTGTAATTTATGTTCTATTTAAGTCTGCTTTGAAATTTCTTTATAAAAGTTCATCATTTATGTACATGTAAATCAATAAAAGAGCTTCAACGCATAAACTCCCACCAGAGCACTTAATAAAATATACAGAGACCCCCCTTTTTGGTAAGTTATTCTTTTGTCAACAACGTAGTAAACGTAGTAAAACATCTAGGTCAATCATGGTTTGGTCCATTTAGTCAACGGGGCTGCATACAATAGCAAAGGTACATGTATTGCATCAATTGTGGCGCATTTGGTTTGCTCGGGTAATTTCCTTGGTATCAGGAGTGACTGCCCTGGTAGCGGCCTGCAGTCCATCTGAAGACTGTTCTGCACTCGCTTTTATACATCTGTCCCACCAACGTCTTGTGCCCCTATGGAGAAATTACATTATGCTAATTGGATGCTGATCTCAGGTTATTAGGTCAAAGACGTCAATAAAAAATAATGATGCAAATGGCGGCGATCGAAATGTTGACACTCTGTCTAGTCGGGAAATCGACAAACGGGACTTATCTAAGCTTACTCTTAGCTTGTATGGGCCTCGGTTACAACATTCATGACTTACACTAATAAGATAACAAGGTAATAAAGGGGTAACGTGTGAAATAAGGGAAACCAGAAGGTGGGAACAGTCGTTCAGTCAGGGGACCCCCATGGTCGAACAGTGAAGACGAACTCTATATTATTATTCCCAGAGACCTTACTAACAATATTTACATCCAATTACAATATATAAGTCTTCACAATGTTCATCAAATGTCTGTATACGAGTTGGCTAACAGTAAACGACGAAGGTGAAAATGCTCTTTTGTTCCGACGTTGGAAAGTTCCAGGTGGAAAGAACTAACTAGCCGAAAAGTTCCACAGGAACTTATTAACTAGTTACCTTGTTCAAAGTGATAAGTTGAAAAGTTCCAACGGAACATATCAACTAGTTAGAAAGTTCCTTTTTGCCAAATTAGTCAAAACCGGAACTAACAAACTAGCCCAAAAGTTCCAACGGAACTTATCAACCCGTCACAAAGTTCCATTTGGAGAATTGATTCAAAGTAAAAGCACAACATATTATATTAGAATCTTTCAAAGGGGAACCAAGATACTGATTACAAAAGTCAAAAGGAACTAGTCACAAAGTTCCTCTTTGGCAAATTAGTCAAAACCGGAACTAACAAACTAGCCCAAAAGTTCCTCCTCATTTGGATACTTTTAAAAATATCAATTTCAGATTAATGTATAACAATAAATTAGAACTTTTTCCGTTATTAAGGCAACATTCTGACCGAATAAACTAGTTTTTCTGTTCCACCAGAACTATTCAACTAGCTACATTGTTCCGGGACTTTTCAACTAGCTACTTTTTTCAGGAACTTTTTGACTGCACTCGGAATAAAACAACTAGTTGGAAAGTTCCATCGTAACAAAATAACTAGTTGAAAAGTTCCGCCAGAACAAAGTAACTGACGGAACATAGCGGCTGTTACATGTTTACTGAGTATATATGTATAGCCCGAAAGAGTCGTATGTACAAACCTACAGCTTACTCCCTACACTGTAACAGTATCATACTTTACTTACACAAAACTATGATTTTTCCAAGAAAATTGACAATAATAATTGCAGTAACTTGACTATATCATGTTTATTATATATTCAATTTTCTAATTTTAGCTCTGGTATTAATTAAATTGTTTTAAATCGGAAAATACATTTAGGGCTAAATATAAATTATTGATTTTTTAGGTGGAAAACATATTGGAACAGAGAGAGGTTGATGGACAACTGCAGTTTTTTGTCAAGTGGAAGAATTTCAATGAAGACTGGAATACCTGGGAACCAGTAGACAATTTGTTGGATTGTTTTAACTTAATCCTTGAATTTCAGGAAAAGCAACATGATACTGTTACTACCAAAACAAATGTTGAAAAGTCAAAACTGGCTAGAAAAGAGGCATTAAAGATTGTGAAGAAAGCCAAGAGATTGAACTCTGGTAGTGATAATATTAAGAAAGCTTTACTGAAGCATGCAGCTATTGTTAAAAATGAGGATGTTAGCCTTAACCTATCAGTGGACACAAGCGTGCTTACTTCTACCCCATTTAAGAAGTCACCTAAATCACCTAAGTCACCAAAATCACCAACACAATCACCAAAATGTTCACCTAAACCCAGAAAGTTGGAAGAAGGGGTATCAACACCTATTACTACAACTAAAAGGACTCCAAAGAAACCTTCCAAACTTGAAGAGTATTTTGATCCATCAAAAATGTTTATTAAAAGTTCTAGTAAAATATTGTCAAATGGTGTTCAGAGTTCAAAGGTTAACTCTCCAAGTGTTTTAAGAACTTTACTTACCACTAGCCTCCCTGTTCCTACGAAACAAAGTAAAATTAACAGTCCTTGTATGCATGCTAGTGTAAAACTGAAGAAATGCACAGTGAGTTCAGTGACATTAAACAGTAGCAAAACCACAGATGCTTTGCAAAGTGACAAAGAAAGTGACCAAATAACTCAGAATAAATCTGATAACTCTCAGAGTAGTACAAAAATTAAAAGGAAATACACGAAAAGATCAGATCAGGAATTACTGGGAGGAAATAAAAAGAAAACCTCTAAAGTTGGAAACAAAACTAAAAGTACAAGTTTGAAGAATAATCTTAAGAAATCGCTAGGAGGTAAAACTTTAAAAACATCAGATAAAAACTTTAAAATGAAGAAAACAGGGAATTTGTTGGTAGTTAAAATGAGACCAGCTATCAAAAAGGAAAAGAAAAGTGAATTAAGTGCTTCAAGTCAGAGCGAGTGTTCTGAAGCTGAAACAAAAGATATAACTTTACAAGATATGAATAACAGTGCTGCACAGGAAAAAGTCCACACAGAGATTCAGGCTTCTCAAGGAGAGAAGAAAATTGTGAAGAAAAAAATTATATCATTGAAAGTAAAGAAAGAAAAGTTAAACAAAGAAGGCAAAAAGAAAGAGAAAAAAATCAAAACAAAAGATCAGGCAGATGGGAAAAAAATAAAGAAACAAAATATGAATGAAGGGAAAAAAGTGAAAGTGAAAAAGAAAAACAATGAAGATGGGAAGAAAGAAATAAAAGTAAAAGGAGTAAAGAGGAAGTTGGAAGATTGTATTGAAATCATAGACACTGAGTCTGATGATGATGTTCAAGTCAAATTTTCTTTATCTCCAAAATCTAAGAAAGCTAAAACTGACAATTCACCAAAAAGACCAGAAAATGAGAAAAAGATGGAGAGTCCTAGCAAGATAATAAAAGAAATGGGTAAAAAGACTCTGCAGGTGAAAGTTCGTCCAATGGAAACGACATCATCCAATATAAAGAAGATGAGATTAATTGATGCAGTAAAACCTCACCCTGGAGTCTCAAAATCAGGTACATGTACAGTAAAACCTCACTCTGGTGTCTCAAAAATCAGGTACAGTAAAACCTCACCATAGTCTCAAAATTAGGCACAATTATAAAAGCTCCCTGAAGTCTCAAAATCAGGTACAGTAAAACCTCACCCTAGAGTCTCATAATCAGGCACAGTGAAAACTCCCTGGAGTCTCAAAATCAGGTACAGTAACAGTGTTTTCCTTTTTTCACTAAGGTAAGGTGGGTGTTTTAAAAAAATAACTTGCAACCGGGTGGTTTTTTTTAAATGTCCAACCTTTTTTAATTTACTGTGGGTGCACGTGGGGGTCACAGAAATAAAGATTAGTATAATATTCACATTTTATGGAGTTGAACAAACATAAATAGAAGTAGTCATATTAATTGTCAAATATTCTTTGATTTTATTTTTCAAAAATTTATCTCTTTTATCTCTTCTTTCATTTACAATTTTATGCATCAGCATGGATTTAAGGCCTTTCGATCCAGGTTTCTGTTCTGTTTCTTGCTTTTGTGCCGTATTTTTGGCACACAGAACAGTAGTATCCTTCCTCTGTGACTATAAGTCATTTTGAAGTCTTGCTCATATTTGTCTTCACTTGCGTGTCTTTTCCGTTGTTTGGTTGATTTTTGTTCAATTTCCTTAACTTCAACATTACTATCAATTTTATTTAACTTATTTGGTCTAGTATTTTCTTTATCATCATCGTCATCTTCCTTTCTTTCCCCCGATTGATTAATGAAAACATTGAAATTTGACGATTGGACGCCATCTTTGTCAATGAAAACAAGGCGGGATTAGTATTCAAATTTTAACGGTACGGAACCGAAAAAAAGCCGGATTTTGAAAAAAAAGCCGACCACCTCCTAAAATCAAAAGGTGGTCGGCTTTCAAAAGAAGGTGGTCGGCACACCCGGCTTCAATGCCGAATGGAAAACACTGAGTAAAACCTCACCCTGGAGTCTCAAAATTAGGTTCAGCAAAACCTCACTCTGGAGTCTCAAAATTAGGTACAGTAAAACCTCACCCTGGGGTCTTAAAATCAGGTACAGTAAAACCTCACCCTGGAGTCTCAAAATCAGGCACAGTAAAACCTCACCCTGGAGTCTCAAAATCAGGTATACAACCTTTTTTGTATCAAGTTGATACATACAGCTGACATATAGATTCTGTTAAAATAAGTAAAAGATGTTTCGACAATGTTTTTCCTTATAATTAGATGTACATATCTTAGAGTCATGATAGAACTTATTAGGAGAGTCATTTGAATGGCTTTAATATCCATGATCCTGATGATGAAACATTTCAAATTTTTATCATATTGATAACACAACTAAGGCTCATACATTTAGAGCATTCTAAAGGAATATAAAAAAAAATACAAAAAGATTTATGCTGCTTTCTTATATCTGATGCTGAATTGCACCAAGCTGTTGGAAATATTGTCATGATATTTACATCATAGTCTAGCATTTTGTTTTTCTGTACTTTCTAAATAATTTTGTTATGCTTGCAGATATTAGCTGATCTTTAGGATTTTTGTTTTCTTTTTCTTAATATATTTTAAACTTTATTATTTTATATTTACAGCAATTGTTCGACCAGTATCACCAACTCCTGTGTTCACATCAGTCAAGCCTATAATGTCTACTACACATGCTCGACCCATGGTTGCCATGGATGCACTTTGTGCAGATGTACCTGCAGGGTATCACTATGTACCCGCTATGATTCCTATCAGTCCTTCATCAATGTCATACAAAATGTTACTTGATAGTCTCCCTTTCCAGTTTCACACGAAGAAGTCCAGCAAGAAACGAGAAGAAGAAATGGTGCGTGAAGATGATGTGGAACGGAGAATGAGTGTTAGACAAAGTGAATGTGCCTACCGATATAAAGAGATTGTTGTGAAGAAGTGTAACCGATATACACAGATCTGGTTAAATACACATTCAAAGTTAAAAAATTGTCTTAATCCTCAGGTAAATATATTTCTTTAAATTGGTATAAGAGGAGTTTGGTGGTAGATAAAGATATTTTTGTCGAGCCTTCGACTTTAGTCGAAAAAGCGAGACTAAGCGATCCTACATTCCGTCGTCGTCGGCGTCGTCGTCGTCGGCGGCGTCCACAAATATTCACTCTGTGGTTAAAGTTTTTGAAATTTTAATAACTTTCTTAAACTATACTGAATTTCTACCAAACTTGGACAGAAGCTTGTTTATGATCATTAGAAATTATCCAGAAGTAAATTTTGTAAAAATAAAATTCCATTTTTTCCGTATTTTAATTATAATTGGACTTAGTTTTTCTGCGAGGAAACATTACATTCACTCTGTGGTTAAAGTTTTTAAAATTTTAATAACTTTCATAAACTATCCTTGATTTGTACCAAACTTGGACAGAAGCTTGTTTATGATCATAAGATAGTATCAAGAAGAAAATTTTGTAAAAATAAATTTCCACTTTTCCGTATTTTACTTATAAATGGACTTAGTTTTTTTGCCAGAAACAAAACATTCACTCTGTGGTTTAAGTTTTAAAATTTTTATAATGTTCTTAAACTATCCTGGGTTTCTACCAAACTTAGACAAAAGCTTGTTTCTGATCATAAGATATTATTCAGAAGTAAATTTTGTAAAAAAAAAATCACTTTTTCCGTATTTTACTTATAAATGGACTTAGTTTTTCTTCCAGTTAACATTACATACAGTCTGCAGTTAAAGTTTATAAAACATTTATTAGATTCATAAACTATCCTGGATTTTTTACCAAACTTGGAAGCTTCTTTCAATCAAAAGACAGTATCGAGAGGGAAATTTTTATTGATGTTTTTCCTCATTTTTGTTGAGTCTGCGATTAACAGCAAAAGTAGGCGAGACACTGGGTTCCGTGGAACCCTTACAAATTTTTTATTCTTAATAGCTCTCATCACTTCTTTCCACATACTAAATCTTTTTCTTACGGAATAGAATTTGTTGATTTTTCCCACATTTCTGAATAAATGTCAATGTATTACATCATAATGTTGTATTAGTTATGTATTGTTGCTTTTATTTAATACCATCAATAATACATAATTTTTCATCTGTATTATATTGATGTAGACTTTGAAATTGACCGCATATGTTGCCAGCAATCTAATATGCATATGTTATATAAAAATAAGGAGATGGGATATGGTTTCCAATGAGATAACTACCCACCAAAGTTCAAATGAAGGTGATGTGAGCAGTTGTAGGCAGTCATACAGCCTTTATGTATGAATGTCTTGTTCTATGTTTTAGGTAATACAAGAAGTAGTGTCAGCTTTGAACTCAGCGAAGTATGACGATAGTAATCTAGTCATGTTCAGTGGTCTAGGGAATGTGTTCTGCAGTGGTATCGATCTCACTTACTTGATCTCAAATTCAATGGATAGGAAAATGGCAGCAAGAAAAATGGTGGATGCTCTCAGGTAAACATAATCATAGCCACATATATGAATAAAAAGGATGTGCCTCACCCTGTATTATTTGTCTCTGTTTATTGTCCTTTCACATTACTAATTTACTTGAACGTTTAATCAAACTAAATATAAACTCATCTCTACAAACTGAGCAATTGGTAAAATATTTCATTTCATTGATTAAGTGAAAGGTAATCATTATGAAGTAGATGCAGTGAAATAAAAGGTATTCTTAATCTTAGCACATAATTTCGAAGTTTGTCTGAAGATTGTGCAGAGTTATGGTCCTTGGACTTAACTGAAGTCACTTAAATAATCAGTTTTTAACTATTCTTTTGTCATGCTTGAAGATATTGACTTGATATTTGATATATAGTTGACACCATGACAAGTTGTAGATCAAGTTAAAATTTTGTTCCAAAACAGTGAATTTTTAACCAGTAGGGACTATGTATTGCCATGCAATACTCACAGTATGCTTGTTACTAAAATGTATTAGTTATTTGCCTAAAATTTTCTTTTAGGGATTTTATGAAAGCTCTCATCACATTTCCCAAACCTTTGATAGCTGTAGTGACGGGATCTGCCATAGGTCTTGGGATGACCATGCTCCCGCTATGTGACATAGTCTACGCCAGCGATAAAGCTTCATTCCATTTACCATACTCGCAGCTGTCACAAACACCAGAAGGATGTGCGTCATTTCTCTTACCTACCACAGTTGGAATGGCCATGGTTAGTATTGTTTACAGCTACATACAATAAGATACTTTATAAAAACTGAATGTTGTTACAGAAAAATTTTAACTAATAATTGGTGTTTATCAGTATTCACTGATGTTCCAATAAAATATGTACCATACTGAGAGGAGGCACTTTTAAATTGTTGCAATAATCGCTCAATCACAATTTCAAAATTTTTATTTTCTTCTGTTTGTGTTTTTTTATGAACTGCATTCAAGATCCTATCTTTAGAAAATATGCATGATTGATGTGTATCAAAAGTGTTTAAATTTGACGTTCTTGATATCTTGAATGTAATGCTAAAATATTCCCATTATTATAGGCTAATGAATTACTGATTGGAGGACGGAAGATCACAGCTATTGAGGCGTGTCAACTTGGTCTGGTATCACAGGTGTTCTGGCCTACCAGTATCATGCAAGAAGTCATACCTAGAATAGAAAACATGGCCCTACAGTCAGGCAAGGTAAACAAAATATGTGCTTCTTATGGAGGGTCAACTGTGTAGGTGAAAACACTGTTTTTACACATGATAAGCTGAATAACAACTTGTATATAAATTTTTAAAAAATACTATGGAAAATTGCTCAAGTATGCCACCAATTTGAACTATTTTGGAATATTATAGGAAAATCAAATATAAAGTTTTTGAATTGAAAAAATGCTGAAAAATGGAAATTTTTATTTTCCAGTTGCACACATTTATCTAAGCTTTTAGAATATAATAAAACCCAATTTAAGTTAAAAGAAATAGTATTGTTTTGCTGTACATAACTACCACTTTTCTAAAAAAAAAAAAAAAAAGTATTTATTTTTATTGAAAAATCTTAATTTTTCATTTGTCACAATAAACAACCATGGTTTTGAGAGTTATTTCCCCTTCCAAACATACTTCTTTAGATCAGAAAAATAATTCCTGTCTCATTTCATTGTATCAGTGTAGAAAAAGAAGAAGATTGAACATGTTATGCAATATTGACAAATCTGATGTATAAGAAAGAAATAAATGTTTGTCTTTTCAAAACAAATCAACGAGTTAAAAATCATCAATTACATTTTAAAAACACTAACCATAGAAAAAGCCACTTCAGAGCATCATTCTGGTGGCAGACTCTGTACTAAGGAGAAATCTCAATCTTTAGTACTTGATGTAATTGATGATTTTTAAATCGTTGATTTATAGCAGATCATTGATATGGACTTATACAATCTTTCTTTTCAGGCTTTAGAGACAACCAAACTATTGATTCGAAGTCACCAGAGAACAAAAATAGAACTAACCAATGAATCGGAGTGTAATCTGTTATTGGAGAGATGGCCATCAACGGAATGTCAGAAGGCAATAGAGAATTATCTTAACAATGATAACAACTTCTGTATATGAAGATTCTTGTGTTTAGTATCATAGTCAATTGTACATGTATTAAGAAGTTGTGTAACAATTTACAGAAAAGGGGAGGCCATCATCATATTGATGGATTATGTCCCTTCTCTTAGGAATTCAATCTGACAAAAGCTATGGAATAGCTGTCTACGATAAAAGTCCTTGTCTCATCTTTACTGCTTTCACTGCATACTGAAGTTACCATGCAATATGTCAAACATGTTCCTATAACTTCTGGAAGTTTGAGTTGACTTATATTGTAAAGAAGAACAATGCAATGAACAATTGAGTTCTGTATTTGTACATATCATTTAACACCCTTTTTTATCAAACAGGTTCAAATGAACTGTTCTGTATATACATATTTTTTTAATTCTTATTCCAGAAAAACAAATTTCTGATCAAATTTTCTTCAATCATTTAAAGTTATTTCGATAATTATTTTCCTTCTATAATGTAAGAATTGTTCAGAAATATCTAGTCTGAAGTGAATGGCTGAAATGCTTTGATGAAGAATAAAAGCAGAGTTGTGTTTATTATAATGAGTTTTTTTGGGTTTGTGTATAGAATATAAATGATGTTTACAGTCATGAAATGTATTTCTTTTTATATATGAAATTGTGTTCATTACATGAACCTATAAGTTCATACATAAGATCATTTGTTAACCTACATTTGCATTTAACAGAATTGTTGACTTTCATATAGAATTTTAAAAAAAAAGCTAATCTAACTCTTAAAAGATAAACCAGCTAAGATTGGAATTGATAACAATTTAAGGCCCATGATAAATAAAGCACTACATTCCCACTAAACGTTTTTCAGAAATTTCATTTGACCTCTAAATGATTTAAATGAGATGTTTGATATATGGCAATATCCCGGCAACACAACAATATAATGCAGCAAAAAACATATATCTGTTTCTGTAAAGGAAATAATTATTTCACTGTTGAAAATATAAGATGATAAATTCAATGTACCTTAAAACCAAGATGTTGTAGGATTGTTTTAGCTTTATATGTTGATCATATTATCATTTTTGTAATATTTTTGTCTCACACTTAAAAAGTAATAGACCTCCAATTCAGTATTGTAGAGATAAGTGTAAATTTGTTATATTCCCCAATAATAGGGTATGGTATTTCTTTTGTCCTATATTTTCACACTGCCAAAATTGAATTTAAGTTATCGTTAAAAATGAAATTTGTTGTAATTAATTTACATTATTTGTTATTCTGCACTATGAATAGAAAAAGTGTTTGTAAATATAGAATGTCAAAAAAGGTAGTGATTTAAATAGGTTGACTTTAAACTGCCATTGTTAGTATAGTAATAGTTCCTATAATTACACTAGTTACTTGTACTACACTGTGTCAGTGTATTCAGTTTTTTTAATTTGTTTAAGTAAACTAGTCATTCTGGGCATTTTTGTTTATTTTTAATCATGTTTTGCAAACTTTCCTTTATTAGTTATCAGAAAGTTTTTCACAGCAAATTCTACACACCAAAGCACTGAACTTGGTTTCTTAAATTCAAACTACCACCACCAGAAGTGTTCTTAAATTTTCCAGAATCTTGCAATACTTGCAGGTGTAAAATGAATAAAATAACTGTATGAATGAGTAGGAACAGGGTAACATTCATGTCATGATGTGTATATATTTCATTCACGTCATAATTAACAAAATCAGAAATTTATGCATCAGATTTTAGAATTTATTTGTCAATATTATTTTGATTTAAAGTTTAGTTATAATAAGACAAACAGTACCAATTCATTTTTATAGATTTTTATACGACCGCAAAAATTTTAATTTTTTGGTCGTATATTGCTATCACGTTGTCGTCGTCGTCGTCCGAATACTTTTAGTTTTCGCACTCTAACTTTAGTAAAAGTGAATAGAAATCAATGAAATTTTAACACAAGGTTTATGACCACAAAAGGAAGGTTGGGATTGATTTTGGGAGTTTTGGTCCCAACATTTTAGGAATTAGGGGCCAAAAAGGGCCCAAATAAGCATTTTCTTGGTTTTCGCACTATCACTTTAGTTTAAGTGAATAGAAATCTATGAAATTTTGACACAAGGTTTATGACCACAAAAGGAAGGTTGGGATTGATTTTGGGAGTTTTGGTTCCAACAGTTTAGGAAATAAGGGCCAAAAAAGGGCCCAAATAAGCATTATTCTTGGTTTTCGCACAATAACTTTAGTATAAGTAAATAGAAATCAATGAAATTTTAACACAAGGTTTATGACCACAAAAGGAAGGTTGGGATTGATTTTTGGAGTTGAGGTCACAACAGTTTATGAATTAGGGGCCAAAAAAGGGCCCAAATAAGCATTTAGGTTTATGACCATAAAAGGAAGGTTGGGTTTGATTTTGGGAGTTTTGGTCCTAACAGTTTAGGAATAAGGGTCCCAAAGGGTCCAAAATTGAACTTTGTGTGATTTCATCAAAAATTGAATAATTGGGGTTCTTTGATATGCGGAATCTAACTATGTATGTAGATTCTTAATTTTTTGTCCCGTTTTCAAATTGGTCTACATTAAGGTCCAAAGGGTCCAAAATTAAACTTAGTTTGATTTTAACAAAAATTAAATTCTTGGGCTTATTTGATATGCTTTATCTAAATATGTACTTTGATTTTTGATTATGGGCCCAGTTTTCAAGTTGGTCCAAATCAGGATTCCATATCAAGTATTGTGCAATAGCAAGAAATTTTCAATTGCACAGTATTGCACAATAGCAAGAAATATCTAATTGCACAATATTGTGCAATAGCAATTAATTTTCAATTGGAGTTATCTTTCTTTGTATAGAATAGTAGTTGATAATATATGTTGGAAATTTGCCAGACATGACTATGATGTCATTTTCTATTTTTATTTGCCAATAACCTTATGTAAATAACATCATTGGAAATTTGCCAATATAAAATGTTGCTGATGAAGCTTTTTTTCCTTATCTTATCTAAAATGTTTTTAGATAATGTATGTTGGACATTTGCCAGACATGACTATGATGTCATTTTCTTTTTTATTTGCCAATAACTTTATGTAAATAACTTCATTGGAAATTTGCCAATATAAAATGTTGCTGATGAAGTTTTTTTTATTGTTTTATACAATAAACAATGTATTTTCACTTTTACTACCAACCAATCTTTACCATTCAGTGATAACAAGCACTTTATTTTACATTTTAATATTTTATGATGTATTTAAAAGAGTAGTTATTGTTGCAAACTCAACTCCATTAGAAATTTGAATTGATATCAGTTTTGGAAAAAGGGAAACGGGGATGTGAAAAAAGGGGGGGGGGGTTTAAATTTTTCTCATTTCAGATTTCATAAAATAAATAAAAAGAAAATTTCTTCAAACATTTTTTTGAGAGGATTAATATTCAACAGCATAGTGAATTGCTCAAAGGCAAAAAAAAACTTTTAAGTTCATTAGACCACATTCGTTCTGTGTCAGAAACCTATGCTGTGTCATGATCAACTATTTAATTTTAGATTTAAAAAGTTTGAAGAAGAAATCTTTAATTGATTTGTAAAATCTTGACATTTGTTTTGTGTAAAAAAAAACATGTAATGTCAAATATTTGATCACAATCCAAATTCAGAGCTGTATCACGCTTGAATGTTTTGTCCATACTTGCCCCAACTGTTCAGGGTTCGACCTCTGCGGTCGTATAAAGCTGCGCCCTGTGGAGCACCTGGTTTTCTTTGATTTAATACAATTATTAGAAATTTGTGTTTACTGTAGACCTTTTAATTTTTATTGTGATTGCCCCCACATATTTTTCAGATGTATGACATACCTGTACATTCAGTGTTGTCATCTGTAAAATAAAATGTCCTTGTTTGGTGCACTGATATCTAACTTGTTGAATAAAATGATTCTTCCGTTCTGGCTTAATATATAAGGAAAAGACTGTAGCCTATGTCATAGTGGACACATTAGCACATCTGACATTATTTCCTGATTCTCAGTTTACCTTAAGATTCCTCCATAAGTGTTCATTGTAATTATTTCACTTCTCAGTCATCTTTATTTATTGTCATAATGTGTAGTTTTAGTTATTTATGGATCTGTGTATTGTATTTTTTCCTTATTTAATCTGTAATAAAATGGAAAACATAACTCAGTTAACTACTATCAATATATATAAGAAGATGTGGTATGAGTGCCAATCAGACAGCTCTTGTCAATATATATAAGAAGATGTGGTATGAGTGCCAATGAGACAGCTCTTGTCAATATATATAAGATGTGGTATGAGTGCCAATGAGACAGCTCTCCATCCAAGTCACACTTTATAAAAGTAAATCATTATAGGTCAAAGTGTGGTCTTCAACACAGAGCATTTCCTCACACCAAACAGCAAGCTATAAAGGGCCAAAAATTACTAATTTAAAACCATTCAAACTGGAAAACCAACGGTATAATCTATATAAAAAAACAAGAAACACTTATGAACCACATCAAAAACCACTTTCAATGAATATCAGGTTCCTGACTTAGGACATGTGCAAACAAATGCAGCTGGTTTGAATGTTTTAATAGGTACCAACCTTCACCCTCACCTGAAACAAAAGTGTAACAGCACCACATAAAAAGACACTATAAAATATCAATTGAAATAGCTCAATCAAAAGACATATAAACATAAATAATTGAACTTACACTGAACCGAATCTCATATTCTCTAAACTTGTATGACTGTCTGATATGCCAAATAATGTTTTTGTTCTGTCCAAAGGCTTTCACATGGTGTTTAAGCAGATGTCTGGTATGAATTATCCTAATTTATTATTTTAGAGACCTTCTTGCTAAATAGATATGTATATATGTATGTTGGATGGAAGAATATGACCTGTTTAACACAGCTGCCTCAGTATCTGTGAATTAACAGAGATATTTAAAGGAAATTAGCATGCAGTTGTTAATATAAATTGCATATTAAGGACAATATTCAATATGAAGATTCCTTAACTTGTATGAAACCAACATTCTAAGCTTGGTTTTTTTATGAGATAGGTCACAGTTCAAAGACAGAAGTTCACTGTATTCAGATATTTTTTTTCTGATTTTAAGCTCATGAGAAAGATGTTACTTGTAAAGGTCACATTTATAACAGAAGAATAGATCCAACAATTGTTGCATTGCTCCATTCTGAACCTTAAAATTTTTAATTGGTGTAAAAGAAAATAGTACTATTGTCTTCTAGATTTCAACTAAATATTCGTAATAATCCGACCGTTGATTCATTGTGATGATCCGACCATTGTTTCATTGTGATAATCTAACCATTGTTTCATTGTGATGATCCATCCATTGTTTCGTTGTGATGATCGACCACTGTTTCATTGTAATGATCCGATCATTGTTTCATTTTGATGATCCATCCATTGGTTCATTGTGATGATCCGATCATGGTTTCATTGTGATGATCCGACCATTGTTTCATTATGACGATATAACCATTATTTCATTGTGATGATCCGACCATTGTTTCATTGTGATGATCCAATCATTGTTTCATTGTGATGATCAGATCATTGTTTCATTTTGATACTCCATCTATTGTTTCATTGTAAGATCCATCCATTGTTTCATTGTGATGATCCATCCATTGTTTCATTGTAATGATCCGATCATTGTTTCATTGTGATGATCCGACCATTGTTTCATTGTGACGATCTAATCATTTTATTATTGTGGTGATCTGACCACTGTTTCATTGTGACAATCTAACCATTGTTCATTGTGACGATCCGACCATTGTTTCATTGTGGTGATCCGATCATTGTCTCGTTGTTATGATCAGATCATTGTTTCATTGTGGTGATCCGATCATTGTCTCGTTGTGATGATTCGACCAGTTTCATTGTGATGATCCGATCATTGTTTCATTGTTATGATCAGATCATTGTTTCATTGTTATGATCAGATCATTTTTTCATTTTGATAATCCATCTATTGTTTCATTGTGGTGATTCATCCATTGTTTCATTGTGATGATTCGATCATATTCATTGTGATGATACGATCATTGTTTCATTGTGATGATCCGATCATTGTTTCATTGTGATGATTCGATCATATTCATTGTGATGATCCGATCATTGTTTCATTGTTATGATCCGATCATTGTTTCATTGTGATGATTCGACCATTGTTTCATTGTGATGATCCGGACATTGTTTCATTGTGATGATTCGACCAATGTTTCATTGTGATGATCCGGACATTGTTTCATTGTGATGATCCGATCATTGTTTCATTGTGATGATTCGACCAATGTTTCATTGTGATGATCCGGACATTGTTTCATTGTGATGATCCAACCATTGTTTCATTGTGATGATTAGACCATTGTCTCATTGTGATTATTCTACCATTGTCTCATTGTGATGATCCGACCATTGTCTCATTGTAATGATCCGATCATTGTTTCATTGTGATGATCCATCTATTGTTTCATTGTTATATTCTAACCATTGTTTCATTATGATGATCCAACCATTGTTTCATTGTGACAATCTAACCATTGTTCATTGTGACGATCTAATCATTTTATAATTGTAATGGTCTGACCATTGTTTCATTGTGACAATCTAACCATTGTGTCATTGTGATGATCCGACCATTGTTTCATTGTGTTGATTCAACAATTGTTTCATTGTGATGATCCGGCCATTGTCTCATTGTGACGATCTAACCATTGTTTCATTTTGACGATCTAACCATTGTTTCATTTTGACGATCTAACCATTGTTTCATTATGATGATTCAACCATTGTTTCATTTTGATGATCTTACCACTGTCCCATTGCGGAATAAAATGACTTTTTAAAGTTCAACAGGTCAGAGGACCAAGACTTCAACATAGACTGTGGACTCGTATAATCGTACAGCAACTTTAATCGTCTGTTTGATTTATTGCCGTTTTCAATAAATTGAAGCAAATTAGGCGAACAGTTCTATAGTACAGCTTCATGTGTGTTCTTTTCGGACTTTTGGTCATCATATTATTTATGTGTTACTTGTATGGTTTCATATCTATATGTTTTGATATTCAGGGAATTATGTGTTGAAAGTAGGTGTTTAATCTTTTCTCATTGTTTTAGATTCGGTTTGATTTAAACATTTACAGCTAAGATCTATGTTAAGTGTAATTCTTGCATATAAGAGTATCTCGCTCTAAAATCCGAACTTAAACAAAACTTGTATTGATGTAAAGTGAATATTGGAATTTTTGGTCCTCTATGCTCTTCAACTTCGTACTTTATTTGTTTTTTTACACTTTTTGATTCGAGCGTCAGTGATGAGTATTTTGTAGACGAAACGCGCGTCTGGCGAAAAAAAATCAATCCTGGTATCTATGATGAGTTTATTTGTAATGTATTCCAGATTAAAACTATTTCATTTTAGTTCCTGGTATCCATATATATATATAAAGACAATTTCATTATTTTTTAGTTTTGTTAACCCTTTCATGTTAATTATACATGACACTTAATATCTTTACTGTAAATGCAATGCATTTGGATTTATCTCGAAGTTAAATCCATGTTTTTAAACGACATATACAATGTAAAACAATGCCTTTATTTTTGTTTACTGTCCGTGAAAGTTTTCTTTTGACTTGGAATAATTTAAACACATTGACATACAGAAATATATCATCATTTTAATTACCCCAATTCAAGGTAAGTGTTATTGCACTAAGCTATAGAAAACGTTTGGTTTGCTAAATTAAGTTTCGTTTTGGTGCTTGTTAGTCATTTTCTGTTTGGATGTTTAAGTTTGTCCCGATATTTGTTCTGTCATGATATTAATATTGGTTAGTAAAAGAAACGAGTATTTTATAGTTATATCAGTAGAAGACACGTGTATTATTTAAATTAAGACAGATGTCACATGTGTCAGTAGAAGACATGTGTTTTATTTTGAACTGAAGTAGTATAATTTAGTGATAATGTTAGTAAAAGACACATGTATGATAGTGATGAGGTGATTAGCAGAGACTACTTTAACATTAGTGCCGAGGTCAGTATTTAACACATACATGTATTGAAAAATGCTAATGTCAGTATAAGGCACGTGTATTACACAGTGCTGCTGAAGACATGTAATACATATTGCTGAAGTTAGTAAAAGACTCATGTATTACTTAGTGCTGAGGAGAGTAGAAAACACATGTATTATAAATTGCTGAGGTCAGTAGAAAACGATATATTACATATAGTGCTGAGGTCAGTAGAAAACACATGTATTACAAAGTGTTAATGTCAAGAGAAAACAGATGTTTTACTTAGTGTTGATTTCAGTAGAAAAAAACATGTATTACATTGTGCAAAGGTCAGTAGAAAACACATGTATTACTTAGTACTGAGGTCAAAATAAAAACACATAGTGCTGAGGTCAGTACAAAAAACACATGTATTACTTAGTGCTGAGGTCAGAATAAAAACACATAGTGCTGAGGTCAGTAGAAACACATGTATTGAATAGTACTGATGTCAGTAGAAAACACATATATTACTTAGTGCTGAGGTCAGTAGAAAACACATGTATTACATAGTGCTGAGGTCAGTAGAAAACACATGTATACATAGCGCCGAGGTCAGTAGAAAAATCATCTATAACCTAATGCTGAGGTCAGTAGAAAACACATTTATTACTTAGTGTTGAGGTCGGTAGAAAAACACATGTATTACATACTAACACATGTATTACATAGTGCTGAGGTCAGTAGAAAACACATGTTTTACTTAGTGTTGAGGTCAGTAGAAAACACATGTATTACATAGTGCTGAGGTCAGTAGAAAACACATGTATTACTTAATGCTGAGGTCAGTAGAAAACACATGTTTTACTAAGTGTTGAGGTCAGTAGAAAACACATGTATTACTTAGTGCTGAGGTCAGCAGAAAACAGATGTTTTACTTAGTGTTGATGTCAGTAAAAGACACATGGTAATACTGTTAGTAGAATGTGTTTTATTTTACATAGTGTTGTAATCAGTAGAAGATACTTGACCTAGTCCTGAGATCAGTAAAAATAACCTGTATTTGATAGTGATTAATTCAATATAATACACCGTTACTACATATTGCGAGGTCAGTGGAAGACATGTATATTAGTATAATAATTACATGTTCTGTAAAGTATTAATTTAGAATCGGTAAGATACTATTGAGATGTTTTGTAAAGCATACACTGAATTAGAATAATATAAAAAAGAAGATGTGGTGGTTTTGACAATTTTTATGCCTTTTTTCAGCATGGGAAACTGTGTAAAAGCATGTGGAAAACGTACGTATACATTATACATATACGAATGCTAAAGGTTTTAAGTTGATATTTTGATTCGACAGGCATTTTTCTAATAATAATCACCTTGAGTCAAAGCTTTGATGATAAGTGAACATATGAGGAACTCTTTTTATAAAATATATGTTGGTTTTAAAGAATTCACACTGTTTTAATCTTTCATTTACTAATTGAAGGATGTAAGATTAAAAAGACTTTTTTTTTCATTTAATTAATATTCTAGACGGGATATGCTTAAAGAAACGTCCGAAAATAAAACGTACAATGCCAAGGATTGGGACACTGAGGCCAGTTGTACAACCATCGAATGACCGACGGGTCGGTTGGAGAGAAAATCTAGTTGATGAAGATGACCGATTAGAATCAAAACTTCGACAAGGAACCCAACAGGTAATAAATTAATGTAATAGTGTGATGATATTTCCAAAATCCGTATAGCAAAACATAAATATAAGCAAGATTATCATTCGCCATGCATTAGCAGGCATTGCATGTATAAACGTAAAATGTTCACATTATATCTTCAGTAATGTTTTGTTTGCATTTTCATTTGAATTCTAATTTTAGTTAAATACAGACGAAGAACTCCCACCATGGAATATTGTGGACAACCGAAGAAAGAACAAGAAAAAAAGAAGAAAGAAAGGTAAATTGATACTCAGAACTCAATGAACAATAAAAATTAATATTATTATTAAGTTGTTTAAGGTAAATATCCGATTGAATTAAACAGTTAATTGATGAAGACAATAATGAATTAAGACCAATAGATAAATACTTGTATATTGAATAAAATCAAATAAACCAAATCCAGGTATATGCTTTTTTGAGTCTGCATTATTGAGATAATTTCACTCCTTGCTCTAAACGTAACGTATAGTTACAGTAGGTTTTATATCGTTTTTCTCACATCTCCTTTTGAATAATAATTTGATTACTTTATTTACAGACCAAGTTTCAGATGAAAATCGACCATTAGAAATAGAGTCATCACAGGTATGTATATGCACTCCCTTTTTATTATGGTATTTCAGTATAGTTGATGCAATGTCCTGCGGGAAACTAAATGTTAAGATTTCTGTATGATGTATACTTGAAAATTGTGTCTTATATGATATTTCGACTTAAAGTTTTATGTATTAGTGATGATTTTTGTTGAATTATGATATCTGCTAAAGATAATGCTTAAAAAAAAAACATATGGTAATTTGTCAATAAATACTTTAAATAGGTAAAATATTAATTACAGAAGAAAAGAATTTCATATCCGAGACAGAGAGAATTAAATATTGTTAAGAGATAAAGAAACTAAAAAGAAAAGAGCAAAAAAATAAAAGTTAAAATGAATATAAAGAAAAATACAACACAAGCCGAATTAGAAGTCCGAAAAGTTCATTTGCTTGCGTATCTACCAGTAGCAAATATTTCATACATATTCAAGACTTTTAAGTATCTATATCGATCAAAAATGAATACAATCAAAACGAACAAAGTATACTCGATTACCGACGTAAAACTTCAAATTTTGACGTTACCAATTGGGACGCAATATCGTGCGTAACGTCTTGAACGAAAAATTTTGATAAAACTTTGCAGATTTTGAATTTGTGTAAAATTGTGAATTGAAGAACACTCTCAACCCAAATGTAAATATTCCTCGCGCCTTAGCCTCGGTTAATATTAATAAACTCTCGGGCCAAAATTCTTGTATTCAACTGACCAAAATCAATATTGAATTTAAATACTTAAAACAAATAGGTGAAAACTAAAACTACAACCATTTTCTCAACAAAGTTTTAATTCAGCAACCGTTTTCGGTTAAAAAATCTATAAATAAAATTCGTTTATATTATTAGGATTATAATGATTGTGACAATAGACAGAACCAGAAACCAAGAATCGGTAAGTGATGATATTGGAAAATAACTGCCACTCTATCAAACTAGGCCTAGAGAGGAATTTAAGGACATAAGGTTGTCCTCTATTGAACACACTGAATCGTACCGTATATATATGTGTGCTTTACTAAATAGTCTAAGATTGCATTGCATTTTATTCTGAAATGCTTTTATATCAAGGTTTAACTACATATAAAAAAAACTGTCAACGAATGTTAAGATAAGATGAATCCTGTCAGAGTGAGACGAACACATTTCAAAAATTCTAGACAACTTATATACACTTGACCATCGGATTAGCCCGCTTTTGTCTAGCATTCTTTTACATTCGTCGCAGACAATAACTACCATACTGAGAGGACCTTCAATGATGTGCAAATATGGCTCAGTGAAATATATGTTGAAAATGGTAGGTCGTGAAAGGTTTAAATCACGGTTCCGCATGTTTGAAAAGTACCGTTATTTCAACATTGTTTTTGTATAAAAAAAAATGTTAGAAAAAAAAATCAGTTGATTTTCTTGACTGTACTATATATCTCCTTTAATCGGCTACAGATTACAGTTATCTTAAGGATGCAAACTATTCTACAACAAAAAAGCAGATCAAATAATTATTATCAGGGATATTGTTTGATTTTGTATGTTATATTCATTTAATCGACTTATGATCAAAACTTTTAATATATTTTAGATATTTTAGGGAAAAGACATTCAGTTTCACCTCATTACAATAAAGATAAACATGCGACAAACTTGTTATTTCAACCAGTGGGATCAGACGTAAGTAATTTTCTTATTGGTTCCCAAAACGTTTAATAGCACAACATACTTAATAAAATGAAGAGAAAACTTGAAAGTTAAGGACTCCGAGGTTAAAGTGTGATCTACCCTTGAAAGTTAATGACTCCGAGGTTAAAGTCTGATCTACCAGATTAAAAATGGTTTAGTAGCATGTACTGTACATCTTTAGGCATACATGTGTTTAGTAGAATTTTCTAGGAAATATGTTTGAAGCATTTTATACTTCTAGATTGATGATCAGAATGTCCATCATCGGAAAAGGAAGAGAAAAAAGAAACACAAACAGAAGGAGAAAGCAGGTAATTTCAAGTGTAAAATTTCTTAGTTGTTTTTGGTGCTATAATATCTAATTTTTCAATCTAAATGGTTCAAAACATTATACCTAATTATTGCTTCTAATTTCTGTCATTTAGGCTAATATGGATATACAAATGTGCAGACACGAGCAGTTAAACGTATGGTGTTACATCCAACGCCTTCAAGCCCTCATGTTATGAGAGTACCACACTATCTTGTCGTTGAAACCCCATACAGCATCTCTTTGAGGGTGGTCTATCCCAAGGTTAACTTTAATGATGTCCATATCAGACATTTTTTTTTCAAGTCGCAGTCCGAATGTCTCACCCGGCTTCCCATTCGACCCATATTAAAGCTCCTATTAAATTAATATATTGTTTACTTCTTCTCGTCTCGAATATGCATGAAATTTGTTTTACATTGGACATTATGCAAACAATGAACGCCTTTATGGAAGCATAGATCTCTACACTAACGACATGTCAGTTTGCGTCTGTATTCGACATTTTTTATCGACAATTTTTTTATAAGATCAGTCTGAATATATTCAGATTATTTTTGTACAGAATTATCTAAACCTAACATAATTCAATTCTTATACATTAAAAGCATTTCTTCTATTTAGGAGAAGAAAATCATGTAATGGTAACTATGAAGCCGACTGGTCAGTTCCTGACAGACGATACCGTTATAGGAGACCCAGACCACTAAATACCTCAACACGTACGGAAGGATATAGATAATGCAATATTTTGTTAGCTCTGTGTTTGTTACTGTATTGCCTTTGCCAGGAAATAAAATTATATAAATAAAACATACAGTGTTGGTATTCTATAATTGTGGGGTGAAGACCTTGAAAAGGCAAAAACACACATCAATATTAATCAATGATTGCATAAAAGACAGAACTTAAGATGCCACGGGGTGAATAAGATAAAAAAAAAAAAAAAAAAAACTTCATTTGTAACCGGCAAGGAATTGCATATTTAAACATACAATTCCTTGCTGTAACCATAGATGTAATGTTAATCACCATTTAACTCTGATGGAAAAAAATCTGCTCGATCAATATCTATTTAAAAATACACAAGTATACACGACTTTTGGACGGTAGTGAATAATTATCTCATTGGCAAGCATACCACGTCTCTTTACTTTTGTGGAGGAAACACAAAACATAGGGCTCAAGCTGAATGTCTCGACCACTTTACACGATAGAATTTGTTTTGAATTAGGAGTTTTTAAGATAGAGATGACATAAGGAGTTTTTAAGATAGAGATGACATAATGTTGTACAAAGTCAATTGAATATTGCCAGACTGACAATCGGGTATATTTAACAACCACCGAACATCAAATATAGTTACATGTAGTAGAAAGCATTGTGTAGGAAAGGGTATAATCTTTGGTTAGCATGCTTGTTAGCTGAACCCGTGAAGCCAGTCATTATTAGGTGATGTAAACTATCCTCCTTTCAGAGAAGTCTCAGTCCAACAGACAGCTAGATTGGTTATCTGTCGGACTACTCGCAGGGGTTTGTTACAATTGCTGGTTTTACTATCACGGCCATACGAACCACTAAAAGTGTTTTCTTAGGGGTTCGTATGGATAGTAAACCCGGCAATTGTAACAAACCCCTGTGGAATACTAGTAGTCGGAAATAGAATTTAACATTACCCAACAAACAAAGAAATGAAGTATAAATGGCATGAAACTAGCAAGATAGACATATACATCTTACAGCCACTACATACACCAAATATTGTTGATCTATCGATTTAAGTATCTGTGATATGGATTTGCCTCTGATGTTCAGTAGTTGTCGTTTGTTGATTATGGTACACAAGTGTTTCTCGTTTTTGTTGAGCCTGCGACTTTTGTCTGTCACATGTCCATTGTCCTTGACCTCATGATTTTCATGGTTCATTGACTACTAGAAAAAAAAAAATTGTTATGTTAATTTCTCTCTTATTATGAGTAATAGGATAACTATATTTGGTGTGTGCGTACCTTGTAAGATCCTCATGCCCGTCAGACAGTTTCCACTTGACGTCGGTCTCATTTCATGGATCAGTGAACAAAGGTTAAGTTTTGTTGGTCAAGTCCATATCTCAAATACTATAAGCAATAGGTCTAGTATATTTGGTGTATGGAAGGACTGTAAGGTGAATATGTCCAACTGGCAGGTGTCATCTGATATTGACCATATTGTTCGGTGGTTATAGTTAAGTTTTTGTGTTTTGGTCTGATTTTCTTATCCTGTATGCAATAGTCTACTATATTTGATGTATGGAATGATTATAAGGTGTACATGTCCAACTGACAGGTGTCATCTGACCTTAACCTCATTTTCACAGTACAGTGGTCAAAGTTATGTTTTTGAATTGTGGTCTTTTTTCTAATACTATATGCAATAGGTCTACTGTATTTGGTGTATGGAAATATTATACAATTTATATTAAAAAAGAAGATGTGGTATGATTGCCAATGAGACCAAAATGACAGAAATTTACAACTATAGGTCACCATATGGCCTTCCACAATGAGCAAAGCCTGTACCACATAATCAAGATATAAAAGGCCCTGAAATGACAATGTAAAACAAGAAAACTAACGACCTTGCAGGTTATATTTGACATTGACCTCATTTTAACAGTACATAGTATATAAGTTTTTGTGTTTTGGCCTGTTTTTCTTAAAACTTTATGCAATAGGTAAACTATATTTGTTATATGGAAGGATTGTAAATTGTACATGTCTGCCTGACATGGTTTATCTGAACTTGACCTAATTTTCATGGTTCATTGGTCAATGTTTAGTTTTTCTTGTTAAAGTCTGTTTCTTAGAAACTATAAGCAATAGGTCAACTTTGCTTAGTGTATTGAATGATTGTAAGGTGTACATGTATTTCTCCTTTCGGCTTATATGAACTTTACCTCATTTATTTGGATCATGTTAAAGTTGTAGTTTAGCTTTATATTTAGAACTATCAACAAAATATCAATGTTTAGTAAAGAAGGCCAGACATTTTAGCATGTGCACCTCAATGTGCACTCTTGTTTATATATAGATTAGACCATTTTTTTCCAGTTTGAATAGTTTTACACATTCATTAGGTCGTTTTTGTGGCCCTTTATATCTTGCTGTTCTGTGTGAGCCAATGCCCCATGTTGAAGACCACAATTTGACCTATTATGGTTTACTTGTACATATATTGTGACTTGGATGGTGAGTTGTCTCATTGGCACTCATACCACATCTTCTTATACCTATTGACCATGACCATTAATGCATTAAATGAGGTCAACGTCAGATGAACCTTTTCTGATGGACAGGATCCCATACAGTAATTCTATTGCTCATAAAATGAAATTGTTTTGAGGTCATATACCATGAGAAATAATCTCCATGGATATGAGATGTGCCAAAGTTTATACAACTGCATACCAAATATCATTGATCTATCTACGAGTGACTCTCCTTAAAGTGCCTAATCACAACTTTTCAAATCAAAGTCAAATGAATGCACTATGACTGAAGGACAAGACCAAAATAATCTCCATGGTAATAAGATGTGCCAATGCTTATTCAACTCCATGCCAAATATCTTTGATTTACCATTAGTGGTTCATGTTTAACTGAACTAATCACAAACTTTAACAAATTGTTGATGACACCTTAACACTAATCTGCAGTTTGGTATTTCATACAACCAACTGACCATTGACCACTTTATAAGTGCTTGTTTCAGATTACAAACTTAAGTCACCAGATGTTGATTTCTCTCTTTGTTGTTTTCACATTATTCATATTTGTGAGCTAGGATATTTAATGATGATATTTAAAAAAAAGACAAAATGATACATGTTTAAATTTCACACTGGCCTTTATGAGATACAAGCTAAATAAACTTAAACATTGTATTTAATCAAGCAAAAGTAACTTGATGACAGAAAAAAAAGGGGAAGAGTTGGAGACTAAGTTCTAATACATGCAGTTAAAAGTATTTATCTATCAAAAGACCATACAAATATGTTTTAAAAAAAATAACAGTGGTCTGGCTGATATCAGTTTTTCTATTTTTTAATTTCCACCTTTGCTTATTCTAAGATCTTGTTATAGCTATAGACATGCACATAATCAACAGCCTTATCTTAGAGGATGTTTAACTATAAAATGTGTATGCAAAGAAGCTAAAATGAGTTCAATATTTCATTTGTAAAATTGCAGTTTAAGCAGAATATATAACCATCATACTTCTTCCCTTCTAAATCTAAATAATTCTGGATTCTGCTGAAAATTTGTGAAAAGATAATACAAATTTCAATTTTTGAATTTGACCAACTGACCGTTAAATCTATAATGTAATCAACAATGAAAAAATTTATGTATGTCAAGTTGAAGATTTCAGATAAGATGGATGTTTTAACATGATTTACAATAAATTAAATATTAAATACATTTTAAATGCATATTGTATTACAGCGATACATTCTGTACACCATTGTATCTATGATGCACATAAATAAATAAAAATTCATAGATAGAAATAAGATCCATTGTCAGCCTATCGTTACACATGTCTCTTCCTGAACATGAATTTCCTCATTTAGTGATATATCTTGCTGAATAGCTAATTGTTCTATTTCCATTTCTGTACCGCTGTCTGTTGTAATGATTTCCCGTGGCGTCGTATCCACTCTATTTATCTGCGACTGATCTCGTGACATTTCGTTCTCTATAATCTGTAATTCCTCTGATGGTTCCATCTTTACAGGTGTACGTTCAACAGTTCCCCGATCCTTAGCAATAGCAGGATTGTCATGAGTTTGCATGTGTGTATCAAGTATTGTCTTGCGACTGAATCCTAGTCCACAGAGGTCACATCTAAATGCTTTTAGTCCTGTATGTGTCCGCTTGTGTGTGACTAGGTTGACTTTTTGGCAGAAAGTTTTATCACAGAAATCACATTTATACGGACGTTCACCAGTGTGTATTCTAATGTGTCGGTACAAATCAGAGATTTTATTGAACTTCCTGTTACATGTATCACATACAATTTCTCCAGTATGTACTTTCATATGAGCATTTAACCTAGCAGTATTGTTGAATCCTTTAAAGCAAACTCCACATTTGTATGGAGATTCGTCCTTGACGTGGATTTTCATGTGTCGACGTAGATTACCGCTCTCATTAAAGCCCCTAGTACAGATTGGACATTTGAAAGGTTTTTCCCCAGTATGTATTCTACAATGCATCCTGACTTCATATTTATGTGTAAAACCTTTACCACAATATCCACACTTATATTCTTTGTCATTTGTATGAGATTTTAAATGACGATGACAGTTACTTTTACTGTTATATTCTTTACCACACACATTGCACTTGTAAACAAACTTTGACTTTGTTCCTTCCTGTATTTCTGTCTCAGCTTCAACTTCCATATGCATTTTGGCTGGAATGTCATTATCGGTGTAGACCTCGGACAGATCGGCTTGTGGAGGTTCAGGTTCCGGTTCTGGCTCCGGTAACATAGATTCATCAGCCTCCGTTGGTACATCAATAATATCTAGTTCTATAATAGAAGCTTCCTCACTTGACAGTATTAGTCCAGGTATGGCTTTATGATTTTTACGCTTCATATTGTCAGGCAGATTTTCAAAGACAGCAATTTGAGCTAATTCTGAATGAGTCCTTAAATGGGATGCCAAACTAGCTTTCTGGAAAATTTTACCACAATGTCCACACATATAAACCTTTTCAGTAGCATGAGTTTTGATATGATTTTGCCAGTTAGGTTTATTTTTGTACAACTTCCCACATATATTACATTTATAGAAGACCATTTGCGAACTTGCTCCAGCATTAAGTATAACAGTGCTCTGGTTTTGTGTTTTTATATTGTTTTGAATGATGGTTGTTCCATTTGGAAGTTGACGATTTTTAACAGTTCCACCTAAAATATCTCTCTTTGTAACCTGAGTAGCTACATCAAATAAACCCTGGCGTGAAAATTTTGGATAACATGTGATTTGAGTGGCCACATCACGGTACCTGGTCTCCTTGACTACGGACACAACAGAAGGTTGCTCCTCCTCGGTAACAATAAACTTCTCGTCACTCTCAGTGGTTTGGTCTTCTTCTTCCTTTGCAGCCTCTTCATCAACCACGTATAATTGGACTGTCCCATCAGGTAAAACCTCGGATCGTACGTTCTGTAGATTTTGATACTGTATTGGCATACCTTCTATTATTATCTCTTGGTTATCTTCTTGTGAAATATCATCAACAGTTTGTACCCCAGAATTCATAAAACTTTGATCAGTTATATTCTGTATTTCAGGAATTTGAACCAGAACAGACTGTTCTCCTGCACTTAAGCTTGAATTATCTTGAACAGAATACATATGTTCATTTTCACCATAAACAATATGCATTTCTTCACTACCATTTTCGGACTGAATGATCTCCCCTTTAATATGAGTGTCATAATTTTCATCTGTCTTTTTATCCTGACTATTTTTGCCTTGATCAGTAAATGTATTAGCAATATGTAATAAATGTGGCTCCCCTTCCTGAGCATTGATGAAGGTGTTAGCTATCTGCAGCATCTGTTCCCCTGCCTGGACCTCGTCTATACCATAATCAGCAAACTGTGACTGGTCCCCTTGTCCTGTGATTTCCATCACCATTTGGCCATCCTGGGTAAAGATGTTGACCGTTCCCTGTTGAGATTCTAATGTACTGGTATCCTCCTCCCCACCTTCCCGTAATATGTACATGGGCTGACCATCACTGTGGTCTGTCATCATGGATCTCTGAAATCATAAACCAATTGATAAATAATAAGACATAATTGATCATGTAAAGTTCTAACAACAAAAAACAATATCCTATCAGGCTGGATCTGTTGACCTTGGAATAGTGCTTACAGAGTACATATAAATTTTATTATATAGAAGGATCTAGGGAGGGGGTGTTGTGGAAAAAAAGTTGTTTGATTATATATGTACATGTAGGGAATCACTGAAGCATGACTGGAATGGGGCCCCTTGTGAAAATTCAAGTTTCTAAAATCCCATGATATCTGTTTCTTATTCAAATTTGTTGGATTTAGTTTTTCTTGTACAGTTACAAATATTTTTAATTTAATCAATGTTTAACTATATATTCCTGTGATATTTCTGAATGTGACATACACTTAGAACATAGATTAATTAGTCTGTTGGTTTTCAATGTGAATTGTTTACATTTTTGTTTTCTGGATTTTAATTGCTTGCTACGTACATGTATGTGGTATGGGTGTTTTTCATTGTTGAAGGTAGTTAAGTACAGTGACAAATAGTTGCTAACTTTACAAAGTCATTTGGTTTCTGGTTTATAGTTGTCTCAGGGACAAATAGGATCTGTTTGTGGTACATGTAGGGTGAGCAGCTGAGATATTGAACACCCCTTCCTATTCATATATTTTGAGTATTGTACATAATTAACCTATTATATTATATTTTGACAAATAATAGCTACAAGTATCATGCTAATGCCATTTCATGGAAAGATAAGTAGATTTGACAAATATCTGATGTATTAATGTCTGTAGTTTAAATCTATCTATTTTTTTACAAGTTTCAGATATTTATATGATTCAATCAACAACCTTGTCCATATAAAATCATGTCATATATTTCATGCCTTTATCATCAGTCAGAGCTCAGGCATTAATTAATAACAATATAAAAAGAAAATGTGGTATGATTGCCAATGTAGAGACAACTCTCCACAAGAGACCAAATGACACAGAAATTATCAGCTATAGGTCACCTATTATTGTCTCCGGCTTGTATTTTGACAAAAGTGTTTACATTTTTGGACTTGTCTAAGTTTTTAAATGACAGACTGGCTCATTAAACAGGATGAAACATAGTACATGTATATGGTTTTGTGGTCACCTATGACAATACACTCTTCTCTGAAAATTGTCAAGGACCTGTGCATTGTTTGCAACTAAATGATCTGATTAAATAAAGAATAGTTTGAAACTTTTTCCTTACATCGAAGTTTAAGTTTTACTAATTTGATCAGAAAGGAAATGGAAAAAGTCTGTTTTTACACTCATAATTTATATTTATGATTGGCTTTCTTTAATGACTATCTTTCTCTTAGCATTGATCATGACATGATCGTCAAAGAAAGGGACATAAGATACCAGAGGGAGAGTCAAACTCATAGATTGAAAATAAACTGACAACGCCATCACTGGGCATCAGGTATGGCTAAAAATAAAAAGACAAATATTGAAATAATAGAGTATTGAAGTTAAACAAGATTTCGACCTAAAGAAGCCATTTATATGAACATCTGGAAATATTGAGGCTAAGCAATTATAACTTGCATAACGCTTTATATGTTTGAATGATTTTATTGTGTTGAAAAGAGAATTGTCTCATATTATACTTCTGCACGTGCAAAAAAACAAAGTGAAAGTAGCTTCTTCGAGTGCAAGCGCACACTGTACCCAAGTAATCAATCTGATGCTTGAATGCCAACAATTTCAATGGCTGTAAAGCTTCCGTTTGATAATCTTTCAGAGGTTTGAACTGATAGTCAATTTCCAAGGTCACAACAATAGCACGTGGACAGAATTGTTTTCTGGCTTACGACAGAAGTCATTTGATTTAGGGAACATACCTATATTCAACTAAAGTATAAATTTATGTATGCGTTTGAAGATGTCTGCCACTAATCTTCCTATACCGCGTTCTTGAAAGAGACCCGCCCTCTGTTGGACAGTCAACTATAAGGGAGATAACTTCAGCGACACTTAAGGCACAATATGGGTTGCAATAATGATTCATCAATAAAAAAAATTAAGAAATATGTTTTTTTTTATTTAGAATATTTTAGAAAAATATTTATTCAAAGTAAAAAAGTCTTGTATTGGTTATATGCTTATTTCGTGGTAGAAATGACATGAGAAAACCCTTGAAGGACCCCAAAATAGCAGACGCTATCCGTAAAGATTGTGAATGTGTTGCAATCTACTTAGATTTAACTCCCTTTTACTGTCAACGTACTGCGGGAGACGCCATTCTATTCAGTCTTGCACATTAGATAGAGTATTGTGAATTAGAGTTGTAAGTTTCATACTTTTTCACCAATTATTTGCTAATATTACTCGTGAGTTCCCAGTCGGACAATATTTTTCAAACCTAGAAAAGTCTTTCAGTCAGAAGCTTGGCAGTCATGAGGCTCTACAGATATGCAAGCATCATCTCGACATTTAGGGTAGAATAAACGTTTTGTTTGTAGCTTTCTCAGCGGATTTCTACTTTCGATTTGCCAAACTTCGCACTTTGTTACTTCTTGAGTAACAATGGATCATTTTTGTCAATTTATGCAGTCTTGAAAAAAAAACCTCTATTAAAGTGTAAAATTTTTATGACATCTTTAGTCGAGGACAAGGGAAATATTTTTCCATGTCAGAAAAAGATATAAACAATAGTCAATAAACGTGCAGCAACCTAGCTGCTGAACCTAAGGCAGCAACCATTTGATTTTCTGGGGGGGCTATGGTTTTTTTTTCTGTACAAACTTTTTTTTTCGCCGGCGAAAAACTATCTATTTTTTTCGCGACAAGTCAAAAACAATTTTTTTCTTTCAATTTTAGCATTACATGTAGTGGCAGCAGAGGGTGAAACAAACAATTTTTTTTTCTCAGAATCAAAAACAAATTATTTTTTTCTCCAAAAACTGGAAACAAACTTTTTTTTCCAAAAAAAACCATAGCCCCCCCAGAAAATCAAATGGTTGCTGCCTAAGAGCTACGGTTCTTCAGCTAGCAGCAACCTAGTCCAAATAATAATGACCTCTTGAAACCAGAAAGGTTAGTTTATTTTTTGTTTTAACACCTAATGTAAGCCGTAAAATCAACAAAATAAAATAGTCTTTCAAAATGTCATAATTATTTGGATTAGTCACATAATAATAATAATAGGGGTACCATGATTTCCTGAGGACAAGAACAAATTAATATCTCGAGGACAAATACACCTTATCGCTATTTGTCTGCCATTTAGGAGATAACTGTATTGTATTTTAAGCTCTGACGGCATCAATTGGGGATTTGATAGTTGCAAAGTAAGTTTACTGGCGACGCGTTAGCGGAGACAGTTAACAGGTATTTGCGACCATCAAATCCCAAATTGATGCCGTCGGAGCTTAAAATACAATATTGTTATCTCCATTCTAATGAAACTGACAGAAAACATCATTTATGTACCAAACAAAACATGAAAATCTATATATGATATATAATACAGCAACAATTTACAAAAATACATTTATGACCCAACAACTGACTTGGATCAAGACAAAGAATATGGTAGGGTTAAACATGTTTTTGAGGATTCAACCCTCCTCTAACCTAGGACATTAGTGTAACAGCACACAACATAAGAACAAACATGACAAAATAGAAAAATCAGTTGCTCAACTCAATAGATCAATACAAAGCACAATAAAAACCTACACACATATAAAACATGTAAAAACATGTACAATATACACTTAGCACCAATATAAGCATACTGCCAGCCTAATTATATAAAAGAATCTTATACAATTAAAGAGATAATTTAAGTTTTCATCATTTTCAGTTTTATTATAATGCTATTGTTGCTTTGTACATTACATTTTCCCCCTTTCATTTCAGTGTAAATAGAGTTGAGTGTATAGATTCAGAATGAATCAAGAAATCTTAATTGATGGGGTACCAGTCCAGATACCAGCAGGGAACTATAAAACAGAATATTTACCAGATGGAACTGTACAGATTGTTGTGTACTCCAACACTACTGTTGATACCGGAGCAGAGGGAGAGTTCAAATGGAAGGGACATTTTTGTCGTACTATAGGTATCCAAAACACAACTGTACCACACCATAACAGTTATGACTTTGCTGACAGTGGTGTTCAGACTGATTTTCCAGTAGAAGATGAGGAAGAAACTAAAGTTACTGAAGATACTAATTTGGAAGTGGAAGATGAACAAGTAGAAGAAATGATTCGTGATGAAGAAAACCAAGAAAATTTTGGAAAAGGAAAGAGAAAACGAGGACGTCCACCAACTACATTAAAACCTGTAAAACCCAGAAAGTCATTTTCCAATGCCAGTGTTATACAAAATATTCAGGATGACGAGACTGAGAAAAGTGATCAGACTGTTCATAAATGTGGATTGTGTGGCATTACTTATAAACGTAGGGCTAACTGGCAGAATCATCTCAAAACTCATGCCAAAGAGAAAATTTATATGTGTGGTTATTGTGGAAATTTGTTTCAGAAGGTCAACTTTCTACAACATCTGAAGACTCACAAAGATGAGCAAGATGAAGCTAACATGAGACCTATAGTAGAGACTAATCCACGTAGACCTGATCGACCATCACCACCACCGCCACCACCACCACGGACACCAACTCAACAAACTCAACAACCAACACACACGGCCCAACCCCCACAACAAACCATTCAAGAAACAGAATCATCTGACGGAGAAAAACAGTTCATGGTCAAAAGTCATCAAGTGACACTACCGAATCAACAAGTAGCGACATTGATAGATCTTGGTAATCTAATGGATGTCTCGGTGAACGAAGATGGTACAATTGATGGGGTCGAGACTCCTAAGACAATTACTGCAGATCCACTGGATGAGTCTGGTATAATGAATAATGACCCAGATTATAACCCCAGTGATGGAATAGATGATACCAAGTATATATATAAGTGTAATGTGTGTGGCAAGGAGTACAACAGTAAGAGTAACTGCCATCGCCATTTGAAGACACATACCCATGCCAAAGTTTACAAGTGTAACGATTGTGACAAGACATACATGCATCGTTATGAACTTAAGATGCACAGGCGTATTCATACTGGTAAACATTTACATTACATATATTTATTCAAACTTGCCACTTTTTTCACATAGAAAAAATAAATAAATGAATGAATCTTTAGAAACAAAATTTGACAAGAAATGATCTACATTAAAAACAAACTTGTGGTATAATTGCCAATGAGACAACTCTCCACAGTAGACCAAATGACACAGAAAGAATCAACTATAGGTCACCTTAAGGCTTCAACAATGAGAAAATTTCATACCACATAGTCAGCCATAAAAGGATCTGAAATGTCAAAAGTAAAACAACTAAAAACAAGAAAACTAACATGTATTTGGATATCATGTATGTTATAACTATTCAGCTATTAAGTACAAAATGTATTAAAATCACTATTTGCTAAGGTGGAGTTCATTCACAGTTGTAGTTTTCTAAGTGTTTAGAAAAAAATGTTTTTATTCTTAACTAGAAGTATTACTGTTCTTTTAACATTATACATGTACATACTGATATAATTTCTATACATTTAAGGTGAGAAACCCTACAAGTGTCCCATCTGTACGAGAGCTTTCAATGAGAGTGGTAATCTAAGACGGCACATGAAGATCCATGCCGGTGATGACACACCATATAAATGTGGCGTCTGTTTCAAAGGATTTAGTGATATGTATCGTCTTCATGTCCATCTGAAAGTTCACAGTGGTAAAATTGTATGTGATACGTGTGGTAAATCATTCACTAAGATATCAGACTTGTATCGACACATACGAATCCATACTGGGGATAAACCATACAAATGTGATGTATGTAAGAAGGCGTTCGCTCAGAAGGTAAACTTACAGACACATTATCGCACACATACCGGGAAAACCCCGTATCGTTGTGATATTTGTAATTTTGGTTTTAGTCGTAAACAAATATTAGACAATCACATGAGAGGCCATGAGGAGGAAGAGTTAGAAGATCTAAAAAAACAACAGGAAGAAAACATGGAAAAAGAAAGTTCAAACATTGAACAGGATGTTGAAATTCATGTACAGAATGTGATGGATGCTGCGGCTGAAAATGAGGAAGGGTTAATAGAGGTACCTGAAGACGCACAGGAAGTAGAGACAGGACTGTCGCAGGAAGAACTTGCCCAACTGGTGGCTGCATCTGTAGTAGAACATGTAGAAGTAGAACCAACGGCATAATTTAAATACAAGAATAGAAATGTCAAAGAATAATATTCTTCATTATATACATGAACATACAAAACACAAATATCAAATTTGTATTCAGTAGAGAAATGTAATTCATTTTAGAAAATCTTAACAAAAATTTTAGTAAATTGGTGTTTTGCTGGAATTTAAAGGAAACTACAAATATATTTTTGTAATTATTGCTGTCATGCAGCTCTGTACATGCGTAGTCATGATAATGAATTTTCGAAAAAATGTAAATGAAAAAATCCTGGTCATGTGTACTGAAATTATTAACTTAATTTAAGAGTCTATTATATGTATGAGAGAAAAAATATATGTTAAAAAACAAAAAGAAAAAAACAATAGCAACAGCTGTCTTCAAATTCAGAAATTAATTGGTTTTTTTATTGTATTGATGAAAAAAGACTAAAAATGTACAAATGTATCATACTTTAAATATATAAACCTTGAATATTGTATCAAACATCATTTTCATCTGCACTGTATCGAAACAAGCAAAAAGTCCAGCAGTTTGATTTAAAACGTTTAAGCAATGTTTAGCATTTTGTAATTTATTATAGTTAATTGTTTAAATGCTATTGCACTATTTATATCTATCATGCTCTTTTTGTTTTCTTATATCTTTAATACATAATGAACATTCATAATACTTTATGTGTTTCTTTATTTTGCCAGTTTACTAACCATCAGCTTTTTACAACATCTAGATATTATCTCTGGTGAGGGACTTGTATGATTTTGTAGATGTGCTTTTACCTTTTTATCCTTCAACTTTTTTGTGAGATAAGTATAAGATAAGGAGATGTGATATATATACAATGAGACAACAATCCACCAGGAGATGTGATATATACGCCAATGAGACAACAATCCACTTGGAGATGTGATATATATGCCAATGAGACAACAATCCACCAGGAGATGTGATATATACGCCAATGAGACAACAATCCACCAGGAGATGTGATATATATGCCAATGAGACAACAATCCACCAGGAGATGTGATATATACACCAATGAGACAACAATCCACCAGGAGAAGTGATATATACGCCAATGAGACAACAATCCACCAGGAGATGTGATATATATACGCCAATGAGACAACAATCCACCAGGAGATGTAATATATACGCCAATGAGACAACAATCCACCAGGAGATGTGATATATACGCCAATGAGATAACAATTGTTCACTTAAATAGGTCCAAAGACAACAAAATATGAAAAAATTTGAACCAAATAAACCTAAAAAGATGGGATGTGATATACCTAAATGTATCAGATTACTATAAAGATCCTTCAACGTCAGAGTGTGTGTTTTTCACCAATATAAGGCATCAGATTTAAAGCCCCCATTATGACCTGTTGCATATTTAAACATTGCACAAAAGAAAAAGAAGACGCCCGCTTCAGCTAGGGATTCTCTTATGGAACAGGAGAAGTCCATGTTATAATATCTCTATACCCTCTTGAATATGTTGTTCCAATAAAGTATTTGCTTTTGTAAAAGCATCCACAGAGAGATGAATAACCAGCAGTGATAGTATTAACTATTTATTTTAAGCTTTATATTTCAGAAGGTAGAAGACCAATATACTTCATATCTTTTTAACAAATACCTTATGTTTCCAAGTTTTCATCTTTTATATTGCATGGTTCACGGTTCATTGGTCAATGCTAAGTTTTCATGATTTGTTCTTTTTCTCTGATACTCTAAGCATCTGACTGTGACCTCATTTTCATGGTCCATTTGTCAATAGCAATAGGTCAACTATATTGGGTATATGGAATGATTCAAGATGTACATGTCTGTCAAACTGGGATCCTTTGACCTTGACCTCCTTTTCATGGATAGTTGGTTAAAAATATTAGAAGAGAGCACAATTTAGTTCCACTGTTGTGTGACATCTTTTATCAGGCATGTGAAAACTGATAAACTATAGAGGTTTGCCTGATAAAATTGTCCCTCAATGATGAAGATTATTAAAATGAGGTAGCAACCACACAACACACATTAATGAAATATGCAAGGATCATATTAGAATAGTTGTCCAGTTAACAGGATGTTTAGACTTTCTCTTCTGTTACTTTGTAAACCGAAAAAAACACCAACATGTAACATTGCTATGATGTCTAAGTTGGGATCCCACTGACATGTTTTAACCCAGCCACATTCTGTATGTATGTGCCCTTCCCAAGTACATAAATTAGGTTGATAGTTTTCTCGTTTGAATTGTTTTACATTGTCATTTCAGGGCCTTTTTTCGCTGACTATGCGGTATTGGCTTTGTTCATTGATGAAGGCCGTTTCTGTGTCATTTAGTCTCTTGTATAGAGTTGTCTCATTGGCAATTATACCACATTTTCTTTTTTATAAGTATCTTTTTTAAAAAACTGATAAAAATACAAATTAATCTGATAAACCAGTTTGTCTTCTGAAATCTAATTCTTTGTTTTATTTTACTATTCTCTGGTTTTATCTGGAAATGTCTAGTCTTTTTTGAGATTTCGTTCAAAAATTTGATGTCACTGAAATTTCTGATACATATACTAATTAATTATCTAATTGCTACATTTGTAAGTTAATTGAAACAAGTTAAGACACTCAGATATTTTGCCTGCAGCAATTTTTACCCATAAATCATTTTAAGGGTCAATGAACTGTGCAATTGTTGTCAAGGTCAAATGAAGCCAGAAGCACATGTTCATTCACAAACAAAACAATATCAATCCATTTATAATGAGATACAACCAATCAAATCAATTTGTTAACTTCTAGAGCTAGCATTTTTGTAAATCAGGCTGTTGGTTTTCTCGTTTGATTTGTTTTTGTTTTTAATTTTTGTCATTTTGGTAACTTTCATCATGTTTTTATTTTGCTAAACAGTATGTCATTTTCTCATTGGTAAAGGCGGTACCATGACCTTGATAGTAAACTACGACTTGACTCTAGTGGATAATTGTCTCATTGGCAATTATTCTACATCTTAATTTATATATTGAAAGTCAATGACCTATGGAAACCTTTATAACTTATGTGGTATGGGTTTTGCTCATTGTTGAAGGCCCTATGATAACCGTAAGTTACTAGATCAATACCATTGGTTTCTGAAGGATATATACCACATTTTTTACTTTTATATTGAATGTCACTGACCTATGGGAATGCCAGCAAGGACACAGGTTTGCTTTTATTGTCCATAACCTTCAGTAATGTTACATAAGGACATCAATTGAATATTATAAAAACAAATGAATTTGATCACAGTTTATTGGTTGTATAGTCAATAAAAGAGATATGTATAAATCTATAGTATAAATAATCAAAGCAACTAAGTACAAGCTTGGTTCAGTAAACAATGGAATGATTGAGATAAAAAATATTGAAAGCAAACTGCATGTACCTTTAGTAGGGCCATAATGTAGGCAAACTGCATGTACCTTTAGTAGGGCCATAATGTAGGCATAAGAGAAAAAGAAATGAAGCACTTGTATAGAAAGGCTATTCCCGTCTTACATAAATTATTATTATTTTAAAAACTTAACAATCAAAAGGTCAATGCATAGTTGTATGAAAAATACTTTATCACTACAGTATTAGAAAGATAATAGATAAGCATCGTGACATGGGAAATGTACAGGAAAGTGCATAAATTTGAAAATTGTTTATTGAATTCACATAAAAAAACATCTGGGTATACCCTCTTGGTAGAATTGAAAGAAAAAAAAAAGATTTGAATTTCTAATTAGCATTTTTATGCTAAAAATACTTAATGAAGTATAAAAATGATTCAAAACTAAATAAAAACCATTTAAATGCAAAACAAAAGCCATACTGACTTAATTTTAGTTGACCAGTTGTCAAAAAATATCAATGAAATTAATAAAAGTCACATTTTTTAGACATATATTTGAAAACAAAAACATATGGTTTATTTTATAAGTTTTTCAAAGATCACTGCTCAACTTACAACATATCTCAAAGTAAAAAAAAAATGTTAAAAAGCAAAATTGTATTGACTCCCCTAAAAGAGATTTATCACATGTCATTATAGTGGTCTAGTCTCGTCTAGTTTGATCCGACCTTTGTCAAAACATGTCATATAGCTTAGCTACACTTAAGTTTGTTATTTTCCATATTATCTACGATAATAATTCTATAACCACAAATGAGAAACAAAAAGTACATTGTACTTGTTCTTGATTGGATTAGTTGGCCCCTGAACAAGATTACTCAATTTCAAAAACGTCACCAATCCTTACTGAAATGAGAGGTAAAAACAAAAAACAAAATCAATTTGCAAATTACTAAATGCCATTAATGCCTATTTTGGTCATGTATAAAAAACAATCTGTATCACTGTCATAAAAAATTATTAATCAAAAATAATCAATCTTCTTGGATTATCCCCCTTTTCTTGCAAAATTGGCAATATCACATTTTATATCAAAGTAAATCTTTAACAAAGCATTTAAATAAATTGTCTGTTGTATATTGCTCATTCTACAGTCTACTCTTCTGAAAGACATTCAATAAAAACAATTATCACACAACTGTTGTAGTAAAGACATCTAACAATACCAGATCGTTTAAATTTCAAATCAGAAGATCTCCAATACATTTAAAGTGCATCCAATGGTGTCTTTTAGATTAATATTTGTGACTTGTGTATTGTGTTTTTTGTACTTTCACTTTTTCCTTGTGAATATATTAGATAAGTTTGCAGTGTCCTTCAGTCGGCTCATCATTCGAGATTTCACATCATCAGATCCAGTGTTCGATTGTCCAAAACTTGAACTTCTGAAATAAACAAATGTTTGTGGTTAAAAAAGTGACCATAGCAAAAGACCATTTCTCAAGAGATAATTCAATATCAGAAAAATGCATAAATGATTTTTTTTTTTTTTTTTAATTTTGGATAGAAGTTTTTCTTTTAACTTGGTCCATCAAAAGCCCTTTAATCTTACTGTGACAGAAGTCCTCACTTGAGGCTATCCTTGTGAATGTCACAGTAACTCAACAACACTGTAAAAAGTAGACAATCCTTCAGGTCCAATATGCTGCTTGAGATAAAGTGGGGGTATGGGTTTTGCACATTGTTGAAGGCTGTACGGTGAATTATAGTTGTTAACTTCTATGTCATTTGGTCTCTAGTGGAGAGTTGTCTCATTGACAATCATTCACATGGTCTTATTTTTATAATTAATACAGTACAGTGATTTAACTATGCTAGATCACATGTAGCCAGCTGGAGGACATGTCACCCGACTAGTACAAATAAACTACTACTAATCATCAGTATTTGTTCATACATGTATACCTATATGCATGATCTTATGGGATCAAAGATGCTATTAAACATGTTGTGATTCAAATGTTTAAAGTTGGAAAGTAACCTTTCACAGAAAGTTTGCTTTCCTTTCAGTAAGAACAGTAGATGCATGTATTAAGGATTTACACTATTTTAGCATTGAAATATTAAATTCCTTGGATCTTTTTGAAATAAAGTAAACAATACGAAGCAACATTATCCTCAGAGAACTTTTACTGACAAAAAAGTCTATATTTTTAACCTTCACCACTCTTTCATGCCTTGAATCAAGGTCATAGCAGGGTTTCCCCTGGGTCAATTATTTTTTCCGCCACCTCTTTCGCCAAAACAGTATATTTTTCGCCACTTTATTGTTTTTATCGCCAAGTAACATATATATATATATATCGTTTAAAATTTACCGTGTTTCTACCCCCTCCCTCCCTTAAATAAGATGATTTTGTCCCATTGTGTCTATGATTATTCTCTCAAACTTATTTTAGAGTCTACTTTTTAATGAATAAACACTAAACATTTACTTTAAAACATCAGATTTTTTTTTAACTTAAAAGGGAAAAATATTCATTGTTTTTTAAACAACTTTTCTAAATGAGGGGGCTGTATACTTTTAATAATAAAGAAGATATAAGTCCTGGAATATAATAAATTAATGTTTTTTTTTATCATATAATACCAGTATAGTTCGTAGGGAAAGTTTCTTTAAAAGAAAAATACTGATGCGCCCTTTTGTACTAAGAAGTGGTTTTTACAACAAAACAAAAGCTTTATCACATGAAATTGATCGCTAAATTCATGTGTAGTCATTAACCTATATTAAAGTCAAAGGATAATTAAAGTTTTAAATCGGAGATTTTTCTTGCTTTTGAACATTTTTCGTTACAACAACAGCTATCTTATCTCCTTATCTCTTTGGGAAAACAAATTGTGAATGTGTAGAAAAAGATATAGCCCTTACTTTTTCTACTTTAATTTCATAAAAAAAGCCATTTGCCAATGTAACCAGATGCTCCGCAGGGCGTAGCTTTATACGACCGCAGAGGTTGAACCCTGAACGGTTAGGGCAAGTATGGACACAACATTCAAGCTGGATTCAGCTCTAAATTTGGATTGTGATTAAATAGTTGACACAGCATAGGTTTCTGACACAGAATGAATGTGTTCTAATGAACTTAAAATTTTTGTTTCTCTTAGAGCAATTCACTATGCTGTTGAATATTAATCCTCTCAAAAAAATGTTTGAAGAAATTTTCTTTTTTATTTATGAAATTTCAAATGAGAAAAATTGAACCCAATTTTTTTAATCACATCCCCATTTCCTTTATTCCAAAACTAATCTCAATTAAAATTTCTAATGGAGTTTGCAACAATAACTACTCATTTAAATACATCATAAAATATTAAGATGTAAAAAAACTGCTTGTTATCACTGAATGGTAAAGATTATTTTAATTTATCAGTTGGTAGTAAAAAGTGAATATACATTGTATATTGTATATAACAAAGATTTAAGTTGATTCTGGACAAAGAAAGATAACTCCAATTAAAAAAAAATCTTGCTATTGCACAATATTTTGCAATTAGATATTTCTTGCTTACTATTCTGGACAAAGAAAGATAACTCTAATTAAAAAAAAATTTGATATTTCACAATATTGTGCAATTAGATATTTCTTGCCATTGCGCAATACTGTGCAATTGAAAAGACTTGCTATTGCACAATACTTAATATAATAATTTTAGATCCTGATTTGGACCAACTTGAAAACTGGGCCCATAATAAAAAATCTAAGTACATTTTTGGATTCAGCATATCAAAGAACTTCAAGATTTCAATTTTTGTTAAAATCAGACTAAGTTTAATTTTGGACCCTTTGGACTTTAGTGTAGACCAATTTGAAAACAGGACCAAAAATGAAGAATCTACATACACAGTTAGATTTGGTATATCAAAGAACCCCATTTATTCAATTTTTGATGAAATCAAACAAAGTTTAATTTTGGACCCCGATTTGGACCAACTTGAAAACTGGGCCAATAATCAAGAATCTAAGTACATTTTTAGATTCAGCATATCAAAGAACCTAACTGATTCATTTTTTGTCAAAATCAAACTAAGTTTAATTTTGGACCCTTTGGACCTTAATGTAGACCAATTTGAAAACGGGACCAAAAGTTAAGAATCTACATACATGACAGTTAGATTCAGCATATCAAAGAACCCCAATTATTCAATTTTGATGAAATCAAACAAAAGTTTAATTTTGGACCCTTTGGGCCCCTTATTCTGTTGGGACCAAAACTCCCAAAATCAAACCCAACCTTTCTTTTATGGTCATAAACCTTGTGTTTAAATTTCATAGATTTCTATTTACTTATACTAACGTTATGGTGCGAAAACCAAGAAAAATGCTTATTTGGGTCCCTTTTTGGCCCCTAATTCCTAAACTGTTGGGACCTAAACTCCCAAAATCAATACCAACCTTCCTTTTGTAGTCATTAACATTGTGTTTAAATTTCATTGATTTCTATTTACTTAAACTAATGTTATTGTGCGAAAACCAAGAATAATGCTTATTTGGGCCCTTTTTTGGCCCCTAATTCCTAAACTGTTGAGACCAAAACTCCCAAAATCAATCCCAACCGTTCTTTTGTGATCATAAACCTTGTGTCAAAATTTCATAGATTTCTATTAACTTAAACTAAAGTTATAGTGCGAAAACCAAGAAAATGCTTATTTGGGCCCTTTTTGGCCCCTAATTCCTAAAATGTTGGGACCAAAACTCCCAAAATCAATACCAACCTTCCTTTTGTGGTCATAAACCTTGTGTTAAAATTTCATAGATTTCCATTCACTTTTACTAAAGTTAGAGTGCGAAAACTAAAAGTATTCGGACGCCGGACGACGATGACGACGACGACGCCGACGCCAACGTGATAGCAATATACGACGAAAATTTTTTCAAAATTTGCGGTCGTATAATAAAAAGAATAACTAATCAAAGAACTCAAATATTGAAAAATATTCAACTTGTGACCGAACAACACTGATAATTAACTCATGTTCTATGCGCATTCGTGAATTAATGTGTTGTTAGGTCACTTGTTGAATATTTTTCTCTATTTGAATTCTTTAATTAGTTATTCTATAGTTAATAAGAAGTTTCTTCATTGGCAATCCTATAACATCTCCTGTTTTTATAATAATAAGACATTTTTACATTATTTGAGATATCTACGTTTTTTTTTTGGATTAAACACCAAAAGCATGAACACTCCACTATATTTATTACCTGTCAGATCTAGAGAGTTCCATTTTGGTCTCGTAATCTCTGATCATTGATTGGATGACCTCCTCGTGTTCTGGTGCTATCTGTACCATGTCGTGCTGTAAACAACGTAACCCTGGTAACATAGTCTCTCGTACCAACTGGTCATTCATTACTTTGTACAGGTTAAGGATATAATCATTTATAAGAGAAAAAATAACCAATTTCTTAGTACAAAACTAAACAAATGTATAATTTTTTTTTTTTTTCTATAATTAAAATATTACAGATTCTTTTTTCCCTGAATTCCATTGTATAATTGAGATCTTACTAAAATCATTATTTTCAAAAGATTGACATTTTTTTCTATAATTAAAATATTACGGATTCTTTTTTCTCTGAATTCCATTGTATAAATGAGATCTTACTAAAATCATTATTTTCAAAAGATTGACATTTTTTTCTATAATTAAAATATTACAGATTCTTTTTTCCCTGAATTCCATTGTATAAATGAGATCTTACTAAAATCATTATTTTCAAAAGATTGACATTTTTTTCTATAATTAAAATATTACAGATTCTTTTTTCCCTGAATTCCTTTGTATAAATGAGATCTTACTAAAATCATTATTTTCAAAAGATTGACATTTTTTTCTATAATTAAAATATTACAGATTCTTTTTTCCCTGAATTCCATTGTATAAATGAGATCTTACCAAAATCATTATTTTCAAAAGATTGACATTTTTTTCTATAATTAAAATATTACAGATTCTTTTTTCCCTGAATTCCATTGTATAAATGAGATCTTACTAAAATCATTATTTTCAAAAGATTGACATTTTTTTCTATAATTAAAATATTACAGATTCTTTTTTCCCTGAATTCCATTGTATAAATGAGATCTTACTAAAATCATTATTTTCAAAAGATTGACATTTTTTTCTATAATTAAAATATTACAGATTCTTTTTTCCCTGAATTCCATTGTATAAATGAGATCTTACTAAAATCATTATTTTCAAAAGATTGACATTTTTTTCTATAATTAAAATATTACAGATTCTTTTTTCCCTGAATTCCATTGTATAAATGAGATCTTACTAAAATCATTATTTTCAAAAGATTTACAATTACTTTAAAAAACCCTCTTACTCATCAAAAGACATCTCTTAACTGCTTACTTTCAGTAATATTCTATGTTATTTATATAGCAGACAGTTGTCACAAAATAGAATACATCTTTTTAATTTGTTTTTCAGCAAATTCTATATATCAAATCTTTCAAAAGAATAATTTGAAAGGAGAAAAATCAATGTTGGTTATTATTGCTGTTTATGGTCAGACAAAACATACTACTAAATAACTCTTTTAATTGAAAATCCATCTTAATTTTGAAAGACTATGTTTTTTTAAATATGCACATATTATTTATACACATGTTGAATCAAATGAATTTGACCTTGAACCTTATTTAACCTGTTGATAAAGGATACCACAACATGACATAGAACTGTAGGCTTCAAATAATTCCAATGCTATTTCTCTTTTCTTTTTTTCCTCTGCCATATGGTTGTTAGCTGAGGCCATTGCTGCCAATCGTGGTAAAATAACTGAAAAAATAACAATAAAAATAATCACATCATAGGATTTAAAAGCAGTAAAATGAAAAACTGGTGAAGAATTTTACAGAATTATATTAAAGCAATCCTGCTGCTGATTGTTATAACTACCTGCGTAATCTCATGGTAGCATGTATGTCACAACTGCAGGAGGGTATTGTTATAACTACCTGCGTAATCTCATGGTAGCATGTATGTCACAACTGGAGGAAGGTATTGTTATAACTACCTGCGTAATCTCATGGTAGCATGTATGTCACAACTGCAGGAGGGTATTGTTATAACTACCTGCGTAATCTCATGGTAGCATGTATGTCACAACTGCAGGAGGGTATTGTTATAACTACCTACGTAATCTCATGGTAGAATGTATGTCACAACTGCAGGAGGGTATTGTTATAACTACCTGTGTAATCTCATGGTAGCATGTATGTCACAACTGCAGGAGGGTATTGTTATAACTACCTGCGTAATCTCATGGTAGCATGTATGTCACAACTGCAGGAGGGTATTGTTATAACTACCTGCGTAATCTCATGGTAGCATGTATGTGACAACTGCAGGAGGGTATTGTTATAACTACCTGCGTAATCTCATGGTAGCATGTATGTCACAACTGCAGGAGGGTATTGTTATAACTACCTGCGTAATCTCATGGTAGCATGTATGTCACAACTGCAGGAGGGTATTGTTATAACTACCTACGTAATCTCATGGTAGCATGTATGTCACAACTGCAGGAGGGTATTGTTATAACTACCTGCGTAATCTCATGGTAGCATGTATGTCACAACTGCAGGAGGGTATTGTTATAACTACCTGCGTAATCTCATGGTAGCATGTATGTCACAACTGCAGGAGGGTCTGATTACATTCCAAATCAAAGGACTTTAGTATTTGCTGCATCTTCTTCACCTTCGCTTGCCAAGGCTTACAATCCCATCTTCTTCACTTTCGCTTGCCAAGGCTTACAATCCAGTTCAAACTCAATTCCAAGCTTTATTTATAGTCGGCATGTTACTTGACATATGTTTATTTGTTATTTAATATGCCGACTATAAATAAAGCTTTGAATTGAATTGAATGCAGGGTTAGAGGAACCTTTGATAGCCAAGGCTTATGAAACAGGGTTAGAGGAACTGGATTGTAAGCCTTGGCTAGTGAAGATGCTTCTTCTAACATGTAAGATTTAGAATTACCGAGTTATCGTAAGACTAATGAGCTTCCAGTCTGAACAGTGTGTCTGGGTAAGTCTGAATCCAAGATATGTCTTTCAGTTGTGTTTCACCTTGTGAGTTTAAAGCATGGTAAAATTTGACAAGGTCTAGTACAAGCAGTGTATCTTCATATTTCATTAACATTTTTAAATATATGCCACTGGTTGTTCAGCTGAGCCCTCATCCAATCATGTTTGTTATACCATTTTAAATTTATAAATTGTAATTTCCAAAAACACTATTATTGTATAGATAGCTGTGAACATAAATTCATCTTTTGTGAATATGCATGAAATATTTGCCACTGGACGTTAAGCAACCAACACTCAACCAATCATATCTAATCACAAGTAATATTCACTGGACCTATCTTTTTTTTTAGGAAAATGTTCTAATGAAAATGATCAGTTATGTAAAAAAAAAATCTGAATATTCTCAAGTTCAAAGTATAACAAAAAATAGGAATGCAGTAAAATATCCTTGCCCTTTTTTGGTAATGAATTTTAGTAGATTCTATATCAATCTGTTGTGTAACACTACCAAAGGCACAAATAAGATATATCTAAATGAGAAAACGCTTTCACAATTCAAAATGATCACATGTGGGAAATCTGAATCAGGAAATAGAATTAAAAATGCCATTAAACCAAAGTCATGATGAGCTACCATAAATTGTTGGGCAGATCGACGTCATATTACATCACATCAAAACAATTACAATCAAAATCTGTTTCTTTTCACTGATCGTCAATGCAGCCATATTGGGAATTATAAAGAGAATGATCAAATATTCGATGAAATATTGCTACTAAATATAGATAATGTCATTGTCACAATGCACTGGTGGGTAGAAGTCTGTCAGTAAGGAGAAAGTCATGTTATTTAAAACTGCTATATAACATTTATTTTTAGATTGCAACTCAGTTTTTTCTTTTATCAGTAGGTTGGTTAAAACTTACATTAAATATATATTCGTTTCTTTTCTGTCGCTTGAGCTTTGCTGAATTGCTAAATTCCATTTATTGGCTTGGGGAAACCCTTTAAATCGACCAAAACATTCAAAAATATGGTCCTATAGATCAATGAAAGGTTGGAGTATCAAGTCTTTTTCAATGAGTTGTGGATTAACTAAGATTGATGTGGACAACAATGGGACCACTAAGGCATAAGATCCTTATAAAAAGTGCTGTATCTGCCACGATAGCCACATGATAATTAGAGTGGCCTCAGTCAAAGAACTGTCTGCCACAATAGTCGCATGATAATTAGAGTGGCCTCAGTCAAAGATCTGCCACGATAGCCGCATGATAATGAGAGTGGCCTCAGTCAAAGAACTGTCTGCCACGATAGTTGCATGATAATTAGAGTGGCCTCAGTCAAAGATCTGCCACGATAGCCGCATGATAATGAGAGTGGCCTCAGTCAAAGAACTGTCTGCCACGATAGTTGCATGATAATTAGAGTGGCCTCATTCAAAGAACTGTCTGCCACGATAGCCACATGATAATGAGAGTGGCCTCGTCAAAGAACTGTCGTAGCTCATCTACATTAACACTAGCATGTAAACACTGAGGTTCTGGCTGTAATTCAAAACCCAGCTCATGACTCCAATCTTAATTGACTATGATTCCAAATTGGTTGTTCTCTCTGGGTACTCCAGCTTTCTCCCCACAAAACTGGCTCCCATGACATAAAGCCAATACAGATGGACATAAACACCAACCATCACTCAATTCTGATAATTAATTGTAAACAATCACAAATAAATGCCACCAACACATAAGACTTAATATATACAGATCTAGACAATAAATTGACCAATTAATGCAAATCAAATCATAATTTGTACATGATGATGAATGTCTCGCTAGTCACTCAGGAACCAATGTTTTAATGTCTTAACAGAAAAACTTCCTAAGAAATGGATATGCTCTGTATTGATTCATATTCCGGAAAATAATTTCTCCCAATGGAATCTTTTCACAGCGTAAAGACAAAAAATTAACAAAATCAGATCTGACAAGGGATGCTAAGGGAATGAAGTCTAATTGTATCTGTTGTAAATATCACAATTAAAATTTATTGATAAAGGAAACAAAACAGTTACACATTACTTATAGAAATCAGTATGCAATGATCTTATACAGGAAAGGATTGTTAAATGTCTTACTTTTAGTAGCCTAGTATATCCTTTGAATATTCCACAACAAATCACAAATCCAAACAGGAACACTTAAAACATGACAAAGACGAAAGCAGTTAAAAAAGCCCAAAGTTGGAAAAGGAGAGAACATAGACACAACCATAGAACTTGCTAAGTGCCATAACTCATGTATAAACATGTAAAATAATTGAACAATTGCACGTTTGATTGAAAGATTAATTATACTCTAGACTATGCTTTTAACCCTAGTTGGTTGCAGAAGATTTTCTGTTTTTAAGGAATGTTACCACTTTGATAAATATATCAAAATATTGAGATGGATTGCTAATGAGACAACTATCCACCAATGTTCAAATAACCTGGATATATGATCATAAGATTCCCCCTTTTATTATATATAATATTCCTGAAAACTAAAACAAATACCACTACCAATATCTGTTATAAAACATTTGTACTTTTCATTTATCATCCAGTTATCAATTTATTTCAGACAATTCTATGATTATCAATATCATTAACTTTAATATTACAATATATATGCAAATAACTTGTATTACTCTGTGACCTGCAGATTTTAGTTATTTGTCTCCATCGACATATAAATCTATCGGTATAAATAGCAATCATACCTCAGAGTCTGCACATATAATTGAATTATAATGCAACAGAAATCCACACTCTCTTGAGGAAAGTAAAAAATGCAAATTGTTCATTTCCGAAAACTACAAATACTGATGAAAAATAATTTAAATTCGTTTTACAGGAATATCATATATGAGTAAGACCTTTGATAAAGTTTTTGATTGAATAAAGTGAACATTACATAAAACCAAACAGTATGTTCATACTCTGTGGAAATTAGAATGGCCTGCATGTCCGTATTAGGTGACCATGTGTTACCAGAAAAGACTTGTAAGGGTGCAACCATGTAACTTCAAGAGGGTATGGGTTTTTGTCAGAGTCAAACATTTTATTTTAGTTTTTTGATGCATTTTAAATCAATCAAATTGTTTTTTTTCTTCACAATTTAACACGACAAATGTATGAGGAAAATCTGGATTCAGATATTTTTTATTTGTCATCTACATGAAGAACATTTTTTTTTGTTTTCAAATTGGGGATCAGAATATTTTTATTTAGAAGAAAAACATAACCTCCCTCCTTGAAGTCAAATGGTTCTTCTCAAACCAATGAAAAACTTATTGCTTAAACCCGGCTTTAATTAACAAGGATGCAAGTTAGCTGCATTGCAATTATAGTCAATTTTACTTCACATTATAATCAAGTAACTACTGTGCTGGATTGGAAGTGATGCTCTCCACCTATTGCAGTTCATCTAAAATTCTGACCAAATTGCAATTTGTTTCATCAAACCAATCTGTTTAACTGGTCAGAAACCTTAACCAACTGTAGATGAAGAACGCAACGTCATGTCATCAAAGTACAAAATGATTTTACACTCAATAAAGTCACTGTCAATTCTCCCACTTTCATCCTTTGATATTTGCTCTCAAAAGTATTATTTGTATAGTGAATAGGGAAGTGTGATCAACATTTTCACCATCATAATTTTATTGAGTTATTTTTTTTTATCTTGTTTCTGGAAATAAATAAATTAATGTAATTTCTTACACTCTGAAATATTTTCCAGTTTAACAAAACATCAAATACAAGCATCCAAAATGAACTAGATATCAAATGGTTGAAACCAATTCTATCGAATAATATTTAAAGTGGGTGAAACAAATTCCATTAGTCAACTGGGTAAACTACACAACAGCACAAACAATAACATGCAATTTGTTCTTAATAAAAATGCAGTTAAAAATCATTGAAACCTTAAATTCTGAGTGGTTCTACCAAATAAAGCTTAAGTAATCTGTTTCTGGAGTATAAAATCCTTAGTATTTCAATACTAGATTATTTGTCTTTGTTTTTTACTTCATATAAAAATCATTTCTTCTATGCTTTAACTATATCACACAAAGATTGAAACAGAGGTTAGACCTGTGCTGTGTTGTCAGGACTGTGGTAACTAGTGTGTTGTCAGGACTGTGGTAACTAGTGTGTTGTCAGGACTGTGGTTACTAGTGTGTTGTCAGGACTGTGGTTACTAGTGTGTTGTCAGGACTGTGGTAACTAGTGTGTTGTCAGGACTGTGGTAACTAGTGTGTTGTCAGGACTGTGGTAACTAGTGTGTTGTCAGGACTGTGGTAACTAGTGTGTTGTCAGGACTGTGGTAACTAGTGTGTTGTCAGGACTGTGGTAACTAGTGTGTTGTCAGGACTGTGGTTACTAGTGTGTTGTCAGGACTGTGGTAACTAGTGTGTTGTCAGGACTGTGGTAACTAGTGTGTTGTCAGGACTGTGGTAACTAGTGTGTTGTCAGGACTGTGGTTACTAGTGTGTTGTCAGGACTGTGGTAACTAGTGTGTTGTCAGGACTGTGGTAACTAGTGTGTTGTCAGGACTGTGGTTACTAGTGTGTTGTCAGGACTGTGGTAACTAGTGTGTTGTCAGGACTGTGGTTACTAGTGTGCTGTCAGGACTGTGGTAACTAGTGTGTTGTCAGGACTGTGGTAACTAGTGTGTTGTCAGGACTGTGGTAACTAGTGTGTTGTCAGGACTGTGGTAACTAGTGTGTTGTCAGGACTGTGGTAACTAGTGTGTTGTCAGGACTGTGGTAACTAGTGTGTTGTCAGGACTGTGGTAACTAGTGTGCTGTCAGGACTGTGGTAACTAGTGTGTTGTCAGGACTGTGGTTACTAGTTCATAGACTACATAAAACACATTCCACTGACAGAAAGTTACCCTGCAGGCTGTTTCTCTTTCAAAACTTGCAGGGTGATAATTAGTAAATGTGCAGTAAACACTGTAATGTCTTAACTAATTCAATGCCAATAAGTTAACTACATAGAAAACATCAGAGATAATTGAACTGTTGATCTAATCTTCACATAACCATTACAAAACCATGTTTTTTCCAAACTACAAAAGTTTCTACTTGACAGTTCTAAGATGGAATCTTCTGGTTGATGATTAAGCTGAACTTTGACAGTTCTAAGATGAAATGTTCTGGTTGATGATTAAGCTGAACTTCATCTGTTTATACATGCATTGATTAACCTGATACCTGTATTTATAGTAATGGTTATAAACTACAGGTAGTAATTCGTTTGTACTTGTTACAATAATTATGCTCAAATGTTTGAAACAGATTTATCTAGTGATCAAACAGATTTTGTGTGGTATACATGGACAATCCCAGTGTGAATGATATATGCTTCAGGAATAACCTTCAGGAACAACCTTCAGCAGTAACACTTTAGACCACAGGAGATTTTAAATCCAAATATCAGTAGTGGTATTACATTATGTGTTTTTGAGCATTTAAACCAAAGGACCACAGACAGAAGCAGAAAAACAGGTCACTGGGTTTTTTGTGTGTGCTTGACAAATAAAAACTGGAAAATGACAATGTTCAAAATCTTTAAATTTATTTTATGAGTAAACAAATACACACTAAAAATGCAAATTTCAATAGAGACAATGCTTACATATTTGTTATGTAAACCAGTATTTATATTGCACCAATTGAAAATATATTATTAATATTGAATAAATACAACATCACATGCAGTTTTGTGAGTTGATACAGATATTAGTTTACCAGATTTATAGTTTGAACATATTTATTTACAGTGGATTGGGAAACAAGTTATTGGACTTATATTAATCTCTTTCCACTATGCGGATACAAGTGCTGCCTTGTAGTGGCATTAGCAAGAGTGTCTTTTACGTGCAAGAAATATGACTCTCTCATAACACGGGTCAGTTATTTATCATCCCCTTACGACTGACTTTCATTGTTTCTTCAAGACCATATTGGCAAACAATGTCAAGCTGAAAATTAAGTACCTAAAAATTTCTCCCCAGAAGAAGGATGGAACCAGGAACCTTTGTGTTAGAAGTCTGATGCACTAACCATAGTTAACCTTTTTATAGTCTATTAAAAACAAAACAGGCACTCTAGAAAACAATAATAAGAGGTGATATAGATAAAGAATAAGAATGTTTATTACCAATAATGTTTCTTTGCTACTTTACTACTTTTTGTTACTTAGATGATCAAACATTCTGTATTGCTGTTAACCTGACGATTCCTCTTCAACTACACAATAAACACAAGAACAAAGCCACTGGAACATCACCAAATGTATTTGTAAAGTACAACTTAACTTTTAATGGACAGAAATGGGAGTACATAAATAAATATTTAGGGTAATTACCATAAATATGGAAGTACAAAAGTATCATTGGTTTAACAACAGTCTGAGGCAGTCATGAAAATACAATGCACATTCAATTGTAAGCAGCTGGACACAGAGCTGTACAAGTAAAGGATTTCAGTGAACCAAAGAGACATCACAATGAGAGAGATGATTGACAGACAGAAGGCTTCAAGTTGGAGCATGTTGTGTCACATATTGACAGGTTCAAGATTGAAGTACAGAATACAACATTAGTCCCTAATGTATTTGTAAAGTTCTTCTAAACTTCTAATAGTGCACAGAAATCAGACTATACATGAATAAATACTTAAGGTTATTACTGTGACTAAGGTAGTATTATATTGTCTGTTACTTCCATTGCTGTTACTGATTTTACTGAACAGTAATCAATTTAATCTCTATTTTTTCCTAGTCAATAAATAAAATCTGACCCAAACAAAGCTATAGTGTCAGCAGTACTGTTCAATTGGAAAGTGACTCTACTGAGGTACTCTTGTAGAGATAACAATCAAGTCATTAAAGTTAATAGTGCTTTGACAGTTTTAAACATACTTTTCTCATAGATTGAATAACCTCATTTTGAAGCATTGATACTAGGTAAATGATACCATAGGAAACTAACAGTCAACAAGCAGTATTCAAATGTCCAAAGTCAGCACAGAACCTATTTCTTTCTATATAATTGTACTTCTCAACTATATTAATAACCTAACAGACATATAACCAGAATTGTATAACATTATTAATCAAATTTAATTTGTCAGGTTTAAAGGTTTCTGCCATTCTATTATCATTCCGTGATCTATAGAATATTGTACCATTACGAATGACATTAGTTTCTACAGCATCTCTAGAATACTTGCTAGGCTTCAAATCATTTGCCCATTACAATCTAGACTTTGTCAACTTAATCTATATGGTATTTACAGCTTCGGAAAAGTGATTGCTCTCAGATCTGTCACAGTTTTAGATTATTGATTCTATCAAATTCAAATAAATACATAGATTCCAATCTGCTCAATCTTCCACAGAACAAAGTATCACCGATGAAAATAATTATTCCTATAAAAATAACGCAGGGGGAAATGAACTATTGGACAAAATGATGAATCTTTTGTTGCCAAATTCTCATCAAAATGAAACAATGCTTTGGTTATTGTTGCTAAAATTTTAATCTTGATAATTTTGTAAAACTAGATGTTTAATTAAAATTAGTATTACCTTTCATCATTATAAGAGTAATAACTCCACCCTCTTAATCATAACAAAATGATCAAATATTAGTTTTATTACTCTTATAGATTTTGAACACTTTTTCAACTAGTTGATAATTCAGTAATTTAATTTTGGATGAAACACGTCTTCATATTGGCTGACAGTGTTTTTACTATCAGCTCTAGACAATGCAAGGAACCCTTTACCAAATGAAGTTAACCTATTACTCAAAACAAACTGAGTATTTCACTTCACAAAATTACAGTAATTTTTTTTCAAGCAGTCACTGAACCATGAAAATGAGGTCAAGAACATGGGATAAATAACAGATGGAAATTTTGTAAAATAAGATATCTGTATGCATGTGTGAAGTATTCAGGTCCTCTACCTTATGAAATATAATGCTTTGAATAAATAATTTATGCCCTTGTTGCTGCCGCTGGATAGTAATACCTATGTCTCCCATTCTGCAACTCTCATCACAGGCGAGAAAAAAACAAAAAACCTAGTGAAAAAGTAAAAGTAACAGTAAGCCAGATATTTTTATTGATGATCCATTCTCTTACAACCATATACATATACATATACGAAGATTTTAATCAATCTGATAAACAGTAATTGCATATTGTTTAACAGTCTATTGTGTCTAAATGGTTAGGATAATTTGTATATTTCATGGATAAGTTAATTGTTACTGGAATTGGACAAGCTATAATCAATCATCCCTAACTTTGTGAATACTATATTCTAGACAGTAAACACAATCAGATGACTATTGTTTCACTTAAGCCTTCAGTGACCTTTATAAAATCAGAATTTCTCCAAAATATACATGAAAATATTTGCTATTGGAATGAAGCATAACAACAATCAATCCATTTTGCATTAGGCTGAATACCACATAACTTTAAAATGTGCAAGACATCTTACATAAAGGTGAGGAAACAAACCATGCAACTTATATATAAATAATGTTGTATTACAGAATATTATTTAAAGAAATTGGCAATTTTCAGGGTCTTTTATTTATTTTTAATCTTTTTTACTTAATATTTGCATATGTTCCGAGTCAGAAGTAAAAAGAGATATAATACTGTTGCTTTCAGGGAAGGGTTTCATTCTTCTTTGTGGGTATGCAATTATTATTTGGATTTTGTCAGAGATATGATTGACACTTAAATGGGTGGATATTGGATCCTATGAAATTACATATATCTAGGTGATTACCCCAATTATAATTTTACGACAAAATACAACTTTTCTATAACACCACATTTATAAAAATATCAAATCTAACTTTCCTTGTTAATACAATTTTTCCATAATCATCTAAATTTGGTATAAAAACTTTTATAAATCTACAGTATATTTATAGATGTAATATATACACCTATCAGTATACTATCCTTCACAAACAACCATCATCTAACACAAAACGTTCTACCTTAAAAATTCATAACAGAGAAAAAGACAAGCATGTTCAATTCACCATGTTCATCTTCATAAATAAATTTTGATGAACAGATTATTATTTACAGTAAAACCTTTATTTAAATATTTCTTCCATGATTAGACAAACAATTAGTGTATTATCCTATAACTATAGACAAACAGTGAGATAAAAGATGAAGTGACTATTGGAGAGAATCAGTTTGATGATCATACATCCTCTGTATGGAGAGAAACAGTATAATCTGTATCAGTGGAATATTGATTCTATACCAAGACAGGTTAGTTTACTTACACTTGTCATTATTTTGTTTTACTGTTTTATCATAAATATAACAGATATTTGTGAATTTAAAAAAATATTTCTGTCGATATTTTACATTTTTTAATTCATAAAAAGTAGCTGTTATTCAATATCTAATTAATGTTTTTTAAAATAGGAAAAATAAAATGCATTCAAAAATAAAATTTAAACAATGGATATTTGTTTCCCAAATTTTGTAATTTCAGGGTCATTTTTTAAAAGTATTTTTCATGTCAATATTGAAAGGGTTTTTTTAATGAAAGAAAACAAATTACTTAGATAATTACAGAAATGAAAAGTTAGGTGTAGAGAATACTGGCATTTGTTAAATTTAAAAGTATTATATCAAATACTATGCAACTCTACCTAAACAAACTGGCAAAATAATAATAACACTGGCAGATTTTTATATCAAGTATTCAAACACTGCAAATTATTATCCATTAGGTAAGACTTACATTAGGTTCACATCAATGTTTAGATTTGGAAGACAAAATGATTAGATTTGGAAGACAAAATGTTTAGATTTGGAAGACAAAAAGTTTAACTTTGGAAGACAAAATGTTTAGAATTTGAACACATATGTTTAGATTTCTAAGACTAAATATTTAGATATGGAAGGCAACATATTTAGATTTGGAAGACAAAATATTTATATTTGAAAGGCAACATGTTTAGATTTGGAAGGCAATATGTTTAGATTTGGAAGACAAAATGTTCAGAATTGAAGGCAACAAGGTGTTGGTTAGCACATAACTCTTTAATTTCAATTTTTCTGAAAAAAATCAATAGGAGTAGCTATATATCAAAATACAATATAAAGATAAAGAGTTTAGATTTGGCAGATAAAGAGTTTACATTTGGAAGACAAAATGTTTGATTTGGAAGACCAAAAGTTTAGAATTTGAACATTATGTTAAGATTTCTAATACTGAATATTTAGATATGGAATACAACATGTTTAGATTTGGAAGACAAAATATTTAGATTTGGAAGACAAAATATTTAGATTTGAAAGGCAACATGTTTAGATTTGGAAGGCAACATGTTTAGATTTGGAAGACAAAATGATTAGATTTGGAAGACAAAATGTTTAGAATTTGAACACATTATATTTAGATTTCTAAGACTAAATATTTAGATATGGAAGGCAACATGTTTAGATTTGGAAGACAAAATATTTAGATTTGAAAGGCAGCATGTTTAGATTTGGAAGGCAACATGTTTAGATTTGGAAGACAAAATGTTTAGATTTGGAAGACAAAATGTTCAGATTTGAAAAACAAAATGTTTAGATTTGGAAGACAAAATGTTAATATTTGAAGGTAACAAGGTGTTGGTTAGCACATAACTCTTTAATTTCAATTTTCTCTGGAAAAAAATCAATAGGAGTAGCTATCAAAATACAATATAAGATAAAAGATAAAGATATCTTATTTTATTTTACAATTAAGGTATCCAGTGGGGCATACACATATATCTAATACACTCCAGTGGCGGATCAAGATATCTTTAAAAGTGGGGTCCACTGACTGCCTAAGAGGGGCCCACACCAGTCATGCTTTATTGATTCCCTATATAATCAACAATTTTTTTCCCTGAAAGGAGGTCCCTCCCTCTAAATCTTCCTCTGCACTCTTTACAGCATAAAGTATTTCACATGATATACATTGATACACCTAAAATATTGATATAAACTAATACAGGTTATCAAATGTTAAATAAAAATAAAAGTATTTAAGAGTTGCTGCTCCAGAGAAGTGGCAACTGTCCTCTCACTTGATTTTATTTGAAGTTATCTTTATTTCGTAATATCTTTTCTGGAATGTAAAAATCATACATTTGATTGCTTTAGTAGCAGCAACAGATACCGATACATCAATATATAAGGCTGATGTTCCAAGTAATATTTCTTAAAGAAGTTCAAAAAATAAAATTAGATTTGTGTAAATTAATGAATATTTTTATTCCAAAGACGTTTTTGTCATTTGAAAATAAAAAATAAATGACAAAAAGTGAGCATCATAAAACTGTAGATAGAATTGCCATAGAAATGTATCAAAATAGCAGTCTAATTTAAATAAATCTTTAACTACCATCTATTTTTGACCTAATCAAGCCACATTGATTATAAATGACATTCATTGTGCTTCAATTTCAATTATATTGCCTGAAGATCATGGCTGAAGATTGCTTTATATAATTATCATCCTGTTTGCATAAGCTTGAAGTTTCAAGGGACATAAAAGTTGAAAGATGTAAAATGGATTCAATATTTTTTTTGGTGTATAGACTATAAAGCTACATATAGATGTAGAATGGATTCATGATAAATTTCATTGCAAAGAGAATTTTGGCAGGGAAAAAAATCCTATATTTGAATATAGAATTTTACAGTTACGAGCAGAAAGGTTACAATGTTTCCTAAATTGGCACTAAAACATAACATCACCATATATAGCGTCAATAAATCTAGATCTGTAAGACACTATAACTAAATCGGAGGGGATTTAATTCACAATTCAACAACACTCTCTTTCTGTACAAATATCAAGGATACACGATCTTATATATAGAATTAAATTAGCTGTTAAAGAGAAATAATTCTTGGTGACTAACATCTATTTTTTGCTGAAAGCCATCACATTCACATTAAGTTGTATGTTGGGAATTTCCCTGAAATTTACCAGTATATGTCATATAGGGACACCTTAGAGTTTAGTATATTGGTAATTGTAATTCCTATCTTTAGTTTTACAGACCTTAATTTGTCTAAATGGATACTTGATGGTCTATTAAGGATTTCTTATCTTCAAATTTTCCGCAACTTGTCTAGACTCAAGGTCATTAAGAGCTAAACATAAGTTATCAAGGTTGATAAAACCCTGGAGTTTAATTGGGAGGTACAGACACAAACAGGTTGCTGTCTCATTGAAGTTTTTACACATATTAATTTATTGATGTTAAACATTAAACGTCATGGAGGATATAACATGATCAAATCTGACCTGTGACCTTTGGACAGCAAGCTTTGTGACCAATCTTCTCATTTAAAAAAAGGACCTGTTGCTGTATAACATAAACCTGTTATATTTGCATAAAATGACCTGACAACCTGAGACAATTTAAAACATGACCTTAAATTTTAAGGGGAGGGGAGGGGGGGGGGGGGGGCATACAAGTAAAGTCAATGAAGCATGCAATGTATGTCAGTGACCTAATTTTTATATGAGATTGTTATACTTTAGATGCAATTCTATACAAGTCATGAATGTTGACCAATCTGTAGTATTTTGAACTTGAAGTTAGAAATGAAACTTATTTTATGTCAATAAGTCATGGAAACCAGTTCACACAATGATTAATTTTTTTTCTTGAGGTAAATTAAAAGTAACCTAGTTTAGACATGTTTTTTACATTAAGCCAGCATCATTCAATCAAGTACTGTGAGGTGATCAAGGTATATTCCTGTTCACAAACAGTATCTGCAGAACTACTTGTCTACTTGTAATGTAATGATCTTAAGCTTTGGGTACTCAATCTACTCTAAAGTATATCTGCCAACAATTGTAAGAATAGGATTGCAGCAAATAATGAGTACCAAGTATAATCTTAAATACAGTATTATTGAGTATTTTTCTACTTGTACCAGTAAGTATTTTTTATCTATTATACTGATTTATAGAGTCAAGAAATTTTTCTAGCACATGGTTAATTCTTCAATGACTCTTTTGCTATCAGGATTATATATACGCGATTTAGAATAGATTTATTTTGACCTCTAAATGTCTTAAGGTTGTTTTATGTGTTGTTGGGTTGCCATTCCCTTTTGATTTATACATAATGAAAACTTTTAAACAACAATTGAAAAGTATGTGGTGATTATTGTCTAAAAGACATTTTAATTAGAAATTTGACAAATTATGATTTTCACTTATTTAAAAAAAAAAAATCAAAGGAAGTTTTGTGATATAATTTCTTCACAAAATTAATTAACAAAATTCAATCAAAAGTTTCCATAGAAATAATCATAAATATTCACAGGCCAGAAGGCTACATCATATTTTTTCTCTGTAGCCAAGATGGACTAATTATCTCAAGTCCAGTACACAGACCCATAAATCATAGCTGTGATGGATATCATGTTAAGTTTAATTCATAGATGAAGTAATTCCCCTTGACAATAAAATAGATAATCAATATATTATCAACAAATCTGAAAATATTTGCAATTAACATCAAGCAAATAAGTTGTCATATTAACTGCAGATTATATCTCAGCTTTATAAAATCTTCTTTCATCTACAAAAATACAAAACTATTTACATTATGTAATGTTGTTGACAATGATGTTTAGAGAAACTAATCTCAATATTCTAGTTTGAGTAAACATAGCAATAAATGTTGTACCAGGTAACATAAATCTATTAAAGTAACATAGCAATAACTGTTGTACCAGGTAACATAAACCTATTAAAGTAAACATAGCAATAACTGTTGTACCAGGTAACATAAACCTATTAAAGTAAACATAGCAATAACTGTTGTACCAGGTAACATAAACCTATTAAAGTAAACATAGCAATAAATGTTGTACCAGGTAAGTAAACATAGCAATAAATGTTGTACCAGGTAACATAAACCTATTAAAGTAAACATAGCAATAACTGTCGTACCAGGTAACATAAACCTATTAAAGTAAACATAGCAATAACTGTTGTACCAGGTAACGTAAACCTATTAAAGTAAACATAGCAATAACTGTTGTACCAGGTAACATAAATCTATTAAAGTAAACATAGCAATAAATGTTGTACCAGGTAACGTAAACCTATTAAAGTAAACATAGCAATAACTGTTGTACCAGGTAACGTAAACCTATTAAAGTAAACATAGCAATAAATGTTGTACCAGGTAACGTAAACCTATTAAAGTAAACATAGCAATAAATGTTGTACCAGGTAACATAGACCTATTAAAGTAAACATAGCAATAAATGTTGTACCAGGTAACATAAACCTGTTCAAGTAAACATAGCAATAACTGTTGTACCAGGTAATGTAAACCTATTAAAGTAAACATAGCAATAACTGTTGTACCAGGTAACATAAATCTATTAAAGTAAACATAGCAATAAATGTTGTACCAGGTAACGTAAACCTATTAAAGTAAACATAGCAATAACTGTTGTACCAGGTAACGTAAACCTATTAAAGTAAACATAGCAATAACTGTTGTACCAGGTAACATAAATCTATTAAAGTAAACATAGCAATAAATGTTGTACCAGGTAACGTAAACCTATTAAAGTAAACATAGCAATAACTGTTGTACCAGGTAACGTAAACCTATTAAAGTAAACATAGCAATAAATGTTGTACCAGGTAACGTAAACCTATTAAAGTAAACATAGCAATAAATGTTGTACCAGGTAAGTAAACATAGCAATAAATGTTGTACCAGGTAACATAAACCTATTAAAGTAAACATAGCAATAACTGTCGTACCAGGTAACATAAACCTATTAAAGTAAACATAGCAATAACTGTTGTACCAGGTAACGTAAACCTATGAAAGTAAACATAGCAATAACTGTTGTACCAGGTAACATAAACCTATTAAAGTAAACATAGCAATAAATGTTGTACCAGGTAACGTAAACCTATTAAAGTAAACATAGCAATAACTGTTGTACCAGGTAACGTAAACCTATTAAAGTAAACATAGCAATAACTGTTGTACCAGGTAACGTAAACCTATTAAAGTAAACATAGCAATAAATGTTGTACCAGGTAACGTAAACCTATTAAAGTAAACATAGCAATAACTGTTGTACCAGGTAACGTAAACCTATTAAAGTAAACATAGCAATAACTGTTGTACCAGGTAACATAAACCTATTAAAGTAAACATAGCAATAACTGTTGTACCAGGTAACATAAACCTATTAAAGTAAACATAGCAATAACTGTTGTACCAGGTAACATAAACCTATTAAAGTAAACATAGCAATAAATGTTGTACCAGGTAAGTAAACATAGCAATAAATGTTGTACCAGGTAACATAAACCTATTAAAGTAAACATAGCAATAACTGTCGTACCAGGTAACATAAACCTATTAAAGTAAACATAGCAATAACTGTTGTACCAGGTAACGTAAACCTATTAAAGTAAACATAGCAATACATGTTGTACCAGGTAACGTAAACCTATTAAAGTAAACATAGCAATAAATGTTGTACCAGGTAACATAGACCTATTAAAGTAAACATAGCAATAAATGTTGTACCAGGTAACATAAACCTGTTAAAGTAAACATAGCTATAAATGTTGTACCAGGTAATGTAAACCTATTAAAGTAAACATAGCAATAACTGTTGTACCAGGTAACGTAAACCTATTAAAGTAAACATAGCAATAAATGTTGTACCAGGTAAGTAAACATAGCAATAAATGTTGTACCAGGTAACATAAACCTATTAAAGTAAACATAGCAATAACTGTCGTACCAGGTAACATAAACCTATTAAAGTAAACATAGCAATAACTGTTGTACCAGGTAACATAAACCTATTAAAGTAAACATAGCAATAACTGTTGTACCAGGTAACATAAATCTATTAAAGTAAACATAGCAATAACTGTTGTACCAGGTAACATAAACCTATTAAAGTAAACATAGCAATAAATGTTGTACCAGGTAACATAAATCTAATAAAGTAAACATAGCAATAACTGTTGTACCAGGTAACATAAATCTATTAAAGTAAACATAGCAATAACTGTTGTACCAGGTAACGTAAACCTATTAAAGTAAACATAGCAATAAATGTTGTACCAGGTAACGTAAACCTATTAAAGTAAACATAGCAATAAATGTGTACCAGGTAACGTAAACCTATTAAAGTAAACATAGCAATAAATGTTGTACCAGGTAACGTAAACCTATTGAAGTAAACATAGCAATAACTGTTGTACCAGGTAACATAAACATATTAAAGTAAACATAGCAATAAATGTTGTACCAGGTAACATAAACCTATTAAAGTAAACATAGCAAAAACTGTCGTACCAGGTAACATAAACCTATTAAAGTAAACATAGCAATAACTGTTGTACCAGGTAATGTAAACCTATTAAAGTAAACATGTTGTACCAGGTAACACAAACCTATTAAAGTAAACATAGCAATAAATGTTCTACCAGGTAACATAAACCTATTGAAGTAAACATAGCAATAACTGTTGTACCAGGTAACATAAACCTATTAAAGTAAACATAGCAATAAATGTTGTACCAGGTAACATAAACCTATTGAAGTAAACATAGCAATAAATGTTGTACCAAGTAACATAAACCTATTGAAGTAAACATAGCAATAAATGTTGTACCAGGTAACGTAAACCTATTAAAGTAAACATAGCAATAAATGTTGTACCAGGTAACATAAACCTATTGAAGTAAACATAGCAATAAATGTTGTACCAGGTAACATAAACCTATTGAAGTAAAAATAGCAATAACTGTTGTACCAGGTAACATAAATCTTATAAAGTAAGAAATGAGGAAAAAGATACCAAAAGGGACATTCTAACTCATACATTGTTTGTAATTAAAATATAAACTGACAACACCATGGCAATTTTATACAACATTCTAATATGCTTCTTTCGCTTTGTAAACAACACTGTGATAAAATTCTCGATATATCTATACTTAGCACAGACTACAGATATATACATAATAATGGCTGTTACAATATACCTTCCACGTTAATCTACATGTATTGGAACCTATTTGCAGACCCTTTGCTGATTTTATTGATTGAAAAAGTGCAATTAAAAAAAAGACAAAATAACTGTTATTCTTATTTCGGATGCATAATAAAAAGCAGTAATGCACAAGAGCTCGGAGAAATCAACAAAATAAAAATAAAATAAAATTCTGCTAAAGTCTATAAATTTTTTTTGCGCATTTAAGGTAAGGTTTGCGTACACAGGGAGAGAACTTGAATTCAAATAATTGGAAAAGGAGGGACCGTCATTTTGAATTGCTTTGATTAACCAATGTTTGATAACTACAATATTATCGAAAATAAAGCAACACCTACCTCAAAAATTGCCGTTTTGATGTAATCTTATCAAAATTTGAATCTTACAAGTAACGTTATGACCTCCAGTTTCTTAGTTTTCATTTATATGACGTCACGTTTAGCCATAACGTCGTTATGCATAAACCATGTATGAAGTTTCGCGGAATTTTTTTTTATTTCATAAATGTACACTTTTATGCCCCCGCCGTAGCAAAGGCAGCTTTGAGTTTTTATCCTTACTTGTTTGTATGTCAATCCAAATAAACGTATCATATTGTACGTCCGTTTTTACAAAACTGATTTCCGTTCTCTAACTTTAGTTTGCCTCAACCAACTGCATGCTTTTTACTACAAAAACACAGAATAAGTTTGAATTTTGATGTCTCACTTTTACAGTTCTAGATTTATAAGGGGTTGGACGAGATACTTTTTTCCTTTCTCCTGTCTCTTGCCGTAAAACCTAAAAAAATGTATGGGAAGCTCATTTCAATAGAAATCGATCTAATATCTTTTGTTTTTATGGCTTGTCCCCATCTTTTCTTTTCACAAGATAGACGTGTTGTTTATTCTGCTTCAAGAGCCCCAATAACTTTTTCACTGACTGTTAAGATGTCTCTTTCATTGAATTTGTAAATTTGATGCACGTCGTATTCATTTTTTTATGAAGTATATATAAATACAAATTATAGAAACACAGGGTTGAGTAAAAAATGGCACATTTTTGTGACACTTTTTGTCAATTTCGTTCAAAATAATTAGAATTTACATAATGCGTCATGTGTTTTACTTATAAAGGATGCATATATATATTCTCAGATATTTTTTATAGCATATTTTTTTACACAACCATTGTATTGTGTCTTCCTGAACATGCCTGAAGTATTTGCCAGCGGACATTTTACAACCTCTAATCAAACAAACTTCTATCCATATTAGTCAAATTTGAATCAATTAATCTGAAAACAAGTAAGGTAACATGTGTCTGTACACATGCATGGGCTCATATAAATCCGGGAAATTATTAGTTTTTAGTCTTTCTCCATATATAAGAGATCATATTGAAGTAGTGACGCTCGAAGTATTTTTATGAGGTCGTTTTCTGAATTTTTTGTTTCTGTTCTCCACCTTTAGTTTGCTTCAACCAAATGTTATAAAATTTATAAATATATCTTTCCCCTGCTTAGTCATCAATATTTCATCATATTTGAATAATTATAACATTTGTTGATGTCTAGATTTAAATGAATGGAATAAACACGGCTGCTGTAAATGACTTTACTAGTCACAACTGATGTCTTTTCATCAAATTGCTGCAATAAATAAATTTACCCAACATGGGACAATGAAGTAATTTTCATTATTTTTAAAGACAATTTGAGTGCTTTCCTAAGATTCAAAATATTACAGTTCGGAGCACTGAAAGAATATAGGTGTTTCCTTCAAAATCAGAATCTTATACATGTATCAATTCACAAGTATGACCAAAGTTTAACACCTACCCTTCCGACTGGGATGACATCAAAAGTTAAATGTAGGAATAAAATTACCCCCTCTCTTAACTTAATTTGGGAAAAATTGATTGACCAATATGGATATATGTAAAATCGTTGTCAAATTAACAAAACTTGCAGCAACTTTTATCCCAACACATCCCCAAACTATTTGAATTAAGTTTTTTAACCTACATTACTCTTTTGCTGTTAATCACTGTTTTCTCTCATTGATTATGATCAATCTCAAATAATTCTTTGTCAAAAGATGCTATTAAAGATGACTTTCTTTTTTGCAGATCAACAAAAAAAATTTTTTGGGGGCGCCATGGGGGGGGGGGTTACAGAAATGACAAGATGAACACATAACGCCCATGCATTTCTGTAAAAATGAGTTCGGGGACATACCAATTTTATTAGCTCATAATAATGCAAATAGTAATATCTTTATGTTCACAGTTTTTTACAAAAAGGGTGGACCCGGAAAATGGAAATTTTTGCTTTTTGTTGCCATGGCAACGGGTTGTTTTTTAACAAAAAAATAAAAAACTTTATTTTTAGGAACTTGTTTATGATTTTTTTAATTAAAATTTATTATTAATGAATGAATCGTTATACTCACTCGCATACATTAATATTTCAGAAAAATTCAAATACAGTTTTCCCCAAAAAATGTCCAAAAATTGGAATTTTGAGCTTTTCACCTGAAAAAACGGGACGGGCGATGTTCGATTTTTTTTCCTTAAAGGATTGGGTACTCTTCCCTGAACCAAATGATGTATCATATTGGTATAATATCACTAAGAAAAAAATCCAGGTTTCATGACAACCTTACCTTAAGTCCGATTTCAAAACATGACATCATACAAGTTTTCTGTTACGTGAACCATCGAAATTCATATGATTTTGCATTAAAACTGATTTTTGAGGTAGGTTTTGTTTTATTTTCTATTCTATTGCATTATTTGCATATTTACTAATTTCAGCAAGTCAATATGGCGGGTCCTTAGTTACGAAATGTCAACTTTGGATTTGACGGAAGCTTACGAGAAAATCATGGCAAATGTTGGGTTTGAGAATTAGAAGAATTAAACAGTTTTTTTCTAGCGGTTATTCATGAAATAACCCATGCAAGCTACAGATTTATTAAGATATTTGAGATTTATCTAACAAGGAGTAAAAAAGAACAGCCACACACACCAAACCAACCCTCGCTTCAGTATTTTAATGACCGTATTTGTCCTTTAGAATCCAAATAATTCATGGAAGCCATAGATTGTTGGAAATTTACACATGGCCTGGGCCGTGATATTCGTTGATTTTATCCCTCACTAACGCTCAGGATAAAATTCGAATATCACGGCCCAGGCCATGAGTAAATTTCAAAAATCTATGGCTTCCATGAATTATTTCTTAAGTATACAATACATAAATAGAAAATTAAAAGACTGACAAGTAATACCATATTTCTCAAAATAAAAATAAGAATGTGTTTATAGTACACGGATGCCCCAATCACACATTCAATTTCGATTTTTCATTTTTCACTTCATCAAAAACTTGACCAATAACTTTAAACTGAAACAGGACAGACAGACAGATGAATGGACATACAGACTGAAAACATAATACACCTAGGTGAAGCATAAAAATGTACTTTAATAGTATCAGTGGCCAATTCAGGACACAACAATTTTGTACAATAAAATAACAACAAATACCTTTCTGAATATATGAAAGTAGTTAAGTAGCAAATTACCCTTGGGAAAATTGTCCAATACATAAATTACTCCACTGTTAATTGGAGCATTATTTTGTAAATTAGTTCAATAATTGTTATTTTGCAATAATATTCTGGGGAAATATATTACTATCATATATTGAATTGGTCAATTTATATTGAGATATGTTAAATATCTACAATTACAAACCTAATAACCTAATAACTCATTTTTTCATGACCTAAATCCAACATACCATTTCATTCATTGGTCTTTCAGATAAGGTCTTGACTGCTAGAAATGACTGTTTCCAAAACCTTTGCAGTGCTAGTGAGAGTGGTGATTCAATCAAATATCTATTACACCAATTACTTAGACTGAAGTGCCAGTGATTTCTACATATCTACTGGAATAAAACACACAAACTTTATACTATAAAGATTTCTAACCACACATTTGGTTCAAATTGGTTCAGTTAAAACAGAGGTGAAGATTTTTAAAAAGTATATGGCAACAACAGTCCCTAAGTGATGGTTTTAGCTCACATGGACCTTTGAGCCAGGTGAGCTAAAAAGGAATCATATGAAAATGACAGTCAACAATTAAAAGTATTTACATAGTTGCTCTCAATTGAATGTGTGCAATGGCATATTCATGAATGTTGACTGGCCCCCTCTATTAGGGGTAACATTTGGTTGATTATACAGGGAACTACTGAAGCATAGCTACAACCCTCCCCCTTTTCTATTGCAGACAGTGGGATCCCATATGAACATTTCTGGATCCCCACTGAACTTTTGGGAATACTTGGGAACATCTGCTTCATGCAAACAGTCCATCATAATCTACACAAAGCTGTTCAAAATGCTGAATTGTGGGTAAACAAATGAACTCTCTATCTTTGATTTTATTTGATATAAATTTATAAATTTTATGATTATTTATGTAAGTCATGTGACTTTTTAATTACTATTTTTAAAGCATGAAACCAATATAATGATAAACTCAATCTTGAAATACATTAAGTAATTGTCTTAGAGATTTTATTACTGTCAATCTTGATAAAAAACGTGAAAATTTCATGTAGTAATCCTTTTATAGACAAATCACACTCAACCATGATAACAAATCAGCTGAAATCTATTTCATTTGGACACTCAATGACTTTGATATCATCTCCTAAAGAATAAAGATTAGGAAGCGAAACATTGTAAAGTAATTAATTTGAATTGACAACAATTTAAGCATGGTATGATTTTAACTATGATGAACACTTTAGTCATTGAGGAAGATTAATATGCTACAGATAAAGTCTAAAATGAAAGTAGATCTGTGGAAATCATCAATCCTAATGAGGAAGATTAATACCCTACAGATAAAAGTCTAAAATGAAAGTAGATCTGTGGAACTCATCAATCCTAATGAAGAAGATTAATATGCTACAGATCAAGTTTAAATTGAAAGTAGATCTGAGGAAGAATAAATCCTATCACAATTGTACTTAACATCAAAACTGATACAACACATAATTATATCATACGATAACTTTTTAAATACTAAAACTGTGATATGGGATTAAAACAGTATTGGATGCATTCCAATATTTGTAATAATTTGGTGATTTTATCATTTTCTTCTGACTGATTAACTCACAAATTGAATGAAAGTCAGAATGACTCTTTGAAAAGTTTGAGGTTCAGCAGCCCAGATAACAACCACATCAGTAATATCTAGAATGAAAGTGTTTAATTCTTATAATCCTAACATTTATTATTTTTTTCCTTCAATTTAAACTTTTGTACAACCCAAGGATTATTTTGACTTTCCATTGTTCAATAAATGTGTTTAGAGTATTTACTGTTTAGTAGATGTGTTCTGACTTCAACTTTACAATGAATGTTGTGACTTATTTTTCTGTTTAACAGATGTGTTCTGACTTTCTCTATTCAAAAAAGTGTTCTGACTTGGCACTGTTTATATAAAAAAGAAAATGTGGTATGATTGCCAATTAGACAACTCTCCACAAGATTTAGTATACTGTTCTAACTGTTCATTGTTCAATAAATGCATTCTGACTGTTCAATGTTCAATATATGTGTTCTGACTGTTCAATGTTCAATAGATGTGTTCTAATTGTTCATTGCTTAATAGATGTGTTATGACTGTACAATGTTCAATAAATGTGCTCTGACTGTTCATTGTTCAATAAATGTGTTCTGACTTTTCATTGTTCAATAGATGTGTTCTAACTGTTCATTGTTCAATAAATGTGCTCTGACTGTTCAATGTTCAATAAATGTGTTTTGACTTTCATTGTTCAATAGATGTGTTTAGACTTTCACCATTCAATAAATGTGTTTTGACTGTTCCATGCTCAACAGATATGTTCTGACATTTCACTGTTCAACAGATAAGTGTTCTGACTGTTCATTATTCAACATATGTTTTGACTTTCATTGTTCAATAGATGTGTTTTGACTTTCATTGTTCAATAGATGTGTTTTGACTGTTCACCATTCAATATATGTGTTTTGACTGTTCATTGTTCAACATATGTTTTGACTTTCATTGTTTAATAGATGTGTTTTGACTGTTCATTGTTCAACATATGTTTTGACTTTCATTGTTCAATAGATGTGTTTTGACTGTTCACCATTCAATAAATGTGTTCTGACTGTTAATTGTTCAACATATGTTTTGACTTTCATTGTTCAATAGATGTGTTTTGACTGTTCACCGTTCAATAAATGTGTTCTGACTGTTCATTGTTCAACATATGTTTTGACTTTCATTGTTCAATAGATGTGTTTTGACTGTTCACCATTCAATATATGTGATTTGACTGTTCATTGTTCAACATATGTTTTGACTTTCATTGTTCAACAGATGTGTTCTGACTTTTCACTGTTCAACAGATGTGTTCTGACTTTTCACTGTTAAACAGATGTGTTCTTACTTTTCACTGTTCAACAGATGTGTTCTGACTTTTCACTGTTCAACAGATGTGTTCTGACTTTTCACTGTTTAACAGATGTGTTCTGACTTTTTCCTGTATACTAAGTTTTAACTTTTCACTGTTTACAAGAGACTTCATTTTCTTATTCTTGTTCTAAAATATGTTTGTTTGGATATTAACTGTTTAGTGGAAACATTTATCAGATTGTTTCTTAAACACAAGCTATCATAATGTGTAGTAATATTAGCAGAAATTTGTTAAAACATCTATAGAGCTGCTGTTTTGTAGTTTGTATCTATACCAAATCTATAAAGCTTTCTTATTGGTTTTCCTATTTGAATTCAAATTAAATGTTAAAGAAAGTATTTTCAATCTGATATTTACTTCCAACCCTTTCCTCCATAATGACGCTTTTTGACGTCACCCCCTTTACTCCATAATGACGCCTTTTGACGCCTGTGTAGTACCTCAGTTGAAATGCTTTGACTACAAAATGTCTGCATCAGACTTAAAAAAAATTGTATCCAATATGAAAAGGATATTCATGAGAATATCTGACTTGAATTTCATTGATGAAATAATCGTTTTCACAATGCATTAATACTTTAAACCTGAGGAATTTTTTTTATTTAAAAAAATCCTATGCGAATCAAGTATGTGATGAAAAAAAATCCATGGAGGAAAGGGTTAATTATGTAATAACAGACAGGAAAACCTCATCTGCAGTTCAAACCCATAATACAGGCAATGACAAATTAATAAACACAATATAAATCTTTTCCAATGGTTATTTTTTCTTTGTCTAATTGTTGAAGCTAATTTAAGCTGCTATTTTTACTCTGATCTGCTTCCAGCTGTGTTATCTGTGATATAAACAGAACTTTATGTATCTGCTCCACAGAACAGATCCGTATTCACATTAGATAACTGTAGAAAATAACAATTAACTGGTATTTATCTAAACTGAATTCTTTATTTTATTGATTCAATGGCACTGGAGGTTGTAAAAGTCTTTAGAGAGGATGGAGTGCTCAGTTGGGAACATCTCCATAAAACAGTTTGAAAGCATTATTGAATTCATTGTCTAGTTCTTGTCCAAGGTGAAATAAGAAATATACAAGCAGATCTCATAACAGGAAAAAATCTAAGAAGTTTAAATAAAAAAGAACATTGGAAACATTTTCTTCATATAATACACAAATACAACCAAATAAAGGTACACAAATGTATTTGCAATGATTTAATGCAAAATATGCATTAAGAACTAAAATGTAAAATAGCATTGAAATATCTAAATATGTAATAGTAGCATTTATATTTTCAATGAACAGCCATCATTTCAGAAGTTATGAAATAAATCAATAAATGTTTAGATTACAGGTTAAATGGAAAAAAAATACTTTCTGTTTAAACAGTAAAATTGAGAATGGAAATGGGGAATGTGCCAAAGAGACAACAACCCGACCATAGAGCAGACAACAGCAGAAGGTCACCAACAGGTCTTAAATGCAACGAGAAATTCTCGCACCCGGAGGCGTCCTTCAGGTGGCCCCTAAACAAATATATACTGGTTCAGTGATAATGAACACCATACTAAACTCCAAATTGTACACAAGAAACTAAAAGTTAAAATGATACAAGACTAACAAAGGCCAGATCTATTTGATTTAACTTTTTAACTGATTGTTTCTCTAAAAGTATAAATACTACACGTAACATTTTAAATATTCAGGTGTGGTTCAACAAGTTCTTAATAAATACAAAATTAACTAAAGTCGGGAAAAGCAGCCCAATACATTAAAGCTGCATATTGTCACCTACAAACAAACTGAAACTGTGTTGGCACTTCTTGTTATAAAAGAATATTTACCCACCAGGGTTAATTAGAACTAATTGTTTCTACAGATTTTCTAGATTCCTGTGTTGATTATTTGATTAGTGTTTTGAAGCCAAAAATGTGAAAAGATTTGTAATTATCACCTACCAGAAACTTGGTTAATAGACAACAAATGTGGAACAGTTATCTTCTCTTTCTAAGCATGACACATTACTTATATCATTTATCAATATAGTTGTTATCTTTAACAGAAGTTTTAAACTCATCACATTTTTGAGTACCTAGTATAAGGAAAAACAACAAAACTCAAAAGCCTTTTCTCCCATTACAGTGTATTTTTAACCCATTCAAATATTTTCTGTCACATCAACAATTTTATTTAAAAAATAGAGTTAACTCCCTTTTAAAATAAGCAAAGATATCTAAAAGGATAACAGGTGGATGTTAAAATAACAGGCTACCTTGAAACTGGACAAATAGCATTGTATCATTGCAAAAATCCATCTTGAGGAATAGTATAGTGCATATGAAACTTTTTAATTCTAAAAAAAAAGTTCATGAAGCAATTCATTGCCATTGGTTCCAAAAAGTTTTAAAGTTTTATGGTGAGAATCATGGTAACCACAAAGGTTATAAATGTATAAATCAGTTTTAGGTTGTCACAAGAAGAAATTCCTACACAGGCAAAATAGTTCTGTGTCATAGTTAAAGAAATCTAAAAAAAAGTTTGAGCTGGACATAATTTTGAGTGCATATTTTTTTTATAAACTAAGGTTTGAACTTTCATATATTTAAGAAAGTCCTTTGCTCACACATTAGTTAACCATCAAAATGAAATTTACTGCTAAATAACATTTTCTCTATTGCAGGAAAATAAAGATCAATGCAGGAAAATGAACATTCTGATTTAGTGACATTAACATAGAAGATGTGGAACACTACTTTGTCATATGATTATCCGTTGCCGATGAATGATGACCAAATGTATGATGATTATTTGAAACAGTACTTTAAAAAAGAAAATGAGTTTAAGAACATAGAGAGTGGACTCAGTCGGTATTTATATGTTGTGTTTCTACTTGTTGGAACAATTGGAAATCTTTCATGCGTGTATGGTCTTTCACAGTATTGTAGGACTGCATGGTCAGTTTGTTTCTATCTTGTGCTGTCAATGTTGTTCGGATTAATAGAATTGTATATTTACTGTGGAAACTTGTGGTTCGTATCGTTAACAGACAAGAATCTAACATTGGAGATCAACATCTTGTCTAATGCTGTGTGTAAAGTGTATAATTTTGTCACCACTGTCCTTCTGTACTTCAACTCTTGGGTCATAGTGGCTATCTCCGTAGAAACAATGATAACCATTGTGTATCCACATCGTATGTATAAAATGTGTACGGTTGAGCGAGCAAGGTCAATTGTACTTTTAATCACAGTTTTAGTTGTTTGTTTGAATCTTCATTATTTCTGGACTATAGGATTATCCCTGCCAGAGACAAATCCAAATGTTAAACATCCACTGTGCCATAATAATTACCAGCCACAACTTTCTGACGAGATCACTTTAATTGTTCCACTTTTGGAATTTTTATTGGATAACATTTTTCCCTTCATAATGGTAACTGTTTTCATCTGTATGACTTTAGTAACGATGATATCAAAGAAAAAAAACATTAAATTTGACCTAAAAAAGTACATAGTTGACATAAATACATTGATTCAGTTAAGAAAACCAACTGTAATCATGTTAGTATGGTTCTCTCTCTTAAAGGCATGTCACTGTACAGAACAAACTATACGTTTCATACAAAGTCGAACGACAATCGGCCTTATATGGGAAATACAATACATAGGCATGTTTAATGTCACACTGACTTATTTTTTCATTAGCTTCAAACCATTGATATTTATTGTAATGTGCAAGCAGCTTCGACAAGACATAAAAAAAGGATTATGTAATATTATGAAATGTCTTTGTCGATGGGATTCTTGTGGACAGAGTCGATATAAATCTTATATTACCCCAGAGAACATGTCTCCAACAGCTGGATCTTTAATGGCAGTAGACAAGCAGTCCAATGGGGACCTCTTGCCAAAAATTAAATGTACAAATGTATAATTCTGTCCAGATCAAGTTCTGTGTATGGATAAACTGTTTGATGCTTGATATCTATCAAGGATCAATTCTATACGAGGATCAACACCTTACAGACAATGTAAAAGTGCGTAATTCTGTCCAAATCAAGTTCTGTATATGGATAAACTGTTTGATGATTAATATATATCAAGGACTGGTTCTGTACAAGGATCAACAACTAACAGTCAATGTACAAGTGCATAATTCTGTTCAGATGGATAAACTGTTTGCATAATTATCAAGGATCCATCCTGAACTAGGTTAAACATCTTACAGGCAATGAATGAATGAAAAGACCTTATCCATATTTGGATAACAAGATGACAGCAAAATATATAAATATGTATTAATTTCTGTCATATAATTGTTAAATTCTGGAATTGATGTTTGAAAAATGGTGCAGAAAAGGGGCATTGAATGGGCCAAATTTTTGGCTGTTAATTCTGATATAGGAAAAAGCAATGCAATGAATTAACAGTAGAACAGACAAGTTAGTTCTGTCAAGATCAAGTCTCGGATCAAGTACAATATAGAGATGAACAATGGTGGAAAATATGTAAAATGCATAATTCTGTTTGGTATGAATCTGAACAGAGACAAACTACTGAAGTTTCTAATTCTGTGTAGGGGATATTCTGAACATGTTTGAACAACTGATGGGACAATCATATATGAAGTTTAAATCTGTTCAAGTGTATAAACTCTGAACAGAGAAGAACTATAAGGGATACCTTTATAATGCTACTAATAATATGTTATCATTCTGCCATGGTCAGTATCTGTACCAGTAGAAAATGCTCATAAATAAATTACAGTTACTAAGAGTCTGTTAATTTAAATTAACAACATGGTCTGCAAATGCTAAATTATACACAGCTAGCTCTTGGAGAATAAACAATTGCTAAATTATACACAGCTCGCTCTTAGAGAATAAACAAATGCTAAATTATACACAGCTCGCTCTTAGAGAATAAACAATTTAAAATGATGTATACTGAGAATTATACACAGCTAGCTCTTGTAGAATAAACAATTTAAAATGATGTATACTGAGTGAGGGGATTCATTGCAATTCATTTGATACAAATTTTGATTGATTTCTCGGGTAAATGTCTAAATGTTCAATGAATATCACATTTTCTTTCAGCTTGTATGTAACAACACCACAGAATCAAATATCCACTAAAGTTAGAACCACAAAAATAATTGAAGTCAACAGTACCTTGTTTTGCAATGTACACTTATTAAATTTTCTGCATTTTCACACAAAAATTTGGCTACAAAAAAATAAAACAAGCATGAATATGCACTAAAATTAACTATATATGGATTTGAATTGGTTTTCCGTATGAGTGTTTAAACAGCCTGACTGTAAATGATCTGACAGCAAATGTAATAATAGAAAACCAAGGAGCTTCTAGAGAAAACTAAATGTTTGATAATAATTCTATTGTCCCAATGAGGATTAAACTGATGCATATACTTATCTAATTAAATACCAATAAATCCAGAGAACTGAAGTTATTGATTAAAGCTTATGACAGCGTTATAAGAACAGTATAACCATCAGGGATTTCAGTATATATATAACACAGAAGTAAAATGTTGACACTTATAACAGTACATATACAACAGGGTTGTTGGCCTCAATCTTTGAATCTAAGCACAAGAAAAATTTATGTTCAACTAAATTTCTGTCCCAATTTTCAAAACCAAATGAAGCTGATAAGATCCATCTCCATCTACTGGAATCACTTAACACATATTCACATTCCCATTGCTCTAATATAAATCTGACAAAATGTACTCTAATTGGTTCAAATGGAAAATATATCAAATTATACCATATTTTGATATGTCTATTATTTAGTTTTATTGTCAGTTACAGCATGGTTGCAAGCTTGCCTTAAAGGCTGGGTTGATTCAAGCAGTGTTAATAAACTGCTGACACAGAGATATGTTTGCCTGCGTGGTATTTTGGTAGTCAATTACCATAAGTGGTTCTCCTTAAACTGACCTTATCACAAATAATAACATCTAAACTCAATTACAGAAGACCATGCTTGAGGGGTCAGGGCCAAATAATCTCCATGGAAATGGCACATACCAAATATCATAGATTAACCATTAATGATTCCTTTTAAAACCTGGCAGGCAACCTTGCAACCTTGCCATCTATACATAAGGAAGGAATTACTTGTGAAAACCATGTCTTCTAAAGATAACTGTGGTCTATTCCATATATATTCCTTGATTTTCTATCAATTAAATATTAATCAACCTTCCAATCAAGTAAGATCACAATTTGTTTTCTTATCTTAACAAATAAATGTTTTCAACCATCTTAAAGATAAGTGAATTCTGTAGTTACTTTGATGTCCCCTTAGGACATACATGAGTTTGCTGCAGTGTGAGTGACGTCCCATAAGGACATACAGGAGTCTGCTTTCTGTTTTATTCATCAGACTGACAACAAATCATTTAATTACTTACAGACATATAACAGTCAATACAAATGTATGCAATTTAATAACAAAAATTTATCCACTACTTTATATTGACAGTTTTTATTTAATAATTCTGATTATTTGCTATCCCAAAAGAGACAAAATTGATTCATTTGAGTCTATTCGACTTTTTTTATAAAGCAAATAACAAACAGACTTAATATACCATGTCATATTTTCATTAAACGTAGTGACACAATCTTCAAAAGAAGACATATACTGAGAATATGATAGGATTTATTTGCCACGTGATGTGAAAGGGACAGACAATTTTTTCTGCATTTTCCAGTACATCACACATATCAGTTTTGATTTGATTCCTATCATTTTAACAAATCCTACAGACTGTCAATTTACCGAGTTATATCAGCTGATTCAGAACAATATGTTTAGTGCAATTATTACTTAAGTATGGATCAATTCTAGGTTGATGTACATGTTCTACTTACATTCTTCCCTAAACTTTGGTTCTGTGTTAGGTCCCACTCTCGCTAGGGTATGGATTAGTTCTAGGTGAACCTTATGTTCGTCCCGGTATGCAGAGTCATCCATGAAGGTTAAAAATTGCATATAAGCTCTGTCTAACATCTGAAAAAAGACATATGATGGTATGAACCTTAATTCTGTATTACATTAAATGGGAGTGAGTGATTGATGTTTTAATACCAGAGGTGGATTAAACCTGGTTTTATAGCTAGCTAAACCTCTCACTTGTATGGAAAGGATCAGCACTATCAACAGATATATATTTTAGAATTCGTTTTCATTCTGTTGTCGAGTCATTTGACCATGCTATTAAAAACCTATTTGAAAAGCTGCTTAAAATTTAAATATACTGTAGGAATAATGTTCTGAGTACTAATTAATTCCCTATAAAAACAAATGTAAATGGTGAACTGGTCAGTAACAACTTCCTTCAGTTGCCAATAATATAAAATATTCACAATAATTGACCATAATCAACTTTCTCTCTGTGGAGACAACAATGTCTTTACTTCCTAATAGGTTTTTACATCAGTACTGTTTGACCTTTGTTTGAGCTTTATTGATTATTATTAAATGTTAGGTTGAAATTTTACTTTTTGCAAAAAAAAGTTGTTTTCAAGTAGTCATCTTATAAAGAAATTGTGGACAACGGACATATACCAGATATAAACTTCAAACCATATGGGTAAACAAGATTAGAAGTATATCTGTTTGCAGATGTCAATTCAAATTACAACGCTTGGGCAAATGTTATTCAGGAAAAGCAAGTAAGCCAACCAAAGTTTTACTCTACAAGCATTAGGAAAATAGCTCTAAAACTGTTTCTACCTGTAGTTGCATTGACGACTAGCTAAGCTGATTATCTTGGCATTATCAGATGTGTTTTGATACACAGTATTTTACATCTGTTTTGTGAATAGTAACACCAACACTGCCACCTTAGGATGTTATGTTAATTAACATTTTTCTATTTCTTTAGATTAATTATCTCTGCTTACATAGTAGAACAGTAACTTTACAATATAATGTTTTTTAGGCAATCATACAAAAAGTTCATGTAAGATTACAAAGTGCAATAATAGGTCTAAATGGATTTTGTAAAGCTTATATATGATAACAAAGTGCAGCAGTACAACAACACAGATTTTTGTAATGCTTCACAACATGAAGTCAGGTGGTATAGTTAATCAGAGAAAACAAATCAATCAGCATCTATCAAACCTGGTAAATCATTTAACATTAAAACAATAAAACATTTCTGACATGTAATTATAAACTAGCATGTTAGCAGAGGGCTATAATCATCTTGTTATAGTAAACAAAGTAAAATGGTGGATAAGGTGGTTAAAGTAAAACTGATGAAAGCATGAATTGGACTTATAATGGATTTGGTATACAGGTCTTAATAATAAATTTAAAATAAAATTAAAATAATATTAAATCTGGTTTATCTCTGTTTTCTGCATTTGCATAATTTGCATTTGTACCAATTTGACATTCACATTATTTACGTAATATCATTTATAAATTGAATAAAAGATCCTTCCAACAAATTCTAACAAAACTTGAATTTACAAAATTTTGCAAACAATACCAATTAGTTGACCTAGCCAAAATTCAAATCTGGGAACAAATTTTAATCCTTCCATGAAAATAAACATTTAAACCTTATTTGGCAATTGAAAATTTGACCTTTTAGTCTTTCCATGTCACTGCAATATTTATAACTTATATTGGTTGCATCTACAGTCCTCTTTACAAATACAGAAAAATAATTTTAACTTAAGCCCACCCCACAACTAATATTGGTTATTTCTTGTAATTAATTGATCTGTACCTGCATTAAGAAAACAAAACTAAGAATGATAGCCTTTCTTTTTAAAGGACTAAAGTTGAGAATGGAAAAGGGAAATGTGTCAAAGAGACAACAAAACGACCATAGAGCAGACAACAGCCGAAGTCCATATGATAGGTGGATTTCAAGATTGAGCTACATGCACAGTTAATGCAGACTTCATTGACATGTCCCACTCTAAACTTTGCCTAGTTTGGGGGACATGTACACAGGCCCCCCCTTTTCTTTCTTAAAAGACCATTGACTTAATGATGCTAGTATCCAATTCATGTGTATTGTGGTGCATAAAACAGCCCATACTTATTTAACAGAAGTATTCTACTTCCAATAAATAGCTAAAAGTTCACATTTTAACAACTTTGTAAAACTGCTATATTTTGGGGCCAAAAAGGGGTCTTACTGGGGGCCTACTCCTTTGTATTGATCAAAATAAACTTAAATTATCATCTTGAAACCTTATGTTTTAGATAGATGCACAGACAGAGCAGTGTATATATGTATTTGATATTTTTTCTTCAAAAGACCAATTTATTTCACATATAGAACTTTGGTAAAGAACAGCAACTGTGTATATTATAATCTAGGCAGGACATGACATTGATTTATGATTGACATAAAATAAGGGATAACAAGTGAAACTGTAAGCGACTGATCACTAATGATACCCTACCCACCCATATAGTTGTTGAGTGATGAATCTGAAAACACATCACATGGCACAGTTATATAAACCCGGAAAACAAATTTCAGAAATCGTTATGATGTAGTTCCTGAGAAAGATGCAACGAAAAATATTCATGGGATGGATGCACACATGGATGGATGGACAGACTACGGACAGACAAAGGTAAAACAGTATACCCCACTTTTTGAATGTGGAGGTAAAAAAAGAGACACAGACATCATGATATGAACCTGCCTCTCATAAACATTCATTCTTGGTTCAAATTGACTAACTATCTATTATGACTAATATTAATTCACTGTACAATATTTTGAAGATATAGAAGCATGCACTGCCTTTCTTTCTAGAGAAAGTTTTAAACACACATAAACTCACCTCTCTGACAGTAACGTTCTCTATTATTGCACCAAGTGCTGGAATAGTTGATGTCCTTACTAATCTGAAATTAACATTTAAAATGATTAGTCTTACGCATTTATATTCACTTAATTTTCTATTCAAATTATTATAAAACCTTGTTTGAATTAATTGACTGATAATTTGTGATGCAGAAATCCTTTTTTTTCAAACATAAATAAGAATAAAAACAAATGTCTCAACTTTTTTAATGTCTGAAATATTTTATGAATACTAACTGAAGGTCCCAGTACTTCATAATAACAAAGACTAAATCAAATAACATGTAATGTACAGTTCACCTGAGTACCTCCTTTAACACCACCCCACATCTGGCATAAGTGCTGATAAATTAGGAATGTGGAAAATCTTTAAATTTTCATCATAAGGTATATAATTTTTATTTGTACAAGACCAGAAAAACTTACATTTCTGGGTCGTTACCAAGTGTAACTAAGGCAGGAAACACTCTTGACGAGACTAGACTTTCATTTACACCTTTGACTAAAAGCTGAAAAACAAAAAAAGAAATATTTAAATGTATTTTTTTAATAGCATCATGACACAAGAATGTGTCCATATTACATGGATGCTCCACTCACACTATCATGTTCTATGTTCAGTGGACCGTGAAATTGGGGTCAAAACTTTAATTTGGCATTAAAATCATATCATATATAGTTATTTGGACTTCAACTTCATAAAAATCTACCTTGACTAAAAACTTGAACCAAAAACTTTAACCTAAAGTGGAACAGAAAAACAACGAATGAATGAACTAAATAAGCTTTTTTTTTAAGAACATTGTTTCAAAACAAGGACAAAATATAAGCTCTATTGATGATGATACCACTACTTAAAATCGAAATTAACCAGAGTCTGATAATTTCGCTGTAGTGTTAAAATTTGTTTCATAGATATCAAAATGTTGTAAAATAAACATTTACATACATAAGTTAATAATATACAAAGCTGGTATTACATCAGATATAGTAAGTGCTTTCTATTACACTTTGGCACCTGTCTTGAGGTGTTACTTTCGCTTTGTAATTTAGATAAGAACACTTACAACTTGTATTATATCTTTAATGCATTATACAATTAATGATAACACTAATCAATTACCATGGTTTAGTGCATTGCATTGCCAAATTATTTGTTTTCAGTCTTTCAATGTATTTTGGAAGTAAAAACAGACAGTTTTCTACCCTTTGATCAGGTTGTTGTCTCTTTGACACATTTCCAATTTCAATTCTCAATTTAATTCTCATTGTCATAGTTTCTGTGAAACCATAAGACTTGAGAGCAAATATTTCAATGTGAAAAAAAAAGTATGAAAAGAAGTTTTATATTTTCAAATGCATATTACTTAAGGTCAAGGATCAGTAAATAAACTTGTCCATAGATTTTTTTAAAACTTAGAACTCAATTAGATATTGAAAATATACATCAGAAAATGTAAAAAAAAGTATATGTCACCGACTTTGTTTTCAAGAAAAATCCATTTTTAAAATGGTCCGAGAGGGTACTAAATTACATTGAATATACAGGGTAAATCTATATTTTTCTTCTACAATTTTCGGTTTCTAGTATAAATCACGAGAACCGCTCCATAGAAATTTTTTTTAAATTAATATTTTTTTCCTCTTTGTCTTACGAATTAGATGATATTAAAAAAAAATATGGTCACCGACTTCGTTTTCCCTATAGAAGCGACGCAAACCCAACATTTTGACCAAAAAAAACATAAAAATTCGTGACATCGTAATTTTTATTATATAACGTCAAGTTATCATGCTAATAATTTCCAACGTTCTTCGTGTTGATTATGCACGATGATTATGTGTTTCGTATTGATAGATTCTTTTTATCATAAGAGTCTGGATAATTATCATAAATTTTTATTTAGTATTACCAATATTCTTTATTCTTTATATTTTAGCACCTCATTATACACTTTTTCTTTTTTTTTCTTTTTTGCATTTTATTCTGCAATTTTTGCCCATTATTCTGTATTCCGTAAACCCCAATCAGACCCTCTTTTATGGAACATTTTAAAAAGAAATTATACGTTGTAAAAATGTGATACAAGTATGTTCATTATCAATATACATATCTTAAACAATTACTAATTCCGACAAAAATACGTTGTAAGTACATGAAGGCAAAAATGGTAAAATCTTAAAAATAGAAATCATCAGAGTTACTGTATACAAGTTGACGCAATAAAAGATGTAATTGAAGCTATATTTTTTATGCCCCCTCAACTACCCCTGTACATCTGTCCGTCCGTCATTCCGTCTGACCGCCCGACCTTCCGTCAGTCTGTCCCCCTTTATAGTTTATAGTTTTTCCGCAAAAAATTTAGTTTGAATCCTAGAACGTACTTTGCTGTCTGCATGTGGTCAGGGTTTTGATCTTTATTAATATTTGCTCTAATGAGAGATAGTTGAACTTTGTCATTTTTGGGTAACCAATTTATAAATCTCTTAGACTATCTTGTAAGTCATCTGTTTACACTTTAACTCCATTCCGATATATGATTTGGCCACTTTTGAAAAAACCTGTTTTTTTTAGCAGCGGAACATGTAAAAGCTTGTGTTTTGGTACTATATCACGACAGAACGTGTTCTGTCCATATACTGCTGCTTAACATCGCATATATAAACAAACATTATATCAATGATTCTACAAATTCTTGAAAGAGTGTCGTGTGGTTTTTTATACATCTTCAAGTTAACAAGTAAAACACGCAGACAAACTGACATCTTTGTTAATATCGTATTTGTTCTGTATAAAATTTATTGTATACAAGTCTACATAAACGTTTTAAAAAGTTTACTAAATGGTTATTGTTTCATAAGTGTACATATGTACAGAGGCGGATTTAGAGGGGGGGCCCAGGGGGCCCGGGCCCCCCTTTTTGGGAAAAAAATTGGTTGCTTATATAGGGAATCACTGAAGCGTGACTGGAGCGGGCCCCCTCTTAGAGCAGTCAGTGGGCCCCCACTTCTGAAAATTTCTAGATCCGCCAGTGCATATGTATGCTCGAAGTATATATAGAATCAGTACATGATACACAACATGCGACAAATAAAGGGGGGGGGGGGGTAGTAATGACAGGAAACTAAATTAAACTAAGGATTTGATGAATGTAAACTTTAAGGGGAACAGGAAAATAAGAATACATGTATATTGCATCACTTACAACAACCTTTAATTGACCAGTGATTTTTTATTCATTACTGACCAGCAACACCGAGATAATCCAACGATTTTTAAGGGTCCATATGGAGTGTGGACCTAAATGTTCTTTATCTTTAGATATAACGCTTATTCTGTAAAATCTTCAATTAACGATTTTGTAAAATTCTGTACATGGTCTACAGTATTATATTAAATAATTATTTTATTTTCCGTTGTTATTCTTTATAATTTTGCAAACTTTTTTATTCAATTTTGACATTCGCCAGTATCCGTTATTCTGCAACTCCCTTTGAGATCTAATTATATGTGACAATACATTATTGTGCTTCTCTCTCTGAATTTCGCTTTCTCTCAAGACATTTGTAGTCTTTGTAGTACAGTGTATTTTCCAGAAAATACATCGTGTAAAAACATTTCCGAGGAAACCAAATTAACGGAGGTTGAGACATATGACATAAAAACAGATGTACATATTTATGTTTGATATGTCTACATTTCTATAAATTCGAGACCTCGGGATTTCATGTTTTTAAGTCCGGGATTTCGGGATCAGGACCCCTGCAGACCCCACCCCCACCCCCGTCAAATGCATATCATAAGATGCCTTTTCCTTTTTAATTTTCTTTTGGCCTTGTGTTGTTGTCTGGTTGCTGTCTTATTAAAGTACTAACTACTTACGGGATTGACATTTAACTTTAGGTACTGAAAGTCTGTGACACTGTGCATATTTTTCAGTCGGTATATATAGTAGTACTTTGATATAGAGGTGATCGATATAATCTCGTTCTCAACCTTCAAGTTTTATGAGTGAAATAGAATTGAGAACAGTTCTATTGTATATTTGAGATGCTACTTTCAGCTAGGGTACATTTTTTTTATTCGGTTAATTTTTACTCATATATATATAACAATTTCCTCTGAGGAGACAACCATACGAATCAATACTATTAGGATACTAAGCCCTGTATAAATCTTCAAACCATATACTATTTATACATGTATCTATTTAAAGATTTGTGTTCTATTTTTAACATTGAAATTGCGGACGTGAAAGAAAGCACCATTACAAAAACAAAAAACAATGTTAGATTACAAAATGTAGCGATGGATTAATGATCGTGAAACATCATTTTTGCTTATTTTTGATTTGTTATAGTCTAAAAACTGTGTATGAATATTAAACTATTGTTCCAACTGTGAACAAGGTTAATTAATTTAAGTGTATTATAGTTTAGTGCCATCTATGACTGACTGACAGCAGCGGCGAATTTATGACCAGTATTAGTTTATGTGGTTCATTTCCTTCTCTCTAATTTGAAAATATTTTTACTTGTTCCGACTGGTGTGATAGTTTTCAAAATATGGGAGAATCTTACCGTACAATACTAAGTTTTAACTTTAGTATTAATCTCCTAAACTTGCACCCCTTCTGCTTATTTTCTGCTAGACGATGTCTTTTCCCAGTGAATATAGGGTTTTTGAAAGGACAGTTTTGACATACTACATATAGAATACTTCCGAGACCACACTGTTTTTTCTCATCACAATAGTGAGCAACAGTTTTCACACTTGTTTTAACTGGTCGGCAGATATACAAACTCTACCACCCTACGTACTGATTTTCATTTTGAAGATCGTCTTCAGGACTGTTTTCATATTCATTTTCAATTTTTAATATTAGAAAAACAAGTTCATTCTCCTAGAAGTAACATACTTTCCGTCAAATTTACCGTTGACATTGTCCCAACGAAAAGTCGCCGGGTGCAATTTTAACATTGCAAAATCTGGTCAAAGGGACGTAATTCGTACAAAACTTCGCAATATTTCGCGTAATCCGCTAGACGGCATTCATTTACTGTTACTTGACCTCAAGCCTTAGACAAACTTTACAAAACACATTCAAGGTATATGTGTATTGCAATGCTTCCAATGTTAATTTGAAAAGATATGATATTGATATTTTAAAGAAGGCTATGTGGTTTTGTTGTTGTTAGCAAACTATAGATAAAACTTTGGTCACAAATAACACTATTATACTACATTAGGCATAAATAAAGGTCTAAGATAGCCATCAAAAATAGCATTATTGGTTACAAGACTAACCTCTTTGGATAACATCTGTTGATTTAAAAAACAAAGTGCTCAGACTATAAAGATTTCTCTAACAAATCAGTATTAATCTACAAAACACAGGGGTTCCAACAGTTTCTTGGACCTCAGTGGTATTTCTGTCCAGTAATTGTTCCTGTTTTACTGGTCCAGTCAGTATTCTAGCAGTCTTTTAATTTACATGATGAGTATTGCAAATTTCTTACATTTACTCTGGTCATTTGGTCCAGTCATTGATGAGTTTTTATTGGACATTGCCATAAGTCTGACAGACCTTGGGAATGACTGTACAGGTACCAAGAAAACTTAACATTAAACAACACGAATCTCCTAGTTTTATAACTAAGTATAATCTGTTTTAAAATAGCTTAGTAGCTTACATGACTTCACAAGACATACTTCTAAATTCACAAATAAGGCAGAATAATTTAGTAGCTTACATGACTTCACAAGACTTACTTCTAAGTTCACCAATAAGGCAGAATAGCTTAGTAGCTTACATGACTTCACCATTCACCAATAAGGCAGAATAATTTATTTACTTCGAGGTATAGAAACAAATCAATCATTCAAAAAAATAATTCAGTTCAAATATACGCCACTTGAGTTATTTCATCGAACTGATATAATACAAAATCATTTTGAATAAATAAGCAGGGTAAAAAAGTGATACTCTCTTATTCAACTTAATTAAGATGTTATGTTTAAGTGTTTCCTTTTAAGAAGTTTGATCATAATTATTTAGCTTTCTCTAATTCTTCATCAATTTCTGTATAAAAAAATTTACTCAATGTGTGGTTCGTTTGATCTCAATTATTCATTGTTTAAAACTTTCCTCTGAATTTTCTATTGTGACGGCATGAAAAAAGGTGACCATGCTTGATGACGTCACATAGAAAGAACACATCGTTTGCAGATCATTTGAAAAGACAGAATAAGTTTGCCTGTTTATTGTTAGAAAATTATTAGAGAAACAGATTCCACCACCAAATCTCGTGTAATACGATATTTATCATCTCTCGACAGTTAAATTTTAAATATTTAAAAAGCTTGGCAAGCTTAACGTTTTAAATTTGAAAATTGAACTGTCTCAAGTTAGGTTAAGGTTGATGAATATCGTATCACATTGGATGCAGTGGTAGAATCTATATTTATATGTCGGTACAGTAGTTCAGGTTTCCATTATCCAGGGGAAATAACTCACCTCAAACAACCTTGCCGCTGAGGCCTTGACTTGGGCAGATGTGTGAACAACTCTGTCCCACAGAACTGACAACTTAAGTTTCATTATCCAGGGGAAATAACTCACCTCAAACAACCTTGCTGATGAGGCCCTGACTTGAGCAGATGTGTGAACAACTCCTTCCCACAGGACTGTTAACAAGAGCTCATGGTTTGTAGAATCACAACTAAAATTAATTACAAATAAATATTCTCAGAATAATAATAATGAATTTTCCGTCCAATTATTTTAGATATTAAACACAATACCTCTTCTTATTCCATATTAATAGAACATTATCAACATTGGGTTGTTGTCTCTTTGGCACATTCCCCATTTCCATTCTTAATTTTATTAGTAGTTTATATGAGTGGGATTTTGAATAAATAGGCATAGTCACCTACGGAAAAGGTATATTTACTTCACACAACGTGTGATTTTACATGTATAATTATGGTAAAATCATTTGATATACAATTGATTTTGGTAAATAATTGTCATTACATACATTGTCTCTGTACTCTCTCGGAATATGGAACAAAACAGTTACTGTCTTTTGTTTATGTAAATATGAAGATTAATTGACTAAAAAAAACAAATATTTACAATTGGCCTTTGGTCTCTGACAGTGAATATCTGTTTTTAAAAGTCCTTTAAAAGACAGTTATTATATAATATCTTGTTCCTCTTAAGTTTTAACTTATCAAATTTTCAAAAATGGCATTATTTTGATTACCTTAACACACATTTTAAGGATTTGACTTGTTTAAAAAGATTTTTGTATTTTTGTACACAGTTATGAAAAAAACTTTAAATTTACACAATTGCTTACATTCAATTCATTCGAATTTTGCTGGATAGTTGCCTCATTGGCAACAAAGTCTTACCTTAAAACAGATATGGCTGATTTGAGGCTCTCTAAAGGAGCTTGGTATAATGATAATGTACACAGAATTTCATGTAGAAATTGACATAGTTGCTGTTTGTCTTCTTCCTGGGAAAGAGAAAAAGGTGCCAATATTTTATTTAGGTTATGTACAATCATTTTCTTTCCAAACCATATGTAGATCCTTCAGTTGATTAAACTTGTGCATTTTCACTTAAAAATAATGTTGTGTGACAAATTAATATATACTGGGGATTCATATACTTTCGTGATTACCAATTTTCGTGGATAAAAGAAAAGTTGCATTATGTAGATGTTTGATTTCGTGGTCTAGCCAAAATGTCTGCATACTGGACTATAGAAAATTTGTCATTTGTTTAATATTTAATTTCGTGGTTAACATGTTCCGACAAAATCTACGAAATTTGGAATCCAACGAATACTAATGAATCTACAGTATACAGAAATCAATGTTTTGGCAGGAGAAATGTTTTTTGGTAAAGGAAACCTCAAAATTGCATCAGACCATATTTCAAGAAATGTTTTTCAGGAGTTGACAATTTAAAGGTGTGACAAAGATGACTATACAAGACGTCAAAAATGTGTCCTTGAGGAGGCTCCAGGGTACATTAGAATTGAAATATTTTTTTTAACTCATAAGTGACCTATAATTTTTATTATCATTTTCATATAAACTGTACTTAAACTAAACTATTGTTAAATTTGAATGAGTTCTTCTTTTATTTCGATATTACCTCTATTTCTCCTATTAGTTCAACAGAAAAACGGTACTTTTACAAAAGTGTATGCTTCTTTCGAAGGCAGATTGTGAGCGTAAATGAACGGTGACCCCATTTTTTTATTTTATTTTTCTATTCAGTATAAGATAAAGTTCTTTTATAGAAAAATTTAGCGAAATCCTATATTAAATAAAAAATTCGATTTAGGAAAAAATGAATTTTAAGCAGGATTGAAACACATTTATCCTACTTTTTAAAAGTTTATCAGTTGATGTATTCTTTAATAAAATTCCATTTTTTTTAATTACAGTATTCAGATTTTATTTAATTTACTTACTGAATTAAATGCAGTTAATACTCCACTTGCATAAACTGGTATTATACTTGTAGTTACTGCTGTCTGTTTGCTCCTCATATAAGAATTTACATCTACAAAAGTAATTGCAAAAAATACACTTTACTGTGATTTTTTTTCACAGAATTCTGTGATTTTGTAATAATTATTTGGACACAAAAAAGTCATAGATTAAGCTATTAGCTTGTCATGTTTTTGAATTTTTGTCAGATTTTCGAAATCCTCTGGTTTTATCCATTTAAATGCCTTAAAAAAATTTCCCCATGGACCCCCATTTTTCTTTTTTTAAATCTTTAACATGTATAATTATAAGTCATTTGTAAAAGTCTTATAAAATCTTATTTATTTTCTGATAGTTTTTGAGAACTTTAACTGGTCAATGATGAAGCTATGAAAAGTCAAGAGAGAACATTTTCCCGCCAATATTCTAATGGTTAATATCTCTAAAAACAAGCACATTGACCCCTATATTTTTTTTGTTTTTTTTTATTCTTCAATTAAACCCATATCATTATAGACTAGTTTTACGGAAAATTATTTATTTGAAACTGAGCAGCAAACTTCCTTAATACTAACATGTATAAAGACCCATTTAAAAGCTAAAATATTCTTTCTACGAAACATTTTTTGTAATCATTTAAAAGTTCAAATTAGTAATTATTCTGCATCATTTTATTATTCAATAATACTTCTTAAATAAAAATCTGCATTACTCTGTCATTGAAAAATAAAAGGTCTGGATTACTGTGGAGTTATTTTATCAAATCAATCAAACTGACAATAAATAATTTTAGACAAAAGGATTTATATCAAAATTGATATATACCTATTTATTATAATTTTTTACAAATTTATTGATTTTTATAAAAATTTCTCTTCAGCATACCTTCATCATCATTCTGTATGAGTAACTCTATAAATTTCGGTCGAACCTGAAAATGTACAAACAAATTTGAAATCAAATACTATGGTGTCAACTTTTTTTTCCGATGGTATAAATTATAAATCATTTGTATTCCCTTTCTCTGTGGAATATAACTTTTGCACTAGTTCAAAAAAGCTTGAAAGTGGTGGTATTAACAATAGTTGAACATAGCGTTCTTGTCAAAATGCAAGAATTGGCATACAATAAAAGGATTACTGCATAAATATTGGTGAACTCTTGAAACAGTTCATAATTTGAATCAGAATTTTACAGGGGATGATGCACTTAAGAGATAACTGTATTGTATTTGAAGCTTTGCGGATGTCCATCAGTAGTTTTACTGTAGCAAATTTAGTTTACCTGGCGACGTATAGCGGACAGTTAAACTGACATCTGCAAAGCTTCAAAATCCTACAATTCAGTTATCTCTATTATAATTCAAAACAAGTTCATAATTAAATTTCATTCATTATTTCAGTGTAAAATTTCATTAAGAAAATTCTGCGAAAAAATGTTATCTTCTTTGGCCCCTAAACTAGGTGATAAGATAAGTATGCTAACGGCGTCAAAATGTAAACACTGGGCGTTTTCTGGTTTCTTGGCTGCTTCAGACTGTAATAAAATTTGATAAAAAGAAGATTTCTAGGTGCAACATGTGAGTTCTTTTGCTTATTATTGAGGATGCATGTCAATACATTTCCCTATTCAAATGTCAGCTTCCTAAGTTACAGACAAGGATAGAGAATTTTATGCTTACTGTCATCCAATCAGAACCATTGATACAAAATAATTGCATCAGAATTATATACTTATTTTGAAGAAAAACTTATAGGAATTTTTGACATTGATACAAAATAATTGCATCTGAATTTTATACTTATTTTGAAGAAAAACTTATAGGAATTTTTGACAACTAATCAGTGGAATATAGTACAGTTAATGTTGTATTATAGTATATAGAATCCTACCTTTTTCTCTACAAAAACTTTGCCAAACGTCCGAGATATAGTGAGAAAACATGAACACAACTGGGTTATGACCTTTGGCATAGATAATCCTGACCCCATTACAACTTCTAATAAACGTGGAATACTGAAAATAATAATAAATAATCCTTATTACATAATAATCTTTAATCACATACATTGTAGGATTCATTCATCAAATTTAAACTACCATATCCTATCTTTGCAGTAATTTTCTTGAAACAACCCTAGTATACCTAGTTTGTTATCTATGATGAGTTTATTTACAACCACCGGGTCGATGCCACTGCTGGTAAAGTTTTAATTCTCTGAGGGTATCACCAGCTCAGTAGTCAGCACTTCTGGGCTGACATGAATTATCATTGTTATGGTCATATTTATATATTAACTGTTAACAAAACTATTGAATTTTTTAAATACTAAGACTTTTCTACCTCAGGAATAGATTACCTTATTTTGGTCCTCAATGCTCTTCAAACTGGTACCTTATTTGGCCTTTTTTACTTTTTTGGATACAAGAATCACTGATGAGTCTTTTGTAGATGAAACGCGCGTCTGGCGTAAATACAAAATTTAATCCTGGTATCTATGATGAGTTTAATGGCATAATATTGTTCTTCATTTGTGGTACAAACTGTTTATTTGTTTCCAGCAAAGTCTTTAAAATAAGTGAGGTGTATCTCAAATGAATACTTACAAATTATTTACAACCCAATTAAAGCTATCCCATGGTTCAAACCATTCTTGAGATAAATGATTGTGAAATCGGTGAACCAGGGAGGATAACTCTTCACTGTCACCTATTATCACGTTCAGATCTGTTAAAGGAGAACTGGATTTAGGAAACTGGAACTCTGTAAAGAAAACGATACACATGCATTTGATGCTGAAAACATTAAGAATCAACTAGAAATGTCTACAGAATAAGAACTGAAAATAAGAAACATAAGAATACTGAATAACTCAAATCTATTTTAATTCTTTTTTAAAAATGAAGGCATGTATCACTTTAATTAAAGACATTTTTTTCTTATTTCCATACATGCCTTGTGGATCATATTTATCATGTGTGTTGATTTAGTTTTGTTGATCCTTGAATTTATAAGCATGCTAAGAGGATCTATTTGTATGTGTGTGTGACATAGTAACCATTGCAACAAAGCAACATACCATCTAACTGAGGAATATCACAGTCTATATCTTTATCTAAGTATGGCCCCGACGATATCACAGATATGTAAAGAAATGTCACTAGTTCCTTTAATGAAGACAATAACAACAAGAATCGGCCCTCATTTAATGGAATGGTCTGACTCGTAGATGCTCTTTTGGCCCCTGCTGCACACTGAAATCCAAAATAAATATAGTGTAAATTCTATTTTATTGATTATACAAAATTTCAAAGTTATTTTTGGGTCTAAAAGGATACAAATTTTAAACTTAAATAAAAAAATACCCCTGAATACAAAGTTATCATGGTGGTGTGCTTTTATTGGTGGAGGCAGCCTGAGGACCAAGAGATAACCATGGATAACAGGAAAACTGACAATCCTAATTAATTAAGATTGGCATTGAGCAGGGTTTCAACTCAAGAGATCAAATTGTACATCTCTAATTGCTTCTATTTAAGATAAATAAATAAAAATTGTGAAAAATACTCTTTCACGTATAATAAAATTATAGCTATTCCTGAATACATATTTTTTTGCTTATGATAATTTAAGTATGCACAAAATATGCAAGTAGCAACTATTCAAGGTAATAGGCTAAATGCTTTATTGTTGTGCTAACAGAAATTCTATATTGTATAAAGCGTTTCCTTGATACTATGTATCAAATTATTCTGTATCCACATTAGGACAGCAGAAAAACATGTAGTCTATTCACATCATACATCCACTACAGGGAGATAACTCTGTAAAATCAGCAAAACGTTTTAATCACGTTGAATTGTTAAGGAAACAATTAGCTTCTTTTTTTTTTTCGAGAAAGTGATTGGTTCAAGTTTTTTGAAATTTTTATATTTTTTTCAAACGTTCAAAGTAAATATTTTGTCAAAATTTTATGAAAATTAAACGAGCCTTTGAAATTAATTTTAGTCAAGGTGTTGGGTGTACTACATTAAAAGGACAACAGAATAAATATTGTGTTGCTAAGACTCACCATATCTTCCAGATCTCTTAGTATACTATGTATCAGATTATGTTGTAGTTTATCCAGATCACACGCCCACATAGCAAATGACGGCAGAAACACATGCTGTGTGGCTATCACAACCTTCTCTGAGGTATCTTTTAATGCCATTTTTAATAACTCATAACCCTACGAGTAAAATAAAATCAAAATAGCTACAGCTAGAGCAAAGTCAGAATGAGTTCTATTATATACATGTTTTATATTTAACACAGTATAATGATTACGATTATTTAATAAAGGGTAAAAAGATATTACAACTTCAGAGACATTGGCAGTATAGGTGCTTTTGACCTAAAATTATGTTTATATGCAGTAATTTAAAAATAAAAGTGATATTTATAGAAATTTGTGGCCTGATTGATGTTAACAGGTGATGCCACTTTCAGAACTAAATTGTAACAGTAAGTTTTTATTGGTGGAGGAAGCCAGAGAACCCAGGAAGATCAACTGACCATCTGCAGAAACTGACAACCCTAGGCAATGACAGATGTGTAAAAGATCTGTTATATTATTGACTTTCTTGTGACATATCCTGTAATTACGTATCTTTGGATCTTTGTCTATATCTTCAGTATCCATAAAATAAACTTCTAAGGGGTTGGCAAGTGAATTTTTTATATTTAAGGTATGTTTGGAATGAGATAACATTTTTTTTTAATCTTGTTTTTGAACAGGATTATATCTTTATCAAGATAAAGCACAATGAACAAATGTCACTTTTGACTTCTATCAACATTTATCATGAATATATTGTATCCCTTATTTCCTACCTTGGTATATTCATCAGGATTTTGTATGAATCCTACAATAAGCCCTAGACTTCGTATCACAGCTTCCCTTGTAACCATGGTAACCTACCTGGGTATATTTATCAGGATTTTGTATGAATCCTACAATAAGCCCTAGACTTCGTATCACAGCTTCCCTTGTAACCATGGTAACCTACCTGGGTATATTTATCAGAATTTTGTATGAATCCCACAATAAGCCCTAGACTTCGTATTACAGCTTCCCTTGTAACCATGGTAACCTACCTTGGTATATTTATCAGGATTTTGTATGAATCCTACAATAAGCCCTAGACTTCGTATCACAGCTTCCCTTGTAACCATGGTAACCTACCTGGGTATATTTATCAGGATTTTGTATGAATCCTACAATAAGCCCTAGACTACGTATCACAGCTTCCCTTGTAACCATGGTAACCTACCTGGGTATATTTATCAGGATTTTGTATGAATCCTACAATAAGTCCTAGACTACGTATCACAGCTTCCCGAACATCGTCATCTTTGTCGTCCATCAACATTTGTTGTAACATTGATAACACTAAGGAGCTGAGTAATTCATTCTGAAATCAATTTTTACTGTGAGACTTAATGAACATAATACAGAATTCACAAAACTTTCAATATAACAATAATGAAGAATTTAAAAGGTGAATGGAAATATGCATTTGCTGAAATTATAAATTATCTATACATGCAACCATTCCACTTTTCAGTTTCAATAAAATCTTCCAAAATAGACTGATTTCACAAAACATGTTTAAATCCACCATATTTTTGCGACTGTCCATAATGAGGCTTGAGCCTCTGTAAGTGTTGTACGTTTTTTATTTTTGTTCATTTACATGTTTTGGAGTTTAGTATGATGGATATTTTCACTGAAATAGTACATATATTTATTTAGGGACCAGCTGATGCCTGTCTCTGGGTGCAGGATTTTTATGCTGTGTTGAAGACCCATTGGTCAGGTTGTTGTCTCTTTGACATATTCCCCATTTCCATTCCCAATTTTATGATAAAAGCAGTTATCCCATTATCAGAACATATAAATTCTGATTTATTTCAATCTTTATTAGATAATTCTATGAGCGAGTTTAGACTTGTAGAAAACTGGTGAGTAATAACTTACTGGAATGTATGGTGATAATGCCCCGCATGCTTCGGCTACTAAAATTCTTCTCTCAGGATATTTATGGTTGATCTGTAAAACACATGTAGGCTCATTATGCGCTTTGTTAATCATATGTACAATGTATGCAATGTTTTTAATCTGTATACCAGTTTTCAAAGACTCCTGGTTTTTGGCATTTCAACAAATGATAAGTTTTCAGGCTACAAATCATTTAAGAGAATGGTATATTTTTCCAAAGCTATAAATATCATATATGCTGCTTCTCATTTTTAAAGGGTTATAGAAATAATTATTGTTTATATTGTTTTAATTTAATGTTAATCTTTCAGATCAGTTCATGTCATTTGACTACTTTATTTATTGTGTCTGTTTAGTTAACACATCAATGTAAATATAACGGAATTTGATGAGACTGTCATCAAAGTGAGAGGGTTAACGCTATAGAACCAGGTTTAATCCACCTTTTTCTACATTTGAAAATGCCTTTACCAAGTCAGGAATATGACAGTTCTTGTCCATTCATTTTTTGATGCGTTTTGTTATTTGATTTTGCCATGTGATTATGGACTTTCCGAATTGATTTTCCTCTATGTTCAGTATTTTTGGGATTTTACTTTTTGCTGTCAATGTTTTCCATGTGTTTTACAAAACTCTATTTTTCAATAGTACCTGTTCCCAGCACTGAGGTAATAATTCTTCCTCCAGCCTCTGTTGACCAACATGTTGAGCAAACGCCACAATACCAGTCAGTATCATGTTCCTATCAAAGAAAGCAGAAATAAATTATTAAACTTCTACAGTTAGTTACACACAACATATTACACAAGCATATGTTTACTTTTAATGAAATAAGAAAGACAAAATGCACCAGAAAGTGTTACTACAAATGTGTTAAAGAAACTGCAAGTCTTTAGCCATCATTTCTAGTTGAATGAGTAAAACAATATTGCAATAAATTTATGTATAAATTGTTGCTCTAATATCTTCTCCATTAAATACCTTTGTTCTTCATCTGGCTTTTTGATTAGATTAAATAAAATATTCAGTAGTCGATCTCTATCTTTACTGTTAGGATGTAACATGGCTGTGCATATAATCAGGGGAATTAACTCCTGAAAAAATTAAATCATTTGAAATTTTATTGCAAAATGTATAACCAGCTCAAATTTATATTAAGAAAATATTCACTAAACATAGCTAAGTTATTTCTTGGGATTCTTTCTTCAAATTAAACAAGTAATTGCTGCAAGTAATACATATGATCTGATGTTGACTTCATAAAATCTGTTCTTTTTGGTGTTTTTCTAACTGTCAGGTTTCATATGTTCTTTTTTAATATGTCACTCATCACTTTATTATGTTGTCAATAAGAGATTGTACATGCTAAACTGTAATGTGTCATGGGTCCTGAAGCTGATAGGCAAACCTTTTGACTGTATAATTCATCAAAAGCTTCTTAATTTTAGGGTAAATCAAGGATAAAAACACTATGATATTTAAGAATATGCTGAAAATAATATCTTCTACTGACCTCACGTTTAGCCAACAGAACATTAGGTACAATATGTGGCAGGCATCGACTTAACATCAACACTACAGTATCAGTATCTGATCCAACAATCTGAGACACCTGGAAAGGTTAAAACATAAAATCAGCACTATAGTATTGGTATTTGACCCCAATATCTTAGACATCTGGAAAGGTTAAAACATTATTATGCCTTTTACGGAAAAACAAATAAAGAACATTAAGGACAAAACATGTGCCTTATTTTATAGTATATGAAAATATTTTGACCTAAGTCTTGTTGATGCCAACACTGTAATTCAGAATCTCTATATCTATAGATTAGTTATATCTTAAAAATAAAGTATTGTTGTTACCTCCCATTGCAGGGGAGACAATAAAATCAATACATACCTCATTTATCAACCTATTATCTTTAGAAACATGGAAACACACATCACGTAAAGCTCTCTGGAATGACACTGATGTTCTTCTGTAAATATATTTTCTTAAAACTATTTTCACATACATAACAAAAACATCCAAACATCAAACTGTAATTCAACAAAGGCTTTAAATAAAATAAAAAAATAAACAAATTCTTACTTGGTAAATATATAATTTTCTGGTATATTCAACAAAGGCTTTAAATAAAATAAAAAAATAAACAAATTCTTACTTGGTAAATATATAATTTTCTGGTATATTCAACAAAGGCTTTAAATAAAATAAAAAAATAAACAAATTCTTACTTGGTAAATATATAATTTTCTGGTATATTCAACAAAGGGGGATAATCCAGTGTCTTACGATAAACTTTTTTCTGGACAAAACTATTTTGTTGTTCAACCAACAGTTGTCTCCTCGGTGTGATTTTGCAATTTTAAAATAAGGGGAATTAACTCTTGAAATCAGAAAAAAACATAAAATAACCTCAATCTTTTTTTTAAAAGTATGTTTTTTGTTAATTTAACTGAACTATATAAAGATTGGAAAAGAAAAATTTCCATAGAACAGTTTTAATTGTGACATTCAATAATTTATCATTTTTAGCACTGTTACAATTATTACAACAATTAAATTGAAATCTGTAAATTAATGGATGTCAAAGATTGGTATCTATAATTTTTAGCTGAATCTCTAGTACCTATATCTTGATGGATTTTTCTCACGTTGTTGTCCTTTATCTGGTGGTTTTTCCTTACGAGATTGTGTTCCTTCTGTTGTGTCTATTGTCTGTTCCTCATTTTGGTTCATTTCACTTGTATTCTCATTTGTATTTCTATCTTCATTTTGATTGGTCTCTGATGACTCTGATACAGAGTCACATGTTATTTGATTGACAGACAAAGTTTCTGAACCATCTCCCATTTCTCTAATAGAGAACATTCCATTTTCAACAATGTCAACACTATTTTCTGATAAGTTTAACGACACACGGTCTGAGTTGTCAGATTTCTTGGTAGAATCTATTGGTTTGGATGGTGTGGAATGTATCACTTTATCATTATTATAATTATTACTGCAAAAAAAATATTTAAACTCATTATCTATAGATATTAAAAATCAGAAGTTGCAAATCCTGACACAATCTTAAGACATGATATACATGTAATACCAACAATAAATAGACATTTTCCAAATAAATCTTGTGTTGTATAAATCAAGCAGTCTATTTTTTCTATTCTTTGGTTTGGTTGTTGTCTCTTTGACATATTCCCCATTTCCATTCTCAATTTTTTTTTTATTGTTTAATTGTTTTTTTCTGTCTACTATTGTCTTGCCTATTATAGCTGACTATATTGTATAGGTTTTCTCATTGATGAAAGCTGTATCAGTCCCTTAAATGGCCATATATTTCATCAATTAAACTCTGGTGATTTATTGTCTCAGCAGTCCTACCACATCTCCCCTTCATTAACTTGGAAACTGCTGAGTTTCAATGAAGACTATATGATTACTGACTACGCAGACACACCCACCAGAATACCAACCTTTTATAATCTTCTAACTGTAACATCAGTTGATCTTTCTCTATTTTACAACAATCTAATTCTATTTCTAACTGTGAGATTCTTATTTCCTGCAGGAGATAAATCAAAATATAATAATGTGTTATTATTAAATGATATGAGCAAATAAGCCCTAATACGGATAAATCAGCATGTGCAATACTAAAAACGTTCCACTGTCAATATAAATCAAGATTTAATATTGCTCTTCAAACAGGGTCAATACAGAAAAAAACAGGGCCAATACAGAAAAAAGCGGGAAAAAAGCCGTATTAGCCCTAGGGCTCATACAGGACGTTCACTTCCGGTTTTCAATTTTCTTACGCCATTACTTAACTTTGGAAGTACTGTCGTTATGCATAAAAACATTTGAATAATATTTTTTAAATTAAAGTCATAAAATAAACAGGTTAAATGATGTGCAATGTTTTGTAACGTCTTAAAGTTTTGAAACGGAAAAAACAGGGCCAATACAGAAAAAAGCGGGGAAAAAGCTGTATTGGCCCATGGGCTAATACAGGACGTTCACTTCCGGTTTTTAATTCTCTTATAATCATTTAATAAAAGTGTTAAGAACTGGCTGTTTCTGTATTGGCACTGGTATAGATTCTCGGTCAGCTGTATTGGCCCTCGACCCTACGGGTCTCGATGCCAATACAGCAAACCTTGAATCTATACCAGTGCCAATACAGAAACAGCCAGTTAATAACACTATATTATTTTAATTATTTTATTCTATTTATATTATAATTAAACACATTTTTGAAGAGTTCTTCATTGTTTGTATATCACCATTTAAGCTTAATATGCATATACACATGTAGATGAGTGTACTGGCTAAGTTAACAAAGCAATAAACTGTTTCATGGAAAAGGTTAAATGCTTATTATTTGCTTAATTTCATTTTCATTCAATCAGCAATTTAGAAAAATATAAACTGTATCTGTATGTATAATGTGCATTCAAACCATATGGTTATCTTGGTGAAACAGGAAATAACTTCTAATTAACACACTCTTTTAAAATAACACGTCAAAAATAAATACTTATATAAATCCTTGTTACCAATCATATTAAGCATCCCCAATCAAATCATAATACCCTAAAGATGTAGTCTTGTGTACTGTACTTCAACACACAATAAATCTCATAATTTCCTGAGAAATAAAAACTATTGAAGTTGTTTATGTTTTTTTCTGTATGGCAAAATTCCTTTAATCTTCAAAGCACTATGGTCCATTTCACACACAATGTACAATATCACAAATCTCCAGACAAATTTGTATATTTTTCATTTGTGACAGAAACAGTTATATCTTCAATCGATACCATACTTTCCCCCTAAAAGTACACTACCTTTACCCTCCTATACATCAATTATCAAAAACCTTACCATTTCCTGACACATAAGTTTGTGTTGTTCCTGTATAGCAGCAATCCTCTCATCTTCAAAGTACACCATACATATTTACCTCCCCTTCCCCGTATGTCCTAAACAACAATTATCTCACCATTTCCTGACACATAAGTTTGTGTTGTTCCTGTATAGCAGCAATCCTTTCATCTTCAATGCACACCATACATATTTACCTCCCCTTCCCCCTATGTCCTAAACAACAATTATCTCACCATTTCCTGACACATAAGTTTGTGTTGTTCCTGTATAGCAGCAATCCTTTCATCTTCAAAGCATACCATACAGCCCACACTACAAGTTTCTACCAATGGTGCTGTATGGCTACCAAAATCTTTATATAAGTGGAGTAAGTCTGGTGGTCGAGCAATGTTCAGTCCTACATCATCCCAATCTTCAAAATCCTAGTTCAAACAAAAACACTATCATTATTTACAGAAATTTTTCCAAATCATAACGTAACTTTACAAAGAATTATAATAAAAATAAAATGGTATATTGCATAGATTCCAAGAGTAGCAACCTTTATGTTTTGTGATCAAAACAAAACATTGATATGTAAGTTTTAAAATTTTATATTTTAAAATTAACATACCGGTATTTTGAATTAATGTAAAATATGCATTTTTGGGGTACATTTTTGTACTTAATTTTGTTAATACGCTCCCCTTATAATAAGTAAACGTAATCCATTCTGTACCTGTTCTTCATTTTCCTCTGAGAATGTAACGGATGTCAGTTTATAATTGTTCTGTAACAGGTACTCATTGACCAGAAAGTTTAAAGCCTTTCTTTCCAATGGTTTGATTGGATCGTCCTTGTTTGGTGATATAGTGTCTTCATTTACTTGATCAGCTGGACCTGAGTCCGTTTCTGCAAAGTTACAAACATACATTGTATCATATAATGTCAATATTTATCTTAAAATTACTTTTGAATAATGGTACATGTAGATACAATATGGTTCTTTTTTAATGCATCAGACAATAACATTGGTGTTCACAGTGAATCACTTAACAAAAAGTCTTTTCACATTTTTGGACTATAGCAATCAAGATCTTGACATATAATGTATAAAGTTCTTTATAGACACCTTCTTATTGTTGAAGACTGTATATTGACTTCTGTTGATGCGGTTCATAAGGGATTCTCATGTGGTTTTTTTTTTATATATAGATTAGACCATTGGTTTTCCTCTTTGAATGGTTTTACACTAGTCATTTTTGGTGCCATATATAGCTTGCTGTTTGGTGTGAGCCGTGAACAAGTCTTTGAGTTGAAGACCGTACTTTGACCTATAAGGGTTTACTTTTACAAATTGTGACTTGGATGGAGAGTTGTCTTATTGGCACTCATTAAACATCTTTTTATATCTATTCTAGTTTTCTTTTGGTAACTTTTTAATTGATGGCTATATCTCCTTATCAATAAATGCATTTTTTATTTAAAGTAGAAATACATGAATATTCACCTGCTTCTTTTGTTAAACTAGCTCGTAGTGATTTGATTGTGTCCTGTGCTTTTCTCAACTCAAATTCCAGAACTGTCAATATAAGAATAAGTATTCATTACATGTAATATACATAAATTACAGGTGAAATAATCATTAATAATATCTATGTTAGAATTTCGGCTAGTATATTACAAAATTATTACTATTTTTTTTAGCTTTCTTCATCTTTACAAATTCGTAACGCCTTAAGGTTTTTAACAATGATCTGAGGAGCAGATGCCTTGCATGAATATCTGAATGATCATATCCTCCCTCACAAGTTTGAATTAATTTATTTATTAAATCAGAACAATGCTACAGTATGTAGTATAAACTCAAGTTATTCATCATGAATCTGCTTTTAATTATGTTTTTAACAAACCTGCAACTCTTTCATCTACTTGCCCCCCACCATCATCAGAATATCGAGCAAAATCTAGTGAATCAAAGGTTTGTATGCTGGAAGCTCTCTCTGAAATGAAACAATTAAAAACAAACATGAATTTAACTTAAATTTTTAATTTTTAAAGCCACTTAAATTTAAGATCGCTCTCAAGACCAGACACATTATGTTTTTACAATGTCCTATTGCCAATGATACACCTGTCCAACCCGAGACCAAATGACCTAGAAGTAGGCAGCTACAGGGTGCTGTATGACCATCAGCAAATTATTAAGTAATTATCTTGACTTATGTACAGTCCTGGACATAAGCACTGGACCGACAGGACATGTCCTTGAACAAATATGTCCAGGCCTGATGAATTTTGTAACAACATTCCTGAGAAAAATTTGAAGAGTCATCCATTCGATGCTGTAAATGCAAAACCCCAATTTCTATGACATTAAAATTTCCACAATGCCACTTGAATATACATTTGTATACCAAAATAATCTTGATGATGATAGTACTGAGGTAGTGTAAAGAGGTGGAAATTGTATGATACATGTAGTACAAGAAATCCTATGCATGTTTCCAAGCAACTGCTCTGTTTTAATGAAGCTTTCCCGTATTTTACAAACCATTTTTAAATCCATCAGAAAGATATGCTTGGAAATCTGTCCTGATTAACTTAAGAATCTGCCCTGCTTGAACCATTTACGTCATACAAGGGGGTCTCATTGGGGGTGGGGGTCTGAACCCGGATCCTGCTAATTGTTTAATGAGAATCCGGTAACCCGCTTTTTTTTGCCATAAGGCAGCAACCATTTGATTTTCTGGGGGGGGGGCTATGGTTTTTTTTGGAAAAAAAAGTTTGTTTCCAGTTTTTGGAAGAAAAAAAATTTGTTTTTGATTCTGAGAAAAAAAAATTGTTTGTTTCACCCTCAGCTACCACTATATGTAATGCTAAAATTGAAAGAAAAAAATTGTTTTCAACTTGTCGCGAAAAAAATAGATTGTTTTTCGCCACAGGCGAAAAAAAAAGTTTGTACAGAAAAAAAAAACCATAGCCCCCCCCCAGAAAATCAAATGGTTGCTGCCTAATAGCGCATGTAATTTCCAGTGTCCCGCCAGACTTCATTTCCTGTTTTCATGCTTAACAATTTGACTTTCACATGTCAAGCTTAAAAAAATGGCCAAATCTGTGTCACACTTAGACCTCAATGAGACCCATATACAATTCAATTCAATTCAATTCAATTCAATATTTTATTGGAAAGAGCACAATAGAGGCGTGATCCAAATACAGACAATCATAATATTTTAAAACAACATATAAATGAACAACAATCACTTATCCATTGTGGTCTCAAGCATTTTATATTATGTTGTCCAAATTTTACAGGAACCTTTGTGATGTTCAGTTATAACGGACAAAGAGCAATAAGATGTATATGGCAGAACTAAACGTGATTATGATGCATATGCACTCTTAAGCAGAAACTTTGACTTTGTAGGAAATTAATTCCTTAAATAATATTCACAAAAAAAAAAATTCACTGCTGATTAGATATTTTTATATATCTTACGCAATGTAGGAGATGTAAGGTCCTCTTTAGTTCTTTCAAAGTTTCCTGGATTTGAAAAATAATCCCTCAGACGTGGGACTTCCCTTCCCAGCTCGGTCAACTCCGTATGCAGTTCTAGGGCCGTTAACAGTAAATTTTCTTTAAGAAGTCTAGCTGCTAGAGAATCTAAGGTCATTTCCGTCGATTCATCAGATTTTGGAGACTGTGCGATGGTATTTTCTTCTAAAATACTATCGTCATCGAGGAACGGATTTGTGTTTTGACGATCCGCCATTTTCCGATCACGTGGGTATTAAGGATATCCAGTATTTTTTTTTAAATTACATCCTTAAAATTAAATAAAAAGGATTTTATTATTAGCTCAATTGTCAATAAACTGTATTCATATTGACGTATATTGATATTTTTTTCCACACACTGAGATTAGGTAAATGCGAAATTAAATATACAAAATATGTCTGGCATCTCCGTAAACGCTCCTTTAAAGCAGTTCTGTTCTTCTTCTTTATAATTCAGCACTCCATCAACATACTGATGATAACGTGCCGGGCACTGATTTTACTATGCCGCGCGTGCGTGGGATATAAATTTTATTTACAGTGAATAATACAAAAATAAAAATATAAATTTCAACATAACTTCTTTTTCTTCTGTTTTTGTACTATACATTTTGGTTAAAACTATATACATTGTGGAATTTATTTAAATGTTTAGATGTTTATTGAGAACAGATATTGGAATCTGTTCTCGGAAGCTTTCAAGAGTAGTACATTGAACTGCAGCTACTGGGAGAAGGTTCCATTGCAAGATTGTTCTAGGGTAGAATGAGTACTTGTATGAATCTTTAGTGGTTTGTATGGGCCTGAAGGAGTAAATATGTGAATGTTGACGTGTTCTTGTATCAGATTGTGTAAGTAGGTCTGTCGGATATATGGCAACAAGATGATGTATAATTTTGTAGAGGAAAATGATGCGGGTTCTAATTCGCCTTTTCTCAAGTGTTGCCCAATTTAGAGTTTGTAGCATTTCAGTGACTGAGCTGGTGTTATGGTATCTGTTGCAGGTGTACCTTGCTGCTCTGCGCTGGACCATCTCAAGTTGGTGTGTTTGAGATTTGGTGTGCGGGTCCCAGACGCAGCTGCTGTATTCTAGCTTTGGTCTTACAAGTGCAATGTATGCTTTTTCTTTGACTGTTTTTGAGTTGACTTTTAGATTCCTTTTAATAAAGTTCAGCTTTTGTGTGGCTGCAGCTGTGATATTGTTTACATGTTTGTTCCATTTTAAATCAGTTTGTATAGTAATTCCCAGATATTTTGTGGATGTTTCTTTTTGAAGTACATGTTGGTGGAGAGTATAGTCAAAATTTAATGGATTTTTCTTAGTTGTTATCTGAAGGACTGAGCACTTGTCTGGATGGAATGACATGAGCCAGTCCTTCTCCCATTTTGCAGCTGATGTGAGATCTTCTTGCAGTTTTTGTGTGTCTTCTTTGTTTTGTATTGTTTTATAAATTATGCTATCATCTGCAAATAATCTGAGGGTACTGTGTTTGATGTATTCGTTAAAGTCATTTATGTATACAAGGAAAAGGATCGGACCCAAAACTGTTCCTTGGTGAACACCAGATGTTACGTTTATTTTGTCTGACTGAACACCATCAATAATCACTGTTTGTGTCCGAGATGTGAGAAAATCTTCTATCCATTTTAGGGTGTTGTCATCAATGCCATATTGTTTCAGTTTGTAGAGAAGTCTTTTGTGAGGAACTTTGTCAAAGGCTTTGGCAAAGTCCATCACAATTATGTCGGTTTGGATGTTACTGTTGTTATTTTTTGCTAGTTCTTGGATGAATGATACTAGTTGGGTTTCGCATGATCTATTTGCTCGAAATCCGTGTTGAAGGTCGTACAAAATATTGTTATTTTCTAGATGGTCCATCATACTACTGGCTATTATGTGTTCCATGATCTTACAAAGTATGCATGTGAGAGATATGGGTCTATAATTTATTGCGTTGTGTTTATCACCTTTTTTAAAAACAGGACAGACATTTGCATGTTTCCAATCTTTTGGGATTTTTCCTGTATCGAGCGATTTTTGGAAGATGTAGGTGATTGCAGTTGAAATGTCGCTACTAAGTTCTTTAAGTACTGTTCCGCAAATTTGATCTGGACCAGTTGCTTTATTAGGATTTATCTTGTCCAGTAATTTTATGACACCCTTCTTGGAGATGGTGATCTTGTTCATTTTTGGATAGTTCGATTTCCCTTTATCCGGAATAGGTTCACTTGTTGTTTCTTCAGAAAATGCTTTTTGAAACTGACTATTTAAGATGTTAGTTTTGTCAGATGTATTGTCAGTAAGTTTACCATCTTTTCTAAGTGCAGCAATGCCTGTATTGTCATTTTTCATACTTTTTATGTATGTAAACAAGTTCTTAGGTTGTTTTTTTCTGATGTTGTCATCTGGTTCATCTACTGGTAGGTCAAATATCATTTTTTCAATGTAATTCCAGTAGGCATTACGCATTTCTTTTTGTAATGTTCTTTTTAAGTATTTGTATTTTTTCTTTTGCTCTGGACTGTTTTTGCTCTTTTTATGTAGTCTTTTAACTTTGTTTATCATGATTTTTAATGTTTTATCAACCCAGGGTAGTTTTTTCTTGTTTGTGATTGTTTTCTGGGGGATGTTTTTCTTGACTGATTGAAGTAGTCTTTCTGTAAATGTATTCCATAGTTCATCAGTAGATGAACTATGGTAATGACTTTTGATTTCTTGTGTGAGTTTGTTCACATCTAGTTTGATGTTTTCCCAGTTAGCTTTTCTGTACTGGTAAGTTTTTCTTGGCATTTTCTTGTTGCGTTTGAGAGATAGTGCACATTCTGCATAGACGATATCATGGTCTGCATTTCCTATAGGAGGCATAGTCTCCACTTTGTTGACTATGCTTGGTATGTTGGTGAGAATGAGATCTAGTGTTCTGTCTCCCCTAGTGGGCTTTTTTACAATCTGCTCAAGTGAATGTTCATTTATAATGTTTAGGAGTTGTTCATGTAGCTTAATGTCTGGTTTACTCGGGATGGTGCATGGAATATCCCAGTTTATGTGCCCAAGATTAAAGTCGCCACCAAGAATGATTGTAGATTTTGTATTTTGGTTTATGCGATCTAATGAGATTTTAAGCTGTTCAATGGATGTGCCATTATCAGATGGAGGTCGATAATAACTTCCAACAATTAACTTCCTGGCATTTGTCATGTTTATTTGCACCCAAATAGATTCTGAGTCTGTTTGTAGATCTCTTATTTCTTCAGATAGTAAGTTTGTTGTTACTGCAATGAGTACACCTCCATGGCTAAGATTTTTATCGCTTAGAGGTCGGTCTTTCCTATATACAGTATAGTCTATCATTGGGAAAAATTCAGATGATAATATGTCTTTATTGAGCCAGGTTTCAGTACCTATGATGATGTCAGGTTGAGTTCAAATTCATGTATTCAATTCCTCCATAAATCGGACATTGTCCGCATTTAACATCATTTAACTCACTGTCATGACACAGTTTAGTTTACAACAAGAACGCATGGAAAATATACAGAAAAACATAAACTATCCATGAGTATGTACTGATTAGATATCCAGTTTCTGAACAGTTGGGGCAAAAAAAGGACACAATATTCAAGCTTGATACAGGCCTGAATTTGGATTTTAATTAAATATTTGACAAATTTTAGGTTTATGAAATTGAATTTATATTCAATTACAGTAAAGAATTCCTTGCTGTTGTGCAATACACTGTGCTGCTGTGCAATATTTAGTAAATCTGTTGTCAGACTATATACAAATAAAATCTTATAACTCGGAAACGTAAAATCGAAAATTTATAAAAATCAAAACGGGGAGCTTACAAAAATAGATATAAACAGTTTACCATAGTTTAAAAATGCTGAAAACTCGGAAACAGTAAATCCGAAATTTATATAAAAAACGAAGGGGAGCTAACGTCAATAGATTTAAACAATTCACAAAACTGAGTTTCATGCAAATTGGTGAAATGATCCGAAAACTGTAAAATCCCCCCTTTTTTAATGAAAAAAACCCACAAAACTCGGAAACGGTAAAATCTGAAATTTATAAAAAAAGAAAACACGAAAGGGTGCTCACGTCAATAGATATAAACAATTCACCAAAGTTTCGTGCATACTTGGTTAGAGAGTTTTGGAATTTATGTCCGACGACGACGGACGGACGGACGGACGGACGGACAGACTGACGGACAGGCAGTAAACGGTGTGCCGTAAACAGGCGTATAAAAACTATCGGGGTGCTATATTTATTTATAAATTGTGGATATAGCTCTTGGTTTATTTAAAACAATTGTGCGCAAGCAGTTGAAAGAATCAGCAAGATTAAATCTTTAGATCTGCTGATTATCTGATCTCAGAAGACGAGAGAAAGGAAGGATCATTCAATGGACCATCTGTTATCTCAGAAGATAAGGGGGAGGAAGGCTCATGCAATGGATCTTCTGTTGAAAGTTTTTCCGACTTTGTTAGACGAAGGACTTAACGTCAGATTTAACTGGAAAAAAATAACCGACTCTTACTATTACAAATCAAAGCAGTGAAGTATGTTTACTCAAACGAATCCAATCTCTGATAACATGTGAATAAATCGTACTCCATTTCTACAGAGCTCACATTTTTAAAGATTTTCGTAATGTACCATATCAAATGCCTGTTTCCAGTTGTGTGTGGACGTTGCCCAGTTGTGTATAACACTAACTAGTTGAGTCTCACAGCTATTATGTTTTCTGAAGGCATGTTGTCTGTTGTTTGGAATATTTTGATGTTTGCAGTGTTGCATCATTTGAGCGATTGGTGATATCAAGTCATACAGGTTAGTGATACTGATCATAAGACTGGCTATGCATGGATCTATCGTTCATTACTAAGAGAGGGCAGATTAAATTCTTTAACATCTTTTCTACTCCTAATTTGCCGTTTATATTGATGTTCCTTATGTTGCTAGCTGATGGTCTACTGTATGGTACAGAGTAAAACTTTTTTGTATTTCTATTCAATGTTTGTATTTATCTTGATGCGTAACAGAATGCTAATTTAGTTCTCTATGGTTGTTGAAGAAGGATTGAACCAAAATGTATATCATAATAATTTTTAATGTACAAATAAAGAGGTTAAGCGACAACGCAAAATCAATTCAGAATCATTTATAGTGGGATTAAACCCGACTTTTTTTTTTTATAGCTAGCTAAAACGCTCACTTGCATGACCGTCACTTTGAACTCCGTTTAACCAATGCTGCTAAACACAATTCAATAGAAACAGAATATTCTTTTCTCTCTTACAGAACCATACCCTCCGTTAAGTTGAATGGTTGTTTCCAGAAATAGAATCCCATAAATTTAAGACTTTAATCTTTTTAGCATGTGAATATATAATATATATTCTGCTATTTCATTATCATACCTGTTTCGTTTTATATCTAGATTGACTTGGTATATAGAATTATATGCTTTAATCAATGACTGACTTGACACCCCGTCAAATACAATTTTCTTTTTATCTTTTGAAAACCATTTTACTTAGCAATGTTACAAAAACACTTCGATGTTTTAATATAACTTCATAATGATTTAAAACTCACAATTTATCATTTATCCTGGTATTGAATGTTTGCCTAACTTCTATATATCTTTTACCCCCAAAAAATATAAAAAAATATATCAGATGTTGTAAATGACGGTTTTTCAATTTTATTATTTTTTCTAGCATTTTTAGAATAAATATCGATTATCACACCTTTATCTGGTATTCTGACCTGCTGACAATTTAATTAAGCTCTGTATACGAAGGCCTTTTAGGGCCATGCTATTCTACTTTTTACAATTTGATATAACAAGTTATTTATTTGATATAACAGATTATCAATTTAATAGAACAGATTATAATTATTTGATATAACAATTTATTAATTTGATATAACAATTTATCAATTTGATATAACAATTTATCAATTTGATATAACAATTTATTAATTTGATATAACAATTTATTAATTTGATATAACAATTTATTAATTTGATAAAACAAAAAAGGAAATTTGAAATGTCAAATTACTTATGCATGGATTAGGGTTATCCCCCTTCTCTATTTGACATAAAGTATATATTAATGAAACGATTACTGTAAACTGTTTAGAGGTATAGACCTAAATGTTTTTTTGCATTGCTCATGATCTGAATTCTTTCTTCTATATATACAACGTTATTAAGGTGCTCAGATTATAGTCGTGTGGTCTATTTTAAACAGAAATTGAAAGTCCACAATCATTTAAAATCTGACGCATGTGTCTTCATTTTTAATAAGAAATTTCCAAATCAAAATATATGTTGAAACAAATTTATTAAAGACAAATGCAGTGATGAATTGAAGGATGTTTAATAAATCCTTTCATAGATATAGGAAGATGTGGTATGAGTGTCAATGAGGCAACTCTCCATCCAGTTAACAATTTATAAAAGTAAACCATTATAGTTCAAAGTACGGCCTTCAACACGGAGCCTTGGCTCATACCGAATAAAAAGCTTTAAAGGGCCCCAAAAATTACTAGTGTAAAACCATTCAAACGAGAAAACCAACGGCCAAATATAAAAAAAAATGAGAAACGAGAAATACGTTTAAATTGCATAAACAAACGACAACTTCTGTGCATTAGATTCCTTACTTAGGACGGGTGCAAACATTTGCAGCGGGATTAAACAAGTTCCTATTAAAATTAGTAAAGCAACATGCCACTGAGGTTTTTTTTAAGAAAGAAAATCATTTTTTTTTATCCTTACATGTTCCTATGTTCCTAAACACACCAACATCTCTATAGAACTCTCCATTTCGCTTTGACTTGAAAATATGCAATATAAATTGATCAAATGTACTCCTTTCTCTCGTATATTTGTTCGTTCCAAGGCACTAGGTCCCATATGCGAAGTTGAGAAACAAGTCCCGAAAATAGTCTAAAATAAAAGGGAAAGGGAAGAAGGGTTGGTTATAGAAACATTTAACCTGTAAATTGAGTATTGAAAATGCATTATAATATTAATGTTAATACACGAAATGCGCCAGTTCGGGTTATACAACTTTTAATTAATCATTATTATGATAAAATTTATAATTTGTTATATCAAATTTATAATTTGTTATATCAAATTGTAAAAAGTAGACTAGCATGGCCCTAAAAAGCTTCCGTCAGTATACGTAATATTGTACGATTTGTATTCTGTGACTACAAGAGCCCGAACTACGCGTGACTTGTTCGGATATAAAAGTTTGGTTTTAGGTAAAATAAAAATCAGGTCACGTGATTTCAACCGCGCCAAACTAGAACCATAACAATGTCCCAAGCGCACGTAACCGATTTTTTCTCCACTAGAAAAAACAAAAACGGGGGGAATCCTTCCAAAAGGAGGAAACTGGGAGGAACTAATGAAGTCGCAAACGTATTTAGTGTACAAGAAACAAACAAAACACCACAACAAACAGTGAACAACAGTGCAAACGTTGAGGATACAAGACCTGAAAATGCTGTGTTGCAAACAATGCCCGAGGCAAAATCTTCATCTAGAACCAACAGATCCACAAAGAAACGACTTCCAAAATCGTTAGCAAGTAAAAATCAACCCTTGTTGAAAGATTTGTTTCATCATCAGTCTGATAAAGATGGATACCGTCAGGTCATGGAAGAAGTAACCTCGGCATGGGATGAACATGACGGACCTTTATTAACCCCTAGTAAAAGAAGCAAAGAACAGAATGACTCTGACAGTGAAATGGCCCAAGGATCGAAGAAAAGATCAAGATGTGGTTCAAAGAAGGTAGAAATTGAAGAAACACCAGAGAAATGCTTTGAAGATAATCCGAGAACAGAGGTTAAAGCAAGAAAACAATTAATTCTGAAACAGGTACTATATAACATTAAAGAAGGTATGAATTCCCTTTATTGTCAGGTGTCAAACGGTCATTTTCAACTACCTGCATGTGTTACTGTCAAATTTTTTAATAGGTCAAGATTTTATTGTGATTGGTCTTACTATTCTTAGCGTGATTCATCAGAGGTATTGAATAATTATTGTAAGCATTAAGTTCAAAAAAATTATGAATTATGTGTGTCCTCAAAATCTGGCGAAACTTTTATCATCTTAACAGTAAATTACAATTTATCTTCACCAAAAATTACTGATGATGTCATTTGGAAAGAATTTTTACCATATATATTTGTCATGAAGGTACTACTCTTACGAACTTCATTAAAGCACTGCTTTTATACCAGCACATTTATTTGAGGTGTTTATAAATTTTCTGTTGAACTGTAGAAGAAGTACTGTTTCATTCCACAATTCTATAACTAGAGCCTTTTCACTATTAAAAAAATATATGATATTTTAAGAATAAAAAAGTGAATTTGTCTTAATAGATTTGGGGATGTTATTAAATTAATTAATTGTATAGTTTTCTTTTTTATTTTCAGGTTGCTGACAATGTATCTGAAGACCAGACTCCTATGTTAAACAAACCAGAAACTTCTACTTGTAAAGATATTCCTATGTCACCAAGATTAAAGAAAACTATTGAAAAGGTTAAGCTGCTGGGTAGTATCGAGAAGGTAAATTTCTATTTTTTTAGATAATTAATAAGTGGAGATTCTGAATGTACCATGTATAAACTAGGTCAATTAATAAAAATAAAACTTCAAATATATACAGTGTCCTTCCCAGAAAATTTATTATGCATGGTGGGTCCATGGTGTATATCAAAGTGATCTTTGATGCTTCTTTTTCAGAATTAGTTACACTATATAATTTATCTTTCAAATCGTACACCAATCTAATTTAGAGGTACAGCAATTCATACAAGTCTGCCATGGAACTTCAAAGTATTCATCTGACACAGATGAGAGGAATTAATGAAAACAATAATAAAAATAATCCAGTCTGCCATAGGTATTACAAATTAATGCCATGTACACATTATTCCAACATTCTATAGGTCACCACAAATTTTTCCAATTGACATATTTACATGTATTAAGCAATTCATTTCAACCCTTTTTTTTTGAATAGTCTGTCACTCAAAGGTGTTTTAACTATGTTTAAAAATAAAGATTTAACTATGTTAACAAATGGAAAAAAAACAACTTTTCAAAATCAGCTGTTGAAGAAAATAAGACCAATTGCTGCATCCAGAACTGGGGTGTCTGGAAATCTGTTGTGTACATGTAGGTTCTGGACCACATTCTATAGGAAGGGTCCTTTTGAAAGTTGTAATTTTCTGACTGCATAAGTCTAACACCATGCTCTGTCCAGAGTGTTTGTTCGATCACTTATGTCATGGTGTTCTGTGTTGCTGACACAAGAGAATCAATTATAAATTTTCAGAAAATGAATTTACCGCACTCATTGAAATTATTTATTAATTGACATAAGCTAGTTAATTTATACATATATATGTCAACACATTAATTTTAAGTAAGAAAGCATAGAGCTGTACTTTTTTAATTTGAAAAATGATTTAAGATAATAGATATTGAATTGATAAAAGAATTAATATTTAACTCACTTGGAATGATTTTTAACCGGATTTTTGTGACAAAAATGTCGGTTATTGATTTGGGGATGTACGGCGGGCGGTCGGTCGGTCGGGCGGGCGGGCGGGAATCAAATGTTGTCCGTGCATTAACTCATGAACCGTTCAACCAAAGCTTTTAAAATTTTAATATGTTGTTACTGACAACTAAATGAAGGTCAAGTTCAATAATGGCGATTTTGACTTTTACCGTTCAGGAGTTATGGTTCTTGAAAGATTGAAAAATGGAGTTTACAGTCGTGTCCGTGCATTTACGCATGAACTGTTCTACCTAAGCTTCCCAAATTTTAATATGTTGTTACTGATGACAAAATGGAGGTCAAATTCAATAATGGCGATTTTGACTTTTACCGTTCAGGAGTTATGGTTCTTGATAGATTGAAAAATGGAGTTTCCAGTCGTGTCCGTGCATTTACGCATGAACTGTTCTACCTAAGCTTCCCAAATTTTAATATGTTGTTACTGATGACAAAATGGAGGTCAAGTTCAATAATGACGATTTTGACTTTTACCGTTCAGGAGTTATGGTTCTTGAAAGATTGAAAAATGGTGTTTCCAGTCGTGTCCGTGCATTTTCTCATGAACCATTCAACCAAAGCTTTTGAAATTTTTATATGTTGTTACTGATGGCAAATTAAAAGTCAAGTTCAATTATGACGATTTTGACTTTTACTGTTCAGGAGTTATGGTTCTTGAAAGATTGTGAAATGGCGTTTCCATTCACGTTGTTGCATTTACTCATGAACCATTCAATCTAAGCTTTTCAAATTTTAAGATGTTGATACTGATGACAAAATGGAGGTCAAATTTGATATTGACGATTTTCACTTTCACCATTCATCAGTAATGGTTCTTGTGATATTGCCAGGACACAAATAAATATTAATAAATCCGGTTTGCTGTCGTTGTGACAGCCTCTTGTTATAATCTTGCAAGGTGTGGGAGAATGTCCGACATTATGTAGATTGAGGTAACAAATGTGGTTGTCTTTAAAAACATTGCAATAACAGCTGAGCTGCATCTGATCTTTCACTGGTTTCTCCCTCTAAACTAGCAATTTGTGCAGGGAGACATAATTTAATAGCAGTCACTGCTTTATCATGTGACAACCATCTTGTGTCAAGGACTTCTTTCATCTTGAATTTATGACCAGCTAGCATTGTTTGAATATACAATAATAGTTTTAATTGTATGTTCAAACTTAATAGCTACCATATGTTAAAGCTTTTACTTTTCATATATTTATAATTAATTAAAATAAAAGATGTCTAATTATAACCTCCCATAGGATACAACAATGTCAAATAAAAATAATAAACACCCAACATATACAGTGTCTTGTGGACAGTTGTCTCATTGGCAATTATACCACATCTTCCTTTTAATATTGAATGGCACAATCTAAACTTAGTCTGCACATGGAGTATACTTCTACATATTTCATTTTTGGCAAGTTGAGGAGACTTTGAATTTGACATAGTTTTTTGGATTGTAACTCACTATTAAGGAAGTAGTGACAAATGTTTGATACGGTTCTAGAATGTGATTAGAGTTCTGTTATGGATTTAGATGCTTGTGATGTTGCAAATGAACACTTGTGTGCTGCACAGTGTACCCCTGTAAGTGTTGGCACATGTTCCCTGAACCTTACTACAATACCTGTTTTTTTGCCGGTCATAACTGATGCCCCATCAGTACTGATACCACAGAGTTTGATTATGTCTAAGCCATTTGATTTGAGATATGTAAAAAAAATACACATGATATATAAAGATAACAAGCATTTACAGATAAACACTAAAATATTAAATATAAGCCCTTTAGGCATATTAAGCACTCCAATAAAGTGACTCATCACTGAGTAGTCAGGTTTTGGTCATATTAGTTCATGAAGTCAAGGTGTCAATAAAGAGATTCAGCTAAAATAACTTGACTGAGTATTCTGTAGTCCTATGAATATGATGATCAGTGAGGGCAGCAGAGGTCAATTTACAGCACCACAGCAATCTTCACTGAACAAGGAGCTTCAACTGGTCTCTAGTATATTATGGAAATTTTAGATAAAATAAACTTTGCTAAGCCTGATTGGTTGAAAGAATTGGGTGAAACTTTATATGTATTTATTTATTGTTTAATCTTTGGCTTTTTTATTTAATAATTGACACCAGGCTATCAGGAAGTATTATCTAATCTCCATCTTTGTGATGGACATTCAGATCCATTTATTTATTTATTAATATTATTTTTGTATTGGCTACTTTGGCGATATCTTTTTGCACCAATGCTAAAAATGAATTAAAAATTGGGAAATTTAAAAATAGTTGTAAATTACCTTAATCTATTGAATACCACGAATAACTACATCACAAATCTGGCTGCAAGAACTACTAACAACTGACAAGCAATGACAAAAAACAAATAATACTGAAGAAAAATCCATGGTGCTCGCTTGAAGGCTTGCAAAATAGAGATGACAAATGTAATGTAAATGTCGAATTTATATAAATTGTTTCTTTTTTTTCTATTGGCACATAATTGAATTGAATTCTTTATAATAAATAGGGTTGAAGATGATGAGTAACTGCTCGAACAACAAGACGCTGCTGACCAATAAGGATTTTCTTTTTCACCAATCTTCTAGCAGAATGCACAAAAGCGCAACAATAGAGTCATACCAGAGTTTAATTAACTCCGCCACTGTTAGTTCATTAATTGATCTTTTGCTTGATGCCCATTTCTTCACCCGGTTGACATCTGAAAGTTCGATTTAAGGATATGCAATGTCTAAGTTCTCCGAACTACATTTCAAAATTTAATCTTTTTGGAATTGTATTAAAACATTAATCTTCTTGCAAAAATTGATACAGGATAATAGTCCTTTATCATGTTTATTCTGGCCTTGTGTACTTTGTTTTTGATGTACTAAGGCCAGGGTTTTTTAATTTGTTGGTTTACGGATTTTATCAATGAAAAAGTCGGGTCGGTCGGCAAAAAAAGAAAATAAATATGCTATTTTGTCATCATTTCTTAGATTTTAGTTCGATGAAATCAGCTGTCATAAACATCGCATGACATTCTAATAATTTCCCGTAAACAAAAAGTGGACGGGGACTGCACAGATATCGTCATTTCACAAACATGAAAAACAGATTCGCGTAGCTCTTAATCAATTCCCGATAACTTGGTGGGCTTGGTGAATTACGATCTTCAAGCACGAAAACTGATAAAGAAGAAAAAATGTAAAAACGTCGTACGAAAAATAAGTTTCAACACACATGTCAACAAACGTAATGGACTCGTCCACTGGAAAAAAACGAGAATATCGGATTAATCTGTTGTCATGCATTCCCGTTTTTTTTGGCCAAATGGACGATATTTTTTTATGATCTATGAAGCAAGAAAATTTCAAATGATTTGTTAATATTTAGTACTTTAACTTGACGTCTTCTACCTGTCCACATTTGGACAAGTCTATTTCTATCAGATGATGCATCTTACGGACTGATGACAAATACGGTAAACGAATTGATTTTGTAATTGGTTTTAAACACAGGTTTCGTTTTATCAAAATTATTTGCGCAAACCACATTTCAAGGTCAGTTATAATTGATTTGTCTATTTTTAGAAACGTAAACTGGAAGTTTTATTTTTTTTACTACAGAAAGTGTTATCAATTTTAATAGTGATTAATGCATTTCATTTCATAAAAAACGAGTATTTTAATTATTTTTTAGGGATAATGCATTTGTTACGGTCGGCGGGAATAAAAAAGCATGAAAAGTGAATTTTATTTTTATTCTGGAAATCGGCAAAATCGGATCGGCGGATCCGTAAACCAACAAATTAAAAAATTCTGGCCTAAGTTGAATGATATGTCCACAAAATAAACATCCATTGCACAAATTTATGCTGCACAATCTAATCGAATAATCCAATAAAATCTTGTTAAGTTCCCTTCACACTTTTTCAAGGATCTGGCGAAATAGTGAATTTCGACATTAGAAAAAATGTACCATTCCGGTATATTAAAAATGTTTCTTATTCGCTGCTCATTATGTTCATAAACACAATCAGGTATCATAATTCATATAACCATGTAAGTCCCAAACATCAAGAAACTGATATAAAGTCCAAACTTAAACAGCGACATTAGAATAAATGCCTGCACAAGCTTTATGCAAATTCAAAAGTGATAATTCATAAAGAGCGCTTCTGGTAAAACAAAGACATCAATTAACCATTTGATTGGATAGTCAGAATTAATCAAATACAATGATTGGCTAGCATCCTAGATACCAATCATACCAATAAATTAAAGAACAGGGCTGCAGAATTTATGATCCCAAACCTTGATTGGTTAAATGAAACTTCATGGAGGAAGTAGTTAGTATGTAAGCAATTGCAAAAACATGTATTAATTGTAAAATTAAATGAAGTTTTTTATAAGCCAATAGTTATGTTAAGAGTTACTGGAACATCATCCTTGCACAAAGCTTTATATTTGGGTTGAATTTCAGCTTGTATCAAAGCTCTTCTTCTGAAAGTTATGTCTGCATAAATCACTTGTGTCATCTGATACATGTCTTTACAAAGTTGCATTGCAGTCTTCTGTAGTCAGTCCATCATTAGTTTGTGATTTAGACAGAAACAAGTTCATTAAGTAAAGCCTACCCAATAAGTTTTTTTTAAGTTTAGCGTCATTCATTCTGTTAGGTACAGACATCATGATCTGTGACCATATACCTGAAAAGGAAATGAATTCCTGTAATTTTTATAATTTTACAATTTGATAATTTGTGCCTCCTATGTCTTTCTCTTTGACAATTTCCTATAATAATAATAATAATAATAAATTCTTTATTTAAAGAGGGTAAACACAGTTAGTTACAATTACTAATCTTCCCTGAGGCCCTCATATACATGTATACAATACAAGTAAAAACAAAATGATAATAATAAGAGAAAAAAGCAAACATACAACATATAAACACAATTGTATAGACATAATAGTTCAATGTACATGTACCATGATTAAAAGATATAAAACAGTTACAGATTGCTTGTAGTAAATAGACATAGTATATACAAATCATTAAAAGCATACATTCTAAGAGTAATAGTTGCAATCATTTCAGACTGAATATTTGGACTGTCTCAAGTATTGTTTTATAATTTGTTTAAAAGAATAAGTGTTTTGTAATTTCTGTTTATTTATATATCAGTCATGTTGTATGCTACCATTGTATTGATTCTGTCTAGAAGCTTTAATTAGCTGCCAGGAATATCATCGTCTTTTCTCGTTAGAGTGCTGTTCAGTAGTTTTATAAAGTGTAGGCCTGTCTTGTCTGGGTTGTACTGTTCTAACAGTTTTGGTAAAAAAACAATTAACAAACAAATAAAGTCCTAATGTTCCAAATAATAAAGTCACTAATTTCACTAATCCATTCACAGTTTAAGTTAAAGTCCAAAATGTTCGAAATATTTCAAATTAATGTTGTCTGGCTTGAAACAGTAACGGTTGTGTTGAGCTGTCTTTTGAGTATGGGTATCTCCTGAAGTAGCTGAGCCTGATTGGCTTTGAAAGCACTCCTATCTGGATACTACAGAGAAACTAACTGGTGACTACATCATGACTACATTGTGACTGCTTTGAAAAAGTTGACGGTACAATTTATAGCACATCTAATAAAACTCAAATTATGATGAGTATTACTAACTATAAATTTATGTAATTTGTAACTTTTTTTGAGTAATCAAAAATTTACTACAAAACTGCCAAAAGTAAAAAATAGGAATAGTGTCAATATAATTAAGCTAATTAAAAGATAAAACTCATTATATTACTTTAGCCATTAGTAATTAGTGACATGCTGACAGAACATAATATACCTGACATAATAATTTTACAATTTTCCTATTATAATATCAAAATGAAATATATTAAGTAACAAAATTAACATAAAATCTTTTAAATACAAAAACTACCCTATAACACAAGTTGGGTAGATAATTCCTGGCTGCTTTTAGTTCTGAGTTTTCTTTTTGTGTCTAATCATGTTGCGTTGGAAGTCAGTAGCAAGGTCTTTTGCTGTCCCTTCCTTTTTAGCTCACCTGTCGACCTTTTTGCTGGCCGCCTACTTTTTGACACCGTCAATGTCAGAATGCTCAATCATCAGGTTTTCAATTTCCACATTTTCTGACTCAAACATGGTTGCAGTTTATTAATGATGAAAGTGTTCAAAGTATAAATCCAAATGCAATATAAAATCCTTCACACTCACGCCTGTCAGGAATATTGATTGTGAATATCACACAATTTAAGAATTTCTCAACAAAATAGGCACCCCTTGCATTGCACTGCACAATCCATACATAATGACCAATAAAAGCTTGTTAGAATCCTCAACAATTTTTAAGTTCTCTGACCATTTAGCAAATTTCAGCATTAGAGAAAATATACCATTCCGGAATATTAAAAATATTTCTTATTTGTTCCGCACAAACATACACACTTTCAGACGTCATATTTTAAACAAACATGTTTAAAAAAGTCTAGCTTTCAAATAATTCCAGTGATAAATAAAATTAAATTGCAACTGGAATATGATAAACAGCCTGCACTTGCTTTGTGCAAATTCAAAAGTGATCAAGCACGTTTGTGATAAAAAAAAATGACTGTAATTAACAATCTGATTGGATAATTTAAATAAATCAAGAACATTGATTGGCTATCATCCTAGATACCAAAAATACCATTTAGTAAAAGAATAGGGCTGCAGAAATTATAATTTCCAATCATGATTGGATTAAGGGAACTTCCTGGCGCCGGTAATTAAATATATAAGCAAAATGCTTTATCCAAGTTCCATCTGCATTAATACTTAATATCAAATTGTTTTCTTGTTCATTAAAAACAATTGGAGATGGTCTAAAATTTTGTTTTGGTATTTCATCTGGGTACAGATGCGCATTAGTTTTTCCATAGGCCGTAATGGTAACGTTTTCTTCTGTTGCTCAGTCCATATCGTTAACTTGGATATGTGTGATGGCTCGTTTCGAAGCTGAGACATTTTGACATATGTGGTTAAATTTTCGGGGTACGAAGTGAGATTACTTTTTCCGTAAATTAGCAAACCCTGAGTATCCTTTTGTGATGCGGCTCCTCATGGTAAATAATCCCATTTTTAACACAAAAAGTTCTTTGAAAATTTAATACTTTGAACACATTTAATAGCTCCATAGATTTTACACATTTATTCTGTGTTCCCCTACTTTCTAAATTAACTCAAATGGTTAAGCTCAGTCACTTGTTTATCATAGAAAAGTGTCAAATATCACTACACAGAGAATTTTTGTTTACACGTGACTTTTGAGTTCCTCATTTCAAGGCGCATTAGGGATCTTGTCCCATCTAGTTCAATCTTGTATCCCTTCACTGCATTTAATATAAAAGCATCACTTGTTAACTTTTCCCAATTTTTTACAAAAGATTTTAATTTCCCACCTGTAAAATTGTCTACTGTGTTTATCACTGTTATATTATCACTTACACTTAACGTTTGTCTTTGTTGTGAAATCCGGCCTTCATCTTCTTGTTCTTGTTGCCCTTCTGTCCATGTACTTGTCCAGAAGTTTTTCATGCTTTGGTTGAAAATAGGGTGGTTTTTGCCATGGAGGTCCTGGACGTTTCTCCACTCTGCGTCCCTCTAAAAAAGAGTCATTAAAGCTAAGTTTATTTATCCTCCTGTTTTCTTTTTCAAGGTCTTCCAATTTTGTGTCTAAATTGTCCCCAAAAAGGTACTCTGTAACTGGTGTGTCCACATCTGTTACCCTCCTATATTTAATAGGAACTCCTGGCGTTATTAGCTGTTTGCGTTTTCTATTTGATGTATATATACCATGAGTTAACATTTTAAACATGTCTTTTGTTGTGTTTTTGACCTCATGCATGTCCCCTCCAGATTTTATTACATTTAAAGACTTAACTACCATTAGAAGAGTAGTTGTCATGCATTTATGCACATTTTGTAGTGCCAAATCTGGATCCCTTTGCTTCTTACTCTTGAACCCTCTCCAAATCTCTTTGTTTACTTGGGAACCTGGAGGCGTTTACAGTTTTCTGGAACTAAATACTGTTCTTCTAACTTTGTTAGTGTTTCTGTTTTCATTGGCTTATTTATAGCCTGGTCCACTAATTTAGCCATCTGATTATCTATACTGTCACCAAATTTCTTAGGTTCTTCATACATTTTTTCTAGTTCGTCTAGAAATGCTTTATTCTCGGCATTGTCATTTGCGTCAACAATGTTATCACTGTTTAACTCATCATCGTCATCGTCGGAAATATCTTCCAGACCATTTAGGGCATTATCTGACAGATCACTTTGATTGTTATTGTTTATGAGGTTAACCTCGTTGTCATGTTTGTCCTTTTGTGTATTTGTGTTTGTTTTCGTTTTCTGGACATTTTTCTGGGTAACCGCGTCCTGCACGGTAAGCATATTAGCAGCCAAATTGGCAATAATCTCTGTATGGGATTCTATCTGCCGTTTGTTTACATCGGCCATGTTGGATATTTTATCCCACAATGGGTGCATTGTAAGGTCATTTCCGGTTGACCTCTCCCCAATGTTACCAATATCACTTGGTCCTGTTTCATCAACATCTTGTTGCACAGGCCTTTGTGGTGTTTCGCTGGCTTTCCCAGTTTTTACTCGATAGATCTCACGAGTTCTTCTCTTTATTGCATCTATCATTTCTTCATCTCGAGGAGAATTGTCCATCTTGGACGTGTGGCCTCGTTCGGCCGTCGCCATTATAGCGTAACTGTTTTCATCAATAAATTCTTTCGTTTAGAAATACATCCACGCGTAAAATTCACTTAAAAAGAAACACTGTTAGTTCCTGCACTAAATATACTATTTTCCTACACATACGAAACTGTTAATTTGGTAATTTTTGTAAAAAACTTTGGAGATTTGCTTATAAGAATTGACCAGTGGCGTCACATGACCGTAATGACCTTTGGTAGTTACGAACTTCCGTTCTCTCGTGGAAGCCTCTAAGGGACGACATCAAAAGATCGATGTAGGATAAAAAACTTAAATCAAATAGTTTGGGGGTGGGGGGTCAACATGGCTGCAAGTTTTGTTAATCTAAAATCGATTTTACATATATCCCTATTGGTCAATCAATTTTTCCCAAATTAAGTTAAGAGGGGGGGTGTGGGGGTCAGTGAAAAAACTATGTGAATTAAGTTTTTTATCCTTCATTGAACTTTTGATGTCGTCCCTAAGTCATCTATTGTTCAATAAAATACTTATTTAATAAATAAAAAAAGCACTTCAAATATGGTGAATGCTTCAAATATCTTGGAGTCTAGAAATATTTCATTAATTTTGTCTTTTAGAATCCGTGAAATCAAAATATTTTACATTTGGATCAAAGCTAGCAGATTCTAAAAATATTTGCAGATCTTCTCGTGAAAAAATTATTGTCCTTTTGCACTGCCATCATTTTCATAATTTCCTACATATATTTCTACGCCCTAGGAATGTTCGTATGACCTACACCATCTTGAATATTTACTGAAATGCTTCTGCTGCAATCTCAGATATTTACGTAAGTACTAATGTCCCCATCTGTATTGTAAATCCCTCCTGCAATCACTCTTGTGGTGACCCGCCTCTGATCTCATTTGTGTTGCGTATTGCCGCCAAATAAAAATATTTGCACCATTTTCTTCTTGATTGGTCTTGAAAGTTTTCTCCAACGCTCTTAAGAAAAACTTTTTGCTGGCATATCTTCTGGCTCAATCATTTAAACAGCTTCACTGTGAAAAATCGATGCCACAGTAACTCCAATGATGTGTTATCATTCTACCTCATAGTTGCTACCCACAACATAACTGATCACTGTCATTGAAGATTTTCACTTCAAGGTCGCTGTTGCCATTTTTTGCCATATTCACAAGTCTCTTAATAAATTTAAGCAAACATGGTAAAGTTCCTCACAACAAATATAGATCTAAAGTTCACATTACATCTCGACTAATAGGACGTACCTGCTTTCTGCCTTGGAAAATCCTTTGTGAAACCACAAAAAAAGCATCCATTACAACATGCTGCACAGTCTAAGGTAATGCTCCAGTAAACGTGAGCACGATCTGCCGACGATTTCACAATGTATGATTTAATTATTTCCACTTCTTATGGAGTTAACAAATACCACTTTGGGATACGTAAAAAATGTTCTTACGAATTTTTCACTATTCATGGGAAAAATTATCTATACATAAACAAAATATTACATGTAAATTATTAGTATTTAAAAATTTCCAACTGCAAAAAATAAAATGCTTGTGCTTCATTCAACTGTATTTGCTTGAATGCCTATGAAGACGGGCAATTGTTAGACCAAAGAACCCATCGTAATTGATGAACTGTCTGATTAGACATTTTGAAATGAGTGCCTTATTTTGATTGGATCTCTAACTAAATCTCAATCTCTGCTACAACCAAGGAACAGAACAAACATGTTCAAACTTGCAAGAGACAGACTGACAACCCCTTATTCCTTTAAATCTTCTACATATCTCCTTTCCAGCATTGGAGTGAGATGCATAACCAATTGTTTTAGATGCACCTTTCCCCCAAGACTTATTATTAATAGGCAAATTAACTTTGTTGGGTTCCCGGAATCTGGGCCGTAAGAATACTGTCTGAAGGTGGGGAACATCAATACACCAGCGAAATTTGTGTTGGTGTTGTTAACACCTGTTCTCTCTGTCATAAAAGAAGACAGAGACCATGTCATAACATGTGACCATGAAAAAATGTCATTGATAAGCAAATTGTTGTCTCTACCTTGAGTATGAGAGGATTTAGCAGTTAAATCATTGAATGGAAGTCCATTATTGTCCTTTTGCCATCATTTTCATAATTTCCTGGATATATGTATCGTCCGCTCTAGTTATGTACGCATGGGCGCCGTCATCTTGAATGTTTACAGAAGAGCTTTTTCCGCCATCTTGGATATTTACGCAAATACCACTGTCGCCATCTTTATTGTAAACCCCGCCTCCAATCTCTCTTGTGACTCCGCCTCCGCCCTCACTAGTGTTGTGCATTGTCGCCCCATTAGAAATACTTCCACCATTCTCGTCTTGACCGGTCTTGAAAGTTTTCTGCAACGCTCTTAGCAAAAATTTTTGCTGGCCTAACGGGATTTTGAAAGTTGGCATATCTTCTGACTCAATCATCGAAATTGCCTCTATAGTGTCAAATCCATGTCTCAATAACTCCAATGAGGTGTTATGGTTTAATTTCATAGTTGCTGCCCACAATTTTACCCGATCACTGTCATCAAAGATCTCTACTTCACGGTCGCTGTTACTGTTATCTGACATTTTTGCAAGTCTTTAAATGAATTTAAGCAAACGCGGTATTGTTCCAAATGTGATCAAAATTTCACATTAAATCCCGACTAATCTGCACAAATCCTTTGTGAAACCACAAAAATAGCATCCATTACAACATGCTGCACAGTCTAAGGTAATGCTCCAGTAAACGTGAGCACGATCTGCCGATGATTCCACGATGTATGATTTAATTGTTTCCACTTTTTCTGGAGTTAACAACAAATACCATTCCTGGATACGTAGAAATGTTCTTACAAATTTTTCACTATCCATGGTAGAAACGATCTATCCATAAACGAAGTTTTACATATATAATTCGTAATTTGAAAATTTCCAACTGCAAAAATATAATGCTTCTGCTTCATGCAACTGAATTAGCTTGAATGCCTATAAAGATGCGCTATTGTTGGAACAAAGAACCAACAGTAATTAATTAACCATCTGATTGGACATTTTTAAATTGAGCGCTCTATTTTGATTGGTTCTCTTAACTAAATCTCACTAAACGATTAGGAAACAAGATTTCAACAGCAGCAACTAAGAAAACCCCATCTTCTCATTGGTTAAAAAGTTTACATTGACATACAAAGCTAGGGATACACTCATTTCCATAAATGACCGTATCCTGATATAAAGTAACTTAATATGTTGTAGATAACCAGCAATGCAATCACAAGGATGAATTGCATTTCACTATACTGTGTATTAATACTCAATTTTTATTTAAACAAAAATACCACATGACGTATTCAAATTTTAAACAAGTCTAAATTGAAAACAACGTTCAAACCTATAATTGTGTGGGAAAAAAACCAATTTTTATACTTCAGCATGTAAAAGAAATTTTGTATTCAAATGATGATATCTTACAAATCTATCACAGGAGAACTGCCTTTTCACTATATATACAACGTCGATGAAAAAAAAAGTGCTTACTGATTATTAGTGCTAAATCTTACTAATTACTTTTATCTCCAACTGATTTTTTCCTCTTTTTTTTTATTATAGATGATGATAATCGTCCTACAACATATGATATATATGTTTATTCAATTCTCACCTACGTCTTGAATAAAATTAGACTATTTTTCCTTCATTTTCTAAAGCCAATCCTATGTCTTTCTCAGTGTGTCTAAAAAAAAATATGGAAATATAACTCATTATAGTTTAAAACCTTATGTTTATACATTATTAGAAGAAATATTTACATTTCAGTGCTGATTCAATAATTCATTGATAAATGGAAACTTAAAACATAATTTTTTTCTCAACATATTCTTCTGCAAGAGAAATAATTCATATTGCTCAAGTATGTCATTATAATACAACCCTCACAGGATTTACCTGACTCACCTTCAATTAAATATATAGTTCATCAACTGGGTTTGACCGTTACGGTAAAATCTCATAGTATATGACAAATAATCAAGCACCTGTGTCTGTGTCAGTTCACCTGTGCTGAGCAATTTGTACATGATGGACAAATTTGCCCTAGACCACTGACATAGAGTCCGGGATTCAAGGCATGCTGGTTCCCCCTGAATCATATGAAACAAAATCCGAAATATCATAAAAATCAATTTAACAGTCTATATTTGATGATTTCAAATAAATTTGAGGATCCTGCCAAGATATATATTAGAGTCTATACCTAAATTGTTCATTGAATTGTCATTAACAACTGAGTTCACTGCAGCAGGTAAAAGTTTTTGTTGTTTCTGTTGGGAAGCTAATTGCTTCATCACCGCTTGTATATAATAATCCTCCAATGAGCTGCCATCTTTGTTATTTCCATGGGCGCCGCCATCTTGGATCGGTCTCCGGAAGCCGCCATCTTTACTTCCACCGGAAGCATTCCCAAATTCGCCATTTTGTAATCCTAGATGTTGATGCCGTCTCCGCAAACTCCGCATTAATATCGTTCGAAGAAGTCTTTTTTATTGCCTTCAACAACAGCTTCTTTTGACCAATAGTGATATAAGTCTACTAAATCCTCCAATTCGATGAGAGATAATGCTTCCATGCTGCTAAACCCAAGCTCCAAGACCGCATCGGCGGTTGCTTCTGTTAGTTTCATAACACTGGCCCATGCCTTAACTTTATCAAACGATTGTCTTTCAGCTGTTGTTATAAACGTAACGTCCTTGTCAGACATTTTAAATATACTGTTGAACGTTTCCAAATACAGTTGACAGAAAATAAACAAATTGTCGACTTCCTTCAGACTGACGGAAATATCTTGCAAAAGTATGAATGTCACTTTCTGTTAACAAATACCAATCAGGAATGTTCAATAATGTTCTAATACGTTTGTCTGCACGTTCGTATATCTCTGGGTTCATTTTCACTACGAAAATACTATTCCACACTATGTTATATATACAATCCTATTAAAAAATGGCAGGTTAAGAAATTATTTTCCCGAAAAATATAAAATGACTGCTACAAGATAGTTAATGTTCAACATGTTTAAGTTTTAATTAACTTATATATATTGATTTAAGGATGTACTTAGGTGAGGTTACGTAAAAATTAAGAAATTAAGAAACTAAAATTGATACTATAAGCTGGTAGAGCATCAATTAAGGATAAAGATAAGCTAAAAATATTGATAGGTCATGGACCCCCCTTTTGAGATATTTCAGATTTAAAATATGGCGGGAAAAGGCTGACTTGGACTTTTACCTTATATTTGCATTGGTATTATTTAGGTCTAACAACAAAAGAAAGAAAATCAAGAATCTTCTAAAATTATGGTAAATGACCTTTCATGAGCTATTAAGTCTTATATGAAAAAAATAAATGGGTGTTATGGAGCAAACTATTTTACATTGTATTGTATGGAAAAACACCAAGGAGTCCAAAACCTCACCTTAGTACATTCTTAAAGACAAATAAAGCAAGAAAAATGCACATGATATATAATAGATATAACACTAACAGGAATCTACAAATAGACACTAAAATATTAAATAAACTCCTTAAGTATCTTAAGCATAAAGTGACTTATCACGAAGTAGTCAGGTTTTGATAATAGTTGTTCCTGAAGACACAGTGTCAATAAAGTAATAGTTAAAATTTATTTACCAGATAGAGTATTTTGTGGTCCCGAAGTCAGTAGAGGTCAATACACAGCACCACGTTAATCCTCACTGAACAAGGAGCTACAACTTAACATTTGTTCTCTGGTTATTCATGGAGAGTTAAGATAATTTATTTCTTGCAATGTTATATTTATTTGACTTGTACACTTATCTTTGGCTTTTTTATTTAATAATTGACACTGGACTATCAGGAAGCAATATTTAATCTCCATCTTTGTGATGGACATTAAGATCCATTTATTTGTTGATTTAATATAATTGTTTTTTGTATTGGCTACTATTACCACAGATATCAAAGCAATTAGCCTCTGATCATCAATCAATGACAATATACACATCTGAACAATCTAATAAATTTATTTATGGATATCTTCAATTCTTTACATGTACTATGTACCACAATATAAACACATCTGAAAAATCTGTAAAGTTTTGATAATTTGATGGAATCTTGGAACTCAAGTGCTTACACATATTTAGGCAGTATAGAGAAAACAAACATTAGAAAAAAAAACCCAAAGTTATACAAAATGAAAAAAGTTCTTAAAATCAAACAAAATACTTTATTAGCTACCAACCATTATCAATATGAAAAACATCAGTCATTCTTGTTATATGCTGATTTGCTAAAGACGAGGACACCAGTTTATATGAGTTGAATCTATCCTTAAAATTGGGTTATTAGTGTTGAAGGTTATGCAGTCAATTAACAACTGATACGAGTTACTTTTCAATGACCCATGTGGCCTCTCTGCCATTTGAGGAAACCATTTTTTCAGTATCCAGAATTTCGTGCAGATAATGCAATTGTGGTCCAGATCTTGTGTACTTTTAGAAAATCATTCAAGGCACTATTGAAATATATTTATACGTATATGTTACTAATTAAAAAAAATCATTCACATAAAATCCAGTTGTATATATGTCGTATTCAAATTATAAACAAGTCTAAATTGAAACAACGTTCAAACATATGATTGTGTTGGAAAAAATCCAATTTTTATACGTCAGCATGTAAAATAAATTTTGTATTCAAATTATGATATCTTACAAATCTATCACAGGAGAACTGCCTTTTCACTATATATACAACGTCGATGCTTACTGATTATTAGTGCTAAATAACTCTCACTAATTACTTTTATCTCCAACTGATTTTTTCCTCTTTTTTTAGCTCGCCTGGCCCAAAGGGCCAAGTGAGCCTTTCCCATCGCTTGGCGTCTCTGACTATCAGGTTTCTAACGGATTACAGCACCTCTATGCCTGTTTAGTAATCACCAAACACTAATAAATTGCCTAAGTCTGAATGACAGTAAACGAGTTAATTGATTAAAATAAAACATGTAAGGATACTGTAAGTTTAACAAATTTTTGTAATGTTTTAAAAACTGCAAAAAAAATCTGAATTTGCAGTTATTAAATTTTGTTAATCCTTGTTCAGGGGAATGATCTCCATTTCAGAAGTTTACAGCAGACAATGTTAAAGACAAGCTAAAGAAATGTGGACGACTGGAAGAGATCAAGGCACAGCTGTCACAGATGAGTAAAAACTTGAAGGACTTGAAGAAAACCCCAGCAGAAAGTCCAAAGCTTGGAAAGTTTGAAACAGTTACAATAGAATCACCAATAAAGGAAATTATAAAACCTAAAGAAGCTTCACCTCTGTAAGATTTATGTTTAATGATACAAGTGTTTCTAAAAAAAAACCTAAAGCAGCTTCACCTCTGTAAGATTTATGTTTAATGATACAAGTGTTTCTAAAAAAAAACCTAAAGCAGCTTCACCTCTGTAAGATTTATGTTTAATGATACAAGTGTTTCTAAAAAAAACCTAAAGCAGCTTCACCTCTGTAAGATTTATGTTTAATGATACAAGTGTTTCTAAAAAAAAACCTAAAGCAGCTTCACCTCTGTAAGATTTATGTTTAATGATACAAGTGTTTCTAAAAAAAAACCTAAAGCAGCTTCACCTCTGTAAGATTTATGTTTAATGATACGAGTGTTTCTAAAAAAAAACCTAATGCAGCTTCACCTCTGTAAGATTTATGTTTAATGATACAAGTGTTTCTAAAAAAAAAACCTAAAGCAGCTTCAACTCTGTAAGATTTATGTTTAATGATACAAGTGTTTCTAAAAAAAAAACCTAAAGCAGCTTCACCTGTAAGATTTATGTTTAATGATACAAGTATTTCTAAAAAAAAACCTAAAGCAGCTTCACCTCTGTAAGATTTATGTTTAATGATACAAGTGTTTCTAAAAAAAACCTAAAGCAGCTTCACCTCTGTAAGATTTATGTTTAATGATACAAGTATTTCTAAAAAAAACCTAAAGCAGCTTCACCTCTGTAAGATTTATGTTTAATGATACAAGTGTTTCTAAAAAAAAACCTAAAGCAGCTTCACCTCTGTAAGATTTAGGTTTAATGATACAAGTGTTTCTAAAAAAAACCTAAAGCAGCTTCACCTCTGTAAGATTTATGTTTAATGATACAAGTGTTTCTAAAAAAAAACCTAAAGCAGCTTCACCTCTGTAAGATTTATGTTTAATGATACAAGTGTTTCTAAAAAAAAACCTAAAGCAGCTTCACCTCTGTAAGATTTATGTTTAATGATACAAGTGTTTCTAAAAAAAAAACCTAAAGCAGCTTCACCTCTGTAAGATTTATGTTTAATGATACAAGTGTTTCTAAAAAAAAACCTAAAGCAGCTTCACCTCTCTAAGATTTATGTTTAATGATACAAGTGTTTCTAAAAAAAAACCTAAAGCAGCTTCAACTCTGTAAGATTTATGTTTAATGATACAAGTGTTTCTAAAAAAAAAACCTAAAGCAGCTTCACCTCTGTAAGATTTATGTTTAATGATACAAGTGTTTCTAAAAAATAACCAACACTATACATCAGGTTATTACTGTGATAATATCAGTGATGCACTCTGTGTTGGGGCTTAATTAATATATTGTTTGTTTCCCCAATCCCGACCCTGCCAAGCCAGGTGTGGGTCGGAAGATAGGGAAATAATTTTATTTTTTCCAAAAAGCTTGAACAACATTTGACGATCCTGCAAGCCTGAAAATTGGAAATGAATAAAATAATATTTGACTTAAATTTGACAATAAAATTTTATGAGTAGCACTGTTTTTGCAGGGTCGGTCGGGATTGGGGAAACAAAAATATTTTATTTTAGGCCTTACTGTGAAAATATCATTGATGCACTCTGTGTGTGTGTGTCTTGATCACAAGCATTTTCATTGTGAACAATCACCACCATTATCAGTAGCTTTATCTCCTACAAGAAATAAGAAAACACAAAATACAATAAAGCAGTGTATAGATGTTTGGTGGCGATTGTTTGACATTTACCCTAATTAGTTCGGCCTTTAAAGGCCTACAGAACAAGACATTTGATGACTTTCAGCTGTTGTTTGCTCATTGGTCAGGTTGTTTTCTCTTTGATACATTCTGTTTCATGCTCAATCTAACTTGAGAGACATATTTGTAGCCTACATGCTATGTGTTTGTGAATGGCAAGTGAGAGTCTTTATTTATTTATTTATCTTTAGGGAAAAGTAAGTGATTGTTTGATGCATATGCACAAATATTTTGTGTACCATTTCAAAGTTACAACAAACTTACCAAATCTATTTTTTGTTGAAAAAGTAAAATTCACTTATATACATGTATATAAATTTATTATTTGTACATTTCAGCAAACAGAAAGCACCTGCTTATGAAAGATTCCATTCTTTGGCCACGCCTGCCCCACCAACTTTGTCACTCCCATACAAGTACAAACTACTGGCAGAGATGTTCAGAAACTGTGATACAGTTGTTAGTATGTTACACAACAGAGCTGAAGTATGTACATTCTCCAAGTTAAAGGCAGCCGTTCAGGATATGGGCAAAAGGTAATACTGTAGATACATTATAATTTGTTGGATACCAAATGAATAAAAAGGGTGAATACATGTATCAGAATTGTAGGCATTACATTACAAAGTAATGTATGCATTGTATGACATGCTTGTCTTAATAGTTGCTAAAATGTGTTTAAATCAAATACATAATGGCTTGTCAGTGATTATGTTAGATCATTATAGTCAGTAAAACCTATTCTCTGCTAATCTGTCCTAATGACTGTTATGAGATTGATGTTTAGCATGTACAACATATCTTTAATTGTTATTGATGAACAGATAACCTATCATTGCCTTTATCAACCTCAGAAAAAATGTTCAGTTATTTACAATTTTACATACTAAAGATGATATATATTCTTTGAAGTTGGATCTATATAAAATTAGAAGATTTGGTATGTATGCCAATAAGACTAAGGACTTAATGATTTAGAAATAAACAAATATTGCTAAACGTACTGTCATCAACAATGAGCAAACATATACAGCAAAATAACAAATGTAAAACAATTCAATTTAATTCTAGTCAACTTTCATTATACATAAATCTATTTTCAATTTAGATTTGGATAGGAATTTATATGACTGGTCAGTAAAATTAAAGAAAATATAATTTCAATTTTATATAATTTGTAGAAACTTTGAAAAGAAGAATTTAGGACAGATCAAAGCAGTTGACCCTTCAGTGTATACTCTTCGTCAGGAGAAGGGATTTGCTGCATTTGGTAACAAGAAATCTGGATACCAGCTCACAGTAGAAGCTCATTTACCCCAAGGTAGGTCTGAAACATTTACTTTAACGTAATCGTTTAGGATTATGCTCCTGTCACTTTTCAACTGGTGCATTAACTTTTACATTGATTACTGCGGATTCATTATTATTTGTTGGATACCAATTTTCGTGGGTTTTGTGGGAACAGATGAACCACAAATTCAAATGTTCAATGAATACCATATTTTCAGTAGGCTTTGTATACAGAGATTGGCAAAACCATGAATCAAATAAGTTTTCGATAAGCGATCCATGAAAATTAATAACCACTTAAATACATGAATCCACAATATCCATATGTATGTACATCCCACTCTCAAACTTAAGTTTGCCTCAACCAAATGTTGTGAAATTTATACATAGATCAAGTTTGAATTTAGATAGGGTCACTTTCTAGAGTTATGTCCCTTTAAATGGAAAAAATTGCTGGATTTGCTGTATCCACAATATTGCTGTATCATGAGCTGCCTTCTTCAATCTGTGTTTTGGTGAAATTGTTACACCTATAACTCGCATGTAAAAAGTTTCTCAGATACTTTTTAGTGGACACTTTAATATTTACCTTGTTTTGTAAAAAGCTGATGAAATACATCTTCATACATAAAATGACCATCAGATGACACATATTTTATTTTTTCATAGAAAATGAGAGTGCTTCTGTCGGCTATAAAACCAGACAGACATTCACTGCTAAACATTTGCTGGAAAGAAGATCTGTGTTCACCAATAAGTTGATATCTATTGTTAAAAGACACCACAAGGTATGGTTATTCAAAACGTCACTCAGTATTGTCAATATATAACTATGGTGCAGTCCGGTGTATCTGCACACCTAAGACTTATGACCACTTCATTCAACTGATAAAACAAAACAATGGATAATATTATGTGAACATATTCATAACATACTTTTATTTAATAGAATTATCTGTTTGTATGGTTTCCCCCTCAAGATTTTGTGTAATGTGTGTCCAAAATTTGGGAAACCCCTGTTCCGAGAAATCTACCAATGTTCGGTGATTTCGCGCATGCCTTCCAAAAATAGCTTATTTTGAATAAAGGAAAGATTTTCTGCTACGAAATATAGCTGAATTTGAACCATGCACACTGCAATTGATGCAGAGCAAAAATAATTTTTATCTGATATAAATTTGACTTTAATAAATAAAACAAATTTTATCTGATGATGTAATTTTTGTAATGGAAATTGTCCAAATATTATAAATCTCGGGATTGCAGTTATTATTTAATTCTTGAATGTATCAATTTTAATCTTTTTTATCACCTCGGAATTCTCAAATAATAACAAGAATGATTTCATTTGTGTTACTTTGTTTATGTTACAAAATCAGCTAATGCACGGTATCACCAGCCGCGCGGACATCCAGACTGTACAGTATATAGGAGATTTTGGATTGATTTCATTGAGGCAGGCAACCAGTTTATACAGTTATCTGACATTCCAGTGGAATGGATAGCAGATTGTTATTTTTATATAAACATAGAAACCTTTACTAATGGTGCATTTATCGATGTCCTGAATTATGATAAAAAAATAAACTGTTTAGCCTAAATTGTGTGCACACAGTAAAAATTTACCATTTTTAACCATGTTTACGAAGTCGGAGACAATTCAACAGATCATTAAGTATATCTTGTGATAAGATGAATATTATAAGATGTTTAAACTCGAGATCTGTTGTCTGTTAATGTTTGTCTTTATCTTCAGGAATTCTTGTCCAATTTGGACAAACCACTCAATGTCCCAGATGATAAGATAACAAGATGGCATCCAAAGTTCCGGTTGGATGAAGTAGCTGATATTGAACCATCAGATCTTCCTAAGCCACCCAATGTAGAAGTGTATCAAACAGCCAAAGATGTACTGGAGAATGCTAGAGGAAAAGTATTACCAAATGTAAATACTAAAAGTATAACTGTGGATTCATTTATTTTTTCGTAGGTATCAATTTTTGTGGATTGAGGAAAACCAGCATTTTTGTGGATATTTGATTTCGTGGTTCTGCCAATCTCTGCAAACAAAAATCTCTGCTATAGAAAATATGTAATTCGTTAAACATTTGAATTTGTGGTTCACCCTGTACCCATGAAAACCACGAAAATTGGTATCTAACGAATAATAATGAATCCACAGACTTGTTTAAACTGTTAGGACACATTAAAATACAAACTCAGTAGATTTTTTTGGAGTCATGTAAATTAATATGAACAGTTTATACACTAGTACTTCAGTAATGATTGTGTCTGATAAATAATGTTTGAAGAAATATGTGAAATGTATTCAGAGAATAAATGTTGTTAAGTTCATATTTATATAAAAAAAATTATGAACTTTTGAATAGCTTTGGCATATTCAATTTACTTAACTGCAAGCGTCAGTAAATATGAGATGTGGTATGATTGCCAATGACAACTCTCTACAAGAGACCAAATGACACAGAAATTATCAACTATAGGTTACCTTATGGCCTTTAACAATGAGCAAAGCCCATACTGCATAGTTGGCTATAAGTCAGTAAGATTGTTACTGTTTTATAATAAGTTAAAATTGATACCTTCTAAGTTTAGTACATATCTGAGACAGTTGTTCTCTTTAATGCTTGCAGGTAGAGAAAGCTTTAGAGAATGTTTCAAATACCAAAAAAGAGACACCTGTTGTTACTTCTGATAAACCTAAAGACGGGCAAAATGAAATGAGAGGAGTTCCACAGACTCTACTAGAAAAGGTATGGTATATGTTTACACTAGAGCTGACTTCACGAAAAAAAAAGGACTTATAGAAATATCAAACCTAAAGTTTTATACATGTATAATAAAGATTGAACTTCTAATGAAAGGACATTGTAGGTGTAATACCACCAAATCATGGTACGTCACATCCGGTTGTATACGAAAATAGGTAGAAAAAAAATATTCCCTTGAATTTCACAGTTGTAGGTAATTAATCCTACATTTTATTACAGTAAAACATGTCTGTGGCATAAACATATGTCTTGGGTATTTCAAAGCACCATTATTTTTTTTATTTGGGATTTCTATAGAATATTTATTAATCTTGAGGTTACATGGTGACTAAACCTTGTACACAGATAAAATAAGGGGAGAAATTTGATTAGTTAACTTCCAGTGATGGTTATTTTCTTATATGCAATGAAATGTAATGTGAATTTTTTTCTATAGTACTGGACAGGATAAAACTTTATGCCAAGAATTTCTATATTTGAAACAAAGATAAATTCTGCACATTTTTTGGAAAAGTGCAAATTTAACAAAGACTTATAGGGGGAAATCAATGGTGGTATTACACCTGTATTATAGAATGTTTTCAAATCAGTCTAAACTATGTATTAAAACGCTTAGAAAGTTAAAATGAAAATGTCTGATAACATTTTGAGAATGTTTTTGTATGGGGGATGTCAGTTTGCTTTACCAGCTAACAAACAGTATTGTGATGTCAAATATGCAGGCAGTGAAAGTGGATTCTGTTGTGTGTTAACTTCAAACCAGATCTCTGAAACTTCACAGAAAAATAACTCAAATATGTCACAAAATTGATTGAGTAATTTTATTGATTTTCCCAGATGTTGAAACTTATCAATTTTTAAATAAAATTAAAACCAATAACTCTTCTTTAGTTATGTCTGTCAGTTGGTCCAGCATCAGGTTAAAGTTTTTGGTCATGGTGGTTTTTGATACAGTTGAAGTCCAATCAACTTGAAACTTAGTACACATGTTTAGATAAATTAGATTTTTGACCCCACTTAACATAGAAAATGATTTTACTACTGATACATTGTAATTTAATTTATTTAGATTCGAGCAAAAGAAGCCAAAAAGATGGAAGCTGCAATGATGAGGAACCCTGTAGAAGACAAGAGACAAAAGATGTTACAAAAATTACCCGAAATGATGAGAATTCTCCGAGGCCATTTTGTAATGGAAAAGAAACCAGCCTTACTGAAAACTGAAATAGTCACTAAACTGGTTGATAGCTGTAGATCAGCTATTGCTGTTGGTATGTAGTTTTCATGCTTGTTCACACAACATAATGGTAGTGTTAAATCTCCCTTTTAACACCCATTTATACCTCGAAGAACAATCACAAACCAGGTGATATAAAAAAAATAATGGTAATATTCCTGGAAGCTTTTTCTTTTAACAAAAATATCCACATCTTCCTGATGGGGATTGGTGTTCATTTATGGGCAACAAGGTATGATCCTTAACCGTAACAACATTTAGGCTAAACTGCCTAACAAGTTTTTGAAAAAGGAAACTGAATTGCTTTTAATATTTTGAGTTGAATTTCCAAGAATAGTAGATTTAATATAGCCTAGTTTAATAAGGTGTTGGTTTTGGTTTACAATTTTATTGATCTTTTTCAGGTGATGTAGAAACCCATTTAAATTTAATGATTGAAGTTTTACCACAATGGTTAAAACAGATTGAAATAAAGAAAGGAAAGTACATCAAAATGGACAGAAATATGGAGTTACAAACACTCATAGCTCATGTTAATAAATCAATAGACAGTTGATGAAGGCATTTTAAACTTTTAGTGCAATTGTAAATATTTTTTATATGTTGTATGTAATGTGACATTAATGTTAAACAATGTAAGATGGTTGTCTTTGGGGGACATTCATCATTTTTTTTGTACTTGCTTACTTAAAATATAATAATGTTATTAATAAGATCACTGGTAAAGATGTTGTGTTATTTAAATCATTGCTGAATTTTCTTTCTGAAAATTGATATTCGACATTTAATTAGCTTTTATAAGTACAGTATTAAAATTTTCGTTAAAACATATACATGTCATTGAATTATTTTTGTTTATAAAACATTAAATTACATTTGAAATATTATTATACTAATCTTATTGCATGGAACAATGATATTTGACATGAATATATAACCACATCCGTAATGCTGGAATTTTTGTTTCTGGATTTATTCAGTATAAATAAACCAGTAGGTGTTTACTGCTTTTCCCAATTGCAATATATTAACCTCAATATTAAGTTAACATTTAAACAGGTGACTAAATTTAAAGAGATGTTGACAATAAAATGATTTGTAAACATGTTAGACACTCTGGGATGTTTCTTGAGGTATTCAGACATTATGGTTAAAAGCTTTTTCTCAGATTATTGATTTGATTCATTGTATTTTATACATGAACCTGATGTCTGTTGTTAATGGTTAAACTGAAATATGGCTTATACATAATGAACATTTTTTAAAGACAATTACCTACATTTAATTTTTAATTGCATGAATGATAACAACAGATTTTTATGTCTTACAAGACACAAAACTATTATTTCTTATGTTTTAATAACTATTTAATAACTTTCATATCTTGATTAACAAGTTTATTTTGAAATCATGAAAATAAGGATTTTGTTTTGCATGCTGTAAAAAGATTACATTTATTTTGTTTAAAGTAGGAAGAAAGTTTTTTTTAATGCAGTCTGTAAACAATTCCATAGTTGTATCAATTATGTGATTTTACATTACAAATTATGTCATTCAAATTTTTCTGATAGTCTGTTATTGTCACTCAAAGTGATCAAATGCCTGTAATTTTCTTATTGTGATGTACAAATTTCTTTTTAGAGTAGAATAAAATTTATGGGTTCAGAAAATTATCAAAGGAGTATTAGTTAACTTTTTTCATGCTGTAGATGTATTGCATTTATTTTGTAAAACATGTGATGCAAAATGATAACACATTGCAAATATAAAATGTTAAATAAATTTGTTGATTTAACATAAGACTTTCTTTGGGCCAATACAGTTTGATTTGATTGTCTTTATATTTCCCAATCTTGTATATTATAATTAACCAGGAATATATCTTCTGATATGCCAAGGAGACAATCATCCATTAAAAAACAAATGACAATGATATAAATTACAGGTCACTTTGACAATGAGCAAAACTCAAGACTTTATAGTAAGCTGTAAAATACCCTTGGATTACAAAAAGTAATGTAAATGCCTGATTTCAGTTATTTATATTAAAGAAAAAGAAAATGAACAATGCCATACAGCAACTGAAGTCATCAGCATGATAACCGGCACATAAAGGATGTGGCAGAAACAACCATTAGTGATGATAGTGCATGCTGGGCCCTTTTTAACCTGGCATCATAACAGTACAATGTATGACCAAACTAAAATCTTAAATAAAGGGCACACACAAATAATAAAATCACTTAAGAAACAAAAACATTCCAAAGAGTAAGCATGCGTAATGTGGTTTGAATTAAAAGTTTAATCAAATGCCCTTTTGAAAATTAAGTAGTGTAAAAGATTGTCTTTTAATTCTTGATTCTGATTGGTCAATTAAAAATATCTGTTCACTTGAGTAATTGATGTTTGCAAAATATCAAGTGGCAAATATTTGACACATATTCTGAAATAACAATGCAGTAGAATTCCTAAACACAAGTATATTGAGATGAAGTTGGGAAATTTCACTGATAGGGCAGAGTGTGTGACAAGTCTTCAAGTTAAGGTCCCTATTATGATCAGAAGTTGTGAAAAGTAAGATTACAAAAATACTGAACTTGGAGGAAAATCAATTCGGAAAGTCCATAAGCACATGGCAAAATCAAATAACAAAACACATCAAAAATGAATGGACAAGAACTGTCATATTCCTGACTTGGTACAGGCATTTTCAAATGTAGAAAATGGTGGATTAAACCTGGTTTTATAGCACTAACCCACTCACTTTGATGACAGTCTCGTCAAATTCCGTTATATTTACATTGATGCGTAAACTAAAACAATAAATAAAATAGTCAAAATATGGGTACATCGGTCATCATCGTATAACAATTTTAAAAGGAACAATTTAACAACAAAAACATCTATCTACAAACACATTGATTTGTGTGTCTGACGTCAGAATTTTTTTTTTATACATCACATAAATTTGTCGTTCAATGTCTTTCAAACAGTCACTATTATGATAAGAAGTTGTAGTATCTTCAGTGATCACTAGTCTGCCAATACTGGTCAGATGAACCTTGTCAGCCAGACATATACACCTTACAATCATTCCATACAAATAATATAGTATACTGCTTATAGTATCTAAGAAATATACCCAACCACCACAAAAAACAAACATTATTAATTTGCCTTTTCAGAATCTCATTGTTCGTTCACCAAAATGAAAATAATATTACGTAATTGGTTGAATTTCTATTGTTTATCAAGTTTTGAACCAATTGCAACGTTTTGGAAATATTTCCCAGAATGCATTAAATTCTGAAACGGTGAATTAATGAACAATGTTAGTTTCGACTGCTAATAAAGCATTTCCACCAAACCCATTGGATGTGTTATGATTGATCCTTTCCTATTACTTGGTTTCTGTTGTCAACCGTCCGGTGTAAACTTTTTCAAATATCTGTACCACTGAAACTACTGAACAAATTCCAATCAAATTTGAGCTGAATGATCCTTAGGGTATCTAGAATAAAGTTTGTGTTTTATTTTGTTTCATAAAAAATATGGCTAAAAAAAGAACATAAGGGTAAAATGCTTGTGTTGAGTAGTTGCACCACTGTCACGGGTTATGTGGAGGGTTTGGCAAACATGTTTAAACGGGCCACATTCTGTATGCACCTGTCTATGTCAGGAGCCTGTTATTCAGTGAAGGTTGTTTGTTGCTGTATACCATATTTGTATTTCTTCTTGGTTATTTAAATAATTCAGGCTGTTAGTTTTCTTATTTAACTGTTTTACATGTCATTTTTTGGCCTTTTATAGTTTACTGCGGAATGGGTTTTGCTTATTCTGAAGCCTGTACAGCGTCCTATAATTGTTAAAACTTCTGTCATTTGGTGTCTGGTGGAAAATTAAACATCTTATTTGCATATTGTCCAATAAAGCATGAACATGAGGTAACATATATCAGAAAAAGCTTGCAAGTGACATTACCTTACAATTACTATACACCAAATATAGCTGACCTATTGCTTATAGTATTTGAAAAATATACGACCACAAAAAAAAATAGCCTTGATCACTGATCAATGAAATAAGTTTAATGTCAGGTTTCTATCTGAAGAACACATAGACTACAAGGATTCCATAAATCAAATAGTTTTCTTATTTCTCATGAGTGAGAATTTTATATGACAAAACAAATATCTTTTTTTTCCTCAATGTAGTCACTGAACCAATAAAATGCGGTCAAGGACAATGGTCATATTTCCGATGAAAACTTTGTAACATGAGGTATCTGAATACAAAGTTATGAAACATCCAGGTCTTCCACCTTCTGAAATATGAAGCTTTATACAAGTAGTTAATGCCATTGCTGCTGACAGATTGTCATCTTTATGTATTGCAAGACAAAAATGGACCACCATTGCATTCATGTCCAGTGTATGATGATTATTCAATATTGTAGACATCTCGATATATATAAATTTAACACAATATTGTGTCAACATTGTTTATATTGTTTGAACCCTTATATATTGTTTACATCGTTGACTTCGTTAACATCGGGATGTATATGTTCTAGAAAATATATTGTGTTTGTATTGTTTACATAGCCATGTTTACAATGTTAACACAATATTGTGTCAACATCGTTTACATCATATGAACCCTTATATATATTGTTCACATCATTAACATCGCGATATCTATAATGTTTACACGATATTGTGTCAACATTGTTTACATTGTTTGAACCCTTATATATTGTTTACAATATTGACATTGTTAACATCGCGAAGTTGAAAAGATTTAGTGTTTACATTGACATATAAATAATGTTACAGTGAGTTGCTTATAGGTGTTACTGTAAAACTTTACCTATAGCTCAACCTGTTTTTAAAATTGACAATACAATAGGGACATTTAAATTGACCAGTTGGTATTGTTAGATTTAAATCTACCTTGATGCTACCTGTAAAAAATTTTATTCACCTAACCCCAAGTTTCAGCATGCTTTTTTCCTGAACTTTTTTTACCTAGGATTATTCTATTGAGAGATTTTTATTTTACTGTCATTCAAAATATTAGGAGTTATCAAGCCAAACAAGAATGACTATATCATATATGTTATTTTCTTGCAGTTTATTTAAAATTGCATGGCCTAAAATGCACTACATTTCATCTTAATGTTTGCATAGCCACTACTAGCAGTGTTTAATACCCTAAATAATCCAGTCGTAATATTTCACTCACTTTATGAAACATCAAAATCATATTTGAATAAACAATTTCATTTATTTTTTTACACTGATATTTGACATCTCATCCAGAATTCCAAAGTTTTTAAATAATTCCCAATTTTATTCATTTTTCACTACTTCACTAGATTTTTTTCTAAATCCATAGTATAAATTCTGATTAACTTCCCATGATATACATCCTAATTTAACAGGTACAGAATCTATACATAATTCAGAATCTTGTAAATTTTTTTTATCATTTCCATTACTATATTCCAAACAGTTATCCTCACTTTACAAATATTTTGTAATATTTCATTTATATTTTTACTATGTATCACTTGATTTTTCTATATCCACAGTAAACATTTTATTTCATTTCCTATTATAAATTTCCAAATCAAACAATATTTGATCCAGATTTTTATAATGACTATTTCCAATTTCACATTCACTTAAAACATTTCCCCATGTTAGGAATATTTTAGAATATTTTACTTTCATTTTTCACTTTATCACTAGATTAGACTATATCCACTGCATTAATTCAACATTTTATTTCATTTCCAAGATCCCATTTAAATGGTAAATCATCTTAAGTTTGTAATAGATCCCAAATTAATAATGAATGTTTTTAAAATCACATTTAAAGCCACAGAAACATGTTGGATGAACTCACACTATATCTCCTACTTGAATTCCAGTTTTGAAATTTTTAACATAACTAAATCCCATCATATGAAAATTTGAATTTCCTTGAGCAAACACAGCATTTTATGCACAAAAGTCCCACTAATATTATAATAGATTTCAAAGAAAAAACACAGCAAGGTATACTCCAAACTTATTTTCGAATTTTACATGTACAACATCATATGTAAGCCCCACAAAACAGTTTGAATGAATTATTTCCTCCTTGATGTCCTTCACGACAATAAAATCTTGAAAAAAACACATCACATTTTAAGAAGCAAAATTGCTGTAAAAAATCTAAGAAGTGAATTCAAATAAAATAAATCCAATATTGTATGCACAATGACACCAAAAGATTTCAAACATTGCAAATAATAATCCAAAATGAGAATCTTGAAGGGACATGTGAAGAAATGAACAACATATCCATCTGAAAATTTAAACTGTAAACACCTGAACAGCTATTTCTTGTTTCACTGGCAGCTGGACAATACTATATATAAGGGTTAGAATTTTAAAGAAGCATTTAGTGTGTAAAAACAGTTTAATTTTCAAACATAGTAATACATATTTAATTTAATCTTTTACTGATTTAGAATTTTAGGTAAAAAATAGATAAATTATATATATCAGGGATTTAAAACAATGAAAACCAAAACTATTTTCTTCCCTATCAATTTTTTAATAGAATAATCCTAGGTAAGAAAAAGTTCAGGAAAAAAGCATGCTGAAACTTTGGGTTAGGTGAATTGTGTTGTCAATTTTAAAAACAGGTTGAGCTATAGGTAAAGTTTTACAGTAACACCTATAAGCAACTCACTGTAACACTATTTTGTGTCAACTTAGTTATAACATCACATTTAAAAAAAAAATTGTTGTAGTTAAAAAAACCAACATAAAAATGCATACTTATTGAATAATATTAATATATAAAAAAAAATTGTGAACATTGTCAACATCACAATGTATGTATGATGTAAATACAAAGGTATAAACTTGATACACATTATTTATACGATGTTGACGATGCAAACGAGATAAAAACGATATTGTCAACATCACAAGGTAAAAGATGTGAACAGAAAGAAATAAAGAAATAGAGTCGATATACAACATAAACACGACATTGACATGATCTTGTCAACTTTGCAATGTATTCGATGTTAACATTGTAAACATAAAGATATAGACTCTAAATACAACATAAACACGACATTGACACGAATTTGTCAATATGACGATGTATACGATGTGAACGATGGAAACACAATAGTATAGACTTGGTTCACAACAGTTGTACAATGTTGACAATTGTAAACGATGTAAAAACAACATCAGCAACATCATGATGTATACAATGTTATAACGATGTAAACAGAAAGTTATAGAGTCCACATACAACATAAACATGATCCTGACATGATATTGTCAACATAACGATGTATAGGATTTAAACAATGTTAACACAAAGGTAAAGACTTGGTTCACAATATCTATACGATGTTGGAGTTGTAAATAAAGACAACAGTAGTATACTGCTGGTCGAAATTCATAAATCAATTGAGAAAAAAAAACAACTAAAACTAAGGGAAACAATCCTTATTTATAGAAAATAAGAGAGTTGACATACAACATAAACACGATGTTGACACAACATTGTTAACATCACGAATACACAAAGTGAACAATGTAAACACAAAGGTACAGAACATATAGATAGATACAATGTAAACACAATAACAACACTCTAAAGTTGACATTGTGATGTTGACAATATCGACAAAGCATGACTTGCTTTAATATATTAGTGATATTGGTGAATTAAGTAATGTCAGTTGCACACTTATGGTCAGATCATATGTTTTCGTACTTCATATGAATGTGTACTTTGCATGCTTTTTCAACGGAAATTGTGATGTCACAGTGCATTCTTATATAACAAAAACTCATGAGACAAGGATAATGTAATTAGGGAGCTACCATTTGATTTTTATGGGGGGGCTAGGATGAAAAATTTTGTCCTGCATTTTTTTTAGTTGTAATCTCTGTCCTGCCTTTTTATTTTTAGCTCACCTGACCTGAAAGGTCAAGTGAGCTTTTCTCATCACTTGGCGTCCGTCGTCCGTCGTCCTGTCGTCCGTAAACTTTTACAAAAATCTTCTCCTCTGAAACTACTGGGCCAAATTCTACCAAACTTGGCCACAATCATCCTTGGGGTATCTAGTTTAAAAAATGTGTGGCGTGACCCGTCAAACCAACCAAGATGGCCGCCATGGCTAAAAATAGAACATAGGGGTAAAATGCAGTTTTTGGCTAATAACTCAAAAACCAAAGCATTTAGAGCAAATCTGACAAGGGTAAAATGGTTGATCAGGTCAAGATCTATCTGCCTTGAAATTTTCAGACGAATAGGACAACCTGTTGTTGGGTTGCTGCCTGTGAAATGGTTATTTTAAGGAAATTTTGCAGTTTTTGGTTATTATCTTGAATACTATTATAGATAGAGATAAACTGTAAACAGCAATAATGTTCAGCAAAGTAAGACCTACAAATAAGTCAACATGAACAAAATTGTCAGTTGACCCCTTAAGGAGTTATTGCCCTTTATAGTCAATTTTTAACAACTTTTCGTCATTTTTTGTAACTTTTCAAAAAATCTTCTTCTCCAAAACTACTTTGCCAAATTTAACCAAACTTGGCCACAATTATCATTGTGGTTTATAGTTTAAAAAATGTGTCCGATGACCCAGCCTGCCAAACAAAATGGCCGACATGGCTAAAATTAGAACATAGTGGTAAAATGCAGTTTTTGCTTTATATCTTTGAAACTAAGACATTTAGGGCAAATCTTTCAAGATTTAAATGTCCATCAGAATAAGATATATCCCCTCACAAATTTTGAGTTGAATCGGACAACCTGTTGTTGGGTTGCTGCCCTAAAATTGGTGATTTTAAGGAAATTTTGCAGTTTTTGGTTATTATCTTGAATACTATTATAGATAGAGATAAACTGTAAACAGCAATAATGTTCAGCAAAGTAAGATCTACAAATAAGTCAGCATGATCAAAATTGTTAGAGGACCCCTTAAGGAGTTATTGCCCTTTATAGTCAATATTGAACAACTTTTCGTCATTTTTGTAACTTGTATAAAAATCTTTTCTAAAACGACTTGGCCAAATTTAACCAAACTTGGCCACAATCATAATACTAGGGTATCTATTTTAAAAAAAAGTGTCTAATGACCCCGCCTACCAACGAAGATGGCCGACATCAGTAAACACATTAACAGGTGAGCGACACAGGCTCTTGAGAGCCTCTAGTTCACTCTATTCGGTCCTGCCTTTTTTTTTTTATTTGGTTATCCTGACTTTTTTTACCTTAATTGTCATCCTGCCTTTTTTTTTTTGCAAAGTGTCTCATCCTGCCTTTTTTTTTACTCAAATCTCCTGTCCTGCCTATTTTTTTCAAATTTCATCCTAGCCCCCCCCCATAAAAATCAAATGGTAGCTCCCTTATGTATAATATAATTGAGTTTTTGGAAAGTTTACATATGCAGACGTGTGGATACCTAAAAACAAAGGAGTATTATTTGGTCTATCAAACAAAGTTTCATTGTAAAATTTTATTTTCATCTCAAAGACAACAATATAATATTGAATAACAAATACAAAATGTATAAAAAAATCTTAAATGATAAATGTTTGTTTACAGTGACATGAATTATTTTGGCCCTTTTATAGTACTTTACAATACCTTTTAGAGATCATAAATTATCAGATTTAAATATAATTTCTTTTACACAATTTAATAGATTATTTGCTGTTTAGTAAACAAATTATACATGTTCAACAAACCAAATACTATTGACGTTCATGGCCTGACACAAGGTAAAACAATTATCTTACAAAATATTAAAAATTTATTCCACTGTTTTAAGAAACGAGCACTATTTTCTTTTATTTCATTACTGAATTGAACTTCAAGTTGCCATGTTACACATGTTTATCAGGTGTTTCCTGAAGCCAATTAAACTCTTTGTGATACATAGTCTACAAACAACAGGTCTTGCTCTTCACGTGCATGCTGTTGAATCATTTGAACACAATAAAGTTGTTCCACAAATTGTTCCAGTATTTATGTCAAGATAACACTATCTAGGCTTGGCTGGTTCCATACAGTTACCATCAGGATATCTCTCTTTAAATCTGGCCACAATGTCGGGATCCTTCAATCTCACTCCTTCTGTTTGATTACCCAGAGTTATCCTGTCATAAAATAAACATTAGCATGAGTTATAAATATATTCATTTGTTTGATTCATAAGGGATAATTCATTTTAGCAAATCAAACCAGTTGCTCCGCAGGGCACAGCTTTATACGACGAACCCTGAACAGTTGGGGCAAATATGGACACAACATTAAGCGTGATACAGCTCTGAATTTGGATTGTGATCAAATTTTTGACATAATATAGGTTTCTGACACAAAACAAATGTCAAGATCTTACAAATTTATTTGGCAATACTGTTCAGTTAAAGATTTCTTCTTAAAACTTTTGAGAAATTTTGAAAAAAAATTTGAACCCCTTAAAAAAATTGGATCCCCCCAAACTTTTTAATTACCCCCTTGGAGCAATTACCCCCAAACATGATCACAGCCTTACCATTGTAGTATATGGAACCTTGGTACAATTTCAGAGAGATCCATACACAGGGGCGTAGCTGCCGTTAGGCAGTTTAGGCACGTCCCTACACATAATTATTCCACAAATATTTTTTTTTATTAAGAAAATTAATAAACAACGTTATCTGTAGATGAAGTTGTCAAAACTCTTTAATTATCGAATGTCATGTGTACACTAGTCACTCGTCCTTAGTGAATGGAATATTAGATAGAATTGAATGTTTTTACGATTTTACCTTACGGTGTATAGAAAATATAAACTAGAACTTTGGTTTAGATCATTTCACTTCTAGACTATCAACAAAAACTTGAATGAACCTCAACTTAGATACATGAGTTTTATAATTAGTTGTTGTTAGTTTTCAACTATCTTTCCACATTGTCTTCCCCCCCGACTTGCCAATGTTGGTTGTCCATTTGGCTGTGAAGGATGTATAAATACACAGTCACGTCTGGTCAGAATGGGGACATTAAATCTGATGCCTAGTTGTAGAGAGAATGCAACTCTTTGAGGAGTTCGTAGTTGGTCTACTGAAAGGCAGAATTTCTGCTCCTATCCGATAATCCCTCATTTTCCAATGCATGGCATTTTTAAATTTCCAGACCTTCGTCCTGGACGACACCTATCACAGGACCTAGCTCCAAGTTCTATTTATTGTAATTTTGTTTTTCAACGGTCCTGAACTTGCATAAATATTTGACACTGGATGTAAAAAAAATCAATCAATCAACTGGCTTCCAGTAATTTTGAGTACTCTCAAATCTGCGTGTAATGGCCACAATTATTCAAAATTCCTAAGCAGGTAGGGATTTTACAGTAGAGGATATAAAGATATACAAGTTTCTTGAATTTTGTTAGGCATCGAATATGTCTGCATACATGTTTGTGTGGCTAGGGTGAAGGTTTCAGATTCAAAAGAGTGATGGTTGATGTCTAGCCAAAAGGATAGTTCTATTATATAGTAGTGTTTATGTGCCTATTTTTTTTTTTTTTATGAAGGATCGTCAATATGTACTATTAATTAAGTTAAACGTATATATCAATCAGAACGGAATAGGATATGATAATACCAAACAGGGTGTACTGCTTAATTAAAGGGATACGCTGACCTACGCTGGGCAATGCATATCCTGCTGGGGGCCTTTTCGATTGGTGCCTACAGTTGAATGAATACCTAGCTACGCCCCTGATACACTTAAACACAAGTTATTGTCTGGAAACTAGAAAAATGCTTGTTTTTAGCCCTTTTTTGGTCCCTTATTCCTGCATGAATAGGGCAATAACCCCCATACTCAATCCAGGCTTCTTTTTGTGATTTGGAACTTTGTGGTACAATGTCAGAGAAATACATACACTTACACACAAGTTATTGTCCAGAAATTACAAAAATGCTTGTTTTTGGCCCCTTTTGGGCCCTTAATTCCTACACTGTTGGCACCATAACCCCCAAAATAAATCCAAACCTACTTGTGGTATTAAAAATATTGTGGTATAATTTCAGAGCAATTGAAATACTTATACACCAGTTATTATCCTGAAAGTAGAAAAAATGCTTGTTTTGGGCCCCTAATTCCTAAATGGTTGGGACCATCATCAGCAAAATCAATCCCAACCTTCCTTTTGTGGTATTGAACCTTCTTAACAATTTTTAAAGAGATCCATTCCTGTAAACTAAAGTTATTGTACGGACACCAAATGTGTCTTCGGACGACGTAGACAACGACAACATCATACAATTATACGATCCCCAAATTTTTTTTGTGGTCGTATAAAAAAATACACTGTTTAATTTTAATTACCAGACTCGACTGGATGATAAAATAAAACTGCCGAATGCCACTCATCTTCTACAAAATCTTGTTTTTAAAAATGTCAACATTTTTAAAACTGTTGTTTCTTTTTGTGTTTGTAACTATGTATACTGTATTGTTTATTATATTTGTAAAAAAATAATATTATAATGATATTATATTCTGCTCTATGTGAGCCCATTTTATAGAAATAAAGCATCTTCTTCTTCATCTTCTTCTTCTGTGGGTGAAATTTTCTTTTATTTTGAGGTAAAAAAAAACTTTAAGTATTGAAATCACGATGAACATCATTTTACTATTAGTTTCCTTCTATCCTATTTTAATACTTACCAATTAGGCTGGACATTATGTGGACGACCAAACAGCTCTACTTTTCTTGTTCCTGGAGACAATCTTTCTATCATTCCATACACTTCATCAGGTTTGTGACTGGTAGCTCTTACCTAGAAAAGGAAAATAATGCTTGAACTGATTACATGTACTGCAAGTGGGCTGGAAAGGAATAAAAGCAAAATTAAATATCCAAAAAAATAAGATATTCATTATAATTCCATTCTCAATTTTATAGTTTACAATATTTCAGCACCCATCATTCAATTAAGAAATGATTCATGGGGGGTTTGAATATATCGTGATTTTTCCACGGGTTGGCCCTTTATGACAAATATTTTACCCTGAGCGATAGCGAGGGGTAAAATATCGGCATAAAGGGACAACCCGTGGTAAAATCTAGATATATTCAAGCCCCCATGAATTATTTGATTCTAAAAGGACAAATACGGCAATTCTTTTGGATAGAAGCGCTCTAGGTGAAGGCAAATATTTGCCGTTCCCATAAATTAACGCACTTTTAGATTTGCGTAAAAGAACGGAGTAAACAGAATAAGTGACATGCTCAAACTATTTACAATAACGTTTTTAGATAAATTTGGATGAATTTTAATGATAATTTACTTATATGTCTTCTATGTATAAAAATAAAAATGGGTTTATACCACATTTTAGAATCGTTTATTTACGTTTCCTTGTTGTGATGATTTTCGGTATTAGAAGAGAGTATTTTCCTGTAAAATGCTTAAATTATTACGTCATCATTCTATGACGTCGGGTACTTCATTCCGAAAAAAACATTTGCATGGGAGTATAATCGGAACAGCCAATGCAATATATTCATATTTTACCACGGGTGTGTACTCAAAGCGTTTGAAGGACGTCATGTTAGAATATTAAATATATAATGTGTAAATCTATTGATATCTGTTCAAAGCAAAAAATATTTGAAACAATGAGGGTGTTTTCTGTTTTATAAATACTTAAAATCACTGAAAATTGTTTGATTTATATATCATACCTCTGCCACAATAACATCACAGTCCAGACCACAATTTACACCTTTAGGATTACCTTTCACACCAACCTATAGTAAACACAAATTATGCAATTATTTTCAAAATGTTTCAAATACAAAAAAATATTAGTGATTTAACCTACTTAGCTAGCAAAAAATTATTGGGATAAGTTTTTAGTCAACATTTATGGTTAATTTTACCAAACTAGCTGATGACAGACTCAAAATAAGTGAAGTATTTTTTTTTTATTTGGTCATAGTTTTGTTATCTGTTGAATTTTTTTTTCCTAATGTAAACATTTTATATCAGTACTTTATTTGGTTGAAAGAATAAACATACAATATATATACAGCAGTTGTATTAAGGGCATACGATACAGTTTTGATCCCCTATTTACATTTCTATAAAAATTTCCATATAGACTATTTTTGACCTGATTAAATCAAATATGTAATAAAAAATATACCTTCATGTGCTACTTTTTGAGTAAAATGAGGTCGAAATTTTGTATATTTGCTCAAAATTCAGATTTGTGGCCATATTTTCTCTTTCGAAAGAAAGACATAACTTTTTTGTTTTAAAAGATAAAGACAAATTGTTTTTTGTGAAATAATTTGCAATTTCTGTATTTTATAAGTATCCTAAAAATTTATACATTTTTTATTTCGAAATAACTCATAATTGTCAAATGTTCACGAATGTAGGAAAAAAACGTCACTTTTGGCTGTATATTTATCATATTTAAAAAAATTGCACTATTTTCGTTTTCATGAAAATTGGGACATATAATCTTCTCGCGTAATCAAACCAAATGGCATTTTAAAAAACAGGGGTCCATGAACTCGTTTTCAAGTTAAATAACTTTGAAAACTGAATCTTTTCCCGATAAGTCATAGTTTGACGTCGCGAAAATAACAATTTACGTTAGCAACGTCATTACCTCCCCTGTAACTGTATCGTATGCCCTTAAGGTGACAAATGCTTATGGCCATGCACCTTTGCATAAATCAGGACATTAGTTTAATCTTTTGAATTGTTTCACATTTAATCATGCCTGGACATTTTATAACTTATTATATGGTACATATTTTGGTTTTGCTCATTGGTGAAGGCTGTACAGTGAATGATATTTGTTAACATCCTGTTACATTACTGGTTGTCACATTATAACAGAGAGTCACATTTTTACTTAAATTATAATCAGTCATTTTAGGAAAAATATTTACCAGACAATGTTCTTTTCCATGATTCAGCCAATGTCCCGTTCTACCAGTCCTTATTATTCTCTGTAGTTGATTGGTCTTCACCCATATTATTTCATCCATTCTTGTATATCTTAATATTAAAATGGAAATGTAAGAAACATTTATCAATCAATATGTCATTTTTTTGTTTTTATTTTCGGTGAGGAATCAGAATTTCTATAAAATCAACTTCAACATTTAGAATTTTGCAAATGGTGATGGTGCTTATCAAAATTTTTACAACATTTGAACTCTGCCTAATATCAAGAACATGATTTAAGGACAGCTGTTTAAGGAATTTAAATATATAATCAATTGACCCCTTAAAAGACCCATACATATATATATATGTAAAAAAGCATGTGTTGACCTGGTATGAAAATCACTCTGCCATCATGTAAACTATAATACAAATGTAGTACACTGCAGCCAATGTAACATTATAACAATAGGACTTACCCCCACAGATCCAAACATTCTCTTCCTAATTCCATAGCTCTGAAAGAAACGTTTGGGCAAGAATATGAATGCAATACAAAACTAATTTTTCATTTATAGTTTATTTTCTAATCATATTAATCAATTATCACAAAGGTTGATGAACCTCAATCAAATTACTTGACATCTAAGTGTTGTAAAGTAAATAAGGAATCACTTAAGCTGAAATCAATAACATCTTGATAACTCAGTACTTTGGCACAGTCATTAACATAGACCTAGTTTTATATTCAACCTTTACAGGAATATAGAAGCTTATCTAACTTGGAAAGCTTAAAAAAATACAGACAGTCATAGCCTAAAAAAAATGAAAATCGGTAAGAAAGATTTACATGGGCCTTTTATAACATGTTCAAGAGGATCATACCTTCCTGTGACCCACAAAAATATATATCCATCATCTTGTAAAGCTGGGACAGGTAACTTTCTCATCTCATCATCCTGCATGGTTCCGTAGGGTAACTCCATATGGATATCCCAAGGTGGATCAGCCATGATTACTGCACATTTACCCAGCACTGACATGTCAAATACTCGAAGATCACATTGGATCCACTGAAAAACATAACAATATGGTGACTCTAACAAAACAATAACACATTGAGAAGCACAGTTATTCAAAATCATATCTGCTACTTAACTAATAACTACTGTACTTTCTATCATAAAATTAAATTATCTGAGTAACCTCCCCTCATAAATCATGATCATCAAAATTTTGGTCTAACAAAAATGACCAAATTGTACAAAATCTCTTTAACGGTAGTCAAATCAGAGAAATATAATACAAGAGATTTGAAACTAGACATGAATTAATGATTGAGATAGATTTATGTATATTACCTGAGGTGGAAACATTTGGACGTCAGTATTTTCTACTTTCTTTGTGACAGACAATTCTTTAGTAAGTCCTAACTTAGCTTGGTATTCAACTTCATAATGTACATACTGAAAAATAAGAGACTAAAGAGTTATACTACTTTGTTGCTACTTACTTATTAAATGTAAATTATCAGTCTCAAATATAAGATGCATATTCAGTACAAGAACAAATAAACCATCAAGTAAAGTAATATTTAAGGTATTAGATGTATATGGCTTTCTACATTATCTTATTTGTTCATTTTCCAAAATATTGATCAAAGCAGAAATTAACTGTATGCTATTTGTCTCATCTGCAATGGATATCACAGGAATTAGACAGATGTAGGGCATACTGCAATTATCTTTAGATTTTATATTCTTTTCCTCTATTGCAATCACTTTTTAAAACCATAGAGACATATTTACAATTGCAACCTATCTTTACTTTTTAGAAATATTGTTTGGTAGCCTGAATCTGAACAATTATCAATATCTATATCTTACTTGATTTCAAACTATTTCATCTTTTCTTTAAATAATTTAGTGTATTGTGCTACCTCTTTCAAATGAAAAGCAGAATTTGAAGGCTATTAATCCAATGATCCTTTTTAGTTACAATACCTTGCATGTGTCCATATGGAAACAAGTGTTAAGGAAGGAACAATCACCAAGGGATTCTGAAATACAAAGGAATAATATATTGAAAATCAAATTAAAACAATAAACATCTTATGCCCAATCTAGATCTATAAGTCATTAAAATATTTTTTATTTATATTTGGCAAAATATGTTTTTTTCTAGAAAAGTTGAATGAGGAGAAACTTATCAAATTCTATATATGTGCCTGTCCAAAGTCAGGAAACGGTAATTCAGCAGTTGCTGTTTTTTTTTACCTTACATCATATTTAGGAGATAACTGTATTGTATTTTAAGCTCAGACGGCATCAATTGGTGATTTGATGGTTGCAAATTAAGTTTACTGGTGACACGTTAGCGGAGTCAGTAAACAGGTATTTCCAACCATCAAATCACCAATTGATCCTTTGGAGCTTAAAAAACAATATTGTTATCACCATTCTAATGAAACACAAGAGTGCACACGCTGAAATGTCTCGCCTTCTATAATAATCATTGATATTATGTTGATAGTCCTAAGTATAAAGCTAAGCTTTATTACAACTGTCACATAAGCTTAACATTAACCAAGATAACTAAACAAAGACCAATGAACCTTGAAAATGAGGTCAAGGTCAGATGAACCAGGCAGACATGTACATCTAACAATGCTTCTATACAACATACATAGTTGACACATTACTTATAGTTTAAGAAAAATAGACCAAAACACAAAAACTAAACACTGTGCAATGAACCGTGAAAATGAGGTCGCGGTCAAATAAAACCTGCGTGACTGACATAAAGATCATAAAATATTTCCATACACCAAATATAGTTGACCTATGGCATATAGTATTAGATAAAAAGACCAAAACTCAAAAACTTAACTTTGACCACTGAACCATGAAAATGAGGTGAAGGTCACATGACATCTGCCCGCTAGACATGTACACTTCACAATCATTCCATACAACAAATATAGTAGACCTATTGCATATAGTATGAGAAAAACAGACCAAAACACAAAAATTTAACTATAACCACTGAACCATGAAAATGAGGTCAAGGTCAGATGACACCTGCCAGTTGGACATGTACACCTTACAGTCCTTCCATATACTGAATATACTAGCCATATTGCTTATAGTATCTGAGATATGGACTTGACCACCAAAACTTAACCTTGTTCACTGATCCATGAAATGAGGTCGAGGGCAAGTGAAAACTGTCTGACAGACATGAGGACCTTGCAAGGTACGCACATATCAAATATAGTTATCCTATTACTTATAATAAGAGAGAATTCAACATTACAAAAAATTTGAACTTTTTTTTCAAGTGGTCACTGAACCATGAAAATGAGGTCAAGGACATTGGACATGTGACTGACGGAAACTTCGTAACATGAAGCATCTATATACAAAGTATGAAGCATCCAGGTCTTCCACCTTCTAAAATATAAAGCTTTAAAGAAGTGAGCTAACGCCGCCGCCGTAGCCGCCGTAGCCGCCGCCGCCGCCGGATCACTATCCCTATGTCGAGCTTTCTGCAACAAAAGTTGCAGGCTCGACAATACAGAAAACACTGTCAAATCATACATTTAACATCTGTCATACATTGTCTGCGCTTGCACATATCTTTCATAGCATCAATTCCGAATTGATGTCATGAAAATTGGTGACTTTATCCAATCAAAATAAACATTATAAACAGTGTTGCATTAGACTTGTATTTCTTTGTTGTTTTGTATACAAATCAGGTAATTAGTTTTCTGTTAAATTTGAATTGTTTCACATTTTATTTTATTGCTTGCTTTTGGTATGGGTTTTGCTTATTGATGAAGAACACAAGCTGCCTTATAGGTTGCATTTCTGTAAATATTGACAATGCAATTTCCCATAGGAACTCCTTTTACGGCTAAAACTGTACTACTTTTACTATGAAATTTTGAAAAAAATCTTATCCTAGAATTGAAAGTTCATATGCACTACAATTTTTTTCAAAGGACAAAATATAGGGCTGTGCGGCATATTTTTGACGTTTATATGCCCTGAACTTTTCAGAGTTTAAACTAACACTAATTTTCTTAACTACCCCTACCTCGAATGAAGGGTTACCACAAAATTTCAGTGTAAACAATATGCACATGTATATTTACTGGTAATATTCCAAAGTTATGTCTCTATGAGATGGAACACAGAGAGCATAACTGGGAACCAGTATGTAAACAAAATTAATTTTCTATGAATATTCTGAATCTCCCCAAAAGAGGCGTGTTTTGAGAAACAGCTGTATTTACAAAGTGCAACCTATAGTTGCTAACATCTACATCATTTGGACTCTGGTGGATAGTTGTCTCATTGATATACATACCACATCTCCTTATTTTACATTTACATTAGCATAAAAACAATTACTACTATTTACCATCTGTATGTTTGTTGATGATTTTTCTAAAATGAAGTCTTTTACACGGCTTTGATGATTCCTTTAATCGTGAACATTCTTCTCTGGTACCAAACTGACAAAATTCCTTCAGCTGGGCACCTGTTGGAAAAAACATTAACTTACTAATTCATATTCAATAAAGTTTTATCTCAAAAAGAATAATAAAGATGTCACTCATTTCAATAAACAGATGTTTACCTTCTATTTCTACAACAATTTCTCAACAGTTCAATTTTAATCTTTATAAGGATTATAATATTTCTGTCTCAAGTAGAGAAATACACTTATTGCTGTGCTGGAATCTATATGTCACAAATTACATAATCGATCTCAAATAGTTTTTAGACATAAATTTTTTAAATCAGTTACAAACCGATTTTTTCTGGGGGTTATTCCAGAAAAAAATGTATGGGGGGGTTGGAAGGCACATTATATTAATAATACATGGGTGATGGGTATCAGAGCAACTTTTCACACTATAATGCATTATAAGTCTCAATAACAATTGTCTGGGTGGCGGGTGCTGACAAAAAGTGCCTTCCAAGTTTCCAACCCCCCCATACAAGTTTTTCTGGAATAGCCCTGGTATCTTTTACACTGATATAACAATACACTATTATTCAGTGACTGCTTACAACAAGTGTTGCAGGTGTGAAATTATTTGACCAAAACATATGTCAAAAAAATTGCAGATTACGGTACATGAAATATTGAGGAAATATAAGGACAGAACCAATATAATGATAACTTACATGAAATATTGAGGAAATATAAGGACAGAACCAATATAATGATAACTTACCTCCTTGAGATTTACCAATATAATGATAACTTACCTCCTTGAGATTTACCAATATAATGATAACTTACCTCCTTGAGATTTACCAATATAATGATAACTTACCTCCTTGAGATTTACCAATATAATGATAACTTACCTCCTTGAGACTTGAACCTCTGAGTAAGGAACTGTTCCTGAAATACAAAATACTCCTTTATTATTAGGCTTCACAAATGTTTTTAATATCATATTCTGAACATAACTTTGCTATCAGAAACTATTTTTTGTCCCAAGTATATATACACAGTAATAAATCATCTGATTCTAGCTTCACTATTGCTATATATAATCATTTGTTAACTAATAAAACTGATTTTGAGTATCCTTAACATTTATATTTAAAAAAAAAACCAAACAATTTCATGTGATGGAAGTTATACCTTTGCTGTGGGTTTATCCAACAATTCTAATATTTCTTCATTTAACTTCTTATTTTCCTTCTCCTTGGCTGATTCCATGGACAAAAGGCTCTGGAAAACATAACACAAACATAAATTCACATTCATACTGTAAATTATTATACTTTGTACATATTTTCCAGAATGAACTCCCCACAAATGCTGTGTTCCATCACAAAGCTCCCCCCCCCCCCCCCCCCCCCCCCCGACTAAAATTTACTTCCCAGTACTCAATATCAAACATCAGGCTTCACATACTTTTTTCTTTTCTCTTTTCCATTGTTTTCCCTTCTCCATCCAGTGTCTGATATGCATCATTGATTACACAATAACTTTTCATATTGATGTAATATTCACAAACAAGATAGACAGTGGCGGATCCAGAAATTTTTTGAAGGAGGGGGGGGGGGGACTGACTGCCTAAGAGGGAACCCACTCTCATCATGCTTTAGCGATTCCCTATACAATCAACCAAATTTTTCCCACAAAAAAGGGGTAGCCTGAAAAAGCCTCTAAATCAGCCTCTGATAGATTCACACCTCAAACAAAACATCCAAACAAAAGTGTTGTGAAAAGTCATATTGCACCAAAATATTATTTCTATCATCAACTGTAGTAAAGAAAGATTGCAAATTGGCTAGTTTTACAGATATTCAATTTCTATTGATGCAAAGTACAGTATTCTGTTCTAATGAATGAACATAAAATGCTAGAGATGACTGAGATAGTTTTAATGAAATGTTATAGACAACATACCTCAATGCTAGAGATGACTGAGGCAGTTTTAATGAAATGTTATAGACAACATACCTCAATGCTAGAGATGACTGAGATAGTTTTAATGAAATGTTATAGACAACATACCTCAATGCTAGAGATGACTGAGATAGTTTTAATGAAATGTTATAGACAACATACCTCAATGCTAGAGATGACTGAGATAGTTTTAATGAAATGTTATAGACAACATACCTCAATGCTAGAGATGACTGAGGCAGTTTTAATGAAATGTTATAGACAACATACCTCAATGCTAGAGATGACTGAGATAGTTTTAATGAAATGTTATAGACAACATACCTCAATGCTAGAGATGACTGAGGCAGTTTTAATGAAATGTTATAGACAACATACCTCAATGCTAGAGATGACTGAGATAGTTTTAATGAAATGTTATAGACAACATACCTCAATGCTAGAGATGACTGAGGCAGTTTTTATGAAATGTTATAGACAACATACCTCAATGCTAGAGATGACTGAGGCAGTTTTTATGAAATGTTATAGACAACATACCTCAATGCTAGAGATGACTGAGGCAGTTTTTATGAAATGTTATAGACAACATACCTCAATGCTAGAGATGACTGAGGCAGTTTTTATGAAATGTTATAGACAACATACCTCAATGCTAGAGATGACTAAGATAGTTTTAATGAAATGTTATAGACAACATACCTCAATGCTAGAGATGACTGAGATAGTTTTAATGAAATGTTATAGACAACATACCTCAATGCTAGAGATGACTGAGGCAGTTTTAATGAAATGTTATAGACAACATACCTCAATGCTAGAGATGACTGAGATAGTTTTAATGAAATGTTATAGACAACATACCTCAATGCTAGAGATGACTGAGATAGTTTTAATGAAATGTTATAGACAACATACCTCAATGCTAGAGATGACTGAGGCAGTTTTTATGAAATGTTATAGACAACATACCTCAATGCTAGAGATGACTGAGGCAGTTTTTATGAAATGTTATATACAACATACCTCAATGCTAGAGATGACTGAGGCAGTTTTAATGAAATGTTATAGACAACATACCTCAATGCTAGAGATGACTGAGGCAGTTTTTATGAAATGTTATATACAACATACCTCAATGCTAGAGATGACTGAGGCAGTTTTTATGAAATGTTATAGACAACATACCTCAATGCTAGAGATGACTGAGGCAGTTTTAATGAAATGTTATAGACAACATACCTCAATGCTAGAGATGACTGAGGCAGTTTTAATGAAATGTTATAGACAACATACCTCAATGCTAGAGATGACTGAGGCAGTTTTAATGAAATGTTATAGACAACATACCTCAATGCTAGAGATGACTGAGATAGTTTTAATGAAATGTTATAGACAACATACCTCAATGCTAGAGATGACTGAGATAGTTTTAATGAAATGTTATAGACAACATACCTCAATGCTAGAGATGACTGAGATAGTTTTTATGAAATGTTATAGACAACATACCTCAATGCTAGAGATGACTGAGGCAGTTTTAATGAAATGTTATAGACAACATACCTCAATGCTAGAGATGACTGAGATAGTTTTAATGAAATGTTATAGACAACATACCTCAATGCTAGAGATGACTGAGGCAGTTTTAATGAAATGTTATAGACAACATACCTCAATGCTAGAGATGACTGAGATAGTTTTAATGAAATGTTATAGACAACATACCTCAATGCTAGAGATGACTGAGGCAGTTTTTATGAAATGTTATAGACAACATACCTCAATGCTAGAGATGACTGAGGCAGTTTTTATGAAATGTTACAGACAACATACCTCAATGCTAGAGATGACTGAGGCAGTTTTTATGAAATGTTATAGACAACATACCTCAATGCTAGAGATGACTGAGGCAGTTTTTATGAAATGTTATAGACAACATACCTCAATGCTAGAGATGACTAAGATAGTTTTAATGAAATGTTATAGACAACATACCTCAATGCTAGAGATGACTGAGATAGTTTTAATGAAATGTTATAGACAACATACCTCAATGCTAGAGATGACTGAGGCAGTTTTAATGAAATGTTATAGACAACATACCTCAATGCTAGAGATGACTGAGATAGTTTTAATGAAATGTTATAGACAACATACCTCAATGCTAGAGATGACTGAGATAGTTTTAATGAAATGTTATAGACAACATACCTCAATGCTAGAGATGACTGAGGCAGTTTTTATGAAATGTTATAGACAACATACCTCAATGCTAGAGATGACTGAGGCAGTTTTTATGAAATGTTATATACAACATACCTCAATGCTAGAGATGACTGAGGCAGTTTTAATGAAATGTTATAGACAACATACCTCAATGCTAGAGATGACTGAGGCAGTTTTTATGAAATGTTATATACAACATACCTCAATGCTAGAGATGACTGAGGCAGTTTTTATGAAATGTTATAGACAACATACCTCAATGCTAGAGATGACTGAGGCAGTTTTAATGAAATGTTATAGACAACATACCTCAATGCTAGAGATGCCTGAGGCAGTTTTAATGAAATGTTATAGACAACATACCTCAATGCTAGAGATGACTGAGGCAGTTTTTATGAAATGTTATAGACAACATACCTCAATGCTAGAGATGACTGAGGCAGTTTTAATGAAATGTTATAGACAACATACCTCAATGCTAGAGATGACTGAGGCAGTTTTTATGAAATGTTATAGACAACATACCTCAATGCTAGAGATGACTGAGGCAGTTTTAATGAAATGTTATAGACAACATACCTCAATGCTAGAGATGACTGAGATAGTTTTAATGAAATGTTATAGACAACATACCTCAATGCTAGAGATGACTGAGATAGTTTTAATGAAATGTTATAGACAACATACCTCAATGCTAGAGATGACTGAGGCAGTTTTTATGAAATGTTATAGACAACATACCTCAATGCTAGAGATGACTGAGGCAGTTTTAATGAAATGTTATATACAACATACCTCAATGCTAGAGATGACTGAGGCAGTTTTTATGAAATGTTATAGACAACATACCTCAATGCTAGAGATGACTGAGGCAGTTTTAATGAAATGTTATAGACAACATACCTCAATGCTAGAGATGACTGAGGCAGTTTTTATGAAATGTTATAGACAACATACCTCAATGCTAGAGATGACTGAGGCAGTTTTAATGAAATGTTATAGACAACATACCTCAATGCTAGAGATGACTGAGATAGTTTTAATGAAATGTTATAGACAACATACCTCAATGCTAGAGATGACTGAGATAGTTTTAATGAAATGTTATAGACAACATACCTCAATGCTAGAGATGACTGAGGCAGTTTTAATGAAATGTTATAGACAACATACCTCAATGCTAGAGATGACTGAGATAGTTTTTATGAAATGTTATAGACAACATACCTCAATGCTAGAGATGACTGAGATAGTTTTAATGAAATGTTATAGACAACATACCTCAATGCTAGAGATGACTGAGGCAGTTTTTATGAAATGTTATAGACAACATACCTCAATGCTAGAGATGACTGAGATAGTTTTAATGAAATGTTATAGACAACATACCTCAATGCTAGAGATGACTGAGATAGTTTTAATGAAATGTTATAGACAACATACCTCAATGCTAGAGATGACTGAGGCAGTTTTAATGAAATGTTATAGACAACATACCTCAATGCTAGAGATGACTGAGATAGTTTTTATGAAATGTTATAGACAACATACCTCAATGCTAGAGATGACTGAGATAGTTTTAATGAAATGTTATAGACAACATACCTCAATGCTAGAGATGACTGAGGCAGTTTTTATGAAATGTTATAGACAACATACCTCAATGCTAGAGATGACTGAGATAGTTTTAATGAAATGTTATAGACAACATACCTCAATGCTAGAGATGACTGAGGCAGTTTTTATGAAATGTTATAGACAACATACCTCAATGCTAGAGATGACTGAGATAGTTTTAATGAAATGTTATAGACAACATACCTCAATGCTAGAGATGACTGAGGCAGTTTTTTATGAAATGTTATAGACAACATACCTCAATGCTAGAGATGACTGAGGCAGTTTTTATGAAATGTTATAGACAACATACCTCAATGCTAGAGATGACTGAGGCAGTTTTAATGAAATGTTATAGACAACATACCTCAATGCTAGAGATGACTGAGGCAGTTTTAATGAAATGTTATAGACAACATACCTCAATGCTAGAGATGACTGAGGCAGTTTTTATGAAATGTTATATACAACATACCTCAATGCTAGAGATGACTGAGGCAGTTTTAATGAAATGTTATAGACAACATACCCCAATGCTAGAGATGACTGAGATAGTTTTAATGAAATGTTATAGACAACATACCTCAATGCTAGAGATGACTGAGGCAGTTTTAATGAAATGTTATAGACAACATACCTCAATGCTAGAGATGACTGAGGCAGTTTTTATGAAATGTTATAGACAACATACCTCAATGCTAGAGATGACTGAGGCAGTTTTAATGAAATGTTATAGACAACATACCTCAATGCTAGAGATGACTGAGGCAGTTTTAATGAAATGTTATAGACAACATACCTCAATGCTAGAGATGACTGAGGCAGTTTTAATGAAATGTTATAGACAACATACCTCAATGCTAGAGATGACTGAGGCAGTTTTTATGAAATGTTATAGACAACATACCTCAATGCTAGAGATGACTGAGGCAGTTTTTATGAAATGTTATAGACAACATACCTCAATGCTAGAGATGACTGAGGCAGTTTTTATGAAATGTTATAGACAACATACCTCAATGCTAGAGATGACTGAGATAGTTTTAATGAAATGTTATAGACAACATACCTCAATGCTAGAGATGACTGAGGCAGTTTTTATGAAATGTTATATACAACATACCTCAATGCTAGAGATGACTGAGATAGTTTTAATGAAATGTTATAGACAACATACCTCAATGCTAGAGATGACTGAGGCAGTTTTTATGAAATGTTATAGACAACATACCTCAATGCTAGAGATGACTGAGATAGTTTTAATGAAATGTTATAGACAACATACCTCAATGCTAGAGATGACTGAGGCGTTTTTATGAAATGTTATAGACAACATACCTCAATGCTAGAGATGACTGAGGCAGTTTTAATGAAATGTTATAGACAACATACCTCAATGCTAGAGATGACTGAGGCAGTTTTAATGAAATGTTATAGACAACATACCTCAATGCTAGAGATGACTGAGGCAGTTTTAATGAAATGTTATAGACAACATACCTCAATGCTAGAGATGACTGAGGCAGTTTTTATGAAATGTTATAGACAACATGCCTCAATGCTAGAGATGACTGAGATAGTTTTAATGAAATGTTATAGACAACATACCTCAATGCTAGAGATGACTGAGGCAGTTTTAATGAAATGTTATAGACAACATACCTCAATGCTAGAGATGACTGAGATAGTTTTAATGAAATGTTATAGACAACATACCTCAATGCTAGAGATGACTGAGGCAGTTTTTATGAAATGTTATAGACAACATACCTCAATGCTAGAGATGACTGAGGCAGTTTTTATGAAATGTTATATACAACATACCTCAATGCTAGAGATGACTGAGATAGTTTTAATGAAATGTTATAGACAACATACCTCAATGCTAGAGATGACTGAGACAGTTTTTATGAAATGTTATATACAACATACCTCAATGCTAGAGATGACTGAGATAGTTTTAATGAAATGTTATAGACAACATACCTCAATGCTAGAGATGACTGAGATAGTTTTAATGAAATGTTATAGACAACATACCTCAATGCTAGAGATGACTGAGGCAGTTTTAATGAAATGTTATAGACAACATACCTCAATGCTAGAGATGACTGAGATAGTTTTTATGAAATGTTATAGACAACATACCTCAATGCTAGAGATGACTGAGATAGTTTTAATGAAATGTTATAGACAACATACCTCAATGCTAGAGATGACTGAGGCAGTTTTTATGAAATGTTATAGACAACATACCTCAATGCTAGAGATGACTGAGATAGTTTTAATGAAATGTTATAGACAACATACCTCAATGCTAGAGATGACTGAGGCAGTTTTTATGAAATGTTATAGACAACATACCTCAATGCTAGAGATGACTGAGGCAGTTTTTATGAAATGTTATAGACAACATACCTCAATGCTAGAGATGACTGAGGCAGTTTTAATGAAATGTTATAGACAACATACCTCAATGCTAGAGATGACTGAGGCAGTTTTAATGAAATGTTATAGACAACATACCTCAATGCTAGAGATGACTGAGGCAGTTTTTATGAAATGTTATAGACAACATACCTCAATGCTAGAGATGACTGAGATAGTTTTAATGAAATGTTATAGACAACATACCTCAATGCTAGAGATGACTGAGATAGTTTTAATGAAATGTTATAGACAACATACCTCAATGCTAGAGATGACTGAGGCAGTTTTAATGAAATGTTATAGACAACATACCTCAATGCTAGAGATGACTGAGGCAGTTTTTATGAAATGTTATAGACAACATACCTCAATGCTAGAGATGACTGAGGCAGTTTTAATGAAATGTTATAGACAACATACCTCAATGCTAGAGATGACTGAGGCAGTTTTAATGAAATGTTATAGACAACATACCTCAATGCTAGAGATGACTGAGGCAGTTTTAATGAAATGTTATAGACAACATACCTCAATGCTAGAGATGACTGAGGCAGTTTTTATGAAATGTTATAGACAACATACCTCAATGCTAGAGATGACTGAGGCAGTTTTTATGAAATGTTATAGACAACATACCTCAATGCTAGAGATGACTGAGGCAGTTTTTATGAAATGTTATAGACAACATACCTCAATGCTAGAGATGACTGAGATAGTTTTAATGAAATGTTATAGACAACATACCTCAATGCTAGAGATGACTGAGGCAGTTTTTATGAAATGTTATATACAACATACCTCAATGCTAGAGATGACTGAGATAGTTTTAATGAAATGTTATAGACAACATACCTCAATGCTAGAGATGACTGAGGCAGTTTTTATGAAATGTTATAGACAACATACCTCAATGCTAGAGATGACTGAGATAGTTTTAATGAAATGTTATAGACAACATACCTCAATGCTAGAGATGACTGAGGCAGTTTTAATGAAATGTTATAGACAACATACCTCAATGATAGAGATGACTGAGGCAGTTTTTATGAAATGTTATAGACAACATACCTCAATGCTAGAGATGACTGAGATAGTTTTAATGAAATGTTATAGACAACATACCTCAATGCTAGAGATGACTGAGGCAGTTTTTATGAAATGTTATATACAACATACCTCAATGCTAGAGATGACTGAGATAGTTTTAATGAAATGTTATAGACAACATACCTCAATGCTAGAGATGACTGAGGCAGTTTTTATGAAATGTTATAGACAACATACCTCAATGCTAGAGATGACTGAGATAGTTTTAATGAAATGTTATAGACAACATACCTCAATGCGAGAGATGACTGAGATAGTTTTAATGAAATGTTATAGACAACATACCTCAATGCTAGAGATGACTGAGGCAGTTTTAATGAAATGTTATAGACAACATACCTCAATGCTAGAGATGACTGAGGCAGTTTTTATGAAATGTTATAGACAACATACCTCAATGCTAGAGATGACTGAGGCAGTTTTAATGAAATGTTATAGACAACATACCTCAATGCTAGAGATGACTGAGGCAGTTTTTATGAAATGTTATAGACAACATACCTCAATGCTAGAGATGACTGAGGCAGTTTTTATGAAATGTTATATACAACATACCTCAATGCTAGAGATGACTGAGATAGTTTTAATGAAATGTTATAGACAACATACCTCAATGCTAGAGATGACTGAGGCAGTTTTTATGAAATGTTATAGACAACATACCTCAATGCTAGAGATGACTGAGGCAGTTTTTATGAAATGTTATATACAACATACCTCAATGCTAGAGATGACTGAGATAGTTTTAATGAAATGTTATAGACAACATACCTCAATGCTAGAGATGACTGAGGCAGTTTTTATGAAATGTTATATACAACATACCTCAATGCTAGAGATGACTGAGGCAGTTTTTATGAAATGTTATATACAACATACCTCAATGCTAGAGATGACTGAGATAGTTTTAATGAAATGTTATAGACAACATACCTCAATGCTAGAGATGACTGAGGCAGTTTTTATGAAATGTTATATACAACATACCTCAATGCTAGAGATGACTGAGATAGTTTTTATGACATGTTATAGACAACATACCTCAATGCTGTTGTCTTTAACTTTAGATTGTTTTACCCCTGGTTCTTCAGAACTGCTATCTCTGGAACAAATCAAATTATATCAATCACAAAACAAATTAAAAGTACAAAAGCAACAATTAATCTATCAATTATATTAAAAGAACATACAATATTCATGTAATTTTGCTTGCCCTTGGATAGACCTTACAGTTAAGATAAAGCTATTATATAAGCTAGTTATGAGATAAAGATTTTCTACAGAATACCAAATTGAAGACAAAAAAGTAGAACAACCAATATTGCTCTGTGTTGAAGGCCAAACCTTGAATTACAGTTGCAAATCTCAACAAATTTGGTCTTTTGTGGACGATTGTCTCATTGAAAATCATACAAATTCTGATTTTTAGAGGATTTTGTAAATTGACAATATTTTGAACAAACTAATTTCAATACCTTACAGCTATTTAAACAGCTCTAATGAAACTTTAACATTTTTATGTCTTTAAATAAAATGTGACTTTCCTAAAGATCTAAGTGGTGTTGTATATATATTATGTCTCATGATACATACCCTTCATGTTTCCGTTTCTTAGATACTTTGTCATCGCTTTCTTTTGTCAAGGCAGATAACTAAAATAAAACAGAATTATAAAAATACTGTGAAATTGAGAAATATGTAGTAGCTTCAAATTTTCAGTAAAACAGTTCAATGTAAAGAAACCTTGACTAATTACGAATTTAAAGAATTGAAGAATAAAGTACTGCTATTCCTATTTTAATGCAACACTCATGTTTAAAATTAAGCATTTGAATATCCATGAAATGTAAACTGTCAATGACTCTTATGGAATTGATGGAAATATCATCCAATCAAAACTTACAGTGATGGTTATTTTCTTATATGCAATGAAATGTTATGTGAATTTTTTTCTATACTACTGGACAGGTTAAAACTTTACTCTTGCCAAGTATTTTTTTATTTGAAACAAAGATAAATTCTACACATTTTTTTGAAAAGTGCAAATGTAGCAAAGACTTATAGGGGAAAATCAATGGTGGTATTACACCTCAACATGAAGAACCACAATCAAAAATTTACCATTTACATGTATTCTGCCTACCTTTTGTTATAGAGACATTAAGACAGACCTTATATATATAGCCATGCCATTGACAGTAAATTGAGACCTAACATAGAATAAACAATATTTCATTTGAAAATATTAACGTATACATTACAATATGACAGTTTTATTAGGATTTGAAAACAAGAGAATTTCCACTTTTACAAATTCCTCCCCTAACTTGATATTGTTCTTAAATAATGTAATTTTGCTATCTTTCATAATTTATACAATAAGACAGACCTTAGTTATATCCATACTATTGACAGTAATTTTGCCTTGTTCATCTTCTAAACTGTCATCTTTTACTGTTATACTGAAAGAAAAATATTACATCATTAAAATATTTAAATTTCTTTACACCTTACAATGTATCCCTATTCCCTCCTGAACCTAAAATCTGTGCCGCTTGAACTATTTACATCATACAACATTCACTTTTCCATTGTGGCATCAAATATTTTGTATTATGATGCCACCATTTTACAGGAACCTGTGTGATGTCCAGTAATGGCAGACAATTAGCGATAAGGTGTATTCATATACCTTAAAATTGGATATTTTATTTGGATAATGGTTTGATGGATTGATCGCTGCTTAACATTCAGAGGTGAAAATTGTCATTATAATACCCTGCCTTGCACTACACTGACAGGTTGCGATAGATTCTTAACAGGCTAAGACATAAGGTTATAGTCAACAAGAGAACATGCCATCCTGCACTTACTACATGAACAAATTGTCCTGACTCCATGTCAACTAGTCTTGCTCTGATTACAAAATGTCTACACATTTCAATCCCTTATGACCATGGTGACATATTGAAATGTACCATTAAAGCATATGGATTTTATTTTCTCCTGGTTTTGGAAATCTACATTAATTAACTGCAGAGATAAACAAATTTTTATTTTGGTGTCGCTGCATTGCTATAGTACTAGTATTGGCATATAACTCATATCTTATACATGTATATTTCTTTCATCATGTTCATATTTATTTCACCTACTTTATCAGCTGTTGTCCTGCAAATTTCTTCAGTAATTCTTCCACAACATCAAGTTTAACAGTCTGTTTGAGTATTTTAGATGAATGTTCTGCTATAACATTAGAACTACAGGGTATGTCTAGATCTATGTCACAGAGGGCCAACATGACTTTCTTCTCTAGAACAGGGTCTATCTTTGTAGGTTCAGCAGCCGGTGTGGACTTTACTGGACTGGAAGAAGTAGATGGTATTGCTTTAACAGGACTGGCTGATTCTGATTGGCTCTTTGTATCTGAAAAATAAAGTTCATGATTTGAGGCAAAATTTATTTAAAAGTTCTTGTACAAAATTTTTATTTAAATTCAAATTCAAACCAGATGCTCCGCAGGGTGCAGCTTTATACGACCGCAGAGGTTGAACCCTGAACGGTTGGGGCAAGTATGGACACAACATTCAAGCTGGATTCAGCTCTAAATTTGGATTGTGATTAAATAGTTGACACAGCATAGGTTTCTGACACAGAATGAATGAACTTAAAATATTTTTTTTGCCTTTGAGTTATTCACTATGCTGTTGAATATTAATCCTCTCAAAAAATTGTTTGAAGAAATTTTCTTTTTATTTATGAAATCTGAAATGAGAAAAATTTAACCCCCCCCCCCCCATTTTTTTTTCACATCCCCTTTTACCTTTTTCCAAAACTGATCTCAATTCAAATTTCTAATGGAGTTTGCAACAATAACTACTCATTTAAATACATCATAAAATATTAAAATATAAAATAAAGTGCTTGTTGTCACTGAATGGTAAAGATTGTTTTAATTTATCAGTCGGTAGTAAAAGTGAATATGCATTGTATAAAGTATAAAACAATGATTTAAGTTGATTCAACTACTATTCTGGACAAAGAAAGATAACTCCAATTGAAAATTTCTTGCTATTGCACAATATTGTGCAATTAGATATTTCTTGCTATTGCGCAATACTGTGCTATTAAAAATATTTTCTATTGCACAATACTGTGCAATTGAAGATTTCTTGCTATTGCACAATACTGTGCAATTGAAAATTTCTTGCTATTGCACAATACTGTGCAATTGAAGATTTCTTGCTATTGCTGAATACTGTGCAATTGAAAATTTCTTGCTATTGCACAATACTTAATATAATAATTTTGGATCCTGATTTGAACCAACTTGAAAACTGGGCCCATAATAAAAAATCTAAGTACATGTTTAGATTTAGCATATCAAAAAAGCCCAAGAATTCAATTTTTGTTAAAATCAAACTTTTGGACCCTTTGGACTTTAATGTAGACCAATTTGAAAACGGGAACAAAAATTAAGAATCTACATACACAGTTAGATTTGGCATATCAAAGAACCCCAATTATTCAATTTTTGATGAAATCAAACAAAGTTTAATTTTGGACCCCGATTTGGACCAACTTGAAAACTGGGCTAATAATAAAAAATCTAAGTACATTTTTAGATTTAGCATATCAAAGAACCCCAAGGATTAAATTTTTGTTAAAATCAAACTAAGTTTAATTTTGGACCCTTTGGACCTTAATGTAGACCAATTTGAAAATGGGACCAAAAATTAAGAATCTACATACACAGTTAGATTCGGCATATCAAAGAACCCCAATTATTCAATTTTTGATGAAATCAAACAAAGTTCAATTTTGGACCCTTTGGGCCCCTTATTCCTAAACTGTTGGGACCAAAACTCCCAAAATCAAACCCAACCTTCCTTTTTTGGTCATAAACCTTGTGTTTAAATTTCATAGATTTCTATTTACTTATACTAAAGTTATTGTGCGAAAACCAAGAAAATGCTTATTTGGGCCCTTTTTGGCCCCTAATTCCTAAAATATTGGGACCAAAACTCCCAAAATCAATCCCAACCTTCCTTTTGTGGTCATAAACCTTGTGTTAAAATTTCATAGATTTCTATTCACTTTTACTAAAGTTAGAGTGCGAAAACTAAAAGTATCTGGACGACAGCGACAACGCCAACGTGATACCAATATACGACCAAAAAATTTTCAATTTTTGTGGTCGTATAAAAAATGTATTGGTGTAAATTCCACAACAGGAATGATATCAAAATACATATACAAGATTAAATAAATGGGGAATATTTTGTCCATGGGACACTGATTGCTTGAATATCATATAAAGTTATAAAGGGACAAAACTGAAGAACAGTTTTATAAGTGATGCTACCCAAATTTCCTCATGATCTGAGTTTTGTGGTAATAAGTATTGTGTATAAGTTTCATAACATTTGGTTGAAGCAAACTTTATTTAAGAGAACGGAAACAAAAAATTTAGCAACTTTTCAATTTGTAAAGAGACAGAATTCGAAGTCCGTTAGCACCCTACATGTTCGTGCCCAATTTTTATTCGAATTTCAGTTGAATTATTAGATTGTATAAAAAATTATATATACCAAATAATTTTATTTTCTTGAATAAAATTTGAGGAATTATAATATGGATTTTTTTTTTTATTATTAATTTGATGATTAATTATTTTAAAAATGTTAATTATGTATGATTAGTGCTAATTGGTATTTATAACAGCTAAATTTGATAATATTATTGAGTGTTTAAAAATAATGATTGTTGATTTAACTTGCTTTGATGTAAATACTGCATGTATTTATCTTAGTATGAGTGAGTAAAACTTTGAAGATCACGAGAGATAATTGTTTTTAATAGCTTGGCTCCTAAATTTGATCTCTTTTACAAAAAAAAATATTTATAGCAATACACTAACAAAATATGATTAAGATTTTATCAACACATAAAAAACATTGTCAGAATATTTCACTTTACTTAGAAACAATGAACAAAACATATTTATGTAGAGCAATACATAAAGATTTATTCAACACGTCAAAAAAACGTTATCAGAACCTCACTATATGTAGAAACAATGAAAAAAATATTGATAAATAGCAATACACTTCATGCACTTTAATACCCAAACTCGATTCCAAATTGTATAACACAATACCAATAAAAATTGGTCTCCAACGTGTAGGGTGTGAACGGACTTTGAGAGCGAAAGTGTAGGGTGCGAAAGTGAAAGGGCGCGAACGTGAATGGGCGCCAACGTGAATGGGCGCGAAGGTGATTACTCGCGAACAGACCCAGATTCATGAGACCTCCAGTAAAAATAGCAATAAGATCAACATTAACGACAATGGAAAAAAAATATATGGGTCAGCTATTTTGTGTGCTAATTTTCAGTTGCAAAATGGACAATTTCAATGAGAAACAGATAATGGTGTTTCACCTTCACTGCTTATTGTTGGTGAGATGCTAGACTTGGTGATTTCGGCTGCAATTTCCTCTCTTTCTTTTCGTCTCTGGAGCATTTTAGCTCTCAGGCTACTCTGTTTGCTTTTGATAGCTTGGATATCGCTCCATGCATCTGAATCTGACATGGTGGTGTCTTAAATCAGGTTCGTAAATAGGTAAATAGTTCGATCTCGAAACCAATTTTCAATTTTTTTTAATTTGATCAGTGTCAATTATCTGCAATTCAAACAAACGAAATATTTTCTATTTTAAAGCGCTTAAAAGACCCAGAAGGGCACTTTTCTAAAATAACTGGTTCCTTGTTTGTAATTTTGTTGCTGATTTGCCTCAAATTAATATAAAAAGAACCAGAATAAAGTAGGAAAACATTGACAATGGCGTCACATGGAAGAGCACACGGCGTTCCCCACGGTTGGCCTAAACAATCTAATTCCGCATCCTTCCCAAAATATGGCACTGCAAATCCTCTCATAACTCTCGACAGACCAATCAATTTGTAAGCACTCTAGCCATATAGGTTCATGTGTCTTTTAATTTATCTATCAGAAATTCATGATCTTTCTGCAACACTCCAACAGCAAGACAGGATCTGTATGATTCCGGATAAGTGTTCCTGGTTATTTTAGTTCTTTTGAAGAATGCGTAAACCACAGACCCAACTCAATCAGGTCATGAACAATACTAGCTAACCCTCATATTGAGCAGGTTGGGAACAAACCCTCTATATGGTAATTATATCTGTATAGAGGGATAATCCTTCTATAGAGGGGTAAAATTATCCCTCTATAGAGGGATATATTTGTTTAGACTGGATTTAAATCAGTATAGGGCAGAATGGCATTCTCTACTTATTATGGCAGTAACCTGGAACAGTTGATGCACCAATTGATGTACTTAATTTAATATGCAAATGCCCAGTTTGATGCTTATCTGACTAAATATAAAATCTATTGTTCACCATGATTGAAAGCTGTGACGATCAGGTAAATTCTACTCACTTATGCCTCACTGAACAGAATTTCTATTGTTAGATTTAACATGAAATTTAAAGGTCAACTATTCCTTTTGTTGTTGATCAGGTGTTCAGATAGGTTTACAATAGATTGCAAGTTTTGTCACTTTAGCAGAAAACTGGTTATCCCAATTTTTAGTAAAGTGCATATGTTGATGCATATAATGCTAGAGATTATAGCCAATATAACTAGAAAATGCCATTCTGCCCTAATTTGCTTTAAATCCAGTGCAAACAAAAATACCCCTCTATAGAGGGATAATTTTATCCCTCTAAAGAAGGATTATCCCTCTATAGAGGTATAATCACCATACAGGGGGTTTGTTCCCAACCTGTTGAGAGCGGGAGACTCTAGCACAAACAACAAAATTACGGAAATCTCCCGCTTGCCAGTCCAGTCCCGAACAGGATTAAAATCTCTCGCTTTTGGATATTTTGACCTGGAATAATACGAGTTCAAAATTCTCTGCCTTTTCAACAAAATGTTAAGCTTTTTTTTAAATTTGTTTCCTATTATACTTGTACTTTTCATTAATTTATTTAAATAACCATTGATGGACCAACTGCATTAACTGTTTGGTCTATCATACATTTTTCATGTATGCTAAATACAAATTATTGCGTAAATATGACTTTTTTTTTTAGAAAAATCATATACAATTTACTTAAACATGTGTCAAAATCATTATAACACCATATAAAATATAGTTTTCCGATCATATCTATTGGCTTTCCGGTTAATATTCAGCTTTGGAGTTCTTAAGAAAATGTGGTTTTGATAAGGGATGTCAAACTCTGTAAAGATTTACTAATCAAGTATAACATACAAGTTGGATTTATTGAGCGATACTCAAGTACTCGCTCGGTTACACATTTACCAAATGGAAACACAAAATTATACCCAATAAAAATGTTTTTTGTTTAAACTTAAGAAAACAATAACATTCTAACAGGAAACCGAATAGTTGAGCAATACTTGAGTACTTGTTGACATCCCTAGTTTTGATGATATGAATTAATAGACCACTCTTCAGTTATTTCCTTCAATGGAAAAGTTTGTCAGTTATGCTTTTAGCTTCTTTATGACATCATTAATCAGATGGAGTGGATCCCTTGTATCTATCAAGCTTCTTCATGATTATAATTTATTATGCAGCACAAACTAGAAATAAAACCAAAGTATATAAGGGAATGCAACTAAGTAGAAGGATGTCTATTGCAGTAGAATGTATTAGAATGTGAATTACACATGTACCTGAATTGAGGTATAATTCACCAATTTCTGATTTGTTAATTATTTACTGCCTTGCAACTTTTATCAGTAATGAGAAATTGGAGAATAATATATTAAATATTTTTTTCAGGTATCCTTTAACTAACTACACATTTGGTACAAAAGAGCCTCTATATGAAAAGGATAGTTCTGTACCAGCCAGATTTGCCAGGATGAGGGAAGATTTTGAGAAGATTGGTATGAGACGATCGGTTGAGGGTGTATTAATTGTACATGAGCATGGTCTTCCACATGTACTGCTGTTACAGCTTGGTACAACTTTCTTCAAATTGTAAGTTTTTCAAGTTTGTCACTCAATATAACTCTATATATTGAACTTTTATTGAAGAAGAAGCTTCAATTTACATGATTAATATTGAAATTGTTATAATGGAATGTCAAATGATTGTTGTTTGACCTACATTGGCAAATATTACACAAACTATTGATAAGATATACATGTATACTGGAAATAGAATATGTTTCATTGTTTATTTCTTTTGTATTGAATAACTTCTTGCATAATTATCAAGTTTAAATACTTTTAAAGCAGTCTGAATTTAGAAAGGTACGACAATTATAAATACGTCTAGTGTTAATGTTTGACATAGGGAGTATACATATAACGTCACATTGTTAAGATACCAAAGAAGTTGCAACAGTTTCACTGAATTTTCATTTATGGCATTTTAAGCTAAATTATCTATTAAATGGAATTTATTTTAATATGTGGCATTAGAATGGAGATAACTGTATTGTATTTTAAGCTTGGTCTTTTTAAAACTTGATTTTACTGTCGCAAATATCCGTTTTCCTAGCTCTGCTATGGATCATTAGGTAACTCAATTTTTTACCATAAAAACTAAGGCCAAGCGTTAAATACAATACAGTTATCTCTTAGATATTGTGGTGTAGTGTGTCAAGTATTAATGGATTATAAAGTACCTTTGTTTTGCAGACCCGGAGGTGAATTAAATACAAGTGAAGATCAAGTTGAAGGCCTTAAAAGATTACTTACAGAGGTGAATTACATATTAAGTTGGACCATATTTATGATAAAATTTGATCTTAGATGAGCTTGTTATATATATATACATTTTACAACAATGGTTGGAAAAAAAATATGAACAATGTCTTTTTGAGATTGTTATATACATTTAAATTTATGTAGAAATAAATATGAAAGAAATACAAAGTTTCAAGTGTCTTGTTAAGCTTGTTGTATACATGTGAGATTTAAATAGTTCATTTAAAGGAATTATGAACAGTATGTATAGTTTGCAAGTATTTTCTGTGGGAAAAAATATTATAGTTTTGACTTGACATTTTGGTGTATCACAAGCTAAAACGTCTAGACTGCTTGACTACCATGAAATACTATGATTATACTTGATATTTAGGTGTACCATAAGCCAAAGATCAAGACTGCATGACAACCATGAATTACTATTTCAAGACTTGGTATTTAGGTGTATCATAAGCAAATAACCAAGACGGCATGATATGAAGTACTATTTCAAGACTTGATATTTAGGTGTATCATAAGCCAAAGATCAAGACTACATGACTACCATGAAACACTATTTCAAGACTTGATATTTAGGTGTATCATAAGCCAAAGACCAAGACAAAATGACTACCATGTTCTTCATAAATAATCAAAACACCCTTTACCCAATGCTTAAGCCCAAATTCGGGTTACATCTTCAGGTCAAATGTTTACCGTAGCATGTCAAAATGTTTACCATCATGACCATAACATGTCCAAATGTTTACCGTACCAACTTTAAATGCAAACTGTAATACATGTATGCACATTAGCTAAATAAAGATTGCTGTAACCATGGAACATCCCACTTAGATATCAATTAGATACATATTTCATATTTATCCACTGAATAACGCTGATCCGCCAGATAACTGAACCGCAGGTTAACTATAAACCGCCAGTTAACTCTGAACCGCTGGTTAACTGAACTGCAGCTTAACTCTGAAATAGCCGGTTACCATGGTTTCCATATCTATATAAATAGGGGCAACCATTAATCCACCATTCTGCCTCTGATGAAGGTCTGTTTTGGACCAAAACCGTCCAGGCTATGAAACATCATCAGGCGCTGTTAATTATGTGTATTGGCATATCCACTATATTCTTATGTTTTTACATTTTTCCCCACTGATACACATAATTGATATGGCATCTACTAACTAAAGCTCTATTTGGAGCGAATGTGTTTAGAGACCTCTTATGTCAGTACACCTTTCCTATATTACCTATAGATAGAATATAATTCAATTATCTATGGTAAATTATAACTATTAAATATGAATTATATTGTATACAGACACTTGGCAGACAAGATGGAGGGACCATGGAGTGGGCCATAGAAGATACGATAGGAAACTGGTGGAGACCAAACTTTGAACCACCTCAGGTAAGACATTTAAATAGAAGGTGGTTATATTTAAAAAAAAAACAAACTCCAACAGTATTTTGTGGGGTTCGTGTTGCTTATAAGTCTATAGTGTTCTATGTTGTGTCTTGTGTACTATTATTTGTTTTTCTTTTTCATTTTTAGCCATGACTTTGTCAGTTTATTTTCGATCTGAGAGTTGTTTGTCCCTCTGGTATCTTTTACCCCTGTCTTATAACCTCTGCAGGTACATAAATAGAAACTAAATGTAGCATATTATATGAATATTGAACTTTACTTGTGAAACAGCTCTTCATTAATGTTCAAAAATTCAAAACCATAAGATTTGCCCATTTGTGATTTCTTTTACAGTATTTGTAAGTGGTCTTTTTTTTCTAAAGTGAAAATTTCTTTTCAGTAATCTCAATGTGTATAAACTATTTTAAGTTTATTTTATATACTAATGGTGTTTTTTTTCTCAGTATCCCTACATACCAGCCCATATAACAAAGCCAAAAGAACACAAAAGATTGTTTTTAGTACAGTTACCAGAAAAAGGTAAGATTTAAGTCATTTGCTTGAATTAGAATACACTTACCATTTTCTCTACAATCGGCACAGAGACTGCATTTAGAAACGCAGAGACTTTCCTTGCACTTGAAGTTATTGGTTAATTTTTCATCATACTTTTAAACATAAATACAAATTTGCTGGAAAAGGTATGCTTTATGATGTTTAATGAAAAATTCTTAAAAACCAGGAAGACTATTATGGACTTTAATGTTGAAGGTTGTACAGTAAGTTGGTGATGTGACCCTTAATCGATGTTTGTTCAGAAATTTTTAGTTTGGGGCTGTTACTACGAAATTGTGAAATATAATATAAGATTTTAATCAGATAATTTCAAATTTTTCTAAGAGCAACATTGATTTTAACTTGTTTTGGTTGTGAACTCTCTGTTTTTCTATATAATTCTTTTACATTTACCAGGTTTTTAATTTTTTATGTATGTTCATTTCAGCATTGTTTGCAGTCCCTAGAAATTACAAATTAGTAGCAGCACCATTATTTGAACTCTATGACAATTCTGCTGGATATGGTCCTATTATATCAAGTTTACCTCAGGCATTGAGCAGGTAAGGCAATAAAAGAACAAATGACATCTCAGCTGTTAGATGTGGTCCAAATTTACAGTACGTTTTATCAAGACACCAAGACACTTACCTCTCAGTATAAATTAGCAAAATGCTAGTTGGAACAGTTTATTGATATTTTTAAAAATATTTTTTATATGACTAATGATTGATCATTGAAGAATGTAGCTATATCAAAACATAAGATTTTAATTTAAACTTTTTTTTATGTAATTTGAAATTTGATAAGGGGAGATAATATTGTTCAGTGTGTTATCATTATAAGTTGTCTCCTATGTAATACAACTTAAAGCAAACAAGTTTGCAAGACAAGGAAGTTACCCATATATTATCAAAATAAAAGTGAGAAAGAGCAAATATAATTATTCCTGCCTACTTTTATTGTAAAATAATATAGCTTAAATTTTATCGGAGGAGCAAAATCTATTTTAGATAATTGCTCAATGATGTTGAAATTATCAAGATCTAGTCGTGTCATGAGTAATCAACAATTATTGGTGCTAATTTTTGTTAGTTTTTCCTTAATCTGTCCTCTACATGTTATAGTTAGTTGTCCCCAATTAAAGGAAATTCTAAAATTTCTTCATATGTTTTTCAACCAAAATTAAAAAATGTAAGAACCAAAATTTGCTGTGGATAATATCAAATGATAGAGAAAAGTATTACGATTGAACAGATTTTTCTTGCCTTATGTTTTGTTTAGGTTAAATATCTTTAATATCACATGAGGCACTTACATGAGGCACTTTCAATGTCTATCATCATTTGGTATATGTGCACTATCATCAGTTAGCTATTTATCTTATACCTTTAAGTCAGCATCGTCCGAAGACGGATGGTTTGCGGATAATAACTTTAGTATAAGTAAATAGAAATCAATAAAAAAGGGGAAAACAAGGGTTTTTCTGGTTAAAGGACAATTCAAAAGCAGTGTAAGGGAGGTAATGCAATCAAGATTTAAAGAATACTGTTATGTTTGATTACTTGATTGCCTCCCTTACACTGCTTGTTTTCAAAAGTTTAAAGAAGAAATCTTCAATTGCATAGTATTGTGCAATAGATTTGTTAGATCTTTGACCACATTTACATTGTGAGAAAAACCTATATTTGGTCAAAAATTTGACCACAATCCAAATTCAGACAGTTTCAAGCTTGAATATTGTGACCAAATTTGCTCCAACTATTCAGGGTTTGACCACTGGGGTTGTATAAAGCTGCACCCTGCTAAGCACCTGGTTAATGTATATATTTGTAGTACACATGCGTGAATTTGGTATCGGGTCGACTCTCCCTGTTTACATGTTCACCCTTGGTCTGTTCGTCCTGAGTTCTTTCTCACATATTGTACATTCGCCCTGTGTTCATTCTCTTTACTCTTATCAAGAACGTTGTATAATACGTCCTTGTATTTATTAAAAAATATTAATATTAAGGGTATAAAACCTCTAAAACACGATTTTGTGTGAAAATCATCACAAAAATATGATTGTTCCTTATTTTGTTCCCAAGGTAAGACAATCAGTTCATCCAATCAAATTCTGTGTTTCTCATGATCAAATTAATAAGCCAATCAAAAATGTTTTCTCTGAATATTATTCTAACATGCTAGATTTTGAACTTGTGTTGTTTTCATCTAGTTGTACCAAATCGTGAACATGGCAGGTGAATTTTCATCTGCAAGGAGGTTTTTACACAGCTTCAGGATAAAAGCATGGCTGATTGACAAAATTCAATGATGCAGTACTACCATAAAGATAATAAATAGTAGTTTTTTCACTAATTCATTGACATAATACTTGTTGTAACATATATTATTATTGTATTCAATTAAATCATTTAAAGCACAAACAGGTTGGGACACACCCCCACCCCCCTTTTCCCCATTATGAGTGGTGTCCCTTAAATGAGGGACTGTCCCTAAAACAAGGGGTCATTTTACTATTGAAAAAAAAAGAAAGAAAATTTTTAAGATTTTTAACTCAAAAGTGGGAAAATTCATTATATTTGGAACAACTTTTCTAAATGAGGGGTCTAATTGATAAAGAAGATATAAGTTTAGAAACATCATAAAATTCTTTTGACATGTTTTGACCATTTTTAAATACTTGATAGATGCATAGTTCTTTGAGAAAACTTTCATCAAATAATATGAATATAAAGGTGCTCATTTTTACAGTGGTTTGTAATGTTCTTCCAATGAGGGTTTCCCCTCATTTGGGAAACCCTCATTTGGAGTGTTTTTCCCAACTTGTTAAAGGTCCATCTTTGTGAATAATTCAAAATTGGAAATTTCAACAAGCATTTAATATCCTTACACAAGAAAATAAATCCTGGTCTGCTACATGTTCATCTTTTCTACTGATTTAATAACTAGAATCATGCAAACAGACTTAAGAAAAAGGCATGTAAGCTCATCATACAAATATGACACTTTTTCTAGACAATCCAGATCGCGCAAAATACTTCGCTAAAAATTGTAACCTTTTAAAAAAAAACCTTGGGAACTTTCAAAAGTTGGCAGGTATGTAATAAGTCTTACTATTTTCATGCTCCATTTATGGGCATTATGTTTTCTGGTCTGACCGTCCGTCCTGCTTCAGGTTAAAGTTTATGGTCGAGGTAGTTTTTGATGAAGTTGAAATCCAATCAACTTGAAACTTAGTACACATGTGTTCCTTATGATATGATCTTTCTAATTTTACTGCCAAATTGAAGATTTTACCTGATTTTCACGCTCCACTGAACATATAAAATGATTATACGGATGGGAAATCCATGTACTTATGACACATTCATGTTTGAAGAAAAAAAATATGTCATAACGATAATGGAACAAAGCAGGCTGGGTTAGTGGGGCTGCTTTTATGCTAATTCAAGTTACCTTTTATTCACCTTCCTCCAACTCAGAGCAATCAGCTCTTTGATTAAAAGATGTTAGGTATATGCCAATAGGACAGCAATGCAAAAACACAGAAGTACTGACCAGTAATAAAACTTAGTATATATGTGTAAAAACAATAAGATTACTAGAAATAAAAGCTTAAGGCTGAACGTATATATGTGTAAAAAACAATAAGATTACTAGAAATAAAATCTTAAGGCCGAGCGTATATATGTGTAAAAACAATAAGTTTACTAGAAATAAAAGCTTAAAAACCAAGCGAGTCTCTTGCTTTCCATATGTAATGTCATTTCTTTTTAAGTTATAAATGGAGAAGCATATAGTATGATTTGATGTATATTGTTTAAATGCATGTGAAAACATGTTGACTGTCTCATGGTGACTGGGAGGAATAATTGCAATAAAAAGGCTATACTGGAAATATTCTTTAATTGAGAATGGAAAAGGGAATGTGTCAGAAAGACTACAACCCTACCAAAAGCTTGAATACAGCAAAAAAACCCAGCACCTGGAGTCGGGCTTCAGCTGGGCCCTGAACAAAAATGTGTACTAGTTCAGCAAAAAATGAACGTCACACTAAACTCTGAAACATATAATTGAACCAAAATACTTTTTCTGCATCTTGATAAATTCCTAGGTATTTATTGTGCAGTATTCTGTGGTGACAGGTTTCATTAGTTTTGACAAGCAGTATAGCTTGATAAATATTTAAGGGTTAGGATTTATGTAAGGGCTAAATATCTTACTGAATAGTGGTATTTCACAAAGAAAACAAATCGTTTTATGTGTTATTTGAATAATCCTTGTAAACCAAAAGTTGGAAACAAGATTCATAAAAAAAATATTTAGCATTAAAACTGAAAGGGTTTTCACTTAATAGATCGGCCATAAATATCTCCGTGTGAGCCAAGGCTCCGTGTTGAAAACCGTATCATGACCTATAATGGTTTACTAACAAAATTGTGACTTGGATGGAGAGTTGTCTCATTGGCACTCATACCACATATTCCTATATCTATAAAATGATAAATATCATGGCTCTACTTTCAGATTTGTAATTGCGACATATGTTTGAGAAAATTTATAATAAATAGATATCTTGCACAGGAAATCAAAATAGTATAATTGTACAAAAAGGCATAAGAAAGTTTGAGTTAGATTTGGTTCTCAAATAACACTCCAAACATAAGCTCTTTCAAAAGTTCTTTTTAGTGAATATAAATAACATTTACAAAAAAAATAAAAAAATATACATAATATAAAAACAGATAGCTTGCAGGTAAAGGATTTTAGCAGCAAATTAGAATCAATATTAATGACCAAAATTAAATTTGAAAAAACACAACTGAAAATTGAATAAAAAATACTACAGTAACTGCAATATGCTTTTCGTGCAATTCCATAACTAGACTGAGAGTAGTTTCATTGTAATTTGTTTTATTTTCATTTAAATAACAGAGAAGCAAAAAATAAAATCCCAAGTTATTATTCATAATACAAATTTTTCAAATTTAATTTTGATTATTATTATTGATTCCTCATTTCATCTTATTAAGAAAATGATTTTGTTTAGCGTTGGAAGAATTGTTGAGGAAGTTTCCTTTGTTATGTTGTATTGTTGTGATTTGACTCGAGACATTAAGGCGTTAATTTTGTCTGACACATAAAAGACTGGGATTAAAACAATGACATGTTTTTTATAGAAGTTTCTTGAAGAAAATTTGAAGACAGCCTCATTTGCATACAATGACAAAGATGACACTTGTGTATTCAATGAGTCACTTGTTCCCCATCTGGCTCAAAGTCCAGCTTCATAAACAAATTTCCTCCCGACGCGTCTTAATTTGACGTAATAATTAATCCTTTTTTAGACTTTATCCATTTAAGTCGTCAAATTGGTAATGGGTCGGCATTGGACAACAGAAATTAATTGCATTTTTAGGTTATGACAAAATGTGATAATTGGTATGGAGAGAAAAGTTATCAAATAAAAACATTCCTATGAGGGGGAAAAGATGATTTAAGTCAAATTGAAACAAGACGCATTGCGTAGTTTAACTTTAATGACAAAATTAATGACTGGATTTTCCAGAGTAATTAAATTTCATATATTATTGTTGAATGTTCCTGCTTTTTGGTTTTTTTAAAGATATGAAATTTTCTTTAGACAATTAATTCTTTTTCAGAATGAAGATTAAATATGAAAACATAAGTTTTAAAACTTAAAACCAAATTTTCTATTTGAAGAATCTTAAGTTATTGGAAAAAAAACATATTGGTGTGGATTCAGTTATTTTCATGGGCACCAATTTTTCGTTGATGAAGGAAAACTTGCATATATCGTGGACTTTTAATTTCGTGGTTTTGCCAAAGTCTATAAACAAGTCTTTAGAAAATGTGTCATTTGTTGAACATTTAATTTCGTAGTTCACATATACCCACGAAATCCCGGAAAGTTGGTATCCAACGAATAATAAATGAATCCTAACTAGATAAAAGATATTCTTAATGAATAAATATTGGGTCAGTTACTGTAATAGAATTATAGAGTTGATCTGTATAGTTACTCAATGACAAGTGAAAACAAAAAAAATTAAGTTATGAAATTTGCTAAAATGATCATATTGGGCTGAACAAATATTTTCATTCCTTATTTTCCATATCGGTGTATTTTACACTTTATGATTATAAGGTGGGCATGTCTGTGTAACCAAGGGTCCTTTCTCAAATATAACATTCAAAAGTTCAATTAGCTGAAATTTAAAAGAAAATTTCAGGACCAAATAGCAATGCTTATTTTTTTTAATGTTTACATCTGTAGAAAATGATCAATTCACCACAAAAATTAACCTATAATTAATATTCATCTAGACTTCACAATAATATTTTAAATAGGAATGGTGGTTTGATATTAATTCATATAGAAAAAAAATCATAAGTTCGTATAAGTTCTATATCCTGGTCCTGTAACAACATTTTGTAAAGCACAGTAGGGTAGTGAGTGGGTTGTTACTGTGCCTACATGCAATTCCAAACACTCTAAAGTAATATATTATATTCTTGGGGATGTATATCTTCCCTTTGTTAGGACTATACTTAAAGATTTATACCCTGTTACTAAACCTTCATTAGCCATATACAATGTTACATCAGGGTTACAATAACATCAGAATTGAACCATAGATCTAAATTTCTTACTACATAAGATTTTACACTTTATGGTGAAATCCAACATGTTTTAGTGGAGAATTCAGCAGGTTGGATGTCAGTCCAAGATTTATACCTCATTTAAATTTTAATCATTTATTGTTCTCAGTAGGACATAAACCATTAAAATTGAAAATTCATCACCTGATTGTGCAAGAGAGAAGATGCTACATGTCTTGTTAACGGGGATTAATGTACAAAACTCCGCCAAAAAAATGACCAGATTTATTGATTTGGAAAAGTTAAATGTGAAAAGGCTTGGATTGATAATGATAAATTATTAACTTTTACAGTTACAATTTGGCATTGCCATTAAAGTAAAAGACAATCAGGTATCTATCTTAATTAGTGCAGATACAAGTGGCGTTGATTTCAAATTAACCCGTCCTAGAATCTATCATTTGTCAATTATCTCCCCTTATGGAATCTATAGATCAAATAGGTTGTAAAATATCTGCTAGTGCATATCCAAGTCCAATTTAGTATCATGCCATACAGTAATACAGATGTAGGAATCTTTTTTTATGATATAATAAAATTTATACAATAAATATGGCTTTTTCAACAATATTATAATTCTTTGAGCACAGTGCCTGTGATAATATCAGTGTCATCGCTGGTGGATAAAGATGTGATATTGAAAAAAAGTATATACCGGTAATATTTAATATTAAAAATAATCATCTTGCACCATAGCATCCCAGTAAACAGAGAATTTTGAAATACCATTCTAGTAAGCAATTGGAAGATGTCTATTTATTTTTGAAATCGTTTTATATCCCTATAATAGATATCAGTTTGACAGTTGACATATTTTATCCAGGGCCAAATCTGTATAGTGCCATACAGATGCAAAATTCTGTTATATGATATAATAAAATGTTCTCAATATCAAACACCTTAACAAGTACAATACCTCTAGCACAGGTATGGTGATGATAGCATTGATGTCAATTATTGACAGAAAGTAAGAATAATTGGTCTATTATACAGAAAAATGGGCCAAAATATAAAGAATATATAGAATGAGGTGCTAAAATGTAATCAATAGAGAATAATGAGAAAAAAAATTAAAGAAGAGAGAAAATTGCCAACGTAGTAGGGACCAAATTGGTCCAAAATTAATCTTTATTTGATTTCATCAAAAAAATGAATTATTGGGGTTCTTTGATATGCCAAATCTAACGGTGTATTCAGATTCTTAATTTTTGGTCCTGTTTTCAAATTGGTCTACAAAATTAAACTAAGCTTGATTTTAACAAAAATTGAATTCTTGGGGTTCTTTGATATGCTGAATCTAAACATGCTCTACTTAGATTTTTAACCGAATTTTTGTGTCAAAAATGTCGGTTATTGATTTGGGGATGTACGGCGGGCAGTTGGGAGGCCGGGCGGGCGGGCGGGCGGGCAGCAACCAAATGTTGTCCGTGCATTTACTCATGAACCAGTCAACCAAACCTTTTAAAATTTTAATATGTTGTTACTGACAACAAAATGGAGGTCATGTTCAATAATGACGATTTTGACTTTTACCATTCAGGAGTTACGGTTCTTGAAAGTTTAAAAAATATTGTGTCCGTGCATTTACTCATGAACCGTTCAACCAAACCTTTTAAAATTTTAATATGTTGTTACTGATAACATAACGGAGGTCAAGTTCAATAATGACGATTTTTACTTTTACCGTTCAGGAGTTACGGTTCTTGAAAGTTTAAAAAATGTCGTGTCCGTGCATTTACTCATGAACCAGTCAACCAAACCTTTTAAAATTTTAATATGTTGTTACTGACAACAAAATGGAGGTCAAGTTCAATAATGACGATTTTGACTTTTACCATTCAGGAGTTACGGTTCTTGAAAGTTTAAAAAATGTTGTGTCCATGCATTTACTCATGAACCGTTCAACTAAACCTTTTAAAATTTTAATATGTTGTTACTGACAACATAACGGAAGTCAAGTTCAATAATGACGATTTTTACTTCTACCGTTCAGGAGTTACGGGTCTTGAAAGTTTAAAAAATGTCATGTCCGTGCATTTACTCATGAACCAGTCAACCAAACCTTTTAAAATTTTAATATGTTGTTACTGACAACAAAATGGAGGTCAAGTTCAATAATGACGATTTTGACTTTTACCGTTAAGGAGTAACGGTTCTTGAAAGTTTAAAAAATGTTGTGTCCGTGCATTTACTCATGAACCGTTCAACCAAACCTTTTAAAATTTTAATATGTTGTTACTGACAACATAACGGAGATCAAGTTCAATAATGACGATTTTTACTTTTACCGTTCAGGAGTTACGGGTCTTGAAAGTTTGAAAAATGTTGTGTCCGTGCATTTACTCATGAACCAGTCAACCAAACCTTTTAAAATTTTAATATGTTGTTACTGACTACAAAATGGAGGTCAAGTTCAATAATGACGATTTTGACTTTTACCGTTAAGGAGTAACGGTTCTTGAAAGTTTAAAAAATGTTGTGTCCATGCATTTACTCCTGAACCGTTCAACCAAACCTTTTAAAATTTTAAAATGTTGTTACTGACAACATAACGGAGGTCAAGTTCAATAATGACGATTTTTACTTTTACCGTTCAGGAGTTACGGTTCTTGAAAGTTTAAAAAATGTCGTGTCCATGCATTTACTCATGAACCAGTCAACCAAACCTTTAAAATTTTAATATGTTGTTACTGACAACAAAATGGAGGTCAAGTTCAATAATGACGATTTTGACTTTTACCGTTTAGGAGTTACGGTTCTTGAAAGTTTAAAAAATGTTGTGTCCGTGCATTTACTCATGAACCGTTCAACCAAACCTTTTAAAATTTTAATATGTTGTTACTGACAACAAAATGGAGGTCAAGTTCAATAATGACGATTTTGACTTTTACCGTTCAAGAGTTACGGTTCTTGAAAGTTTAAATTCATTTTTTTAGATATTTTCAAAATCCTAGGTAGGTGGACTTAGTAATTTTTTCTTACTTTATGCATTAAGGGCACACAGTTTGTCCTGCTAGACGGTCATTTTCTATCTAGTTTATATGTTGTTATTGTTGACAACATGGAAGTCAAGTTTGATATTGATAATCATAAATTTTTTAGGAGTTTTGGTCCTTGTAATATTGATAAATGCCAGAACACAAATAAATGTTAAAGAATCTGGTTTACTGTCATTTTGACAGCTCTTGTTGATTATGGGCCCAGTTTTCAAGTTGGTCCAAATCGGGGTCCAAAATTATTATATTAAGTATTGTGCAATAGCAAGAAATTTTTAATTGCACAGTATTCCGCAATAGCAAGAAATCTTCAATTGCACAGTAATGTGCAATAGCAAGAAATTTTCAATTGCACAGTATTGTGCAATAGCAAGAAATCTTCAATTGCACAGTATTGTGCAATAGCAAGAAATCTTCAATTGCACAGTATTGCCCAATAGCAAGAAATATCTAATTGCACAATATTGCGCAATAGCAGGAAATTTTCAATTGCACAGTTTTGCGCAATAGCAATAGCAAGAAATATTCAATTGCACAGTATTGTCCCGTTTTCAAATTGGTCTACATTAAGGTCCAAAAGTTAAACTTTGTTTGATTTCAACAAAGACATAAGACATAAGACATAAAGCTTTATTTAGAGTCGGTATAAGCAAGCAATTACAAACATAAGCTCTGAAGAGCTTTTAAAACCGACATAACAACAAGTAAAACAAAACATACATATCGAGTCATGCACACAATATTAAACATATAAAGCAAGAGTTCACAAAAGTTCTTTAAGCATCGTATATGTTAAACACATACTGATACATGCAATTATGAGATAAAAACAAAAGCACAAATAAAATGGTTTGCACATAGAAAGCACATTAAAAGCACATAAAGTTTCTAAAATTAGCACAAAGCAGCAGAAGCACTATAGTAAAGATAATAAAATAAATTTGCCATGCTGAAACTAAAGCAACAAACCAAAAAAAATGAACATAAATTAACTGGTTTTGCAGGCAAAGCATTGGCATGAGCTGCCAGACCAAGAATTTATCAAGTTTTTGAATTGATTTAAAGATGATTGCTTTCGAAGCTCATCTGGCAGCTCATTCCAAAGCCTAGCACCCGCATACCTGAAAGATTGTAGGTCATATGCAGTTGTTCTTACATGTGGTAGATCTGCTGTATTCTGGTATCTGAAAGAGTAAGTGTTTTCCTTTAAGTGAATCAAATCATGGAGATATACAGGACAATCTTTATTTATAATTTTGAAAATTTCAATCGCCAAAGATCGCATTCTTCTTATTTTTAAAGATGGTAATTTTGATTTGCAGAGTAGATCTTCATAACTTGCTGAATGGTCTTCATAGATGAACCTTAGTGCTCTCTCTTGAATTTTCTCTATCTTTTTTGCATTTACCTCACCACAAAAGTGCCAAACTAGTGGGCAGTAGTTAAAGTTGGACATTATGAAAGAATAATAAATTGTTAATTTTCCGAGTTTAGTCAGGTGTTTACCTATTCTTTTAATACATTTAATTGTTTGGATGCTTTTTTACATATTATAGAGACATGTTCATTGAAATTTAGTATAAAATCTATTGTTACACCTAGAAGTTTAACGTTATCTTCAAACTCTATTTCATTACCTTCTAATTTAAATTTTTGGTTTTTGTCTTTAGTTTTTTTACCTACAGCTATTGCTTGAAATTTTTCTGGATTTGCTTTCATTTTATTTATTGAGAACCAGTTTATCAAAATTTTACTTTCATCTTCTAAAGTTTTAATTAATTTATCTAAATCGTTATCTGCGTATGAGAGGGTGTTGTCATCTGCATAATTATAGAGTTCACTTTTATGAATAAAATAGAAAATGTCATTTAAAAAATATTAAATAATGTTGGCCCTAATATTGACCCTTGTGGCACCCCTTTAAACATTGTTTGCCAATAGCTTGAATTAGTACCTACTTTAACACACTGTTTTCTATTAGTTAAATAGCTTTCCAAAAGTTTAAGAGATGAGGCGGAAACCCCATAGGATTTTAATTTTAGTAGGAGGAGGTCATGGGGTAGGCAGTCAAAAGCCTTGGACAAGTCCATTAATATAGCTGCTACATATTTATTCTGATCTAAAGCCTTTTTCCAATCTTCAATTATTTTTAATAAAGCGGTTTGGCATCCATATCCTTTTCGAAAAGCTGACAGAAAAATGTGGAAAAATGAATTAAAGTATTCAACTAGTTGATTTTCTATAGACCTCTCAAAAAGTTTTGAAATCATGTGCAATATACTTACAGGTCTATAGTTTCCTTTATCAAGGGTGTTTGATTTTTTTATGCAGGGGTATTACTTGTGCTTCTTTTAATTTGTCTGGGAAAACAGCTGATTCAAATGATTTATTTATTAGTTTAGAAATTGGATTGGATATTTTAGATTCGGATAATTTTAGTATTTTTGAAGAGATTCCATCTTTTCCTGTTGCCTTTTTGATGTTAATTTTATTGATTTGTTTTTTAACAAACTCTGAATTTACTGGGCTAAAATTTAGTTCTTCTTTTTCTGGTTTATTTTCTTTTATTATTTTAATACTTGGATGATGTTCATCTATTACAGTATCTATTGATCCGATATCTTTGGCAACATTTATAAAAAAATTCTTAAATAATTCAGCAACTTCATTTTGATTGTTAATTATCTTATTTTCTTCACAAAGGATTAGGTCTTTTGAAAAATGTGAACCTTTGCTGTTAGGACCTCCTATGCATCTTTCCATGAAATAGTTTCTGATGGATTTCTTTTTAATTTTATTTACTAGATTTCTTTGTTTTCTGTAGCATTCCCAATTTGTTTTATTTTTAAAATTTTGATATTTGTTGTATGCCATTCTTTTTTTATATATTTCCCTTCGTAAAGTTTGATTCATGAATGGTGCTGGTTTGTTGATGGCTTTCTTTTTTTTTTTCATAGGTATGTGTTTGTCTATAACCTCCATGAAAGTAGTTTCAAATGTGTCATATGCTGTATTTACATCTGCTGATTTTTCTATTATATCAGTTAAGTTTTTTCCATTTAAATCTGTCAAAAAAAGTTCCTGATCAAAGTGTTTGAAACTTCTGTAATTTATGAAACCTTTATTCATTTTTGGTAGTTTGCCTTTAATTTGAGTGGAAATAATGTTATGAACATCACTCAAACCACAGTTGAAATTTAAAATATTTTGACAATAAGTTGGTTGGTTTGTAAGAATAACATCATTTAATGTGGCAGGGGCATGTTTTGTAAAACAAGTTGGGTTTTTTACCAAATTTGTGAAATCAAAAATATCACAGATATCATTTAGGGGGGTACATTTTTTCTGGGAGAGCATGTTATAATTTAAGTCACCAAGTAGAAGAAAATTATCATACATGGTTGATAATTTATCACATGTACATATAAACTCATTTTTAAAATTATCATCTGTTATTGAAGGAGGTCTATAAAGTCCTGCAATTAACCATTTTCTATTATTAATATGCATTTCTACCATAATTGATTCAGTAAATTTAAGTTCAAATTTGTCTTTTCTGTCGCATGCTATGTCGGATCTAACATACATAACAAGACCACCGCCATGAGATGTTCGGTTTTTCCTCCAGAAGTGGAAATTATCGACTTTAAATAGAGCGTCTGGAAAAGAGTCATCTATTTTTGTTTCTGCTATAATCAGCATATCTACAGTGTTTTTACGTAGAAGTTCTTTAATGGAACAGAATTTGTACCTTAGGCTGTTGATATTAAGGTATGCACATGAAAATGTATCAGGGTGTTTCCTTCGTGCAAATATATCATGATGTTCATCTCCCGAGTCACTGTTTACAATATTAATTGACCCATTTTGTGAACTCCCGGATAGGTTAAAACTGGTACTACAGCTCTGGCTAAAGGTGTCATTAAAAAACGATTCCGTAAAGTTTGGAAGTCGCTGGCTGCATCCATAGCAATAAAATGTATCATCTGATGTTGATAATATGTGATATTGTGTACTTGAGATGTTTGTACATTTAAGGTGTGTCCAGTTGTCGCAAAAATCACATTGAAAGGCCTTTTGGTTTGACCTCACTGATTTTTTGCAATCTGTACAGGGGGTGTTTGATAGGCCCTGGATTGATGTTAATATCACCACATAGTAAAATTGTTAATATAAAACAGAATTTTGATGAACTTTTGATCTTCCTATGTTCAAGTGAAATTTTTTCTGGTCGGCCATGTTGTGAGTAGTCGAGTTGGCTAGGACAAAATATTTGGATGACAAAGTCTAATTCATTCTCCCTTGAAGTTTGTGAACAGGCGTAGAAACCTAGATTTTCGGCTTTTACCTCATTGAGATCTGAACGGTGGGATTTCTCTGGCTGTAAACGTGCAAAAAATCCAAAAATAAGGAGAGCAATTTTAAGTCCGCCACTACCTGCCGCCATCTTGTATTGCAAAAATTGAATATATGGGGTTCTTCAATATGCTCAATCTAACCATGTATTTAGTTTTTAATATTTGACCCGATTATCAAATTGGTACACCTTGAAGTGTAAAGGGTCTAAAATTAAACATTATTTGATTTCATCAAAAATTTGAAATCTTGGGGTTCTATGATATGCTGAATCTAACCATGTATTTAGATTTTGGATATTGGACCATAATATGTAAATGTCCAATTTAAAATTTTTAAGTTTTTAAGTTTAATTTCTTAGACCGCATTCATTCTGTGTGAAACCTGTGTAAACTATTTAATCACAATCCAAATTCAGAGCTCTATCAAGCTTAAATGTTGTGTCCATACTTGCCTCAATTGTTCAGGGTTCGACCTCTGCGGTCGTATAAAGCTGCGCCCTGCGGAGCATCTGGTTTTTCAAATTACATAATGAAATCATTTAACTTTGAAATATGAATATCTTAACATAAAATTAAACATTGTATCAAAAAGAAAAATCATAATTTTATGAGAAAAAAACCATAAATTGTGTAAATTATTTGTCATTGTATAAAAAGTGTAAAAAATTTTGAACATCAGACATCTGGAAAAATGATTTGAATTTGTGATTCCATCTCATGATAATATAGCTCTAAAGTAGTTTTGTCAATTTAAATCAAATTCCTTACCAAATATTCATCAACAAGGAACAAAGAGATACCAGTCTCATATTACCATAAAGCATTAAGATTTAATAACGAAATAATGAAGAAATTTTGAGAAAACTGTGAATCTCTACCACTTGGAACTAACATTCTGTTATTTAATCGTTAATATTAAAGAGTTCTACATTTATTTGGCTTGAAGAACCCCCTGGGCAACAGATTCCAACGTTCAATTATAACAGGGGAGCGTGTTCCTCTCATGCATTATAACAAAATCTCATAACGTCAGACAAATTATAAAAGCCAAATTTCTATTGTATGGTAATATAGCAGCTTTTTTTTGTATGGGTCTTTTGACATCTTAAAGAAGTGTAATCCGGGTGAATCACGCCCTTGAATCATGGATTTTAATTGTTTGATCAGTCAGTAAAGAATTTTTTCTTCAGAATACACACTTCCATTGTTCTTAGAAGAATGGACTGTTACAGACGATTTCAGTGAAAGTTATAATTATGATAAGAGGGGTGGTGATGTAGAAATATCAGATTAAGGTTTATCACATCACGGCAGACAAAGGACACATCCAATCGTCTGTCGGTGTTATTGTCACATTTTTTTTAGAGATTAGTTTTAGAAGCTTTTAAAACGAAAAGACAAAATAGGAAAAGAGAACTTATGTCATTATTTTGTTACATTTTGTTGCATGTCTATGCATTAATTACAAATTACAGAAGATGTTATTCTGAAAATAAGGAACTGAACAAACAAGACACTATTGATTGAGACTGTCTTATTTATTTTGTTAATTGAGGAAATTTTTGGCCTTTTTCTTTATTTTCAACGATTCTAATGATTTGATAAAGATAACCTAAACAAAAGCAGTTATTATGAAATTTATGAAAAACTTGCAGAAAACAAACCAACTGGCATTGTCTTGTAGAAACATAAAAACAATTATCAAGATTGACTGTTTCTTCCCTTTATGGTTGACCATGTGGATGACCATTGCTAACCATTGTTGTGGTCAGTACAACAGTTGCTCAGACTGCTTGACCGGTTCACTGTAAGGACACTTAAATCATACATCTATTAATATTTCATTGATCAAATGAAGTTTATGATTTAATCCTCATATTTGGTGTTTGGTTGAAGAGTTCAAATGAAAAATAATTTATCAAAAACAATAACTTAATTTAGAAAAGGTATATCTGGATTTTTCATAGAAATCTGTGATAGATAAAGTTAATGCTCAACATTTAAAAAAAAAAAAAATTTAGTATAAAAAAGAATTTCCAGATGTTTTCCCTAGAGTATTTTTAAGATATGATTCTTTGAAAGTCTTGAAAAATACAGGTGTTGAAAAGTAAAACCCGCATTAATTACAAGGTATATGAAATTTTTATCAAATAAATTTTTCCTTTCCATCAAGTATTTTGCAATTTATAACCCATATAGGATATGATATATATATATATTGGTGTGTTAGGTATTTTCAATTTTAGTTTAGCTGCAGTGAGTTTCTGCTAGTGGTTCATTTTGAATATCCAAACAAAAGAACTAGACTTTTTGACATGAACTTAATTGACCAAATTGGTGGTCATTTGAGGATACACCTGGCTGACCAGGTAGTATCTTACTGTACTGACCATTGGTCAGTTGAGGCCATCTTTTATCCTAAAATAACCTGTCTGTGGTCAGTTTGTCCTAAAATAACCCTGGTCACTCAGGTCCAGTTAGCTCTGGACAATGGTCAACAGATGACCACCTGCTGAATATTAAAATAAAGGGTCAACTGGTCATTTGGCTATAGAAAGTGACCATTTGGTCAGAATTTTTATATTTATGGATTAATTTGATTGGTTTAAATATAATCATTTGATGCAGAAAAGTTATTATCTTAATATGAAAATGGTGATTTTATTTAGAATATGATCTGAGTAATTAGAGATGTTACTAGTACCCACATCTGTTGTTAGATTGTTGGGATGACCAGTGGTGAACTTTGATATTTTATATCAAATTATTCTATCCTGTAGGAAATAACTGTTTATAACTTTCTACCATACTATTTTTCATTGTGAAATGTTTATATAATGTGACATTCAAGTTTCTCCCAATCAAAATCTTATTTATTTTTAACTCTTAAAAATTAAAAAGCAAATTTGTATTTTTGTTGCATGACAAAAACAAGTGATCAGTCTGGTTTATAAGAAATTGATAAGAATGCATTTTCTTGTAGTATTTGAAGGTTTCTGGGCACTAAATGTTTCAATAATAAAACAGTATGTTGACCTATTTTCATGTTCCTGACATTGTTGGAGTCGTGTCTCATTGATATTTATATCACATCTTAATTTCATTTCTATGTGCAGATGCTAAAAGATGGACTAAAAAGTCCAAAGAACTTTTATTATTTAATGACTGGTCCACTTTTCATGTTATTAAAATATCCAGAAAAAACTATTTCCTCAATATTTACACATATTTCTTGTTCATTCTTGTGCTTAGAAGGTTCTCATTCTCCCCCCCCCCCCTTTTATATCTTAATCAGTGGAATAACAAACAGTCAATTTTATCTTGGGTCTTTTTTAAAGTCAATTCGGAAATAAGTTGATGTCAAAGTGTCTTTAGCATCTAGGACCAAAAAGTAAATTGAAAGTAATTGTTTTCTAGAACCAGGGTTGTCTGAGGACATGTGCAGTTGGACAGATGAAAGTTTTTTTTGTAAGGATTTATGGACAGATGGACAAATCTGTCAAATAAAAAAATTGTTGCGAATAATAGATAGAAACATGCAAAGATAAAAATGCTTAATGCTAGCTGTCACATTACAAACCTGCTATTTAAATCAGTTAATGTTTCTGCACAATAGAATCTAACATGTTTATTTGAATAGGAAGATCGCTGAATAAATATTGGTTTAAAGTGTTGATTTTATAAAAGAATAAATTAGATACAAATGGTCAAGTTCTATTGTTATACACTACAAAGAATTAGTCCTCTTCTTATTGTAGGATTTAAAGTCATTTTTGTTGAATTTACTGATTAAAGAATTATTACTCTTTCTTCCATCAAATGATGATTTTTTGACATCGTTTATCTGCAGTTGATATCTATTGTAAAGAACATGTGCCTGTAATTTAAAAGCAACAATTCAATCATACAAAATCACAATTGGATAAACTACCTTGTTATTTAAATGTAAATAAGACAAATCTAATTATTTATTAAAAATGATATTTTTATGATTTATTCTGATTTTTATGAAAATTTAAGAGAGATCAAAAGAAATCACATTTATAACTGAACCTTGTTTCAACAATATTTTTACCTCTAACGCCAAGTATATGATATTTTTGAAATTGTAGAAAAAAGCAAAAACTAACAAAAAGTACACATATAATTATTTGCTTTTTTTTTCCTCAACTCAACTAGTATTGGCTAATTTTAATCAAATCCATCCAAGTTTCCAGAAAAATAGGATCAGATTCAAAACATTTTTAAATTTTTAAAAAACTTTTGAAAAAGTCCTGAAAAAGAATAGAAATTATAACGAAAAGAATATCTTAGTACATAAAAAAGTAGTTTGAAACATAACGAAAAAGTTATGTGTTATGGAAATCCACTAAATGGAATGCCATTTGGCAATTCTCTGTTATGAAATGTTTCTTATAACGCTGGAAGGAACAAACTTACAAAACTGCTTTATTCTGTGTTCAAGTTATATTAATACAGTCCCCCTCCCCCCCTCCCGAAAAAAAAAATGCTGATAGAATTAAAGTATGGCAACCCTGTCCTCTTTAAAAAGAAGAATGAATAATAATAGCAATTTTATTATAAATAATTCATTTAAAATCTGCCTGATTTGGTAATTTTAACACATAACATTGAAAGCAACACATTTTGATTATGGGATAAGATCAGTTTACCCAATGGGTAACAGCATAGCTATGATTTTTATCAATGTAATGTTATACATGAGGTGTTCAACAAATTGCTAGTTATTTTATATAGATACTATCTTATGCAAAAGATGAAAAAAAATTCTATTGTTGACCAGATGTTCGAGGCGGGGTTTTAATACACATTAGTTGATTGTTGTTGTATTTTATGTTTACGCTGGACGAAATTAAATTAATGGTAGTATTACCCTGTTACTATAATTATATTATCAAGATCTTTTGTCAAGTCTGGTCTTACAGGATGTTCACGATGTTATAAATGATCACAGATTTGTTGCATGGAGAGTTAAAGGTTATAGGGGATCATTTTTGAACTAACGGTGTTGGAAATTTGTATTTTTATGTCTCAGCTTCTGACTCTCCCCTGGGGATTTTACTTCTTTCGCAAATTATCTTTTTTCCCCAAGATTTTGACGATTTTAATAAAGTAAGAGACATGGAGTTTGTCACTAAAATTAAACATTAACATTGAGATGAGAGGATTTAATTGGTTAGAATCAATAAACTGTGGGGGGACTTCCAGTCTGTGGGAAACTTTCTTTGTTTAGAAAATTATTATCTAAAGAAAAATTTGCCATAACTTGGTTCATAGAATAGGGTACAATTAGTTTAAATTGATGTGAAAGACTGTCGCTCAAGACATCCTTAATTAGGATTAATCATGCAAAAACGCCACAAAAAGCATGTTGACCATTTCATCTCAAACAAAGAAACTTGTAAAAGAATGAAAAGCATTATCTGTCATTGTTGTGTTTAGAGGAGATAGTGAAATTATTGTCATTGTTCATTTAAGACAATTTTATAAATTCTATATTTTATTTCTTTTCAGATTCAATTTCATCTATAATTAATAGGATTTGTTTGTTTGTCTAAAGAAGAGAGAATTTGGTGTTGTAAAATGGCAGCTCACAGACAAGCTGATCTGTTTAGAGACAGGACTCTACTTTTTAATAAAAAAGACATGTTTTTTCATGATTTTATATAATAAGACACCTATATGTAACATTTTAGGGTTAATCTTTATACTTGATTTTTTCAAGTCAATAAAATATAGATAACTGTAAAAATGGACATTTTTTAAACAATCAGATTTTCACCTTTTATCATGTCAATAGCTAACGGCTCAATTGTAAGAGCCATGAGATTAATTTGTATGATTTTGTAGTTTAAAAGTGCAAAATAAGAAGGGAAAATACAGCAATTTCATATATTTTAGTCATTTTCATTGATGCATTTGTAAGTCACCATCATCTGAAATCATTTTTTGTACATACATATTTCAATAATCATGAAAATATTTGTTATCTTCATTTGTTAAAAGTGATTTGTTTTTTTACTGACCATCAAAAAGTAAATTCACAAAAATACTGAAATTTCAAGGAAAATTCTAAACAGAAAGTCAGTAATCAAATTGGTAAAATCAAAAGCTCAAACACATCAAACAAATGGATAACAACTGTCATATTCCTGACTTGGTACAGGCATCAACTGTAAGTTAAATCCAGTATAGTACCCAAGTGCTCTAGATAGGATATTTGCACACTTTATACATGTAGCCCATGGAGTGAATTAAATATTTAAAAGTCATCTGACCTCACTGGTAATTTTACCACATTTCAATAACTATTTCAATTTCTAAAAGGAGGTGCTAACTCATCAATATATCTTATTTGAGAAGGTTTTATTTTCACAGTACAATGGTTGCTCAACCCATATCATTGGTGGAAACTGAGAAATAAAGGCAACGGTAGTATACCGCTGTTCAAAACTCGTAAATCTATGGACAAAAAACAAAATTGGGGTAACAAACCAAAACTGAGGGAAACGCATTAAATATAAGAGGAGAACAACGACACAACATTAAAATGTAACACACACAGAAACGGACTAAGCATTAGACAAAATCTGATGAGAAAACACCTGCCAACTGTCACTATTTGCGGGGGATTTCCCCCATAGAGGCTCCCAAATTGAAATTTTGAAAGAGCAATTTTGTCCTCAATTTTCAACAAAACAATTAATTTTCAATAACTTTAGGCTTGTAAAAGTATGAAGAAGCCAAAAAAAAACATTAAAATGTATTTGAAGGTCCCCTTAAAGGTTTTTTAGGACTATGATAGCCATCTTTTACGTAAAACCCCCATGGGCATTTTGAAAAGTTGGCAGGTTGAGAATAACAAATATAACATCAAAAACAAATACATGAATTTTGGATAGAAAAGTACCGTGACACATCTTACAGTAATGTGAATTCACACTCGAATATAAGATAAAACAAACGCCACAACGGAAACACAACGTAAAAAATGTTACACACACAGAAACGAACTATGATATAACAATGGCCATTTTCCTGACTTGGTGCAGGACATTTTTAAAGAAAAAAATGGTGGGTTGAACCTGGTTTTGTGGCATGCCAAACCTCGCACTTTAATGGCAATGTTAAATATCATATTAAAATGACAACAAAATATTACAGGACTACAATACAAATAAATAGGAGAACGTATTAGGCAAAGAAACACATGAATAATAGATAACAGAAGGCTTCAAGTTTTAAATTCAATACGCCAAAAACGCGCCTCGTCCACACAAAATTTACCAGTGACGCCCAGATATAAAAGTTCGAAAAGTAAAAAAAAGTACAAAATTGTACAGCACTGAGGATCAAAAGTTGAAAAAGGTTGTGCCAAATGCAGCTAGGGTTTTAAGAAAACAGTCACAAAAGAGGGACGAAAGATACCAAAGGGACAGTCAAACTCATAAATCGAAAATAAACTGACAACGCCATGGCCAAAAATGAAAAAGACAAACAGACAAAAATAGCACACACAACATAGAAAACTGAAGAATAAGCAACACGAACCCCATGTGATAGTTACTCAAACAAATACCATTGGTGATAATTGAGAAAACAGTCATTCTGTCAAATAATTTGAAAATTCGTACATCTAGGTTCTTGAAGCAGCCATCGACTTTTATCAACAAATGTTGGTCATTAAAAATTTAAGGAAGACAATCTTTCATAACTGGGCTAAAATGAAGAAAAAAAAAAATCTCTTAATAAATTTCACTCATCTGAAAATTGGTTTCCTTTCACTAACTTTAGTTTTCCTCAAATAAATGTTATAAAAGTTAACTTATGCACAATGCTTATTTTCACAAATCAAGATCGAATTTGGGTGGCCTCACTTTTACCATTCTCCAGTTATGACCCTGTATACCATTATATGCAACACATTTATTAAGTAAAGCTTGTATAGCTTTGTAGTTTTCTTCTTATTGTTGATGTGTTTTCCTCTGTTTGTGACACCAATTTCACTTCCCTAAATCAATTTATGATTTTTGAACAGGGGTATACTAATGATATAAAAAACAAAGGATATGGGGTATCTATCTATGACACTAAATGAGTACATACACAGCAAAAAAAAAAAACTACTAAAAAAACAAAGGATATGGGGTATCTATCTATGACACAAAATCAGTACATACACAGCAAAAAAAAAAACTACTCAAAAAACAAAGGATATGGGGTATCTATCTATGACACTAAATGAGTACATACACAGCAAAAAAAAACTACTAAAAAACAAAGGATATGGGGTATCTATCTATGACACTAAATGAGTACATACACAGCAAAAAAAAAAAACTACTCAAAAAACAAAGGATATGGGGTATCCATCTATGACACTGAATGAGTACATACACAGCACAAAAAAAAACTACTCAAAAAACAAAGGATATGGGGTATCCATCTATGACACTAAATGAGTACATACACAGCACAAAAAAAAACTACTCAAAAAACAAAGGATATGGGGTATCTATCTATGACACTAAATGAGTACATACACAGCAAAAAAAAAAAACTACTCAAAAAACAAAGGATATGGGGTATCCATCTATGACACTGAATGAGTACATACACAGCACAAAAAAAAACTACTAAAAAACAAAGGATATGGGGTATCTATCTATGACACTAAATGAGTACATACACAGCAAAAAAAAAAAACTACTCAAAAAACAAAGGATATGGGGTGTCCATCTATGACACTAAATGAGTACATACACAGCACAAAAAAAAACTACTCAAAAAACAAAGGATATGGGGTATCCATCTATGACACTAAATGAGTACATACACAGCAAAAAAAAAACTACTCAAAAAACAAAGGATATGGGGTATCCATCTATGACACTAAATGAGTACATACACAGCAAAAAAAAACTACTCAAAAAACAAAGGATATGGGGTATCCATCTATGACACTAAATGAGTACATACACAGCAAAAAAAAAAAACTACTCAAAAAACAAAGGATATGGGGTATCCATCTATGACACTAAATGAGTACATACACAGCAAAAAAAAAACTACTAAAAAAACAAAGGATATGGGGTATCCATCTATGACACTAAATGAGTACATACACAGCAAAAAAAAAAACTACTAAAAAAACAAAGGATATGGGGTATCCATCTATGACACTAAATGAGTACATACACAGCAAAAAAAAAAACTACTCAAAAAACAAAGGATATGGGGTATCCATCTATGACACAAAATGAGTACATACACAGCAAAAAAAAAAAACTACTCAAAAAACAAAGGATATGGGGTATCCATCTATGACACTAAATGAGTACATACACAGCAAAAAAAAAAACTACTAAAAAACAAAGGATATGGGGTATCTATCTATGACACTAAATGAGTACATACACAGCAAAAAAAAAAACTACTAAAAAACAAAGGATATGGGGTATCCATCTATGACACTAAATGAGTACATACACAGCAAAAAAAAAAACTACTCAAAAAACAAAGGATATGGGGTATCCATCTATGACACTAAATGAGTACATACACAGCAAAAAAAAAAAACTACTAAAAAAAACAAAGGATATGGGGTATCTATCTATGACACTAAATGAGTACATACACAGCAAAAAAAAAAAACTACTCAAAAAACAAAGGATATGGGGTATCTATCTATGACACTAAATCATTACATACACAACAACAAAGGAACAGTGATTCTATTGCTGTTCTTCATTTCAAAGTTGCAGTGAGGCCTCAACACAGAGCTAAAAAAATCTTCTCACCTCACTGAAAAGAACTGTCTTTAGCAGAATTCTTTGAAAAAATTATTTGGATAGACTGTAAAATTTAACACCACCCAATTAGCCTGGTCAAAAAAGGACCAAAGGTGAAGCCAAAATCGGCAAAGGAACCAGCTATGATTATGTGCGATGCATTCCTTCATTTAAAATGACTTTTAATTATAAAGCAAAAATTACAAAAGAAAAATATTTTCGTATATGCATGCCATTACTAAAGTAATGGCTACAGAGCTACAATACCCTCGTGGACAAACAGTCAACCAGCAAGGTATCAACACTGGTATTAGTAACATTAACAGTAAAAATTTAATAGTATCAGAATGAGATGCGCATTCGACGATTGGTATCTCCCTAGTGATGGTCGAAGTGAAAGTATTTAAAAGCACAAAAGCTAAAACAAAAGTTGAACAGCTGATAAACCTCACAGAACTAAGTAAACATGGACAAGGAAAGAGAGCTTTGCTGTCAAAGGTCACATAATAAATCTAAAAGATAATATGCAGCAACAACATTTATGAGGAAAACCTGGACATTGATAACTTTGTTTTATATTTCTTTAACCCATTATCTTTCTTTTAACCAATGGTTTTCATTTTGCTCCATGTACAAAAATTGCTTTGACACAGTTACATTTGTAAAATACCTATACCAAGTCTGGAATATAACAGTTGTCCGTGCACTAGTGGTTAGTGCATCGGACTACTAACACAAAGGTTCCTGGTTCGATTCCCGTTTGGGATGAAAATTTCAGGGACTGAATTTTCGGCGCTCCCTTGACACCATTTGCGAGTATGGTCTTGAGGAAACGATGATAGTCCGTCGGAAGGGGACGATAAATGGCTGACCCGTGTTAAGAGAGAGCCATATATCTTGCACGTTAAAGACACCCTTGTAGATTTCGAAAAAGGGCAGGCTAATGCCGCTACAAGGCAGCACTCGCACCTGCAAAGTGGAAAGGGATTAATATAAGTTGCAAAACTTGTTTCCCAATCCACTATAATTAAATATGTTTAAACAGTTGTCCATTCGTTAGATGTGCATGAGCTTTTGATTTTGCAATTTAATTAGGGGCTTTCCATTTTGAATTATCCTCGGAGTTCAGTGTTTTTGTAATTTTATTTTTTATTGCCATGCTTTGCATTTTAATCTTTTTATTAAATTAAAACATTGATAAACTTGTGTTGCCTAAAATAAAGTGGAAGAACATGAGTTTTAAATTCACCAGGAACGCTCAAACTGAAATATATGAAATAACAAAATAAAAATCAGAAACAAGCGAAGAGCTTTATGTCCAAAAAAGTTTTGCTTCTTTTGGGGTTCAGCGATTCCCTCAGTTTTTGTTTGTTATTTTTGGAGTTCAGCGATTCCCTCAGTTTTTGTTTGTTATTTTTGGAGTTCAGCGATTCCCTTAGTTTTTGTTTGTTACTTTTGATTAGTATTGGTATGGATTTGTAAAATTTAAACATTTGTAAACTTCTGTTGTCTTAATATAACCCGGCTCGATACTAATATAACATTAGTGTGGATACCAATGACTTTATACTGTGTCATCTGCTTACTACTTTGTAAAATAAGTAACATTGGTATATCATCAAACTATAAACACGTGAAGAAGTGATATTATTGCCAATGAAACAACTCTGCATCAAAAACCAAATGACAGAAGTTAACAACGTATCCTGCAGACCTACTGTGAAACACCAAACTAGATGATTCCATAATAGAGATTGAATCTACAAAATATTTAAGATCATTTAAGGAGAAAAAAAAATCACGTGCAAAAATATCAAACTATCTGCGTCTTGCATTCCTATTTTATCGAATCTTTTATTCAACTTTAGATAAAAGATGTCTTTAAAAGTCTTCTTGATATCTTGGCTTTCATCTGATCATTTTCAACGTTCTAATGAAAGCAAATAGGAAAGACAAAACATAAAAGGTTTTTGTATTGACTACATTAAATAGTCGTCTGTGAAATTTGAATATTACGATTATTTGGATGACAATTTTCTCGTTGCTAACTCTCCACTTTAATGTAGCAACATTCAAGCAGAACCTGCATATGGAATAAAAATCATTATGTCAATACGAAATGCCAGACCTTATTTTCTTTTAGGGTTAATATTGATGCAACTACATCGGGTAACCCACCTAAGTTATATCATTTATATCATCTCCAATCACTGACGTTTGACTTGTTGCAGTTCATTGTTTCTACTGTTTCGTTGTTTTACTCTTATAGATGATACGTTTCCTTCGGTTTTAGTTTGCAACCTGGAATTCATTTAATCGATTTGTGACTCAACTGCTGTTGCCTTTATTTGCCAACATTTTACTAATGTCAATGCTCTTTTAAAATACAAACCTGATTTAGCTAAAGATTTATTATACTTATCAAAACCCGTTGATCTTACATTCCAACTTTTGCGATTAAACACCACTAATGAATTTTGTATATTCTGGCAGCCCTGAATCAAAGATTAAGGTGACGATAGTTTAACGATGGTTTAGGCCTTGTATCATTGTGTTTTGATCATCAGAATTTTCATTTACCATAGGCAACACGACCGATGCCAGCACTGAACTGGGAACTTTTTACACTTAGAGTAAACTGTCTTTGACGAGTTTGTGTTGTTTTCTGTTTCAAATTATCAACAAATGTGTTGATAACATCTTTCTTTTGACATAAGGAATATATATGTACTTGCGTGGTGAATAAGACGCATGCAAGTGCGTAATTGACAAAATGATAAAAAGTTATAAACTTAACTTAGTAAATATTTCATTTTTAAAGTTTTTGAATTAAAATATATGTTGCTGAAATTTCTGTACTCAGTATATATAATTAGGCCTACATCAGATCTTGAATAACAAATAGTTACTAAAAATTATATTTCATTTGTTGCACTCAGTGTAAGAAGGATTGGATAGTTTGTTATACAGCATTTTCGCTATAGTCAAGGGTTATGATCTGGTCCGTTCCTGATGATAGAAACGGATAGTAACCCTTGGATAGTGAAGATGCCTGCGCATAAAGAGAATACCTTTTGTATCTATTTCTCAATTTGGAAGTAATAGAATCAAACTGAGTTCCGCACATAAATTTCACATTAAACCAACCAACAATAAGACAATCAATTAAACCTGTAAATATTTGTTTTCGTAATGGTTCTTGTAAAATGTTTCACAAAACTTTTGCTTGATATTTATTGGTAAACGAAGGCTTTTGTTAAATAAATAATTGATTGCATGATAATAAAACTAAAGAATATTTTTCTATACAGGTGTGTGATTGCTTCGGTATTAACATGTTTAAATCGTTAAAATTTCCACTTGATGAACGTAAAAACAACAATTAAAGCTTTAAAAAACTTGAAATCCATAAAGTCTATGCTTGTTTAGTATCTGAAAGGTGTTGAAGTTTGCAAGTTACAAAATGTGTTCATTAATTAAAAGATAAAGTAAATTCTTCCAAGGATGTTCTTAGATTTTAATAGTCCCTGTAATCGATCGTGTCTGCCCCCCCCCCCCCTCCTTTATGAAAAATTAAAATATATAGTCCAATGTTCCTGTACCAAGATGTGAATTATTCATAGAACGAACATGCCCCCTTTAAAAATAAAAATTAATGTAAATATTCTTTATTTAATTTGTATAGAAACGCAAAGAAGTCCATCCTTTACAGGACGCTGGCTCTTGGTAAAATCGATTCATGTAAGTAGAAATGAAATTTGTATTAAAACTATTCACGATCAATAAGGTTTACAATTCATACGCGGAATCTGTACGTACAAAACGGATTGAGAAACAAAACATACACCTACAGATAATGAAAGATAACATTTTAATCCTATTTTTCTCATACGCAGTTAATACAAATAGTTTAACAATAAGGAAAATGCTAGAACAATACTGATTTAGAACATGTACAGAAGATGCATATATAGCTCATTAGAATACGTATATACAAAGCATGCTATAATAATGCAAACAGTTGAACAATACCACTAAATCTTTTACTAATTTCATACTGTTCTGTTGTTTCTCATAGTACAAGTGTATAGCAGACTTTGTACGAACAATACCACTAAATCTTTTACTAATTTCATACTGTTCTGTTGTTTCACATAGTAAAAGTGTATGGCAGGCTTTGTACATGTATACTAATCATATGTTTTAGATACTAGTATGATTTTTAGTTATTTGTCTTTATCATTTATACCGGTATAATTATCCATAGCTGGTAAATATCATGTAATTTGTTATATCAAACAAACGTTCATTTAGCAATTTTCGTATTTTTACTGCATAAGCTTAAAAACATTTTTTTAAAAGTTATTAGCGGCATTTTTTCTTAGGAAAAGGGGGGATGATGGCGTCAATTTATTTTATAGAAAGTTCATTGTTTGCAATGTATTCCGACTTCAAAAAGTACACAGAAAGTACCAACATAAGATGGCTAAATCATACCATTACCGGAGAAAAATTAACTTCACAGCAATCACGAAGGTAAATATATTTGATCAAAATGTACATAGAGATTAAGATACATACTTTCAATATGCACACAGAAAAAGTGACTTTATCACAACTTACATTTGCAAAAAAAAAACAACCTCAGCAAAGATATCAGGCTTATATTTTGTTCACAAGACGCGCGTTTTGTCTACAAAAGCGTCATAAGTCTTCCTCAAATGAAAGCTGAAAGGATGGAAAAGGTACGAAGCTGGGAGGCATTGCAAACAATCAACCTATTGTAAGATAAATTAACTTACAATCATATCTAAAACATACACTATAACTATGAGACACAACAGAAAAGTCAACCATTGCATGTTTTCGGTTATTTATGAAAATAAATTCATAATTCTCACTTTTTTCAAATATACTAATAATGATAAAATTCTTTGTTTCGAATCGTAGCATCAAGTTGCATATTCAAAGAGCAATCTGGAATCATCGAGCTATGGCATCATAATGTTTTACATTAATTTATATTTTTTAATGTAAAGTCATCCAACAATATACGGAACCAAACAAATTAATATAAAATATAGTTTTAACAGCAATTCGAAAATCATGTTGGCGCTTTTAATAACATTATTTCTTACGTCAAATTTACGCTCGAATTATCAACTTGCATTGAAATACAATCAATTTTCTATTCACCGTATGGTACAAGTTGTTGCAGGACATTTTCGCATAATTACGCAAATAAAAGTATAATTGAATTTTAGTTACCTTATAAATAAATGATATAAAGACAGGTGTCGAAGCGTACAGTTTCATCCTGATCGACTTCATTTCTATAGTTCAGATAAATAATTCATCTTTTATATTGTTTTCTCTTTTTTTACAACCTGTAGATTTTGTACCTGTTGTCTTATTGATTTTTACCTGTATCGATCTTATCACACGGGAAAACATCTATCGCCTGTTGCTTTCGTACTGATATTGATATTATAAAGTCTATTTAAACATACTCAATTTGACACCTCGCTACTAATTCTTTGTTATACCTCGCTACTTATTCTTTGTTATACTGTTTTATACAACTTAAGAAATACTTTTAACTCTTATTGGTTCTTTTCTACCCGGCACGCGACAGAGTGCTATGCACGCATACTATCCTAAAATATGATAAGGACATCGAAATCAAATATAAACGATAGATTTTAGAACGCAGCTGACTGGGCGGATTAGTTCATCTGTTAAACTCCATACTTGGAATCGGTTGTTGTTTATATTTGTCAAATAGTTCTATTGTTCCCTAAATTTAATTATTCATGCCAATATGATGCATTGTGAGCGGTGATTCGTTAGTTCGGATGCAGGGTTGTCTCGAGTATTTAAAAGCGACTGGTTTGTTAGAGAACCAGATGATTGTCAACCCACTAACAGAGAATAACGGTTTCTATTATGAAAATGTAAAATAACTACTTAAACCGTTATTTATACAAAAAGTTGGAGATAATGTACATTAAATCAATTCTAAATCGATCTGGAGGAATTGTTTGGAAAGTCTTTTCTTGTGAATAAAGGACAGATGGTATAACAAGTTAAAACAAGTATATATAAAAAGGGAACTTAAAAATGAATGAAGACAAACGTTCTATAGAAAATATATATACACAGTTGTTAATCTAAATTTCATCATGCCAAAGTCGTTTTTGGTGAAGAAAAAAATAGATCACCACGAGAAAGTATCTAATTACCATTACCAAAGGTTACGAGCGGTGTATGATGATTCTCTGGAGAGTATAAAGGCCGTGGTTCCATTCACACCCAATATACAGCCATTAACAGTCAGATTGAATAATGGTAAGTACGTCTGATTGTATAGATATTAACTTTTCAAAGTTTTAGATCTTCATGAAATATATTACAAAAATATATTTTGTTCTGCAATAAAACTGCTTTTACATTGATTTTGGTTATGTCAAGACCGTATATAATAACTTTGAGTCTTGAATCAGCTAGTGAACGGGCATATCTTTTGCAATAAGTATTGCAATGTGCATTGTTATTAAATGTAATATCAGTATTCAGTTCAAATATAATCTTAAATCAATCCTAATTCTATCTTACTTTTGAGATATAGTTTTAGTCATTCAAATATGACGTCATTCTTGTGCTGTTTCAGATTTTCAAATATGACGTAATTTTTGTGCCTTTTCACCACTTCGTATGTGACGTCACTTTTTTCACTTTTTGCGTTGAGGCCTTGACTAAGAAAGGTGTGTCTATTTTTTGTGTTGGTCTTCGTAATGTATTCGGGTAATTAGTTAATACTTCAGTTTTATCATGTATATCTCTTATATTCATTTGATAAAATTTACTGTTTGACTTTCGAACTTTTAATGTCTAGGCGTCACTGGTGAGTCTAGTGTGGACGAGGCGATTTTCTGGCGTATTGAATTTTAAACCTGATGCCTTTTGTTAGCTATTATTCATGTGTTTCTTTGTCGAATATGTTCTCTTATTTATTTGTATTGTAGTCCTGTAATATAATGTTGTCATTTTAATGTTATATTTAACATTGCCATTAAAGTGCGAGGTTTGGCATGCCACAAAACCAGGTTCAACCCACCATTTTTTCCTTTAAAAATGTCCTGTACCAAGTCAGGAATATGGCCATTGTTATATTATTGTTCGTTTCTGTGTGTGTTACATTTTAACGTTGCGTCGTTTGTTTTCTCTTATTTTTGAGTGTAATTTCACATTTCGATAAGACGTGTCACGGTACTTGTCTATCCCAAATTCATGTATTTGGTTTTGATGTTATATTTGTTATTCTCGTGGGATTTTGTCTGATGCTTGGTCCGTTTCTGTGTGTGTTACATTTTAGTGTTGTGTCGTTGTTCTCCTCTTATATTTAATGCGTTTCCCTCGGTTTTAGTTTGTTACCCCGATTTTGTTTTTTGTCCATGGATTTATGAGTTTTGAACAACGGTATACTACTGTTGCTTTTATTTATATTATAGTTCGTTTCTGTGTGTGTTACATGTTAACTTTGTGTTTCCGTTGTGTCGTTTGTTTTCTCTTATATTTGAGTGTGAATTCATATTACTATGAGACGTGTTACGGTACTTTTCTATCCCAAATTCATGTATTTGGTTTTGATGTTATATTTGTTATTCTCATCGGATTTTGTATAATGCTTAGTCCGTTGCTGTGTGTGTAAAAAGTAAAAACACAAAAATACTGAACTCCGAGGAAAATTCAAAAAGGAAAATCAAAAATCAAAAGGCAAAATCAAAAGTCCAAACACATCAAACGAATGGATAACAACTGTCATATTCCTGACTTGGTACAGGCATTTTCTAATGTAGAAAATGGTGGATTGAACCTGGTTTTATAGCTAGCTAAACCTCTCACTTGTATGACAGTCGCATCAAATTCCATTACATTGTCAACGATGCATGAACAAAACAAACATACTCAAAGAGTAAAAATGTCAAAAATAGGGGTACAACAGTCAATATTGTGTTATCATCTTAATATCACTACATAAACAACAAATGTAACAAAGTAGCACAAAAAGGCATACATCAAATTTAACATTCTCATTTTGCTTTTCTTATACGGGTGAATTTATCTATGTAAAGTCTACCCATAAATGAAAGAAGGTTTTCATTACTGGTGTAAAATTGCGCGTTTGAAATTCGCACAGGTAGACATAAAAATAATTTTGTCGTATGACGGCATACATAAATGCAGACTCACGTAAAGTAGATATAACAAAAAACAGACTTTGTTACATTTTAATGTTGTGTCGTTGTTCTCCTCTTGTATTTAATGCGTTTTACTCAGTTTTAGTTTGTTACCCCGATTTTGTTTTTTGTCCATGGATTTACGAGTTTTGAACAGCCTTTATTTTCCATATAAATATCACCATTTTTTAAAATATTTTCATATCTATATATTTATTATAATAATTATTACCATCATAAAACGTTTTAAAAAAAGGAAACGTCGCGACTGGAAGTTAAAACCCTTTGTTCATTATGCTTTGTTTGATCAATCCCATTATATTTCCTGCAATTGACTTTGGCAATGTTTTTTTTTTATTAAAAAAACAAACATGAATGTATCGAATTTAATTTTCATAATCCTCTTCCTGTATCATTTTATCAACAACCGTATGAATGACCATCATTTTATTTCTTATTTTTCCTCGAGTTTCTCGAGTTATTTGTCGGTTGTTATAATACATTCCACAGAATTATAAAAGAGGGACTAAAGATACGAAAGGGACAGTCAAACTCATAAATCTAAAACCAACTGACAACGCCATAGCTAAAAATGAAAAAGAAAAACAAACAACAGCACACACGACACAACATAGAAAACTAAAGAATAAACAACACGAACCCCACCAAAAAACTAGGGGTGATCTCAGGTGCTCCGGAAGGGTAAGCAGATCCTGCTCCACATGCGGCACCCGTCGTGTTGCTTATGTGATAACAAATCCGGTAAATAGTCTAATTCGGTAGGTCACATTCATGAAAGGGAAGGGGATTGTAGTTACGACGTAAGGAACATATCCGATATCATTTGTGAAACGGTTATTCCATAACAGTCAACCAACTCGTGATGGCGTCCGTAAAATTAACGAAGGGATGATTTCAACTTCACCATTTGGAACTCTTAGTTTAATAGCTTCTTTGTGAGCAGTAACCCTCTATCAAGAAAATCATGATAGGAAATGCAAGCACGGGAATATCGTATTAATTGGGAGATATATACCCCGTATGCAGGTGCTGCTGGAATGTTGCTACTTAGAAATGGAAAGTTCACAATTGGAAAGCTGAAATCATCTCTTTTGTCGTAAAGTTTTGTTTTCAACCGACCATCATTGTCAATTTCTAGATGTAAGTCAAGATATGAGGCCGACTTAACTGTATCTGTAGTATAAGCCTATCATTTCACATTTGATTTTTTTTAATCAAAATACCGTTGAGTCGCTGAATCTAAATGGGTATCGTTTATTGATAAAAACTAAGGAATTGATCAAAATAAGTGAAGTATATGCCGTATTTACACAAAATAATATTTGAAGAAAAACAAGAATACGAATCTACTTACTAAGTGACACTTGCAGATCAAGAACCTATAACCTTCCAAAACACTTGAGTTTAATCCAAGTTTTTGATTGGGTTCGTGTTGGCCAATTTTTTGACTTATTTCAATAGTATTGTGTGGAATACTATTCGTTTTTTCGCGATTTTTTTTTCTAGCGATTGTGTTTTTTCTTTTTAATTAATTCTTTGTGTATATTCTCCATTTTTAAGAAGGCATTCATAAATCACATTAAGCGATTGAGAAACCCTTCATGCATTTATCTATAGTCTGTATTAGTAAAGCATTGTCATACGGCTTAAAATGTATATTAGAAACGCATATTTACGGAAAATGTATCTGTTATCGATATTGTTTTGTTTTCAGGCTACATGCAAGACATTGTTATTCCGTCATCACTACAGCAAAAAGCAAATATCCCGGATGAATCCGGACGAATTTCTGAACCCGAAGTTTCGTCCTGCAATAATGAAGAAACAGAAAATATATCACTTGTATCGTCCTCATCTTCTCAAATTTTCGTTGACGACATTGAAAACGAAGGGATAACCATCGGTTATACTTATGATTCCTTCTTCATAAGCGATGGACGTTCCAGACGAAAATCTATTGAAAAAGTAACTAGACAACGGTATACATGCAATGAATGCGGTAAGGACTACGCCACGTCATCAAATCTTTCCCGCCATAAACAGACGCACAGAAGTATTGACAGCCAGTCGGCCAAGAAATGTCCTCACTGTGACAAGGTTTACGTTAGCATGCCAGCATTGTCAATGCATATTCTAACACATAATCTAAAACATACATGTGACATATGCAACAAATCGTTTTCACGGCCATGGCTCCTTCAAGGTCACAGACGGTCGCATACTGGAGAGAAACCGTTTGGATGTGCCCACTGCGGCAAAGCATTCGCAGATAGGTCCAATCTAAGAGCACACATGCAGACTCATTCAGCCTTTAAACATTACACATGTAAAAGATGTAATAAATCGTTTGCTTTAAAGTCGTACTTGAATAAACATTATGAATCTGCATGCATCAAAGATGGAAGCGAGTGTTTGTCTGATTCAAGTTCTGTAAGAGATACATATGAATTTGAAAACTCGAATAGTTCTTGTTAATTGAGACTAAATTGTTGAAAAACTAAATGACGTTTTGATTACATACAATTAATTTCCAAGCTAAGGATAACATCACTAACATAACTGAAGATAAAAGAAGATAGTCGTACATGAGTACATACAGGACTAAAATTAACAATGTAGGTAATTGCTATGCCGAATATTAATTGTCTTCATTGAAATGTTAAACAAAATCTATTGCATAATGGAAATGTAAATATATATTTCCTAGGATATTATTTCCTAGAAGTTTGTGTCCTCATTCAAAGGTTGTGAAATATTGTATTGTTGCACCTGTATATTTTACCAAGCATAGTTTTGCACTGATAAGCTTTCTAACCATGAAGTATTTATATTTATGAAGTTGTTTTCTTGTTACCAAATATGCACATATGTCCTCTATTTTAGATACTTACTTTTATACTGAATATATATCTAGTTTTAGAAAACCTTTTATAAATGTCATCAACGAAAATAGCGTAGAAATTCATTCATTCATTCATTCATTCATTCATTCATTCATTCATTCAGTCAGTCAGTCAGTCAGTCACTCATTAATTAATTAATTAATTCATTCATTAATTCATTCATTCATTCATTCATTCATTCATTAATTCATTCATTCATTCATTCATTCATTCATTCCTTTAATTCATGCATTCTTTCATTCATTCATTCATTCATTCATTCATTCATTCATTCATTCATTCATTTCTTCCTTTAATTCATGCATGCTTTCATGCATGCTTTCATTCATTCATTCTTTCTTTCATTCATTCATTCATTCAGTCATGTGTTGATTCCTTCATCTCTTTCTTTATTTCATGCATTTTTATACGTTCGTTAGTTCATTCGTTCGTTCTTTCTTTCATACCTTCATGTCTTAATTCCTTCATGTCTCAATTCCTTCATTGATTCATTGATTCATATATTCTTTGATTTGTTTACGAATAAAATCATATTTATATACCATTCATTCACTCCAAAATTACATATTCATATTTTTCTACTTAATATTCATTATTTTGAAATTACAGTTGTTCACAGCACCACACCTAATAAGTATTTGAGGTAGTATTTAAAAATTTTATTATCGAATTTAATCATATTTATATTTTTCTTCTTTTATATTGTAAAAAGTTTGCACACTAGTTATTTTCAATTTTATACCAATTACTACCTTAACGCTTTGTATATTGATCTTGATTTTATTCATTGTTAGATAATTGTTATTAATCCATTGTGCCAATCAAGTTATAGTGTTTAAGTAACAAATACAAATAACCAACCCTATCTTTTGAAGGAGAAAATAGAAGTAACACCAATGTTACAGCTCACAATTATTCTTTGTTCAGATGAATTGTTATTAAAGTCATTGAAAGTTATACACATATTATGTCGGAAAAGCAAAGAATAGACAATCTCAAAATATGTTTCTACTATTCTTTTTTTTAAATATACTGTACTATTTGTTAAACCCTTTGTATTGTTTCTTTTTGACATTTTGTTTTAGAAATTTGAAGAAACATACCAATTTCCTTCCCACATCTTATTACCGGCTGGCATTACGGTTGATACAATATATCCCGATTCAAAGGCATTAAACACTATCATTTTTGCTACCGTGTACAGCAGATTTTTGATTGCCGTTGTTATTCAATAAATTTTGAACTGCCTTATTTGCTGCATCTGCAGTGGCAATAGTCGATGATATGGAGTTCTTCTGAGTTTTTCCGAGGGTGGGTCGTTTTCAGCTGTCTCGTTTCAATAGCAGTATTAATATTCAGTAACAAAACTATGATGGGGACATGTGGCAAGTACTGTTATATAAACACTTATATTTAATTGAAAAATTAGATTTATTTTCACATGTCGGTCTTTTTTGCAACAATTATTCACAACTATCACCAGGAGATATTAAAACTTTGTAGTTTAAATATAGTCTCTATGCAACTGTCATTTGCTTGAAGTAATATTTGGTTATAACCTTTTTGATTGACGACGTTCTATATGCAGGAAACGACGTGGACTTAAATTTCATCATTCTATCATTGTTGTATTAGTGCTTTTGAGAGAAATGTGCTTATAGCATTGTATATACTGTTATGTTGTATCCAAGTGCAATTTTGTAGCTATAACATGGCTTTGTTAAATGATTTTAGATTTTTTTACAAATCCTTTGAGCTTTAACACAGTTTTGTTTAATGATTTTTTAGATTTTTACACTTTCTTGTGCAATAGTGAGAACGGTCAGTATTACAAATAGCATTTTTCTGTGTTACTTGCTGAGAATAAATTTATTAGAATTATGTGTCTATCTTTATTTTTTAACATTACGTGTTCTGATTGTACAACACAGTATTTTTTATAAAGTGTGACTTTCTACATAAGGAAATGCTTGTACCAAGTTAGTAAATGACAGTTGTTATTCATTGGTTTGATGAGTTTGAGCTTTTGATTTTGCCATTTGATATGAGATTTTCCGTAAAGAATTTTGCTTGTTATATTTTATTTTCAACTACCATCAATGGATACGAGTGCGAGTAGTATACCGGTGTTGAAAAGTCATAGATTGAAAGATTGAAATTGAGTGGGAAAACACAAATACGGACTACAGACCCAAATAATTTAAAGGCAACAGTAGTATACCGCTATTCCAAAGTCATAAACCGATTGAGAAAAAAAATTCAAGTTACAAACTAAAATGAGATAAACACACCAACTATAAGAGGAAAACAACGAAACACAGAAATACTGAAGTGCAACAAAAACAAAACAAAAAAAAAAAGGTAACGCAACACACACAGAAACGAACTATAAGATAACAACTGCCACTTTCCTGACTTGGTACGGGACATTTTAAGTAAAAAAGGGTTGGTTGAACCTGGTTTTGCGGCTAGCCAAATCTCGCACTTTTACGTTAAATATAACACTAAAAGGACAACATTACATGACATGACTACGGTTCAAATAAATGCAAGAACATTCAGGACTAGGGAAAGACATCAACTATTAGAAACAACAAAGAAACAGCAGAAACACTAAAATGCCAAAAAAAAAAACAAAACAAAAACAAACACCAACATACACAGAAAAGAACTATTTGATTACAACTGCCATATTCCTGACTTGAAATAGTGGAGTGTTAAATGGAATGGTTAAGGCTATATGCATGTTATCTATAAGAAGACGACATTATCTGTTTAATGTATGAAATACATAATAAAGTCTTTAGATTATGGTTGAAATTGGTATAGTTTTTAGTAGATACTTTGTGTGTACTGTTCGACGTCAAGCAGTTTCTCTTTTGAAGCCTTGTTAGTTGCCGGGCGTTTTCATCAGGTGTAAGATTGAAAATTGACCTTTTAAATAAGGCTGTTAGTTTTCTCGTTTGAATTGTTTTACATTGTCATATCGGGGCCTTTTATAGCTCACTATGCGGTATGAGCTTTGCTTCGTTGAAGTCCGTACGGTGACCTATAGTTGTTAGTGTCTGTGTCATTTTGGTCAATTTGGTACCTTGTGGAAAGTTGTCTCATTGGCAACAATACCATATCTTCTTTTTTACTTTCAATGAACATTAATGTTCTCATAAAAACTAACATAATCAAAGGCTGTCAATCAACGTAACAAGTGAAAAACAAATGTTCAATTCCTACTTTGTTACAGGTATTTTCCGAAGAGAATGGTTGCTTGAACCTAGTTTTAGAGCTGCCTTAACCTCTCACTTATGTGACAGCTGTTTATAGTTGCAAATGAAACAAAACTCCTTGATATTCTTAATGTGGATGTATAAATAAAGGCAACAGTAGTATACCGCTGTTCAAAACTCATAAATCCATGGACAAAAAATAAAATCGGGGTAACAAACTAAAACCGAGGGAAACGAATTAAATATAAGAGGAGAACAACGACATAACACTAAAATGTAACACACATAGACAAAATCCCACGAGAATAACAAATATAACATATATATATAACATCAAAACCAAATACAACTTTCAAACAACAAATGGTCACAGTACGGCTTTTGACAATGACCTCGACATAACAAAATGTGGTAAAATCAAGCAGCCTCATTTTTAACAAAATAATAAGCGGAAAAAAAACCCCAAATATGACAGATATGTGAGAAGCAACAATTATATATATGTATGCTCTCAACAGTTGAATTAGTAAAAAAAGACTATATTGTCAGTAAATAAACAAATCATTGATACAAGCATTGGAATTGTGTACGGTAGATGCGCGTTTAGTCTACAAAAGACTATTTAGTGACGCTCGGAAAACAAATTTAAAAAAAGAAAATTTTGTTTTAAATTGTCAGACTCTTCAGAGCCTGTTAAAATGTATCAGAGAAACAAAAGTGTAGAAGACAGCTATGGTATGTAGGTATGAAAAACTGCAATAAAATTTGACTGCCATAGTATTAAGAAATTTACGAACAAACATCTAATACTGTAAAACATCGATGACTAAAGCGTGACAAAACAAAGGCTCATAAAACGTGTCACTGATCATAAATACAAATGATGTTTGAACGATGGAGACAATATCTTTTGTTACACGCTAGATTCCTGATAGTACTGCAGTCTCTAGATATCTGCAAAAAAAGTACAAAAAGGGTACATTAAAATATAAAATATCAAATGGTCAATGTAAGCTTATACTTTTCCGATGATTTTCATATCATAAATGATAATAATAGTAAGAACAATGATAATAATGATATTGTTAGAAATATCATTTCTTATTATTATATGCATTTTCTACAGTTGAAAATGCCTGTACCAAGTCAGGAATATGACAGTTGTTGTCCATTCGTTTGATGTGTTTTATCATTTGATTTTGCCATTTGATTGTGGACTTTCCGTTTTGAATTTTCCTCGGAGTTCAGTATTTTAGTGATTTTTTGTACAATGTTGTATCTTTGATGTCTTTATTTGTATGCTTACTATCCTCTACTTAAATTAAATATATGCATATCTACCAATTAAGTTACTACCTATTTATTTATTTCGTTATGAATACAAGGATAAGACAATAAGAAAGTTTTGTGTTAATTGTACACCAAATCAGCAAATCCAAAAAATATAATGTTTATATGATATTTTGTAAAAGTTTAAATTTACAAACAATTGTGTATTCAAATCAAAACTCATATCACATCTAGTCAAGAAAATTGTAATCTTTCAAAAATCATTTCACTTCGGGGAAAATATATATTAATTGTTATGCATTCGTCTTTGCCATTTAATTATGGACTAGACTTTCATTTTTGAATTTTCCTTCGAATTCAGCGTTTTTGTTATTTTACTTTTTCAATTGTCCGAAGTTTTCTGAAATTGATTTCGAGTAAAACAACATATAGCCTCGGCACTGTTTACGGATGACTTTATTTTCTGTCTCTCTGATTCAATAGAACACAAACAACCAAAATTCGATTATTTAAACGTTTATAGGATTCCAATGACCATAAACCGTACAATAAAGAGATGTTAGTAAAGCTAACAGGTATTTTACTTGTTGCTAGTACGCCATTAAAACAAGATGTAGATTTCCTAGCAACAATCAATCATTTTAAATAGAGATAATTGGTACTTACATGATTAATCAATCTTACTGTATCAATTAACAATGGTTTACTTTGTTTTGAAAAGCGACAAGGAAATCCATTTTATATTGATGTTTTAATGGGAAGAATAACATCCGAGATCACCCGAACAGTCGGAATAAGACCCAGTGATGGATGGTTGTCTCCGATGTAAACAGTTGTGATTAGTATCAATATAAACTTATTTATCCTATATCAGATACAGCACAATAATAAATTGAGGAGTAACATAAGCAAGTTTTTAAACGTCAGAATCGTCCTGCTGAAGAAATGATACACGTACACGTTAGACCAGTTACGTTCACGGACACTCCTATCAAAGTCACGAAAAATGATTAAAAAAATCCCCAGACCTATGATACATTTATAAATGGAGACGCTTAACCTGCTTCACTCGTTAACAACATTTAAGAAGTTCATATTTTGTCTAAACCTTGAATTGTATATTCCTCGTGGATTCATGAAATTTCAACATTGGTCATGTTCTTTTATCTATTGTTTCATCTTATGTTACATACAATAGTTTTCAAACCCTGGTAGTTTTAAAAAGAGTTAAAATATTTTTGAAATACTTTAGTTTTGTTAGGTGTGCTCCAAGGCCGTACTTTGACATATAAAGCTTTACATTTAAACCTTATGAATTTTGTGAGAGTTGTCTCATTGGTACTCATACCACATCTTCTCATACCTTGTAAGTGGTATAACTTGACAAATAGATTATACATCTGTCATTTGTGTAATTATTTTTTCTTATATGTCTTTCTCATTGACGTATTTCCCATCTAAATATGTGCAGTAATGACATAAAACAAAGACATGATATCCATACACATACTTGCAGTAAAATCGGTACGTTTAATGTTGTTATTACCTTTAAACTAACCTCTCATCATAAGCTGCGTGTATAGTATTTCAATCCTATATTTATTCCGATTGATGAGTATACGTTTCTTTATGTGTGTCAATTCAATTTACGATAATCTATACAAAGCCTAAAAGAGTTTTGTTAACTTAATCTTTACTATTTATATATTACATGTATCACGCAATTGACACACACTCAATGCAATTAATCTTTCGAGGGACGTTTTAATGAGGAAAAAAGTTAAACATTAAAAGAGATTTCAGAGGAAATAGGTATTGATAGCGTTGTTTGTACTCTAGACTTTAGAAATAATGGTTTATATTGCAGGAATGCAGGAAGATATATGGTAAAAGGCAACGAAAGAGTAAAACTGTCGTAATTAAAATAAACATATAGAGAGGCAAAGTTAACCTTCTTAGGAAGAAAGCTAAGAAGTTAGCAATATCCTTTACCTCTACTTTCCGCTATATATATGATGTTCTTTCACTAAATAATTCAAAATTTGGTGACTATGTGGAACGCATCTATCCCATCGAGCTAGAGATAAAGGATACTACAGATACAGTTAAGTCGGCCTCATATCTTGACTTACATCTAGAAATTGACAATGAGGGTCGGTTGAAAACAAAACTTTACGACAAAAGAGATGATTTCAGCTTTCCGATTGTGAACTTTCCATTTCTAAGTAGCAACATTCCAGCAGCACGGCCTATATACATCTCTCATTTGATACGATATTCCCGTGCTTGCATTTCCTATCATGATTTTCTTGATAGAGGGTTGCTGCTCACAAGGAAGCTACTAAACCAAGAGTTCCAAATGGTGAAGTTGAAATCATCCCTTCGTAAATTTTACGGACGCCATCACGAGTTGATGGACCGTTATGGAATAACCGTTTCACAAATGATATCGATATGTTACTTACGTCGTAACTACAATCCTCTTTCCTTTCATGAATGTGACCTACCGAATTAGGCTATTTACCGGATTTGTTATCACATAAGCAACACGACGGGTGCCGCATGTGGAGCAGGATCTGCTTACCCTTCCGGAGCACCTGAGATCACCCCTAGTTTGTTGGTGGGGTTCGTGTTGTTTATTCTTTAGTTTTCTATGTTGTGTCATGTGTGCTGTTGTTTGTTTGTCTTTTTCATTTTAGCCATGGCGTTGTCAGTTTATTTTTGATTTATGAGTTTGACTGTCCCTTTGGTATCTCTTTTATATAGATCCGGCTATTATTTGTGTGTCATCTTTTATACCCCACCTACGATAGTTGAGGGGCATTATGTTTTCTGGTCTGTGCGTTCGTTCGTTCGTCCGTGCGTCCGTCTGTTCGTTCGTATGTCCTGCTTCAGGTTAAAGTTTTGGTCGAGGTAGTTTTTGATGAAGTTGAAGTCCAATCAACTTGAAACTCAGTACACATGTTCCCTTGGATATGATCTTTCTGATTTTAATGCCAAATTGGAGTTATTACCCCAAATGCACGGTTCACTGAACATAGAAAATGATAGTGTACGTGGCGCATCCGTGTATTGTGGACACATTTTTGTTTATCATATAGCTCTGCACCTGTTTCTTTTTTTAGATTCTTTACATTCAAATATTCGGCTTTGAACATTCATGATAAAGCGACTCAGATGCATTGAATGTACAATGTAAAATGTATTGTTTTCAATTTTGTAGGGGCAATTGCTTAAAATAGACATTTAGTTGTCGTTTCTGAGTCATTCGTGGATTTAATTGATATCGTTTACTTCCAACTACATTTTACTTCCGAAGTTTGTTAAAAAGGGAATTTATAAACAATTTGTTCAAAATAAATTCTTCTGATACGAAAAATTGTGCACTGCAAACTTTTTGCTTCGCATAGTAACTACATGAGAAACCTTACTGCTGGCTGTATAAATTAAAATTTCACCTGTGATCGTTACCTTTAAAAAACATCGGATGATCATTTCGAGGACGATCATCTTGTCTTGTGTTTTTTACATTTTGGAGTTATCTCGCTTTCTGCGGGCGTATTAAGTTTAATATCAAAACAAATTACCTAATTTTAACATAATTCAACATGAACATCTTCGAAAGGTAGTATATCATGTTCCTATTATCAGAGGACCACAACACATAAATTGGAACCATTATTTCAAAATGGTTATGGATTATATTGAGGACTTCGCCAGAGCATGTGATAGGCTAAATAGAAGTTGAACTGGACACTTTGTCAGAATGGGTCAAAACAATCAGGTTTCTGATAACACGTCGAATTTATAAGTTTAATAAAAACTGTGTGAAATCGACCAACATTAGTTTTCAAAGACCAATAAGCTGTCGAATGTCTATCATGTCTTCACGATTATTATGTTGTTGTTTCTACGAACAAAGTTTTGCATACTTTTGTCTTTGTATGTCAATCGTACTACTGCGAGTGTCTTGTCAATGATTTTTTTTTGGATAATAGATGGCCTATTTTGTTAACAGTTAACGAAAAGGTAAACCATGCTACAAAGAGGAACAAGTGATCAGTATGCTTGCGGTTCTTATTGGTAACATATTGGTATAATTTGAAGGTAGACCGTTTCAACCAATATGGTAAAATAATGTACGCCTCTCCTTTATTACCTCTGTTTATTTTTATTTGAGTCTCTGAGTTCCTCCAGACGTTTGTCAAAAACAAGAAGACCAAAAAAAGCCAGATAATTTAATTTCACATTCAGATATATATGTGACGATGTTCTTTCCATTAACAATCCATAATTTTCTGATTGGGCTACATAACTATTTACCCAACGACTAAAAATTAAAGGGAAAACAGACACGGCTTCTTCTGTCTCCTTTTTCAGACTTATACCTCATATTTGATATAAGCAGTCATATCGGTGTCAGAATATATGACAAACGAGACTATTTCAATTTTGAAGTTATAACAATTTCCGCCACATTAGTAGCAATAAACCGACTTCACCTGCATATGGAATATACATTTCCGAACTATTTCGCTATTCAAGAGCTTGCAACTCTACTCAGACATTATAGAACGTCACCGGTGTCTGATCAGAGAGTTGATGAACAAAGGTTATGTCAAAAAGTATCCTCCTGTTTTCTTAAAACGTTCATTGAAAGATACGTAGACCTTGATGATAAATATTAGTTAACTTCACAAATAATATATGATGGCCTTGAAGTAAAGATTCTAGGTACAGACGTTGTTTTTATTTTAATTGCGTGTTAAAGTGTTCCTTCATTTGTAGTTGTAAATCATTAACCTTTACTGTAAAGTCTATTTTTAGCAATAACCTTTAGGCGTGGCTAGATGCTTATGCATCCCGCCAATGTGTTGTACTGTAGTCAATTTTTGTATTATTGTCAATCACGTTTACCTTCGTGCCGTTTTGTTTTTCTTAGTTGACATTTTTTTTTGTTTAATGGTGATTAAGATTATAAAACAAAGTCGAATGCTGTACCCTTATTTTTGACATTTTTACTCTGTTTATTCTGATCACGCATTATTGAAAATTATAATGCAATCTTATGAGACTGTCATACAAGTAAGGGGTTTGGCTAGCTATAAAACTAGGTTTTATTTACTATTTTCTCATATGGAAATGCCTGTACCAAGTCAGAAATTTGACAGCTGTTTTCCATTTGTTTGATGTGTTTGAGCTTTTGATTTTGCCATTTGATATGAGAGTTTTTCTTAAAGTTCGGTATTTTTGTTATTTTACTTTTATGATGGAGTATATCAAACAGTTTATTGTTTTCAGTTGTGCAATACCTAAACCAACAGAATAGACGTAGAACAAATGTTGATATAGAAAAAAGTAAAATCACAAAAACTGAACTCTGAGGAAAATTCCAAGAGGATTTCCCTTATCAAATGTCTAAATCTAAAGCTCAAATACAATAATCGAATGGATCACAACTGTCATATTCCTGACTTGCTACAGACATTTGGTTATGTAGAAAATGGTGATTTATACCTGCTTTTAAAGCTAGCTAATTTTCTCACTTGTATAACAGTCGCATCAAATTCAAAGGGACGATTTAGATTTAATAATGGTAGTGGAATATGAATGGATGGATATATCAGAATGTAGTGCAAACGTAATAATTTAATATTTATATACGTGTTTATTATAAATTATTGGATGTATTTAAACCATGTGATTATAGCTTGAAAGATACCGAGTGTCAAACCTTGCCTAAGAAATAGTTCATTTTTTTGGAAAATAATTCGGAAGGCACAAGTTTTCAAATTCTTTCTTGTTGTGCACAGCTTAACCAATAGACAACTTTCGAGTTCGATACATTTCCGTCAAAAACTTTGGTTTTAGTGAACATCATTCGTGTGTTTAGGGGCAACGTCAATTCCATTCCAATGTTGAGCGAGTGGTTGGAAAACTATGATGCTATATTGCACGAATTATTCGACAAATTGAATTCTCATAATTGACAATCAACACTGCTGTCATAAGGGAATTGTGACTAAGTACCCACAGAACAAATATTAATTCTAGTTTATCCTGCACAATGACGATCACTATGATGCTTGATGAATTAATAGTGCAGGGATACAGGTGATCCCCCCTAACTGGTAAATGACGTCATAAAGGCGTGCAGAATTGACGATTTTTTCCCGTGAAGGACAAACTCGAAAGTAGTTTATTAAATAGATGTAGAAGAAATGTTGATGTCATATGGATATAGAAGCAAGTAACAGCGTGTCTTTGAGTGCATATATATATTTGTCAAATGTATGAAACCTTACAATACTAACATGAGATAACTTGTGCGGTGCGGCGTTGTCTACACGAGTGGAGCATGTCTCTTTCGGTTTCCACTTGCCTCTGAATATCCGAAATGTCTTCTGAATGTTTTCGTTTCATCCAGTCTTGGTACGCCTTATCAGCTTCTACAGCTCGTTTAACGTCACTTCCGGGAGCTCCCTTCGAGTTTGATCTCATCAATAATCGAGGAGTTTGTGGATTTTTCCCGCGTAGCCAGTCATTCTGTGAGACGGCAGTACTATTTTTCATAATTTCCTTTCTCCACTTTTCTTTTTCTTCACTATAACTTTGTTGTATTAATCTTCTTTTTCTCTCCATTTCTTCACGTTTCATGACCTCCTCCTGCCATTTTGTATTTACATTTTGCACAGGAGCTGGATTCCTATCGTTCTCTTGTTCCATCACTTTTAATTGTTCATAATCCGCCTGTAAAATCTTGCGTATCAGCGCCCGACGATCATATTCTTGGTCCATCCATTCGTCATATGAGATGGCCGTCATTAGAAGTTTCTGGCGCTTTTCTTCCAGCATTTTCTTCTGTGACATAAAATCTTTCATGGACTTAATTCGTTCTAAATTTGGCGTCCTCTTATTCGTTTTTCGTCTCTCAAACCAGTCTCTATAGGCTGTAATGTTATGTTCCGCGGGAGGATTTCGACCATCACCCACCTCAGTGCTGCCTATTTTTATAATGTCATGGATAGGACGAGTTACCTTTCTTGGCATTCGTTTACTTTCCAATTCTTTCCTCTTTAACCAGGCTTCATAAGCCTCAGCATTAGCCTCAGAACCATTACCACTGTCATCATCGTCGAAATCACTGTCATCGTCGTCGCTACTTGAGATGTCTTGTCGAACATTCTTATTGAAGACTTTTTTTCTGTCGGCCCATCGATCATGGATCACTCCTGAACGTTTTGGCGTAGAAGTTTCGCGTTGGTCGGTAGGCTGTGCACTTCGATTGGCAGCTAGATTGATGCGTCTCTTCATAACACGGGACGATTCAGTAAAATCTGGAAACTCGGGTCTAAAAATATAATGAATACATTTCTCATATATATATATTTGAACATGCGAGAAATTTTTCTTTTTGGTAATTGAAATAACAAATGTGGACTGTACATACAACGATCAAATTCTTACATGAGATCATTGGCACACTAGAAATCTTATTTTGAAATGTTGTATTAATTGAAAGGAGCTGATAGTATTTCTTATTACATGAATAATATTGTCGGTATACATAATGAAATTAAGTCACAACTATTCAAACATGCATTTTTGTAAAGTCAATTATATGAATAATACAAATTTGAAAATCGGGTAACAGTATCAATTTTCATCGTTATGATAAAAACATTTTTTTTTTGTATACAATTAAAAAGAATTCGCTTCTGAGTTTTGGAATTTCTCATTCTAGGAAGTTTTCGATCTCCAGCAACTGCACGCGTGCGCTTTCGTTTAGACGAAAACCATTCAGTCGCTGCTTTCAGCTTTTAAAAGTTGATACTACAAAGAGCATGATGCCGATGGCGAATTTGATTCTATCATCGATATATTCCAATATATAATGTATAGATTGGGATTGGTCTAAATAACAAAATTTACACAAAACACTAAAACATGCATTATGTGCAACAACATCGAAAAAACTTACGTCTGACGAAAATATCTGCATTCACTAAAAAGGAGTACATGTGTGTTAAACTTATCATCCATAAAAACTTGTAATACTTAATTCGAAGAGTAATGAAATGTGTTTCTGCAATGACCTTCACTGGAAATTATCTACGGTTCAAAAAGGATAGCAATTAATTTCAAAAAATGTCTTCAAGCATCGAAATCAAAATCCCCTTTCAGCTACACCAGTTCGATTCGTCTGAAATCTATTTTTTATACATAATTTACAAAAATAAGGGCAAAAGATAACAAACGGATATCATAAGTAAAACATAAACTGACAATGATATGGTAAAACACCAAAGAAAAACTACTAGACACTTGCAACAGTTTACAAAACACAAAATAAAAACTACTAGAGACTTGTAACCGTTTACAAAACACAAAATAAAAAACACTAGAGCTTTGCAACAGTTTACAAAACACAAAATAAAAACTACTAGAGACTTGTAACCGTTTACAAAACACAAAATAAAAAACACTAGAGCTTTGCAACAGTTTACAAAACACAAAATAAAAAAACAAAAGACTGAGCAACATAATTAGTTATCAAAGGTACCAGGATGTAAACAGGAAATTTATAAAAATGACCACATTATTGATATTCATGTCAACACCGAAGTGTTGACAACTGGGCTGGTGAAACCCTCGGGGACGAAACGTCCACCAGCAGTGGCATCGACCCAGGATGTAAATAGTTGTCAAAGGTACCAGGATTATAATTTAGTACGCCAAACGCGCGTTTCGTCTACATAAGACTCATCAGTGACGCTCATATCAAAATATATATAAAGCCAAACAAGTACAAAGTTGAAGAGCATTGAGGATCCAAAATTCCAAAAATTCCATAAACCTTACTAACTGTAAATTTGATGACATGAAATATATACACTGTGAGTAAAAAGGAGATATGCGACGAATAACATGAAAAGGTAATAAATTATTCAATATATCTTTGTTATCTTTACAATTATTGCTATTCGTCGCATCAACAATCACCACAGTCAATATTGCAAATACTATTGAAAGAAATTCAAACTTACCTTTCCTTGTGAGAAAACGACACAAGTTTTCCAGATTTACTAGATCTCGTCCTAGCAGACACTGCACGATCTTCAGTTGAAAAGGACGTGTTCATCTCATCTGCTACAGTGCTCCCATCCAAACGGCTGCTAGGAGGTGCAAACAACATAGGCGTGGTAGACACATCTGTCTTAGATGCCACGGGTGTTGTCTGCGTAGATCTAGAAATAGCTTTTTCATCAGCCCCGGGTGTAAATTTCAAACATGACTTCTTCTTCAATAGTGGCAACGGTTTACATGTTACAGCATTTTCATCTAAAGTTTTCATCTTCGTTACGTTTTCAAATTTATGATAGCTTGGCGTCTTGCCAATATTTCGGTTGACTTTGCTGTCTTGAATCGATACCCATGCAACCGTTCTGGGACCTTTAGGGCTTTTGCCTAATGTTTGCCTCGGAGTATAATGAGTGTGTGGTCTTGTTTTTTGGGAATCATCATTTATAGTAATTCTGCTTTCCACTAATGATTTTGGTCTTATCGTCTGATCTTTATTAATTTTAACAAGTTTCTTGTCAGAAAGTTGAAGTGTATTATATATTGCTTTGGGATTCTTCGCCATTTTGTTATTGCCACGTAAATTAAGTTGCATGATTTTCAGATTTTTTTCACACATAAGTGACGCACAGCTTTGCGCTACATCTAATGGCGACTTTCCTAACAAATCTGTAATGTTTATTTTTGCACCATGATCTATGAGATACTTCAGTGTTATAAGGTTGTCTTTAGATGCTGCTGCATGTAGTGCTGTTCTCCCAAATTGCGTAGTTCCATTGATATCTACACCTGAAAATGAATTGGAGAATCTTGATAAGTGTCAAGTAGATTAACTGAGATAATAAAACGGTGCAATAAATAAAGGCAACAGTAGTATACTTCTATTCAAATGTCATAAATCGATTGAGAGAAAACAAAATTCGGGTTACAAACTAAAACCGAGGGGTACAAATCAACTATAAGAGGCGAAAAACGAAATAACAGAACACAGAAGTGCAACAAAAAAAAACACCTCTGACAATGCAAAAAACATACAAACGAACCATTTGATAACAGCTGTCATATTCTTCACTTGTGCAGGACCTGTTAAGAAAAAATGGTGGGTTGAACCAGGTTTTGTGGCTAGCCAAACTTCGCGCTTTATGGCAATGTTAAATACATCGCTAAAACATGGCATTATTTGATAGGCTCAAGGTATAGGAGGTAAATAAACCTAGAGTCCTCTCAACCCCTATGCAATAATGTCAATAAGGACTAGAGGACTACCGATCCATTTACAATCATGTTCAAATGTTGAGGACTCACGTATCTTCAATTGAAAGGCAGGCAACTGTTACTTACTACCACAGAAGAATAGAAGGAATTGTAGAATGTGAATCGAAGGTGTTGCTTGAAAAACACAGAAAATAATTGTAAATAAAGTAACGTGAAAAACGTTCCCTAATATAAATATTGTATAAAAAGTGACCATCCTTTCGATAGGATCATATCTAGCTTAGTTTTGTTTTCATTTACTTTTCGTACTCATAAAATGAAAGCTGTTTTTTATAACATCTACATTTTGTATTCTTTACGGTATATCTGAAAAAAAGTACCTTCGTGTAGACACTATAAAAACTTAAATAATCGGTCAATTAGGTTTTTATGTTTTGGAAAGTGATCATAGATCGTCATAAGTGGGTAGTTAAATCAAATATAAATATAATACGATGAATTATGAAATTATCATTGCGTAATATACTTTGAATTCCATAACGATCTCTTTCATATGAATTTTTGTATTACGTAGTGTGCAAAATGTGTACACGGTAGTATTTAATTTGTTTTTCTAAAAATGTCAACTATTATCAAATAGTCCGTTTCTATGCATATTGGTATTATGTTTTGTACCAGTTCAGTGTTATTGTTGTTCCGTTGTTTTCCTCTTATAGTTAATGTGTTTCCCTTGGTTTTATTTGTGACCCGGATTTGTTTCAGTTAAATCGATATATAACTTTTGAACAGCGGTATATTACTGTTGCTTTTATTCAGCATCTATCCTCTTACATTCGCTTTATTTGAACTTTAATGTCTTATCGCCAATCGTGCCGCATCTCCTGACTCATATAAATTGTTATAACCTTGTACTGTTATATCAGTTTGTGTACCGTTCATATGAATATCAAATGAAATGCAGAACCTTTAACAGTGGACAATATGTAACTTGGGTCTTAAATGAACTGTCAATCGGATAGGGTCATAAAATAAATAGCGAGTTTATGATGCAAAACTTGCTGTGCGTTTCCAGGGATATCATCGATAATTTTTTTTATGATAATACGTTTATTACACACTTACCAAATGCAAATAGACAACAGTGCAAAAAAATCCACAAAAAAACACGAAGAGACGAACATAAAAACAACTGTTAAAACAATACTTACCAACGGTGATTAACATATTGCACATGCGTAGTAAACCAAGAAAACTGGACATATATAAAGCTACACATCCGCGATCGTAAACGGCGTTTTCAATTTTCCCCGACTCTTCGGCATTTATCACCATATTTCCTTTCAAGTGAACCCCTCCATTGTGGTATACACTTTCTATATTGTTTCTAAAGACAGAGTTAAATAACGTTTCCCAATGTTCAATAACATGTACTCTCAAAACGTAACCATCTTTTATATTTTCTCGCATCAAAAGTTTCTGATGGTCTTGTAACTTTTCGCCATCAGGATATATTAAGATAAAGATATGCGATGGAAGTCCAGCTATCAATTCTAGCCTCGCTTTAATCTCTTCGATATTTACACCGGAAACGAGGTTTCTGAGCGTGCACACACTGTCGTCTGGAAGAACCACAAACAGCGTAAACGTGTTTACTGACATTTTTGTTACTGGTTATATAATGTCCATAGTTTATCACAGTCTATGCGAATTGTTGTGTCCTTTTGTTTCTGGTCACCATAACAATAACCTGAAAATACACAAAATGAGTTATATCAGCCACGTTAAAACAATTCACTGTGATGTTTTGTCCAAGTAAATGCATAAACACAACCAATTTGAGAACTTTGCCTCAGACAATGTTAGCCTTAGAAGGGTTTGTCTATTATTTAATAACATTTTTGAATGTATAGCTCTTCATCTGGTTCGGATTAATACATACTTGGCTTTTAAATATTCATTCCTGGTGAAGGTAAATCCAGAAAAGCACCTCGGACGCATTTGATTTATAAATAAACTCATCATGATACCAGGCCTAAATTTTATATATACGCCAGACGCGCGTTTCGTCTACAAAAGACTCATCAGTGAAGCTCGAATCCAAAAAAGTTAACGCGTTGTTTTCAATTTTTGCACATCTTAACTGAAAACAACTCTCAAAGATAAACCTTCAAGATTTCCAATGTAAACTTTGCTTACTATCCGTTGTTATAAAACTTACTTGGTATAATGAGTTAACTTGAAAGAAAAAGTATTAAATTCAGGAAATGTTCTAATGAGATTTTCTATTGTTACTATATTAGGTAGTAAATAAATCACTAGTTAAATCTTTAGTGAAGATTACTTTATATCATGCAAACTTTTGAGAGCACTTTAAACAGGAAAAAAATACATACCTGACACTAACCGTGTTATTTATAACCTAATAGTCGTCATTTTTAACCGGATTTTTGTGACAAAAATGTCGGTTATTGATTTGGGGATGTACGGCGAGCGGGCGGTCGGGCGGTCGGTCGGTCGGTCGGGCGGGAATCAAATGTTGTCCGTGCATTAACTCATGAACCGTTCAACCAAAGCTTTTAAAATTTTAATATGTTGTTACTGACAACTAAATGAAGGTCAAGTTCAATAATGGCGATTTTGACTTTTACCGGTCAGGAGTTATGGTTCTTGAAAGATTGAAAAATGGAGTTTCCAGTCGTGTCCGTGCATTTACGCATGAACTGTTCTACCTAAGCTTCCTAGATTTTAATATGCTGTTACTGATGACAAAATGGAGGTCAAGTTCAATAATGGCGATTTTTACTTTTACCGTTCAGGAGTTATGGTTCTTGAAAGATTGGAAAATGGTGTTTCCAGTCGTGTCCGTGCATTTACGCATGAACTGTTCTACCTAAGCTTCCCAAATTTTAATATGTTGTTACTGATGACAAAATGGAGGTCAAGTTCAATAATGACGATTTTGACTTTTACCGTTCAGGAGTTATGGTTCTTGAAAGATTGAAAAATGGTGTTTCCAGTTGTGTCCGTGCATTTACAAATGAACTGTTTTACCAAAGCTTCCCAAATTTTAATATGTTGTTACTGATGACAAAATAGAGGTCAAGTTCAATAATGACGATTTTGACTTTTACCGTTCACGAGTTATGGTTCTTGAAAGATTGAAAAATGGTGTTTCCAGTCGTGTCCGTGCATTTTCTCATGAACCATTCAACCAAAGCTTTTGAATTTTTTATATGTTGTTACTGATGGCAAATTAGAGGTCAAGTTTAATAATGACGATTTTGACTTTTACCATTCAGGAGTTATGGTTCTTGAAAGATTGTGAAATGGCGTTTCCATTCACGTTGTTGCATTTACTCATGAACCCTTCAATCTAAGCTTTTCAAATTTTAAGATGTTGATACTGATGACAAAATGGAGGTCAAATTTGATATTTACGATTTTCACTTTCACCATTCATCAGTAATGGTTCTTGTGATATTGCCAGGACACAAATAAATATTAATAAATCCGGTTTGCTGTCGTTGTGACAGCCTCTTGTATATTTTATAACTAGGTATGAAAAATGTAACGAAAAAAACTGGTTTCATCTTCAATTAAGTCTGTAATTCGTCGTAAATACTTTAAGTATAGTGGCAAATACGCAAATAAAAATCACATTCAAGCTCACGAAATGAAAACTATATAAAAAATAAAACTGGTATATAGGAATAGTGCTGGACATCAGTGAAGATTATGGATTTCGTTTCAAAATGTTCGTAGATTATCGGTTAGGTCAGTTTAGGTTAAACTGATTATATTTTCTTATTTCTAAACGTTTTCAAATTAAACTGAATGCCAAGACTAAAAATAAACAATAGACATTATGAGGAGGTAGAAACGGCAACTCAGTTCGTTCGATGTTATTTATTAAGTCACCAACACACTGCCATTCTCAGATTTATCTTACTGAACAACAAATTTGTTTTACAGCTAGTATTTCTTTCTCTATTGTCGTCCATGGTACACCAAACAGGTTAATGCCAACAGTGGTGCATGTGCAGTTTTAGAAATTAATGACAAAGTATTTACCGTCAGTGTAATTGCAATAACAGAAAGCAATTGTTATTTTCATTTTTTGTGTTATATTCTTTTTCAATGTGAAAATAATAAGGAGTATATAACGATTTGAAAAATAATTGGAGTTTATGAGAAAAGATTTGTTTGAATATTTAATAAAATATATAATGAACTCACCTCCGATCCCATAAGAAATTAAAAGTACGTTTTCTTTGACAATCACACATATATAATATACAATATGTCAAAAGCACTCAATGGTTGGTTACTGGCGATAAGATCACATGTCTTTGTTAATTAACAATCTGTTTATTATATCTTTTTTGTTACATACTTTCCGCTTATTAAGTTTATACCTATATTGACTTTTTATAATATATCCTGTCCCTTTTCCAAGCGAAACTGTTTCGTATTATTATAGATATAAGTAATTTGTATTGTCAATATTTGATAAGTTAACTACCTGCCACAAATCAAAGTTGAAAATCTGTTCAATTAAAAATAACACGATTGCTGGAGAAGTACTTGATACAATTTAAGTAGGTTTCGCTCCACTAGTGGGATTTATTACTACTTTGATTTTTTTTCTATCGAAATATGTATGTAACGTTTATCTTGCAAACACCTTAAAGTTGTCAACATTCATAACATATCATGTTCCATAGATACATGTATTTAAGGAATGACTGTAATATTTTTTCTGTCTATGAAGAAATAACATAAAAAATTTGGTGCACACTGAATAACGCGCGTAGCGGGTTATTTAACAGTGTGCACCACATTTTTTATGTTATTTCGAATAGACAGAAAAAATATTACAGTCATTTCTTATAATTTAACTCTAAATTCCATTTTAAACCGTAGAAAACCATGAAAAAACGTTGATGACGTCACGGTCACATGACTAAATTATGTCTATGGGCTCATAACAAAATAACGTCAGCCAATCAGAAGACGCGTTACATCCAAAATTAAATTATACCCTTTTAATACTGAAAATGTAGACTACAACATGATAATCTAAGGCAGCAATTTTTTATTGATCGTTTACTGTCTATTTTTAACAATATTAATGACAAAATAACTTTAATGTCATGTGTGATGATCTCTCATTTGTTATTATCTTATGTATGCAGATTACCAGTGATGTCAAACAAAATCATTATTTAAATATTTAGCTGTTTTCTGTTGAGCAAACACGTGGGAATTAATGGAGACAAAAAAAAAACCAACAGAGCGAGTTTACAGGAGACTGTTGATAAATTGCATGTCATCCTGACGGCTAATATTGTTCTATGTAAGTACAGAGAGCATGGATTCCTTTGTAATTTAATTAACGTATACAGTAATACACGAGGTGACCCTATATTACCACGCAACATGGCCGCACATTTTCTTATCTCTGTTTTTATGTTGTTTTAAAAGAGTGTTAACGAGTCTACATAATTCCTTGTTAAATATTGAACTTATTTCAATATTAAATATTCTTTAGATATACTGACACGTAGGATTAAGTTTATATATATAGACTACATGTATCCCTCCCTTGTCTTCAATATTTTATCTACAGTAAAATTGAGTAAATTTACTTAACAGTAATGTTGTCTTTCTGGTTTTAAATATTTCTTTAACATTTAGACTTGCATTTGAGTTTTGGCTATTCTATTCATTTCTCGTCTGAGTTTCTGCTATTTTATTTAGTTCTCTTTTGAGTTTTTGTTATTCTATTTAGTTCTGTTTTGAGTTTTGGTTTTTGGCGTATTTATACATCCATGGCTTTCAAATGTTTCGGTTTGGGGGTTTCTGATGAAAACAAGTCCGTGAAAGTTTTTCGGACGCACGAAAAATATCAAGTGTTGTTCTCGTTTTATACCATTTTGTCTCGTTTATATGCAATAAAAAGAAGAAAGCAACTGATTTACAGAACTTATATATCAAGCCATGGGATAAGTATGCTGGGAAAACTTTTCGTACGTAAAATATTAAGTCTAACTACATTTTATTTAACCGACTATGTTTTAAAAATATGGAAAGCAGTAGAAGACCAGTTGAACCTTTCTATGGTGTTGTTGGGTCATTGTATTAAGTACATGCACCCAAAATCTTCTTTTCAATGCACATGGAAACTTACATGCAGAACGGTATGCACAATCATATCTTTATACATATGGCAAATAATCGTACATAATTTTGTAAAGAAATTAAGATCAACGCGAATGTTTTGTAAAGAAAGGTAACATATAAACTAAAACGAAAACTTCAATAAGCCTGTCTGACCTTTTAAACCCCCGCAATAAAGAAGATCACCTGAATACAATAGACTATAATAATATCAATTATCAAGGCTTATACTTATGTTACAGAGAGTTAACTTTTCTTATGAATTATTAACAAGATTAAAGATCAATAAAGTAATTTCAAGATTGATTTTGATTTTATAAGAATATATGTAGGGTGCACAAACATAGTTTATTTTATATTTGCCCCAAACACAGCAATGTTCATACGAAGATATTTTAAAGTTAAAAAGATGTAGCAAATTGTTATAGTAAATAAAAGTGTTCTTTATGAATGATAATTTTTGTGTCTATGAATTGATCCAATTATTGGCCTGGTAAAACCTACTGTAAAACGAAAGACTTGAAGTACTGGAAGTGTCTGTTAAAGCTGGAACAAGTTGTAGATAAACACAACCCCAGTTGATAAACGAGACTTAAAACCCTATTATTGTCACCATTTTGGTCTTAGATTACCATTGGTTTTTTTTAGTCCCATTTTGGTCACAAAATAATTCCGTATTTAAGTAACATACATCTTTGTTTTTTAAAATTTTGGGGTTCCAGCGTTACGTGTCTGATGAAGGGAAATCTAGAAAAGTCATTCGAACAAGAGTGTGAGTCACATTCTAAAGCATCTTTTTTATGTGTAAATAGTTTGCCACAGGCGGATCAAAGGGGGGGGGGGGGGGCGCTGGTGAGAAAACATGATTGATTATATAGGGAATCACTGAAGCGTGACTGGAGCCCACCCCCACACTTTAGGTCAGTCAGCGCCCACTTACAAGTTCTGAATCCACCACTGTTTGCAGTGTAGGAAACACATCTTACAGCATCTATTTGCCAAAACATGTTTGTCCTAATATTTCAAAAGCATATAATCATACTGTTAACTCTATAACAATGCTGTCACACAAATGGATAATAAATCATGAACATTTATAATACAATATTTCAAATATTTAACGCCATTTCATAGATATAGATAAAAACAATCTGGTCATAAGTATATTTGATACTTATGATAAAGTGAATTCTATGTTAACACATATATGATTTGGTAGTCGAAAATTTAAAACCAATTTAAATTAGATAGTAAATGAATCGAATTTAAATCTTTAAACACTTTCAATAAAATAATTCAAATGTCATTTATATAATGTTGAAGTATACGGGTACAACTCTAATCAAGCTCGTACAAATAAATGTAAAATTAAATGTTTGAACTCCCGCTTAGCAACTATACAAATCACTTATCATTAACCGTACACAACCATAAAACACCTCGCAAAATGATAGAAAAATGTAGGCCTTGTAATTACCCCTTAGATCGAGAGCGCATCAATCAATTGGATATTCGGAAAATAAATCTGTAAAATTCAAACCATAATAATGTTTCGTAATGTTAATAAATAATTTAACCCCTTACTATATAATGACCGAGAACAAAAACACAGCATAAAATCAATTCAGGAAAATAAAGATGAATAAGAAAATGATAGAATAATCTTCTTATAAGAGATGAAAATCATTGATAGAAAAATAAACAATAATTCCACATCTACGTAAATTTATCCAATTAAGCACACAACTTAATGAATTCCTAGTGACAGGTACGTCTTAGTTGGAAACATTTTGTCGTAATGACATTAATATTCTTACGATTTTTCACAGAATTCCAATCTATTTCCATACGTTTTACGTAACACATAAAACAAAATAACCGACAAAATAAACTTTCCAATCTATTCATGAAAACCTAAAACCTTTCCGATTTAACCTACCTTAATCATACCCCATAAGACATCATCACACACCATCGAGGTATTTATCCCATATCAGTACTTATTCCATATCTATCAAAATCTTCTATCACTTTAGTATAAATCCCGGTATTCAAGCGATCGTTTTAATTCTCATTTTAAAATATACAATAGATAATATGAAAGTCATTTGTTGTCGAACTTGTCAAGGTGTTTGTGAATTTATATTTCACCGAGTACGTTTAAATGTCTTTGTGTTTAAGAAGATAAAAACTGCCAGCAAGGCCATTGACAAAAAATAAAATATGAAATGAAATGTTCTTATCTGGTATATAATAAAGAAACATTAGATTAAAAATGATTGTATGTATTTTGTTCGGTTTCCTCAATTAACTGATACGATTCAAGGCATCTATCAAAATATCGATTACGAAAACTAATTTCTGAAATGAAAAAAGATTGATACAAGATTTAGCTAAGTTATTACATATCCCATTTTATGTCAATATATACTTGATAATACCCGTCTATAGAAAAGTCAGTTTATTATAAACCGCCATATAAGCTGGTTATCTGTTTAAAAAAGGAACATCATTAAAGTCGACAACGACACGCACCAAAAGAGGGACATCAATACTCAACAGGCGAAAATAAACTAGACACCATGGCAAAAATAGAAGACCTAAAAATAAACAGCAGTATACAAAACACAACATACAGAATTAAGGTAAAACAACAAGAACCACACAAAAAAGCGAGGGCAATTGCAGGTGCTCGCGACAACCCATCGTGAAGCTCATGTAAACAACAAACCCGGTGGTAAGTCTCATTCGATATGTCACTATTAAAATGTAGTAAATAGTCTTTCGTGAAATATATGATAAGGAGATGTGATATGATTGCCAATGAGACAACTCTTCACGTAAACGTTGTAACTTCAACAATATGAAAACCCATACCGCGTAGCTAATTATTAAAGACCCATAACCCTTAACACATTTATGATTTATTAGTATAGATTTTTTACCACCTTTCTGGGTCCTCCTCCTAAATGTTCCGTTCTATCATACTTGTTATGTCCAATTAGTACAAGTATATACTTACTGTTTAAACATATTATTCAAATATATATAAAAAAAAATATTGATTGCGCGATTAAAAAGACCCACTGATCTGTCAAATTAAATGATGCATCGTTTTATAAAGAAATAATATCCACTATTCTAAAGTAAAGTATCTACCATTAATCAAACAGGAATATCGCATTCAATCAAATAATCATATAGTTACACTTTTCTGTCAAATTAGAGATCCCACTTTCCTAACAACTAAACACATTAAATTAGTAAAGTTCTAAATTTAAAAAAAAAACAAAAAAACGAACAATATAAAAACCCCGACCAATGTTTTTTCAAACTTGACAATTTCTTGTCTTCATAGAATTTCTTTTTTATAACAACACATTAGAATTTTGCATGGTATTTTTTTTCAAACTCAACATTCAAATTTGAAAAATACAAAATATAAGAATACTTCCTCTTTTTGAATATGAATGTTTACTTTAATATTGTAATATAAGTTAAGATTATATATAAGAGGGGCGATAGATACCAGAGGGACAGTCAAACTCATAGATCGAAAATAAACTGACTACGCCATGGCTTAAAAAGAAAAACAGACAAACTGACAAATAAAACAACACAAAACACAACATAGATAACTAAAGACTAAACAACACGAACCCACTAAAAACTAGGGGTGATCTATGGTGTTCTGGTATGTTGCTCATGTTGCAAAATGGATGGATCTATTTTTTTTTCTCTCACAAAAACACACAAGCTACAACAACATGACTGCCAAAAGAAAGCTTTTGTTCCTATGTTTGATTTAAGGGTGCGGGAAATTGTTTGAACGCAGAAGAAAAATTGATACTCATGAACAAAAGATTAATTTCGTCTATTGCGTAACGAAATTACATAAATTTCATTCTAATATTTGACAAGCACAAAGATTTGGCGGGATTTAACATGTTTTGTGAGATCTCAACCTCTCCTTATACCTCAGATCTGTTTATTATTGTTTTGTTATAATCTGATGTTTTTTTCTCAACTGATTTTTTCAACTTTTTCCTTAGGCTGTGCTGTTACACTTTTAGTTTTTGTCCTCGTCTGCCTCTCGCTTGAAAGAGTTTTTACTTTGATTTTGGTATGGTTTTTGCTTTTCTTGTATACTTTTTCTAATGATATGATGTTTTTTTGCTGTTATTTCTAATGTTTTGGTACTCTTTAATTTCTTAATATACAATCTACAATACTTCAGCTTTATTACAGTGACTGCCTGTACTATTGTTTCAAAGATTCCTTCTCGAGAATTTAAAAATCGTTCATTTATTTCTGATAACTCTGTACACCGTATTTAGCTCAGGAATAGATTACCTTAGCCGTATTTGGCACATTTTTTTTTTGAATTTTGGGTCCTCAATGCTCTTCAACTTGGTACTTGTTTGGCTTTATAACATTTGATCTGAGCGTCACTGATGATTCTTATGTAGACAAAACGCGAGTCTGGCGTATTAAATAATAAGCCTCGTACCTTTGATAACTATTAGCTATATTTATGTTGGATATCTGACAGTTGGAGAAAGTATGATTCTTGAGAAAGCAACTTATTAAAGGCAACTCATTTGTTATATATATATTGTCTTGTCCTCCATTTGCCGAACATCTTCAATGGATTTGGAAACTAGAAAATCAGCCATAGATTAGGAAACTAGAAAATTGACAAATATGTTTTATTTTTAAACAATTTCAGGTATACTTGAAAAGTGCCATCGTCAGTTAACATGATATACAAACGCGGTTTATTTGATTCTGCTTTAACTGTTCCTTGTTTTGTTTGATCTTTTACCCAAACACAATATTTATTTTTTTATTTTTTTATTTTTTTTTATTTTTTATTTTTTGCAAAGTGTTGTCCGTCATAATCCTGTTTTTGTTTCAATTTATATTCATCTTCCCTTTTTAACAACTCGCCAACGTTAGCCCATTCAGAGATGAGGTTTATCAAAGCAACTGGTATCAATGTTCTTAGCTAGCGCCCCATAAAAAGTCATGTTTGGCTCTAACCGAAGCAAACGATGTTATCACAAAAAGAAAGCAAAAATTGTATTTATACTCCGCAATTTTAAGCATGTTGTTAACAGTTTGAATGCTCCTTTCGGCTTGTCCGTTAGTATTGTAAAATCGTGTACTACTCATCACGTGTCGATACCCTTATAATGGAGGGAGTTGTTTTAAATTGTTACACGATGATGACTACTGTACCCGTATTTTGACTGTTTTATTTATTGTGTCTGTTTAGTTCAAGCATCATTGCAAATATAACGGAATTTGATGAGACTATCGTACAGAATGAGAGGTTTAGCGCTATAAATAAAGGCAACAGTAGTATGCCGCTGTTCAAAACTCATAAATCCATGGACAAACCAGGTTTTAATCCACCATTTTCTACATTTGAAAATGTCTGTACTAAGTCAGGAATATAACAGTTGTTGTCCATTCGTTTTTGATGTGTATTGTCATTTGATGTTGCCATGTGATTATGGACTTACCGATTTGATTTCCCTCTGAGTTTAGTATTTCTGTGATTTTACTTTTTGAATGTTAATAAGATATATAATCCATGTCACGTGAAAATAGACTTTAAACGACTAGAGAAGGTTGTTTTCTGAATATAAACACAAGGAGGTATGGTGTGATTGTCAATGAGACAATTATCAACCAAAGTTCAAATAGAGTGAATTTGAGCAGGTTTTGACAACCGCACGGTCTTCAACAATGAGAAAATTCGATACCGTATAGTCAGCTATAATAGGCCCCGACATGAAAAAGTAGTGTAAAACTATTCATATGAGAAAACTAACGGTATTTATTTGGTATTTGAATGTATCGCTAAAAATAATCAACACCGAACAAGTCGGACGCTAGTCTATGCCATGGTCGCTTTTGAAACAAATGGATCAATAGCGATTCTGCATGATCAAAAGTATTGCAATACATTTTTGTCATATTTTGATAATTTTATTGTATTATTGATTTCACATTTAGCCACCACAAAAGTTTGCTCTCGATATTTTTAATTATTCATTGAAATATGACATTTTGAAATCGAAACGTGCTTATGTTTACGTTAAATAACAGACAAGACTATTACCGGTTGAAACAACACACGAATTAAAAAATTAATAAGCACCAAGTGCAACACTCATCAAGCAACATCACTCGAATATGTTCAAACAAAACTAGGGGTGATCTCTGGTGCCAAGGAAGTGTAAGCGCCCGTCGAATTGCTCGGCTGTGAGTCTAATTTTAGGTTGGAAAAATGATTTGAAGATGGAACTTGTCAATTTATTCATATCATATTCCCACTCGTTTTCTGCTCATTAATTGGGTTATTATAACATATGGCATATACATTTCGTAGCTTAATTTCTACAATTAGCTTATTAGTCAAAATTTTAAAAGAGGGGCATAAGATACAAGTCAAACTCATAAATCGAAAATAAACTGACAACGCCATGGTTAAAAAAAAGAAGACAACCAGACAAATAACAGTACACAAGACACAACATAGAAAACTAAAGACAAAGCAACACGAATCCCACAAGAACTGGGGGTGATTTCAAGTGCTCCGGAAGGGTAAGCAGATCCTGCTCAACATGTGGCACCCGTCGTGTTGCTCCTGTTTTTACAAACCCTTTAGATAGTCTAATTCGATATGTCGCATTCGTGGTGAAATGGGAGGTGGATTGTCGTTACGACATAAGGAGCATATCCGATATCATCTGTAAAACGGTTATTCTGTAACGGTCAACCAACTGGTGATAGCGTCCGTAAAATTAACGAAGGGATGTTTTCAATTTCACCATTTGAAACTCCTGGTTTAATAGCTTCCTTGTGAGCAGCAACCCTCTATCAAGGAAATCATGATAGGAAACACTAGCATAGGAATATCGTATCAATTTGGAGATATATACTCCGTAAGCAGGCGCTGCTGTAATGTTGCTACATAGAAATGGAAAGTTCAAAATTCGGAAGCTGAAATTATCTCTTTTGTCGTAAAATTTAGTTTTTCAACCGACCTTCATTGTCAATTTCTAGATGCAAGTCAAGATATGAGACCGACTTAACTGTATCTGTTGTATCCTTTATCTCAACATATTCACTAAATTTGCATTATTTATTGAGAAACCATAATTTTAAATGTAGACAACAGTGGTATAACGATGTTCAGTTCACATCAATAAATAATAAAAAAAAAAACCAATTCAAATCTCGATAACAAACAAAAACCGGGTTCAACCCATCATTTTTTCTTAAAATGTCACGAACCAAGTCTGAAATATGGCAGTTGTTATCAAATAGTCCGTTTTATGTATGTTGGCGTTTTTTATGCAATTAGTAAGTCTGTTTTCCTCTTATAGTTAATGTGTTTTTCTCGGTTTTAGTTTGTAATCCAGATTTTTCTGAATCAATTTATGACTTTTGAACAGCGGTATACTACCGTTGCATTTATTTAACTTGGCTATATTTGGCAGTACGTTTAGCATAATTTTTTGGAATTTTTGATCTTCAATGCTCCTCAATTTTATACTTGTTTGGCTTGTTTTTAACTATTTTTTATTTGGGCGTCACTGATGAGTCTTATGGGTACGGAACGCGCGTCTGGCGTATCACATTATTAGCCTGGTACCTTTGATAACTATTTGCTATTTAGGGTCTTCAATTCTCTTCAATTTTGTATTTGGCTATTATTTGTTTTATTTAGAGCTACGCAGATGTGTCTTTTGTAGACGAAATGCCGCGTACGGCGAACAAATTTGAATACTGTTATTACTGCTGAGCTACTTAGCGAAAGAACTCTTACATTTAGACAACAGTGATTTACCGATATTCAAATCACATAAATGATTAATAAAAAAAAAAAATATTTAAATCTAGGTAACAAACAACACCAGAGTAAACTCCAATACCGGGTGCATCGACATAATAAGCGTCTCGTTCTATGCATGTGCATCACCCTGGATATTCGTCTTCTCTTTGTGGATACCAAAATTATATAATTTTTCAAAGAAGGGCGTTCTTTCATAAAAGGGAAGAAATACTGCTTAGCGTACGGAGGCAATTCTTGTAACGAATTTAATCTTAAATGAGATATAATGGTCTACTTTTACTTCGTCGTTTACTTTTAGCCAAAGAGTCTCACAGACATTTGATGAACATTACATATACTTCTTTTGTTATTGTATTTTAATAATGTTAGTTCGTTTGGGATTCTAATGAACTTCGTCTTCATTGTTTGACATGGGAGTGAACTGAACGACAGTTGTCAACTTCTGTTGTTTCACACGTTCCTACTTTGTTAACTTTCGATAAAGTTTTTTGTAAAATTTTGATTAGAGCGTCCCTTATAAGCCTTTTGGAAATTTGTCTTTAGAACAACAGTAGCTTTTACCTAATTATGTCTGTTTGTTTTGTTCACACATCGTTGTCGCTATAATGGAATTTGATGCGACTGTCATACAACTGAGATGTTAAGCTAGCTTCAAAACCAGGTTTAATCCACCATTTTCTATTTTTTTTTTAAGAAAATGCCTGTACCAAGTCAGGAATATGAAAGTTGTTATCCATTCGTTTGATTTGTTTGAGCTTTGATTTTACCATTTTATTAGGGACTTTCCTTTTTTATTATTCCTCGGAGTAAAAACATAACATATATTTAGTTTAAAAACAGGGAGCAGTTTAAAAGTATCTTGAGCAAATTCTAGAAAATTGGAGAGGAACAAAATATCTTATAAAAAATCAATTGTTGATTTTTGATTTCAATTGATACAATGATTTATAATCGCATCATGTCTATGGCATTAATAAATAATTGTAACAATTTCATCAAGAGTCAATTATTATATAAAGTTGGCTGGCCGTAGAAATAAAACAAAGTATAAAAATATTTATATAAAAATAAGTTATTTAAATGTCCAGCAGATTACAAAAACTCTTGATTTAAATTTTAAACAAGCTAAAAGTAAAATAAATAAGGCACCACTTATACTAAATACTAGTCCTATAAGAAATGGCTCTAAATTCTGAAATAAAAAAGAAAAGGTAATAGATTAATAAACAGTAGTTTAATCAGTCATTATTATCATACTATTAGAATCATGTTTGATTGAAAAAAAAATTTAGAGGCCCTAAAGAGCAAGTTTCGCTAACCTTGGTCTTTATAAATATTCAACAATTGATACATTCTTACATTGTAGACGAGAATAGAACTCACGAAAGAAATTAAGGACTTTCCGATTTGAATTTTCCTCTGAGTTCAGTATTTTTTGTGATTTTACTTTTTAATCATGTAATGCTGATAATTAAGTCTGTTTATTTTTTCTATCCCTCTATCTTCTTTGATTTTTGCCCAAAACACAATAGAGGGTAAAAATCCCTCATGTAAGGAAAATCACTCTTATAATAACATAAACGGTACATTTTTTTTCAGCACTAGATGTGCATTTTGACAATCAATATCTTAGGTAATGCTAGAAGGCAAAAAAAAAGTGACAGTCTACGAACTTATCAGAATCATTTTTAACTTAATTACATGGGAAGTCAAGGTCGTTATTAATCCCCCCTCATCATTATCTAACTTAATTACATGGGAAGTCAAGGTCGTTATTAACCCCCCCCCCCTCATCATTATCTAACTTAATTACATGGGAAGTCAAGGTCGTTATTAACCTCCCCTCATCATTATCTAACTTAATTACATGGGAAGTCAAGGTCGTTATTAATCCCCCCTCATCATTATCTAACTTAATTACATGGGAAGTCAAGGTCGTTATTACCCCCCCCCCCCCCTCATCATTATCTAACTTAATTACATGTATTTTTACTGACTATATGCAAACGTTTTGGAAACACGTGATAACGTACCTTATTTTGATTTTTTCATTAATAACACATTTATTTGTTCTTCCTGAAGTTTTGCTTTTGGTTATATCTGGATGGAATTAGTGTACAATTACGTGTAATTATGTGTATGTGTTATTTTAAGTAGATGTAATAGATATTTACTTACATTAATTTTCTTAAAAACAAGACTACTACGATATCCGAGATTCATTTCTTCCATTTTTTCTGCATTTCGTTTTTTAATATTCTTACTCTTAAAATCGTTTCTATGTTTAGGTAACAGACAATAGTCTGGTCCATTTATATGGCCAACTTGTAGTCCCCGTCTGAAAAAATGTAAAAAAAATGTATGGTATTAATATTATGACAATGAAAGGTACAACAAATATAACACCCAACTCCAAGGGAAATTCAAAACTCACAGTCCATATGAAATTGTAAAATAAAAGGTTCAAACACACCAAGCGAATGCAAAACAAATGTCATAATCCTTGCTTGGAACATGCATGCAATTCTAACAAAGAAAATTATGGATTAAACCTGGTTTCTTATATATATATAGCTTGTTTGGTAAAATGGGTGAATGACATGCACATAATTTTGGAACCTTTATTTCACAGCAAATAAGAGAGCGGTTTAAGATACGAGAGAGACAGTCAAACTCATAAATCGAAATTAAACTGACAACGCTATGGCTAAAAAATAAAAAGACAAATAGACAAATAATGGTACTTTAGACACAACATATAACACTAAAGACTAAGCAACACGAACCCCACCAAACACTGGAGGTGATCTCATGTACTCCGGAAGGGTAAGCAGATCCTGCTCCACATGTGGCACCCGTCGTGTTGCTGATGTTATTACAAACCCGGTAAGTAGTTTAATTTCATGAAAAGGGAACGGGATTGTTTTTACGACGTAAGGAACATATTGGATATCATCTGTGAAACGGTTTTTCTCCGGAGCACCTGAGATCACCCCTAGTTTTTGGTGGGGTTCGTGTTGTTTATTCTTTAGTTTTCTATGTTTTGTCATGTTTACTATTGTTTTTCTGTTTGTCTTTTTCATTTTTAGCCATGGCGTTGTCAGTTTGTTTTAGATTTATGAGTTTAACTGTCCCTTTGGTATCTTTCGTCCCTCTTTTATTCCATAACGGTGAACCAACTGGTGATGGCGTCTGTGAAATTTACGAATGGATGATTTCAACTTCGCCATTTTGAACTTCTTTGTGAGCAGCAACCCTCTATCAAGGATCACCTCATACCTTATTTTACATTAGCAATCCATTTGAAGTTGAATCTGTTTGAAGTCAACATATAAATACATGTTTTGGATTCACATTTCAGGCAACGTAACTACCAAGTAGCTTCATAAACTGGTTGAATATACATGCCAAACGTAGACAAGGACTGATTATAAAAAAAAATACAGTACATGTATTAGGTATATGTGTTTTCTCAAAACATCAATTTTTTATGGACATTATTTCGAAATGCTGCATATTTTAATTGTAGTAGTCTTCGTTCGTTATTTCATAATCATAGCAGACCTTGCTTGCAGTTTGGTATTTTAAGTCGAGGACTTCGTCAATAGTCAGTATTTTGACATTCATGATGTGTTTGTAATTGAAGGAACTTTATATAATCTCTATATTATTTATTGACAGACCCAGAATTTCGCATATTGTATTTTTATGACTATTTGTTCAGATGCAGGTGTGTTTTGGTCTCCTTGGGATGCTGACCTGTCTCATAAACGTATAAACCTTATCTCTATACCATTGTATAATGACGATAACGGATGAAACAGAAAATTCTTGTATTACATCATTGTGAATGGAAGTGACCCTTTATAGCTTGCTGTTCGGTGAAAGCCGTGCCTTGACCTATAGCGGTTTACTTTTACTAATTGTGACTTGGATGGAAAGTTCACCCATTGGCATTCTTATAGTTTTTACCTCAACATTCTACACCGATGCTCCTGTAGACGTCTTCCAGCTGATTGTATACTTATAACTGTGGAACTACTCCATAATCTTTCTGCAGCAGCAGATGCTCTTGGCCTGTCAATTCAACAAAGATATACATTTTAAAGTTAAAAGTATTCTCATTTATATGTAAACTATGTTGATACCCCTGGAGGTCCCCGATTGTATAACACGACCTGTAGTTACTGTTTTGTATTGCATTGATATTTATTCCTAAGAAACTTTCAGTTAATAAAATGTGATACATGTGTGAACTTTTAATGTTAAGTTGGCCCTTAACTGATTGTGTTGTTCAACCACTACTTTTTTTTATTGCTCTGAAAAATGAATTTTCAAAATGAGCAATAAAGGCAACAGTAGTATACCACTGTTCAAGTTTTTCACAATGCCGGCAGATATAATGGGAGCGATCAGAACAAAAATTCGGAAGAAACACAGGAAATGGTAATTAAACACAATTCCTGTTTTTTTTAACAGACTAATTTTTGGATAGGCAGCTCCAAGAAATAAACTTTGAAGGAAATACGTAGAGAAAAGTCAAAATGAAACAATAAGATTAAGGAGCCTCAAAGGATAACCGTTGACTCGCTGGTTATATATTCACTCCACAAACCCAAACATATCTCTAACTTACCACATTACTGACATTAGAGAGTCGCTGGTTATATATTCACTCCACAAACCCAAACATATCTCTAACTTACCACATTACTGACATTAGAGACTCGCTGGTTATATATTCACTCCACAAACCCAAACATATCTCTAACTTACCACATTACTGACATTAGAGACTCGCTGGTTATATATTCACTCCACAAACAAACTTCTCCGCCTAATATCTTGTCTTCTCTTCTTTTGAGATCTGTTTATAATAAATGGTTTTAGCTGAACTTGAATTAATATAATGGCTTTCATTCACTTTATGAGAACTCTGTTGGAAATTTTCTCATTGGCAATCATACCACATCTCGCAATTGTTAAAAAGAAAATGAAATATAAGTTGGACATTATCAAAATATTCGATTTGTAATATAGTGAAAAAAATTATGAACAAGTCACTATTTATATCCTTATCATTTTTTTCTCAATTAGTTCTTAATCCCAGTCACAGAGTAAGCACATACAATTAATGTCATAGTATGTGTTAACGTATTGGAAAATTTAACTATCTAAATATATTATTTTAACACAGAGTACATCTTTTTAAAACCAAATCAACAAATAAGACGAATTGTTTTGTCATCTTTACTGTCTGTTTTTTTCTCTCTCTTCATTTTGTAAGAGAACTTTAAAGGGTACATACAGCTATTTCGATGTTTAAATTTCCTTCTAACATGACATATCATTTATGACTTAGAAGTTATATAATTTATAATTTGGTTCTTTTTATGTATAAACATTTACACTTTTTTAACACAAAGAACCTATGAAATATTCGTTTCACAAAATGATATCGGATATGTTCCTTACGTCGCAACTACAAACAATCCCCTTCTCTTTCATAAATGTGACCTACCGAATTAGATTATTCACCGGATTTGTCATAACATACGCAACACGACAGGTGAAACATGTGGAGCAGGATCTGCTTACCCTTCCGAAGCACCTGAGACCACCCCTAGTTTTTGATTTATGAGTTTCACTGTCCCTCTGGTATCTTTCGTCCCTCTTTTACAATAACTTTTGGTTTAGGAATACAACTACATGATTATTATATAAAACAAATATTTAAATAAAAACATATTGTAAGAAATTAAACATGTTAAACGATACGTCAAATGACAGCAATACTAACAGAATACATTGATTTTTGTTTGCTTTACGTAAGCGGATAATATATCAGCACATTCAGGACGTATTTAAAACATGCAAAGCTTAAAAAAGGATGTAAAATAATTAGAAATTTTACGAAATCTGACACTCCCATAGTCAAAATTGAATTAGTACAAGATTACTTTGGCTGTTCTATTTTTGCGTTTTTGTATATCAAATTAGAACAATTTGTTTAAATTGAATATATGGAGGATAAAGGATCCGAAAAAAATAGGCATTGATTTTCGTAGATGACTAATATAATATGATGATAACAATGACCAGTCATTTGGGCTGAATAATGCGCCTGTAAAAGATGTATCTTATTAACAAAAATTATTATCAAAATTTCGAACTCCAATGTAAATTCCAAAAAGGTTTGTTCATTTCAACTATCAAAATCAAAAGTTAGACTATATCAACAAAAAGAAAGAAAGGCTCACAACCGTCATATCCAAGGAAATGTCGGGTTAAACATAGTTTTACTTATAGTTAAACATCCCACTTGTAGAGAATAACGTGTGGTAAGCATACTAAACTCATCATATATACCAGGATAGAAATTTTATATTTGTGCCAGACGCGTGTTTTGTCTACAAAACACTCATCAGTGACGCTCTTATAAAAAAAAAAGTAAAAAAAAGTCAAACAAAGTATGAATCATATTATCCATAACAATTAAAAATTGTAATACTAAAATAATCTGAACCTTAACATAGAGGCTCATATCAACCAACAAATACCCATAAGCTGTGGGTTAAGCATATGAAAATTGGCACTTTTATAAATAAGGTAATAATTAATCATGATGTGGAATAAAGCGACTGAAATAAGCATACTTTGTAGGAAAAATCATTATATTATGGAAATTAAATGCATCACTTACAAAGCATTATAGGAACAACACGAAAATTCACCAAGACAAGCATTTAATATTTACCATTTATAAGTGAGGGTTGGTACTCTATAATATAAATTAATATGAATGAAGATTACAAAATAAGATAAAAAATCTGTCGTCTTATCAAAAATACGGTAATATATATATATATACATGTAGTATATCCAAATGATTTTTTTTTTATTTAATCTGTTCAAGAAAATTGATTGATTGATTGTTGGTTGCCTAACGTCCAAATATTTGATTCATGTTTAGGACGACTAAAAAATATATAATATATGTTACACATCTTTTTACAAACTTCCAATGCAATAAAACTTACGGTTGTGTTTGGTCTGTATTGATTTAGTCTAGCACGGGACGTTTTTTAATATATATTTGCGCTTTCTTAAGTGAAAATAAAAAAAAAAAGTCATTTACTCTTTTCATCATGACATTTGCACTTTTTACAGGACATTCGAACTTTATAAATATATAAAATAACATTATATTCTATTTTTAGAAATTTAACTGTGACGTTAAAACATTCGTGTGATGCACAATTTAAACTTATATTGTCATGTACTGTGCATATAAGGTGTCAGTTGTTATTCTGTGGTTTATTTGTTATAAAGTCCTGTTATATTATTCATTTATATATTTCTCTATCCTGAGTGTTCTTTCCTTCATTTGTACTGTATTCCTGTCACGTAATGTTGTCATTTTAGTGAGCCAATTGACTGCTTAAGAGGGGGCCCGCTGCAGTCATGCTTCAGTGATCCACAAATTTTCCCAAAAAAAGGGGGGCCAGGATTTTTGCTAAATGCCATGCATTTTTCATGTTTTTTTCGTGTTATGGGTTTAGATGTCCCTTTGGTGTCTTTCGCTTCTCTTTTATTGTTTATAAAATATTGAAATCATTCAACATCCTTATTTCCCTCTATGTTACAAAGCTTCGGATAAAATTGGCAAATCGATTTATGTCTTTGAACTGCGGTATTCTGATATTGCCTTTACTTGGATTTTCAGTTTGGGTTTCAGTTCTTTCCAACAACATAATAGATTTGGCACTCTTCCGAGTATTGATTTGAATGCGGTGATAAATCTTTTGTGGACATATAGCACAGTAAACTAAAGCTGGGGTTATATTGAGTTTTTTAAATCCTGTCTTGAATTTAAATGCGTGTTTGGGCTTTATAACTTTTTTTTTGTGAAAAACATGCGATGCTTAATAGTAATCATTAAGAAGGCAATTTTGATAGTGATTTTAAAATGAAACAGAAAGTACTGAAAACTGTATCAATATAATGTTACTGAATAAGAAGGACATTAAGAAATTTTACTTCAGTTTAGGCGAGACACTTATGTCAGTATTAAACTAGTTTTTGTAACGAATGATCTCTGATTGTTCGATTAAATCTTAACATTAACTACAGGGGCCTGGTTTTCGAAAGTATCTTATGACTAAGACATGACTTATGATGGTCTTATGATTGTCAACTAAAATTTCAATTACTTTTCATGACTTTTTTGGCATAATTTCATATTAATTGTAATAAAAATATTTGTTGTGTTTCTCTGTTAGCTAAATAGTAAAGATTCTTTGAATCTCCTGCGACATACAATTTGGAATTCTTTTCTAACTTATGGTTTTGTACAATAGATATACATATTATTTCGTTCCTAGTTTATTTAATAGTACTATATTTACGTATGTGCACGGGCATTTCGTTAAGCGGGTACTCGATGTACCGAATCTAAAAAGTATTCACAGTTAAATAACAATGCATGTATGATGATACACGAAAGCGAAGTTGAAGATTAAACATATATTACAAACTAAATTTACACAAATTATCAACTCATATTTCAATTCCTTTTTGTATAAAATTTCAGGTTCATTATAACGAAAAAAAAATATTCGTAAATATTAAGAATAGTAATAACTAATATGTTCATACTTTTCATTTTCATTCTTATATTTTATACTTTTTAAACATTATTTAAAATAATAGAAAATGATGTTCACTAATGACAGTCATAAGAGCATCATAGCTATGACTGTCTTAAGACAGCTTTGATTTACATCCTATGACATATCATATGATAGTCATAAGATGATCATAAAATGTGTCCTAAGATATATCTTATGACATATCTTATGATACTTTCGAAAACCAGGCCCCTGGATATTAAATCAATGAAATTCTAAAACACATCAAACAAGACATGAAAGATAAATATATATCGACATATATGTATCAAATACTAGACATATATCTCATTCAAAACCGATATAAGAAATAATTTAAAAATTATAATAGATTATATAAAGCTAAGATTTTAGGTAACATATGGTCATACAAAACGTGGACAATAACATTTATTCTGAATTGCAGGATCTGTTTTAAGTCGATTTGAAGTATATTTTTGATATGTTTTATATATAAAGTAATCTTCTTACATTTAAACCTTTTTGATATGTGTTGACTTGAATAGATTTTATGTGAAGAATATATAAATAGAGAGTGATATTTCATTCTCAATTCTCGTATTTACTATATCTAGATATTTATATCTTGACTGTCCCTCTGATATCTTTCGTCCCTCTTTTACTATGTTTAGAGCTAATTTCCTAATGCATGTAGAGCAAAACTTTGGTTAGCTTGTTTGTTGTACAATTGTTATTGGGATAACGATCTAATTTGAATAATATATATATATAGGTTTAACTTTATACATTGTTTGAAGATTTTATTGATCTAAATTACAAAGCTTGAGTTATACAAACAAAACAAGCAAGCCAACCAAAGTTTTACTATACAAGCATTAGAGAATTAGCTCTTAACATTTATCTATATCTTACTTATATTATGATGCGTTGGGTCACAGAGATAATAATCTGTCCAATGTATGCCGTATTTTGAATGATCTAAATACCAACAAGATGAAAACAGAACACGATATCCTTGGTCTAGGGCTTTGAGAATTTCCTTGCCTCCTCCTAACCAGATCTGAATTATTGCATCTTTTGCTATCTATGAAATAAAAATCAGTGTAATAATCATAAATAAATGAACTAACCAATAATATTGAAACCTGAAAATGGTTAGACAAGAACACATCTTAACCATGCTTGTTATCATCTTCCCAACAATGAAATTTTAACCCGTATCGTCTCAATAGAGAAATTGAATGGCGCTGAAGCTTTGTAGTACTTGTTTACCAATATGCTTTTACTTCCTAAAAGATTTTACACAGTTTAAAAAAAGACTAGCTCAAGTAGCTCAATGGCATTATGTTTATTTATGTTGTTATTGCCGTTTAGCGATGTAGCATTATGATTCTGTTCTAATGCTGAATACTTGCCAAAATCAGTGGTCCTCTTGATTCAAGAAACTTCTTTTCTCTTTATAAATAACATTGGCTTTCTAAATATTTTGATCTGAGCGTCATTGATGAGTCATATGTAGACGAAACGCGCATCTGGCGTATCAAAATTATAAGCCTGGTTCCTTTGATAACTATACAGTCCGCCAAAAATTAAGCACCATCTATTTTAATCGCATCAAAATTTTTTCTTATCTAAAATATCATTTATTTCTCGAAAAAAAAAACCGTTCATGTAGCAGTTTTGCTAACATATACCATAAACAAACCACAAATTTAATTTTGGTCACTTATGAAGGTTCTATGCATTTAGGTTTTCCGTTCATAAAAATAGTGTAAATTACACAAATCAGAAACGGAATTTAAGTTTCACTGTGATTTAATTTTTTTACAACAATTAATCACCCATTGGCAGTATCATTAAAATTTTCTAGAAATAATCTTTGATATGTTCGTCAAATTTAATGTCAGTATTTGAGTCAATAGCATGTGTAACAACCTCTCTTCCGAGACTCGTTACAAGCATTCAAAACTTTAGTTGAGGAAATCTAAGCCATGCATCAACAATTACCACTTTTAAATCGACAAAATTTTGTGAAGGTTGGTCTCTGCGATTGAGATTTCTGCCAGTGACATCCCAGACATGTTCGATAGGGTTTATGTATGGAAACATGGAAGGCCAAAAGATAGTGTAAGTGGCTTTTTGCTCTTTTGTCTCGGTTACAATCCTTGCCTTGGGTTGTCTAGCGTTGTCGTCCATGTACAAGGGGTCGCGAGCATGTTGCCGCAACTGGGGGATTATAAAAATGAAGGACTACAATGATTTTAGGTACTTAATCTCTGTATGTCTGTCTGTTTATGTGACCCTGCAGGATATGCATACCCGGCTTACAACGGTAAAAGAAGCAACCCGTACTGTAACACCACCAGAACCGAATGAAAGCATAGGGCAAATGTTGTTTCGGTCATAGGCCGTATTATTTCCCCGCGAAATCCGTATTAAGGCGTCTACTGGTTGAAACATAAACCGACTCTCATCTGACCAATGAATATCAATAATGTGGTCATTTTTTTTATAAATTTCCTGTTAACAAAAGTTTTAATTTTTCGAAAAACTAAGGATTTTCTTATTCCAGGCATAGATTTCCTTAGCCGTATTTGGCACAACTTTTTGGAATTTTGGATCCTCAATGCTCTTCAACTTTGTAATTGTTTGGCTTTATAAATATTTTGATATGAGCGTCACTGATGAGTCTTATGTAGACGAAACGCGCGTCTGGCGTACTAAATTATAATGCTGGTACCTTTGATAACTATTTACACCACTGGGTCGATGCCACTGCTGGTGGACGCTTCGTCCCCGAGGGTATCACCAGCCCAGTAGTCAACACTTCGGTGTTGACATGAATATCAATAATGTGGTCATTTTTTTTTATAAATTTCCTGTTAACAAAAGTTTTAATTTTTCGAAAAACTAAGGATTTTCTTATTCCAGGCATAGATTTCCTTAGCCGTATTTGGCACAACTTTTTGGAATTTTGGATCCTCAATGCTCTTCAACTTTGTAATTGTTTGGCTTTATAAATATTTTGATATGAGCGTCACTGATGAGTCTTATGTAGACGAAACGCGCGTCTGGCGTACTAAATTATAATCCTGGTACCTTTGATAACTATTGTCAGCTTCTCATGTTCGAGCATAGATAGTCATTCATTCTTCTATTGAAACCTGCCTGCACAGTGCCAGCCTGTTAGGGCATGTCTTTTGACAATACGACTTGCTCTTCGGTTGCCTCTAGGAAGTCGACGGACCAATGTTCGCACACTATCACGACCACCTGGAGAAACACAGCCGTAGTTTGCACAAATTTTTGGAATTTTGGATCCTCAATGCTCTTCAACTTTATATTTGTTTGGCTTTTTAACTATTTTGACCTGAGCGTCACTGATGAGTCTTATGTAGAAGAAACGCGCGTCTTGAGTATCAAAATTATAAGCCTAGTACCTTTGATAACTATTGAAAGCTAGTAATACGGCAATAGGACATCAACAGACGAAATTTATATCTTGTAAATTATGTGATGGCATGGTAAAATATTTACTTTAATCTGTAATATTCAGATGTATAAATACTTTGAGTATTCGAGGATCTTGTCTAAAGGGATCTAAAATGTTTGTAATTTATCATAACTCATTAAGTAAATAATTTATCATACCTACATTTAAGTTGTTTTTCGAAGCTTCTTCCCAAAGAATATACTGACCAGCTTCATTCCGTGACTGTCTTATGTCCTTTAAAATATTTATAAATCTGGAGAGAAAAAAATATTTTACATAAAAATATTATACCGTTATATTGAACGAATTAATTAATACTAGAGGCTCTAAAGAGCCTGTGTCGCTCACCTTGGTCTATGTGCATATTAAACAAAGGACACAAATGGATTCATGACAAAATTGTATTTTGGTGATGGTGATGTGTTTGAAGTTCTTACTTTACTGAACGATTTTGCTTCTTACAATTATATCTATAATGAACTTTGCCCATTAGTAACAGAGAACTATATTTGGTAAAAATTTACATATATTTACCAAATTAATGAAAATTGTTAAAAATTGACTATAAAGGGCAATAACTCCTTAAGGGGTCAATTGACCATTTAGGTCATGTTGACTTATTTGTAGATCTTACTTTGCTGAACATTATTGCTGTTTACAGTTTATCGCTATCTATAATAGTATTCAAGATAACCAAAAACGGCAAAATTTCTTTAAAAATTACCAATTGGAGGGCAGCAACCCAACAACCAGTTGTCCAATTCATCTGAAAAATTCAGGGCAGATAGATATTGACTTGATTAACAATTTAACTTCTTGTCAGATTTGCTCTAGAAGCTTTGAATTCATAGTTATAAGCCAAAAACTGCATTTTACCCCTATGTTCTATTTTTAGCCGTGGCGGCCATCTTGGTTGAATGGCCAGGTCATCGGACACATTTTTCAAACTAGATACCCCAAAGATGATTGTGGCCTAGTAGTTTCAGTGGAGATTTTGTAAAAGATTACTTAGATTTATGAAAAATGGTTAAAGATTGACTATAAAGGGCAATAACTCCTAAAGGGGTCAACTGACCATTTTGGTCATTTTGACTTATTTGTAGATCTTACTTTGCTGAACATTATTGCTGTTTACAATTTATCTCTATCTATAATAATATTCAAGATAATAACCAAAAACAGCAAAATTTCCTCAAAATTACCAATTCAGGGGCAGCAACCCAACAACCGATTGACTGATTCATCTGAAAATTTCAGGGCAGATAGATCTTGACCTGATAAACATTTTTATCCCGTCAGATTTCCTCAAAATGCTTTGGTTTTTGAGTTATAAGCCAAAAACTGCATTTTACCCCGTTGTTCTATTTTTAGCCGTGGCGGCCATCTTGGTTGGTTGACCAGGTCACGCCACACATTTTTTAAACTAGATACCCCAAAGATGATTGTGGCCAAGTTTGGATTAATTTGGCCCAGTAGTTTCAGAGGAGAAGATTTTTGTAAAAGATTACTTTAATTAACGAAAAATGGTTAAAAATTGACTATAAAGGGCAATAACTCCTAAACGGGTCAACTGACCATTTTGGTCATGTTGACTTATTTGTAGATCTTACTTTGCTGAACATTATTGCTGTTTACAGTTTATCTCTATCTATAATAATATTCAAGATAATAACCAAAAACAGCAAAATTTCCTCAAAATTACCAATTCAGGGGCAGCAACCCAACAACCGATTGACCGATTCATCTGAAAATTTCAGGGCAGATAGATCTTGACCTGTTAAACATTTTTACCCCATGTCAGATTTGCTCTAAATGCTTTGGTTTTTGAGTTATAAGCCAAAAACTGCATTTTACCCCTATGTTCTATTTTTAGCCGTGGCGGCCATCTTGGTTGGTTGACCGGGTCACGCCACACATTTTTTAAACTAGATACCCCAATGATGATTGTGGCCAAGTTTGGTTTGATTTGGCCCAGTAGTTTTAGAGGAGAAGATTTTTGTAAAAGTTAACGACGACGGACGACGACGGACGACGGACGCCAAGTGATGAGAAAAGCTCACTTGGCCCTTCGGGCCAGGTGAGCTAAAAACTAAACAAATAGACGTCCCCCCCTTATAGCTGTAGTAAATGTAACTGACTATTTGGAATCAGAAATGCCTTATTCAGTTAGACAGGACAAACAATGGCACTCAATAATCGAAAGAGAAAAAACAAACAATGCAACAGGACAAACAATGGCTCTCAATAATAGAAAGAGAAAAAACAAACTAAGACTATGAACAATAAAACATAAATGTTAGGTGTTTCGTGTTCTTCATAACAGTTACAATCAGACTCTCGCTCTAGTAGACAACAACTATTGAGACGTAAACGTGCATGTCAGAAAGTGTTCGGGAGTCTCAATTAGCTTAACTAAGGTTTAAAATATTACCTATTTGTGTACCATTCCCAGACAGGTTTCATGACGTCACCATACGATGGCGTTGTAATTCTATTTAACCTGCTTAACAATGCTGAAACTTCTGGATTTGTTACCCTATATGTTAAATGAAAGTAAAACATGTAAAAGATGGAGTAACTGAATATTTCAACATAATAAACTACATATACAAAGTCAAGTAACACATACTAAATCAACACGTGCGCATGGAAAGGAGGAATGTATTTTTCAAATATTTTGCTATAAGACAATTCAGTTGAATTTGAAGGATACCAGAGGGACATTCAGAGGAACCTTGACCAAATCAGAAAAATTATTATTATCTAGACCGAGGAACCTGTTCCAATTTAGATTATCTTGACCATGTATTGTTCCTGTCTAGGTTTCTAAACCATGTGTTGCTCCTGTCAGAATTTTCAGATTATATGTGCTGTTCTTTCATGGTTTATTTATTATGAGTTGTTCCTCAAAAATTTTAAGACTATGCGTTGTGTAGTTATATATGTAGTTCCTATCAGGTATTAAGATGTTGTTCCTGTCAGGCTTTCCGAACGATGTGTTGTCCCTGTTATAGTTTCTAGAGTATATGTTGTTCCTGTTATGGTTTCTAGACCATGTGTTGTTCTTGTCATGGTTTCTAGACCATGTGTTGTTCCTGTCATAGTTTCTAGACCATGTGTTGTTCTTGTCATGGTTTCTAGACCATGTGTTGTTCTTGTCATGGTTTCTAGACCATGTGTTGTTCCTGTCATGATTTCTAGACCATGTGTTGTCCCTGTCATGATTTCCAAACGATATGTTGTTCCTGTCATAGTTTTTAGACCATGTGTTGTTCCTGTCATAGTTTCTAGACCATGTGTTACACTTGTCTTGTTTTCTATACGATGTATAGTTTCTATCAGACTTTCTATATAGATATAAAATATGTGGTATGAGTGCCAATGAGACAACTCTCAATTTATAAAAGTAAACCATTAAGGTAAAAAAGTACGGTCATCAACACGATGCTTTGCCTCACACCGAACAGCAAGCTATAAGGGGCCCCAAGTATTACTGGACTAGTGTAAAACAATCCAAACGGGAAAAACAACTGTCTAATCTATATAAAAACAAGAAACGAGAAACACGTATGAACCACATCAACAAACGACAGCTACTGAACAACAGATTCCTGACTTAGGACAGGTGCAAACAAATGCTGCTGGTTTAAACGTTTTAATGGTACCAAACTTTCGCCCTTTTCTGAAACAATAGTGTAACATCACAACAAAGAAATACACACTATAAAATATCGATTGAAATGGCTTAACGCAATCAAAAGACATATAAACACAAGTGGACATACACTTATCGAATACATTTGATCTATGATACAATGTAAATACAAATTCAATAAAATAAGGGATGAATATTTAAAATTATATCGCTGTGAAATGTGAAACAGTTTCAGAAAAACAAAAAATAAGCTTGTAAAAAAATCTGCCATTTGTAATATTATCACAGGTAAATGAAAATAATTTTGTTGTTAGGTATACATACACAGTTCAAATGGAGAAAGGAAATATTTATGCAAAATGAACAATGTTGATGTTCATAGTACGATGTAGTGAAAATTCATTGTAATACCAAACACTTATCAAAGCTGGTATATAGACCAGATATAACCCTGAATAAGTAAACATTAATAACAAACAAGTATAATAAATTACAAATAGTATCAACAGGTGAAATAAACAAGAAAGTACGACTTGAGAGTACTCGCAGTAACTGACAGCTACTTAAAAAGCAAAAACAGATAATAATAAAAAAAAATCATACATCAGAGACTAAAATTAACTAAAACACATCTCAGGGATTTATGATTTTAACGTCATGTACAGTCAAAGAAGACATGACTTGTGCAATGCCAAAATTAAATGTACCGACTGGCAGTAGGATAGTTAGACGAACATTTCTTTATAGATTAAAATGTTTTGTTTCTATCAAAGTTTTTCTTGTGTGCTTCCTGTCAGGGTTTCTAGACTATGTTCTGTGCCTGTCAAGGCCCCAAGACCATGTGTTATACCTTGTTGTTGATCGGTATGTGCTTGTAAGCCCTTCTTTGATCACATGAATTATCATTGATCATGTTAATATGGTCATAATTATAAATTAACTGTTTACAAAAATTTCGAATTTTTGAAATACTAAGGCTTTTCTATCTCAGGAGTAGATTACCTGAGCTGCATTAGGCAAAATTTTTAGGAATTTGGTCCTCAATGCTCTTCAACTTCGTACTTTATTTTGCCTTTTTAACTTTTTTGAATTCGAGCGTCACTGATGAGTCTTTTGTGGACGAAACCCGCGTCTGGCGTAAATAAAAAAAATAATCTTGGTATCTATGATGAATTTATTGTACCTCTTTTTTTTCTGATAGAATTGATATAGTTTGATATAGTTTGTTGTATTGTCCCGTACCCTTGGTCATCCCTATTATATCATATTATCCATTTTAAAGCTATAAATCAAACGTAACAGAGAGAGAACCAACCGCGTAAATATAAATCTGTAAAAAAGAGGAAATGACAAGAAACAGCTAGATGGAAAGAAAGACACACAAGAACACTTTATTACTAACATCAAATAAAAACCTAAAAGTTTTAAAACAGGTGATCCTCTAAGTGTTATAAAGCAATAAAGATAAATACGGACTTATAATACTCTTTTTTATTGTAAATTTGTACCAGGCCCTATCTTTTTCCAGATAAAACAATAATGGGGAAATTTAAAGAAAAGTATTTACCATATCGGTAATAAATAAATAATAAACTTTATATGAGTTAAATAGTAATGAGGGGACCTCAGTATTACTAACCAACACTCAAGGGGCACTTCATCTCCACCAAGATGTAAAACTTTCTCTGGAAAAACATCCATAACTTCAGTAAAAAGTTTCTTTAGGAAAGCAAACGTAGAATTCCTTGCAGGATTCAGGGGTCCATAATAACCTTGTACTTTTCTTGAGTTAGTGTAACACTGTGTTAAAATGTCTGGATATCCGAATCCCCAGGAATACACGTGACCTAAAAAAAACGGATAGGTTATATACATAATCGGCGAGCTGTTTAAACTGAGTCGGTACTTAGAATGAAGATTGTTTTACATGAAATGTGGTGCAAACATTGAAGCAAAGCTTCTAGTTTGTTATTTTAATAGATTTGAATGATCTTCTCTATATCCTGATAAATACTAATGATGGACAGAACAAAAGTAATAAGTCGTTATGTTGTCCATTAAATCTGAGAGCAGGATTCGAACATAAGTGGAGAAACCCCTTTGGATTTCAAATTCTAGTTCAATCGTATTTTAGCATTGTCAGCATGACTTTTGCCATTGATGTGATTTTAAATGTATTTGAAGCAATTGGAATTCTTTAACAGAAGGCAGCTGTTATTAAAATATGATTAACGCATTCAAAATAGGAAATTATATTATTTTATCTTTACTCAAGTATACAAAAAAATTTATTCATCAAATAATTAATTTCTTTGTAGTAAACGTGTTCAGACTAATATATGTTTTAAATGAATTTGATTTGCCATGTGAACTGTTGCATAAAGTGGAGTAGACATCAATGAAACCACAACCAAACAATTCATAAAACTATAATTGATTAAGGTTGGCAAGTTTCAATTGATATGCAAGGTTTTTTTTAAAAGGGGGGGGGTAAGAAAATTCAAACTGGAGAGGACTAGATAATTTTTTTTCTCATATTATTAAGAACGCTTCAGATATATAGGTTTTTCTACTAACATAACTCTTTCTGTTGCACATGTTCCATATTTCCTGCTTCGGGGACAAAGACGGATACAAACTCACAATAAACTTACGAGGCTTGTCAAATACAAACCAAACTTACCAGGTGTGTCATATCTATATCAAACTTACCGGGTGTGTCATATTTATACCAAACTTACCAGGTGTGTCACATTTATACCAAACTCACCTGTTATGTCACATTAATACCAAACTTAATAGGTGTGTCATATTTATAACAAACGTACCTGGTGTGTCATATTTATACCAAACTTACCGGGTGTGTCATATTCATACCAAACTTACCAGGTGTGTCATATTTATATCAAACATATCTGGTGTCATATCTATACCAAACTTACCGAGTGTGTCATATCTATACCAAACTTACTGGGTGTGACATATCTATACCACACTTATCATACATGTATGTGTCAAATATACACCAAACTTCCCAGGTGAGTCAAATTCACATCCAACTTCCCAGGTGAGTCAAATTCACACCAAATTACCAGACCTATCAAATGTATACCAAACTTACCTGGTGTGTCAAATTCTGGTATTACTCGTACACCACGTAGTCGAGCGTACTCTACGATGTCTGCAATGTCTTCGTGGTTATATGTGAGTAATGGATGCTGAGCGCCCTGAAACATGAACATACAGTGTAACTTCTTCCTTTATTCATTATTACACTAGAACTTGACCTCTTTATAAAACGGTTTCATAATTTAATCACGATTAGGCTGACCATTATAGAAAATCTTAGTCACGATTCTATTGTCGTAACCACAATCTCGTCATTATTTTCTCTATCTTGAATTAGATTATCATAGAACTTTTTCTACCATGAGCAGCATGACTGTGTCATAAGTTGAGCAGGATCAGCTTATCTTTCCGGATTACTTCATGAGATCACTCACATTTACAGGTGGTGTTCGTGTTGCTTCGTCTTTAGTTTTCTATGTAATATTTAATGACCTTTAGTTGTAAACTTCTATGCCATGTGTTCTCTGGTGGAAAATTGTCTCATTTGGCAATCTTATTACATCTTCTAATTTTTAAATTGTTTCCTTCCGTCGTCCTTAGTCGTTAGCAATGACAGTAACTGTTTAAGATTTTCTTAGACTATATCTTTTGACTCCCATGACAATTAAACTTAATTCAAAAGTAAGTTTTAAGACTAATTTCATTCGTGATTAAAACCCAATTAATAACTGTTTAAAACTTAAAATGAACAAAATATAAAAGGACTTATATTTCAACCTTCCCAATTAAAAAGTAATTCAGCCTCTATTCTTATATATGGATCTCTTTTCCTTATTAGGCTTTGATTCAAACGCTATGCCTATTTATTGCGGTTTCTCATCTTAACATTGTACTCGTCGAGTTGTTCTTTAAAAAAACTCTAAAACACAACACGATTCAGGGAGAAGGGTTGAGGCAACAGTTATCAAGACGAATGTGTCGTCATTTAATCCTAACATAGATATATACATACCTTACCACTTAGATCTGGGAATACTTTACTCTGGTAAGGAATGTGTTGTTGTCATTTAATCCTAACATATATATATACCTACCTTACCACTTAGATCTGGGAATACTTTACTCTGGTAAGGAAAGGACTGATCATCTACTAAGTGCCAGTGTAGAACGTTCATTTTGTTCTGGAACATTCCGTCCTAAAATAATAAGTGTTTAAAACTAGAGGCTCTCAAGAGCCTGTATCGCTCACCTGATTCTACTTGGGTTTTTGAAATCATATAAAAAAATATAAAATTTGGCTAAAAGTGACAACACAACCTCATTTATAAGGAAAGGAACATGTTTAATTTCATTCAAAAGTCCCCCACTGGCGGCCATCTTGGATGACGGATCGGCTACAAAGTAACAACACTTGGTCAGCACCTCATAAGGAACATTCATGCCATGTTTAGTTTTATTCCATTCAGTGGTTCTCTAAAAGAAGTCATTTGTATGCATTTCCAATAGGGTCCTATGTTAAACTAAGTCCCCTGCTGGCGGCCATCTTGGATGATGGATCGGCTACAAAGTAACAACACTTGGTCAGCACCTCATAAGGAACATTCATGCAATGTTTGGTTTTATTCCATTCAGTAGTTCTCTAAAAGAAGTCATTTGTATGCATTTCCCATAGGGTCCTATGTTAAACTAAGTCCCCGCTGGCGGCCATCTTGGATGATGGATCGGCTACAAAGTAACAACACTTGGTCAGCACTCCATAAGGAACATTCATGCTATGTTTGGTTTCATTCCATTCAGTGGTTCTCTAAAAGAAGTCATTTGTATGAATTTCCCATAGGGTCCTATGTTAAACTAAGTCCCCTGCTGGCAGCCATCTTGGATGATGGATCGGCTACAAAGTAACAACACTTGGTCAGCACCTCATAAGGAACATTCATGCAATGTTTGGTTTTATTCCATTCAGTGGTTCTCTAAAAGAAGTCATTTGTATGCATTTCCCATAGGGTCCTATGTTAAACTAAGTCCCCCGCTGGCGGCAATCTCGGATAATGGATCGGCTACAAAGTAACAACTCTTGGTCAGCACCACATTAGGAACATTCATGCCATGTTTGATTTCATTCCATTCAGTGGTTCTCTAAAAGAAGTCATTTGTATGCATTTCCCATAGGGTCCTATGTTAAACTAAGTCCCCCGCTGGCGGCCATCTTGGATGATGGATCGGCTACAAAGTAACAACACTTGGTCAGCACCCCATAAGGAACATTCATGCTATGTTTGGTTTTATTCCATTCAGTGGTTCTCTAGAAGAAGTCATTTGTATGCATTTCCCATAGGGTCCTATGTTAAACTAAGTCCCCGACTGGCGGCCATCTTGGATGATGGATCAGCAACAAAGTAACAACACTTGGTCAGCACCTCATAAGGAACATTCATGCCATGTTTGGTTTCATTCCATTCAGTGGTTCACTAGAAGAAGTCATTTGTATGCATTTCCCATAGGGTCCTATGTTAATCTAAGTCCCCCGCTGGCGGCCATCTTGGATGATGGATCGGCTACAAAGTAACAACACTTGGTCAGCACCCCATAAGGAACATTCATGCAATGTTTGGTTTTATTCCATTCAGTGGTTCTCTAAAAGAAGTCATTTGTATGCATTTCCCATAGGGTCCTATGTTAAACTAAGTCCCCCGCTGGCGGCAATCTCGGATAATGGATCGGCTACAAAGTAACAACTCTTGGTCAGCACCACATTAGGAACATTCATGCCATGTTTGATTTCATTCCATTCAGTGGTTCTCTAAAAGAAGTCATTTGTATGCATTTCCCATAGGGTCCTATGTTAAACTAAGTCCCCCGCTGGCGGCCATCTTGGATGATGGATCGGCTACAAAGTAACAACACTTGGTCAGCACCCCATAAGGAACATTCATGCTATGTTTGGTTTTATTCCATTCAGTGGTTCTCTAAAAGAAGTCATTTGTATGCATTTCCCATAGGGTCCTATGTTAAACTAAGTCCCCGACTGGCGGCCATCTTGGATGATGGATCAGCAACAAAGTAACAACACTTGGTCAGCACCTCATAAGGAACATTCATGCCATGTTTGGTTTCATTCCATTCAGTGGTTCTCTAAAAGAAGTCATTTGTATGCATTTCCCATAGGGTCCTATGTTAATCTAAGTCCCCCGCTGGCGGCCATCTTGGATGATGGATCGGCTACAAAGTAACAACACTTGGTAAGCACCCCATAACGAACATTCATGCTATGTTTAGTTTTATTCCATTCAGTGGTTCTCTAAAAGAAGTCATTTGTATGCATTTCCCATAGGATCCTATGTTAAACTAAGTCCCCTGCTGGCGGCCATCTTTGATGATGGATCGGCTACAAAGTAACAACACTTGGTCAGCACATCATAAGGAACATTCATGCCATGTTTGGTTTCATTCCATTCAGTGGTTCACTAGAAGAAGTCATTTGTATGCATTTCCCATAGGGTCCTATGTTAATCTAAGTCCCCCGCTGGCGGCCATCTTGGATGATGGATCGGCTACAAAGTAACAACACTTGGTCAGCACCCCATAAGGAACATTCATGCTATGTTTAGTTTTATTCCATTCAGTGGTTCTCTAAAAGAAGTCATTTGTATGCATTTCCCATAGGGTCCTATGTTAAACTAAGTCCCCGGCTGGCGGCCATCTTGGATGATGGATCGGCAACAAAATAACAACACTTGGTCAGCACCTCATAAGGAACATTCATGCCATGTTTGGTTTCATTCTATTCAGTGGTTCTCTAAAAGAAGTCATTTGTATGCATTTCCCATAGCGTCCTATGTTAAACTAAGTCCCCTGCTGGCGGCCATCTTGGATGATGGATCGGCTACAAAGTAACAACACTTGGTCAGCACCTCATAAGGAACATTCATGCCATGTTTGGTTCCATTCCATTCAGTGGTTCTCTAGAAGAAGTTCAAAATGTAAATTGTTAACAACGACGACGACGGACGACGACGACGGACGACGGACGCCAAGTGGTGAGAAAAGCTCACTTGGCCCTTCGGGCCAGGTGAGCTAAAAATAGTATTAAAATCATTTCCGTCTTTTTTTCAACTTGTCATTATCAAAGATACCATAAATAAGCATTTATTCTTGAAAAAGAAACCATGAGCCCGAAGTTTAAAATGAATGATTGGTATTTCTTACAGTTGTTTCTATTACTCTAAAAACATTCAATCCTCATGATATGTTTGTGTGATCGACTTTCCCGTAATGCCATTTGCAGTAACAATTATATATGATTCACAGCTAGCAACGGACGATACCGACCCGACGGCATGTTTTTCTATATTAGATCCCGCCATTTTCCTAAATGAAAGCTTGCAAATAGCATGACTATCTTTAAAACTAACTTTGATCAGTAGCCGATTTATATAGGGAATATATATAAGGGATATTCATATTAGATAGTTCACACATAACGTTACCTTACCAATTGAATATACAGAAATATAAAGAAGGTGGAATGTATGATAAATTTATTAACATACTTACTAAAACATTATATATAACGTCTTTTGTCATAAAATGTCTGGCAGAATCAACAAGAACACCTCTATGTTTAAAACGAGGAAAATCTCGTATTAGTGTATCACGAACAAAATACTAAAAAATAAGTAAAAAATATATTCAATGATGTTATCTGTTTCTATGTTAATAAGGGTTTGTTTAATTAACATGTAGCCTTGACGCATTTTGTGTCAGCTGTTTGGACATATAGTTTGACTATATTCATGTTATTTCAGTGGTCAAAAGTATATATTCCCAGCGTGATGATTTCAAGCTGTCGTATTGTAATAGTTTTTAAAGGTACCAGACTTATAATTGGATACACCAGACGCCGTTTCGTCAACATAAGACTCATCAGTGACGCTCAGATAACTAGAGGCTCTAAAGAGCCTGTGTCGCTCACCTTGGTCTATGTGAATATTAAACAAAGGAAGCAGATGGATTCATGACAAAATTGTGTTTTGGTGATGGTGATGTGTTTGTACATCTTACTTTAATAAACAGTCTTGCTGCTTACAATTATCTCTATCTATAATGAACTCGGCCCAGTAGTTTCAGTGGAAAATGTTAATAAAAATTTACAAATTTTATGAAAATTGTTAAAAGTTGACTATAAAGGACAATTACTCCTTGAGGGTCAATTGACCATTTCAGTCATGTTGACTTATTTGTAAATCTTACTTTGCTGAACAGTATTGCTGTTTACAGTTTATCTCTATCTATGATAATATTCAAGATAATAACCCAAAACAGCAAAATTTCCTTAAAATTATCGATTCAGGGGCAGCAACCCAACAACGAGTTGTCCGATTCATCTGAAAATTTCAGGGCAGATAGATCTTGACCTGATAAACAATATTAACCATTGTCAGATTTGCTCTAAATGCTTTGGTTTTTGAGTTATAAGCCAAAAACTGCATTTTACCCCCTATGTTCTATTTTTAGCCGTGGCGGCCATCTTGATTTGATGGCCGGGTCACCGGACACATTTTTTAAACTAGATACCCCAAAGATGATTGTGGCCAAGTTTGGATTAATTTGGCCCAGTAGTTTCAGAGAAGAAGATTTTTGTAAAAGATTACTAAGATTTACGAAAAATGGTTAAAAATTGACTATAAAGGGCAATAACTCCTAAAGGGGTCAACTGACCATTTCAGTCATGTTGACTTATTTGTAAATCTCACTTTGCTGAACATTATTGCTGTTGACAGTTTATCTCTATCTATAATAATATTCAAGATAATAACCAAAAACAGTAAAAATTCCTTAAAATTACCAATTCAGGGGCAGCAACCCAACAACGGGTTGTCCGATTCATCTGAAAATTTCAGGGCAGATAGATCTTGACCTGATAAACAATTTTACTTCGTCAGATTTGCTCTAAATGCTTTGGTTTTTGAGTTATAAGCCAAAAACTGCATTTTACCCCCTATGTTCTATTTTTAGCCATGGCGGCCATCTTGGTTGGTTTGCCGGGTCACCGGACATAATTTTTAAACTAGATACTCCGGACGCCAAGAGATGAGAAAAGCTCACTTTGCCCTTTGAGCCAGGTGAGCTAAAAAATGGTATGCTATTTTGTATATGTACCATTATATAAAGAGCTTGACATATGATATATTGTATGTGTACAATCATATAGAGAGCTTGACATATGATACATTGTATTCGTACACTCATATATAGAGCTTGACATATAATATATTGTATATGAACAATCATATACAGAGCTTGAAATATGATATATTGTATATGTACACCCATAAACAAAACTTGACATATTTCATTTTATTTTACATAAATAAATCCGTTAGTTTTCTCGTTTGAATTGTTTTACATTGTCTTTATATGTAAATGCATATGGAGTTTGACGTATACTTTATTGTTAATATACAATCATATTTATAGCTTGACATATGTTTTGCAGCAAATATACAATTATAAATAGAGATGGACATAAGATATAATGTGTTTGTACAATCATATATAGAACTTGACATATAATATGTTTTAATATGGGCAATCATATAGAGAGATTGACATATGATATATTGTATATGTATAATCATATATAGAACTAGACATATGATATATTGTATATGTGTACAATTATATAGAGTTTGACATATACCATACGTTGTGTTCGTACAATTTTCTACATTATATAATCTACTGACAGGTGAAAACTAAAGGAAATAAACACTAGATAGATAACAATATATACACCAGGTGAATTACAAAAACCAAGTGAATTACAAAACCTGTTACACAAATATTTGTTATACTGCTGCATTTCTGTACTAAATTTTTTTTTAATGTTTAGTACTGTTTCTTTACTTTAAAATTATTGTAATGTTTACAGTACTTAAAATTTTTAGTACAGAAATAATACCAACAGTGATCACAATATTCCATGTTTTATAATCATAACTTTAAGAGATATGAAATAGACAAACTTTCAAAATGCTGAAAATGTCACGGTTGTAACCGAAAATCTGTAGAACTTTAATTTCAAGCAACAAATCAAGTACTGTACAAAACAGGTACCTATAAATATCACAAAATAGTACTGAATATTAAAAGTAGATTTCCAGTGCTACATATTTTTGGTACACATTTAGTTCTTATGCAAAAGTAGATGTGAATGTTATGGTGAATTTCTGGTATCCTTTCAAAACTGCTAAATAAACTATATTTTTTATGAGTGTGTCTATTAATAGAATAATTAAGTTTTCTGTTGATTTACCTGATCTTTCCAGGAAAATATAACTTGACTGAGTGTTTCTAGCCCCCTAAGTGCACCCCATACTTCATCACTCATAAGCACTATTCCAAAGTTCTTGATCAGCAAGCTGTCTACAGAAAACAATATAATTCCAGAACTTATAATGAGAGAAGTTATTTTTTTCATCATTTCCCCCCTTTTTTCTTTTATCTTATTTTTTTTTTTACTATGGAAGAATATTATGTAAAAAATGTCATTAAAAAGGCAAACACCATTTTGCTTTGAACTGTCAAAAAAAATTATTGGATTTATATACTTGTTCATATTTCGATTGTTTTTTTTTACAATCTATTAAATAATTCAAACTTATTATGTTTGTTTTGTATTTCTTTTCATACTTTGATGGATTACTTTTTAATGCCAAGTGGAAAATCAAATGCATATTTAGGACGAGGACATGCTTATATAATACATTCGAACCTCGTTGTATCGAACTCGGTTATGTTGAAAACTCGGATGAGTCGAAGTTATTTCTCGGTCCCGGTAAAAAATTCCCGTTTGATCAATGCATCATTACCTCTGATGAGTGGAACATTTGCCTAGAGTAGCACTGAAGTTATGTACAAAATTCCCGTTTGATCAATGCATAATTACCTCTGATGAGTCGAACATTTGCCTAGAGTAGCACTGAAGTTATGTACAAAATTCCCGTTTGATCAATGCATAATTACCTCTGATGAGTCGAACATTTGCCTAGAGTAGCACTGAAGTTATGTACAAAATTCCCGTTTGATCAATGCATAATTACCTGTGATGAGTGGAACATTTGCCTAGAGTAGCACTGAAGTTATGAACAAAATTCCCGTTTGACCAAAGCATAATTACCTCTGATGAGTGGAACATTTGCCTAGAGTAGCACTGAAGTAATGTACAAAATTCCCGTTTGACCAATGCATAATTACCTGTGATGAGTGGAACATTTGCCTAGAGTAGCACTGAAGTTATGTATAAAATTCCCGTTTGATCAATGCATAATTACCTGTGATGAGTTTGACATTTGCCTAGAGTAGCACTGAAGTTATGTACAAAATTCCCGTTTGATCAATGCATAATTACCTCTGATGAGTGGAACATTTGCCTAGAGTAGAACTGAAGTTATGTACAAAATTCCCGTTTGATCAATGCATAATTACCTCTGATAAGTTTGACATTTGCCTAGAGTAGCACTGAAGTTATGTACAAAATTCCCGTTTGACTAATGCATAATTACCTGTGATGAGTTTGACATTTGCCTAGAGTAGAACTGAAGTTATGTACAAAATTCCCGTTTGATCAATGCATAATTACCTCTGATGAGTGGAACATTTGCCTAGAGTAGAACTGAAGTTATGTACAAAATTCCCGTTTGATCAATGCATAATTACCTCTGATAAGTGAAACATTTGCCTAGAGTAGCACTGAAAGTATGTACAAAATTCCCGTTTAATCAATGCATAATTACCTGTGATGAGTTTCACATTTGCCTAGAGTAGCACTGAAGTTATGTACAAAATTCCCGTTTGATCAATGCATAATTACCTCTGATGAGTGGAACATTTGCCTAGAGTAGAACTGAAGTTATGTACAAAATTCCCGTTTGATCAATGCATAATTACCTCTGATAAGTGGAACATTTGCCTAGAGTAGCACTGAAGTTATGTACAAAATTCCCGTTTGACCAATGCATAATTACCTGTGATGAGTTTGACATTTGCCTAGAGTAGCACTGAAGTTATGTACAAAATTCCCGTTTGATCAATGCATAATTACCTGTGATGAGTTTGACATTTGCCTAGAGTAGCACTGAAGTTATGTACAAAATTCTCGTTTGATCAATGCATAATTACCTGTGATGAGTTTGACATTTGCCTAGAGTAGCACTGAAGTTATGTACAAAATTCCCGTTTGACCAATGCATAATTACCTGTGATGAGTTTGACATTTGCCTAGAGTAGCACTGAAGTTATGTACAAAATTCCCGTTTGATCAATGCATAATTACCTCTGATGAGTGGAACATTTGCCTAGAGTAGCACTGAAGTTATGTACAAAATTCCCGTTTGATCAATGCATAATTATCTGTGATGAGTGGAACATTTGCCTAGAGTAGCACTGAAGTTATGTACAAAATTCCCGTTTGATCAATGCATAATTACCTGTGATAAGTGGAACATTTGCCTAGAGTAGCACTGAAGTTATGTACAAAATTCCCGTTTGATCAATGCATAATTACCTGTGATGAGTGGAACATTTGCCTAGAGTAGCACTGAAGTTATGTACAAAATTCCCGTTTGATCAATGCATAATTACCTGTGATGAGTTTGACATTTGCCTAGAGTAGCACTGAAGTTATGTACAAAATTCCCGTTTGATCAATGCATAATTACCTGTGATGAGTTTGACATTTGCCTGGAGTAGCACTGAAGTTATGTACAAAATTCCCGTTTGATCAATGCATAATTACCTCTGATGAGTTTGACATTTGCCTAGAGTAGCACTGAAGTTATGTACAAAATTCCCGTTTGATCAATACATAATTACCTGTGATGAGTGGAACATTTGCCTAGAGTAGAACTGAAGTTATGTACACTTTTCAAACATGTAACTTGTTATGTACAGTTGCTTTAATATACAAATTATGGAAGTAATTGTTGTTAGAAGCGCCTTATTCCCATAGCTTACGTTTTAAGCAAATATCACCTTTAACTCGGCAATGTATAGTCTAAGGTGAATTGTGGCTAACAAAAACTCGGTCTCTTATTTCAGTAGTATATTTCATACTTTTACTTTACGTTAATTCATAGAATGAGTATTTTACTATTTTATTATAAGTTGCATTGAAAATTGTTTGACTCCCAAAATAGGCTAAATTACATGCAGGTTTGGAGGTGTGAACAAAATGTTTATATTCATAGCAAAGAAAGGTTTTAGTGTATAATCTGGGACACGATTGGGTTATAAATACGTACAAGATTCGTCTGACTGAAGCTTTGGATACTTTGAACACGCAGAATTCACATATATGTGAAATGTTGTGAGATTAACAGCTTTGGTATATTTTGAATGCTGATATTTTTTGTCTAAGCTTTCAAATCCCGATCCTTCAATATGCACTAAGTTTGTATAGTATTCCTCTAAGGCAAACCTAAACACATTTTCTTCAAATCTTTTAACAGCACTTTCTAATACATCACAAGTATTATTCCTGATTTTTATATTCAACGGTTCGGTAATTCTAAACACAATATTTTCGTTGACTTCATATTTCTGTGGTAATGGCCAAGGTTCTCCTATCGTAGCAATCGGAGCTCTTCTTATCATCAGTGGATTCATGGGAACATTTTTGAACTTCATATAATAATTTCCCGCCGTTAGAGATAGAGATATGTTCGGAACCAATGATCTCTCGTGGCTCTGGTATCGTAATCTATTTGCATCTGTGAAATAAACAGGATAAAATACACACACAAATTTGAAAAAATCCCCAACCATTATTGAAGTGATATAAGTTAACAATAAATCCTATTTTGATCTGATGTCTTCTATGTTAAAACCATCTGTCGACAAATCGTATATAATTTTTTTTCCATATTAATAATAAGTTGATATGTAGGGTAGACATAAATTCAAATGCAACGGAATACAGTCAAACGAAAAAGACTTTCAGAGGTTAACATTTTGCCTTAGTTTATGTTAATTTAAATCAATAATAGAAGCTTTAGGATGATACATATTTTGTGATATATAATTTTTATTATATTCAATAGAGATAAAACGTAAAAACACTTATTTTTTTCTCTCTTTCAATTTCTGCTTTTCGTGTATGTAGAAGGGGGGACATTTTCACTTAATTTTACATCAATTGCTAAACACGCAGAATTTAAAAAACTGTTTTACATGATCTTACATGGCACCTTTTCTAAACACAATTTTTATATACATACACATATAAAACCGTGGTAATAAAGGTAAACTTGAGAGAAGCTTTTTGTAGAGATGCGGGATTTTCTCGTCGCTGTGTTGAAGACTCAATAGTGGCCTTCGAATGTGTTCTGCTCTTTAGTCAGGTTGTTATCTCTATGGTCGGGTTGCTATCTCTTTGACACATTCCCCATTTCCATTCTCAGTTTTATATACAGTAAATAGATATAGGAAGATAGTCAGCTATAAAAGTCATTGGCAAGAAAAATGATAAACAATTCAAAAGCCAAATCCAACGGTTTAACTTGTGTGCCAAACTCATTCTTTTTGCAGCAGGCAGCAATAAGTTTATACAATATTAATTAGCAACGTAGAAATGTATTTCGAGTCCACGATCTTCAATAATATTGTTTCTGCAGAAAACTTTCTTTGGACAGTTTATAATTGTGAGTAAGTTAGTTTGTAATTTTATTGAAATAAAGTCCAACCATTGGAATATCATCATCAAATGAACATATACATACATGTGTTTACACAATTACACAAAATTATTAAACAACATTACATTGAACAAAACAATTCACACTGACGGCAAGTCAGAATAGGGACGTTAAATCTGATGCCTCGTGTAACCAGAGTACCACGCTCTTTGCACGTTACGAATCCTTGCAACAACTCTTTGAGTGGTCCGTAGGTTGCCTTTTGCGAGGCAAAATTACTGTTCCTATCCAATATACCGTCATTTTCCAGTGGCAGTCCAAATTTCCCCGACCATCATGTCCTCTATTATTACTTGATTAACCTTTAGTAGTTTTTGTTTTAAAACATGTTCTCATCTATGTATGAAATATTTGCCACTGGATGTTAAGCAACCAACACTCAATCAACAATCAATCAATCAATTAATACTGATTCCACGACTGAGTTTCAAAGAATTTACAGGTTGTCTCCCTTATTACACAACAATAGAAATACTATGGTCGGGATTTTGTCTCTTTAGCACATTCCCCATTTCCATTCTCAATTTTATTTAATTCGATCAGTATAAGTAAAATGTATACAGTGAGTGATTAGTATCATACATCTTGTTTAAAAAAACAGATTAGTACGGTATATGTACCGCAGGTTTCATTTTTTGTGTGGGGCCCAAAAAGGTGGCTGTATGTCGTTGAACTCGTTTGTTCTTATAGTTGAACTGTTGAACACCTGCGACAGGTTAGGCCTGTTCGTGAGGGGGACGGGTGGAGTGAATTGGGGTGGCATAAATTTTCTCAATTGATTTATTGATTTGTTTTTTTATTTTTCATACCGATTGTACGGTATGAGTTTTTCCTGATGGTTGAAGGCCGAAGAGATTAAAAATATATTTGAATGTCAGTCAGAGCAATTGTTTTCAAAAACTATATAATTTTTGAAAAACTTTTTAACTGAAAATATATATATGAAAGGACAAAATAATTAGTTGAAATGACTATCGTCAAATGACTTGTTTATTTTCCTTATTACGAAAATTTTAAGTGGTTTGGATAGCACTGACAATTCAGTGGCGGATCTAGAAATTTTCATAAGGGGCCCACTAACTGCCTAAAAGGAGTCCCACACTAGTCAAGCTCCAGTGATTCCCTACACAATCAATCAAATTTTTTCACACAAAAGGGGGCGGGTTCCTACGCCCTAAATCTGCCTTCGTGACTAATGTCCATTTATTAAATTCTTCTATGATACAGATTATAGGATAGGACTGACTAAGGTTCGTTCATTTAATTCTTTTAGTGATAGAAATTTGGATAGCATTGACTAAGTTTCATTCATTAAATTCGTTCTAGTGATACTTCATATCTATAATGTTTACGTAATACATCAACATGGTGTTGTACTTTTTAGCCCTTAAGGATTTAACTAACATATGTTCTAAATATAGCAATTAAACTACGTGCAACATACATAAAACGTAATTATTTCACAAAATGTTTTCCACAGCCCAACCCTACAAACAAAGAAGTATATATGTGTTTGTGTCTTACTAAAAGTAAAGTTCCTTGTCTCACATTGCAACGTATAAACGTTTGACGTCCTACAAATGACAAAATGTCAAGATCATTCCGGCAAAGAGAGCAGTATCTAACTGTGTCTTAAAATTAACTATGGTAAAGTCAAGAGCCCAACCCTGAGAACAGGGGTGTATATTTTATGTCTTACTAATGGTAAAGTCCCATACCAACCCTGCAAAAAGAGAGAACGAGTTTTGACAGAAGAATAATCTAAATATATACTAGTAACAGATATTTGAACATAATGTATTCTAAAATATAAACTTTTTCGTATTTATCTTAATATTCATAAGAATAATTCAAAATAAAATTTCATTCCTTAGAATTCTTGATATTATATGTAGTTATAAATCGAACTTTAAAGCGAAAATTCGTTCAAATGTATATATAATTGGCAGATAAACAAACTAATTAAACGAAAGGCGTAAGGATAACATACAAAATGTATATTATACTATAGGTATCAACCTAAATGAGAGGTCAGTGATCTAGTTTTAGTATTAAAAAAAAATAGTGGCACTGAAAGTAAAAAATGAAATTGCCGCAAACACCAGACCGAGATTATCATTTAAAACACAAAATATGCCAACTTACATGTTTCTGGTGTGTCTTTCTTTGTGTTCTGTATATATTTTAACCGTTGCGTTGGCCTAGGGTTTTCAGTTATTTGTACGACTTTCTGGAGATTCAGGTTTGTATCTTTTTCATTTCCTCGATGAACGTTCTGGTCGTTGATATGATAATGACAATGGATGGACGATGCCAAACAGCATACAAGCAACAGATGACCAATTCTCAGGTTCATCCCATATCAGAACGTTCTTCAGCTGTATTGAAACCTGATATGTGTAAAAGTAAGATGACTTATGTTTTGTATGGTTCAATGACCATTTGATGGAGTGAGATGTTAAAAGGAAAAGACAAATTTTGTTTGATAATTTCACGATACTAATTATAACATTACGATTAGAGTTAAAAAAAAAAAGAAGGGAAATCGCAAATAAAATATCAAATAAAATTTCCGTTCATGTCAATATTTTGCGCAAAATTTACTTTCAAAGTAACTACTACATCATTTGAACAAATGTTTAATTTTAAAATTCAGTCATAAAAAATCTTTTAACACTCAATCAAGTTGTCACGACACAATATAAAAGGGGAAAGAGACTAATTAAACTTCATTAAATTAACTCAAACTACTTACAATCTTATCTGAAAATACTTCTATGATCACACTATCGATATTAAAATCGAATGTCCATATTTGATTCGACAATCAGTGTGACTTTAAATGGTAATTTCCGTATTAAATTTATGAATGATAATTTATGAATGATTATTAATGATGAATTTTGAAAAATAGTGAACGGAGAGGAAACGGAAGGATTTGATGCCATTGAAATTTTGCTGAAAAAAATGACATGAAACATAAAAATTGTATCAATATGAAATATCCATGCATTGGACGATATTAACTAAAATTGTATAAATTCTTCTATCGTCAGAAAAAAAATATTGATATTAGTAAAAGGTAATAAAATAAACTTACTATAACACTCGTGCATAGTTTTGATCAATATGTAATTTTTTCATTCTTTATTACTCGCTGATAACAAGACAATCCATACTTTTACATTACTTTTATGATAACTATTTGGAATCTAGAATTATTACTGTGCATTTTATCCAGAATCATAAATAATAATTGATGATATAGATTTTGTCCTACCTTCTGAATGATATTTGTTTCAGTCCCATTTTTTCTTCTTCATTTCGACCTTGTTTTCCTTATTAACCAGAAAACTCCTTGATGGCCATGACAATACTTAAAAACTGCGACTTCTTACCTACTAAGGAACTTAACGTGCATGGCAAATCAAATCACTTCGTTTCCAAGATCTACTTACTTCATTTTCAAATCGTTTTACTGAGATCAAACATACAACCGGATTTTTTCCTATATTTCAAGTTGTATGTGTTTTTTTGTTTTTAATTTAATACATTTGTTTCTATATCTACAAATAAAAGCCGTAGGGTAGGAAGATGTCGTTACATGAGATGGGAGATGATAAAATGGGTTGATTAAGATGAAAGTTATGAACTTTTGATCAACATTAAACTTATTTAACATGAAATATCCTTTGGCCAACAAAAGGTAAGTCATCCACCAATGTTAATAGTTACCCTTTCTCCATAATTCGGTTAAACCACAATGCTTATTTAGGTACATAAAAAACATCAATAAGTAAACATTACGTGCGTACTGAGGACAAGTATCTGCCTTGTACATATCAACATGCCGAAACAGATAATGTCTTTATGGTAAGCAAGTCATAAAAATATGAAGTCCTTGTCTCGCCCTGAGTATAGAGACAGAACTTATAAATGTAAAAGACTTGATTTAACTCGACCTGGAATCAAATCAAGTACCAGTAAGCTATCACCAGACCCTCGAAGCTTAGTATCCTATGAAGTCCTTGTCTCGCACTCAGTATAGAGACAGAACTTATAAAGACTTGAGTTAACTTGACCTGGGATCAAATCAAGTACCAGTAAGCTATCACCAGACCATCGAAGCGTAGTATCCTATGAAGTCCTTGTCTCGCCCTCAGTATAACGACAGAACTTATAAAGACTTGATTTAACTTGACCTGGAATCAAATCAAGTACCATTATTAAAGCTATCACGTGACCCTCGAAGCGTAGTATACTTTGATTAGGAGCTAAAAGTTATACTGAATCAAGTTTAAGCTGTTTTCGCCTCGCATATCGGGATTAGCTATCATCATGATCGCTCACAGACTAAACAAGATGTAGTAAAAACAAGCGATAAATACACGTGCGCTAAGAATAAAAAAGAGCCGAAAATTTTTACAAAAACTAGCTTAGTTAGCTTTGCATGAGGGAGCTCTAGTCTTAGTTTATTCATTTAAAAAAATAATAATTTCATTTATCAGCACTTTGTCAATTGCGCTGCGTGTGGACTGCTAGTCCCAAAGATTTTATCATCTCAGTACTTGCTTAGGTACTAGCACGATTTATAACATAACTTTCCTGAGATAAACTTAGAAAATAAGGTTCCAACTAATTTAGGTGAAGTTGTCTTACATCCTTGCCTTCGAAGTTTTACCTGCTTTCAGCATTCCTGGTGAAGGTTAATCCAGATATAAAGAACTATGAACGCATCGAGTTTTCAAAGTGTCTAAATAACCCTTAATAACACTTCTTAAACCAGTGTTAAGGAAACGGTTTTATTTCTTTGGATTTTAATGTAATAGTTTGTTATGTTTATACCTGTAACAGTCTTGTCTAATCTTTGTCATTGAGATATTGCTTTAATTTCAATATTTCACAGGATAAAAAAATTGTACAAGACCGATCATGGTTTATAAATTTGTTGATGTCTTTGGTTCGAAGAGTTAGAAAAGAGTATCAACCCTGTGCTATTAGTATTACGTGATGCAGGATACACTTACCATCCCGGAGCACCTGAGATCCCCCCTGACTTTTTAATGGGGTTCGTGTTGAGCAGTCTTTAGTTTTATATGTTTGGTGGTGGGTTTTTTTGCCATGGCTCTGTCAGTTCATTTTCGACATACGAGTTTTTGCCTATGTTTTGTACGTTGCAGCGCGAATTTTAAGATCTATAATTAATGGTATTTGCTCATCCCTGGCTTTCAAATGTTTAGATTTGAGTGTTTCTGATGGAGGTAGATATAACCAGATGTGGTATGAGTTCCAATGAGACATCTCTAAATCCAAATCACAATTTGTAAATGTAAACCATTACAGGTTAAAGTATGGTATTCAGCACGGAGCATTGGCACACACCGAATAGCAAGCTATAAAGGGCCCCAAAAATGACTAGTGTAAAACCATTCAAACGGAAAAACCAAAACTATAATAATAATATAAAAACGAGAAAACGAGAAAAATTATGAACCACATCAACAAACGAGAACCACCGAACATCAGGTTCCTGACTTAGTACAGGTGCAAACAACTGTAGACCCAGAAAAAAACCAAATTGTGCTTCAATCAAAGCTTTTGCACCAAAGTAAAAGAAATTCTGGTATAACTCACTACAAATCAAGACTATATGCATTATGTTTTTTTTCGTTTCTTCATATATTTTTTATGACTACGACGTGTATTAAAATCTAATTAAAGACCTTTTTCCAGAGTAGAATTCATTTATTTTAATAATTAATCGAAGATTCTCGTTAAACGTTAAGATGATCCGCTTTCTATAGGTATTATAGTATAATATACCGTGAAACATGATTTAAGAGGATTTATTTATAAATCATTTCTAATTTCATTCCAGTTGTCAGTTCAATCTCCTTTTTTATGTGTTTTGCAATTTACTACAGAGTATAATAAAATTTATTAATAAAATATGATACTAACTTAGACACACAAATGTCAATGCAAGGTTAGGACAATAATTGCAAAAAGAACGTAGAAAAATTATAGGCATGTTTAAACGACATTCATTTACCTCTAACATTGCTGAAATAAAACCAAAAGCTTAATAATAGACAGGGAAAGCATTTTTATTAAAATAGATATCCATCAAATTATTGTACGTGATATCGTGCTTTTCTAGAATTTAAACGTTTCGAGAACGCAAAAATGAAAGATTGAATCCAAATGTATAATCTAAAGGGTGCTCACTCCCCTGTTTCAAAATATTGATTTGAATTGAATTTAAAACAATAAGCTGCCTAAAAGACTTATATAAAATTATACTACTTTAATGGCACATTATTCTTTCAAAAACTTTGAACAAATAACAAGGATTCATTAAGATTTCCATATAAAACTATATTTAATAAAATTATGAAAACAAAAGTATGAATCAGCGGGCAAAACTTGTATTGGCATAACATGGATAAAACTAAGAGGTTTTCGAATCTCTGACAAAACTTCAAAAACAAGAATTTCAGATAGAAACAAATGCTGTCCTCTTTTTCTTGTTTATTTCGCTTGTTAATTTTGTATAATAAAATGTTGCGTTTAGATGTAGTTGCGAATCCAGAAATGTCCATAAGTGATTTAGGAGGGGGAAAGGGGGGGGGGGTGCACTTACTGCCTTAGAAGGGACCCGCTCCAGTCACGTTCAGTGATTCCTTATATAATTAACCAAATTTTCTCCAGAAAAAGGAGGACACTGGCACCCTGCACCCCATCCGCCTCTGAATGTATTTAGTGTGACGAATATGAGTACTTTGATGTTAGGTAACACTTGAATTTTAGGTAACACAAATTAATTGTATGGTATCGAAGTGGGTGAGAAAGTAGGTTAAATTCCGAAAAAAAAACCAAGCGGTCGGTTAGTAAAATTTAAATTTTCAGAGGAACCTACTGTTGGGGTTCGCGTTGCTTATTCTTTAGTTTTCTATGGTGTGTCATGTGTACTATTGTTTGTCTGTCTGTCTTCTTTCATTTTAAGCCATGGCGTTGTCAGTTTATTTACTATCTATGAGTTTTACTGTCCCTCTTTTGCAAGCTTGTCATAGTTATGAATAGTTATGAATAACAAGGCCGATCGTGCGCGAGTTGAAATTTATATGTCTACCGGATAAAAAATAATACTGAAATTTTAATAAAAAAAAGAGTAAGTTGGAAAAGCGCGGTTAACGTAAGCTTACCTTAACGTGTCTGCTTTAACATGCTGTTCGGAACTTCAGATAGAATGTATGACTTGGTCACTTACATTTCATCCGAAAGATATGGGAAAAGGATTATTAAGAAGTTCTAATTCATTGGAGAAAACGAACAATCAATAAGATATCGTAAAAAGAGTTGTATTGTATTGATAATTAATTAGAAGATAAAATACCGAAAATAATTAATAATGGATATTAATTATAGATAATACGTAAGATAATGGGATATAGTATGCATTATTTACATTTATCCTGTAATTGACCTTTATGCTTATACAAATATATAGTGTACAGACTTCTGTTATCCTGCTTCCTCTGTTTTCGTCACATTTTATAAGCCCGGGGCCTTAGATGAAGTCAACTGAATAAAAAATACAAACTCAATGCGAAAAAAGAGGCATCAAATAAACTCATCATAGATACCAGGATTAAGTTTTGTAAATGCGCCAGAAGACTCATCAGTGACGCTCGAATCCAAAAAAGTAAAAAAAAGGCCAAATAAAGTACGAAGTTGAAGAGCACTGAGGACCAAATTTTCTTAAAGGTTTGCCAAATACAGTTAAGGTAATCTATTCCTGAGGTAGTATTTCAAAAATTCAAAAGTGTTGTCAACAGTTAATTTATAAATATGACCATATCAATGATAATTCATGTCAGCACAGAAGTGCTGTGCTACTGCAGTGGGCCGGTAATACCCTCGGGGAATTAAAACTCCACCAGCAGCGGCATCGACCCAGTGGTTGTAAATAAACTCATCATAGATACCAGGATTAAATTTTGTATTTTCGCCAGACGCGCGTTTCATCTAGAAAAGACTCATCAGTGATGCTCGAATCCAAAAAAGTAAAAAAGGCCAAATAAAGTACGAAGTTGAAGAGCATTGAGGACCAAAATTCCTAAAAGAGTTTCAATAAGATAAGCATTGACCAAAAAGTGATCATATATACACATACAAGAATTTGAACTGTATGGTGGAAAAAGTCAAAACAACAACTATAATAAGAAAAGATTGAGCAAATACATTTTGTACAACTGTTAATCTGGGAACAGTATGTCTGTTCCTGTGCTAATACATATCATAAGATAATGTTCAGAATCACTGCATTTACCAAAACAATATAGCAAATACATTGACATGCAAACAGATTTATGCAATTTTCTCAGGATGAACAACAAAAAATGATACCCCAAGAGTGTTAATAGCAATATTAGATATACTGACAACGATGTCAGAGTCTGTTTATTGAAATCAAGCATAATTAATGACGAATAGAGATACATATCAGATGTTATTTTATGTAGTATCTCAACATTTATTAAAAGTAATTCAGTAATTGGTGAAAGTAAAGGTACTTACCTTTTGAGATGGAGAAATTCATTTGACCGATTTTATTTGGTAATATAAAGTATTTGTAAGCTGATTTTATACAACATTTATAACTAAGTAGCTATGGCTAAATATTTTATTCAATGAAATATTTGATCATAAACAACGGTATTATCAAGAGTCAATTTTTTTATCTGTACTTGGATTATTTAAGACATCGAATCTCTCACCATTTTAGGACTTTTTATACACAGCTTTTTACATCAATCTACCAGTCAAATGAACAATAGTTTCTTGATTTATACATTAGTACCACAATAATATTGTCTGGCAGGTGAAATAATTGTTAAGTTGATAAGCATCAGCAGGTAGATTTCATCTTGGCTAGAGTTGTTATTCACTTAATGTTTTTACGTGTATGAAATCCTCATTTCTATATTATTTAACTTTTTAGGCTTTTTTCTCTTTACTTTATTCTTAAATTTTTAATTGTAAGTGTTTGAACAATATCTGTTTGATGTTCTTTTATCTATCATGCTTGTTATATCTAACCATTTGAATCTGGGAATTATGTCTGTTTTCCAAAGATGGAACACAAATAATATCATCTAGAATGGTCCAGCTAGTATAAACTACAATTTGAAGTTCTCATGATTCTTCAGTTGCTAAAGTGCATTTTAGATAGTATTCCCAGCTGACTATACCGCTCATCAAAATAAATGCTACATATATAATGTAATAAAATCCCCAAAATGGTAGAATGTCAAAACAAACACAGGACTGTTGTATGTATACGTTTGTCTCGTGAAACGTATATTATCAAACAAACAAATGCATGTTATAAAAGCTTTATTACAATATTTTTGTCTCGTGAAACGTATATTATCAAACAAACAAATGCATGTTATAAAAGCTTTATTACAATATTTTTAGGTTTTTTAGAGTACTATTCTCATTTTAATCAAAGAAAGACAACTTTTCTTTTTTTACAGTATAATTAAGGTCTTTCCTTTATCTATAAGGAAAGACCTTACTGTATTTCTTCTGATTATTATTCTTCTTGTTCCGCCAAACTTTGACAAAATTTCCCTCCGTAACCGTAAACCAAGTCGCTTTCATGTTCAAACTTTGTATTGGTTTCATGAATACCTATCCCGAACTCACCCTGTGAGTCGAAATATTTTGTCGGTTCGGAGTAATCCCTCCGAAACCAAAAAACCTTGTTATCGTTCCAACACCGTAACCGTAATAGGTAGAAAAAAAACGAAGGGTGAAATTTGTTCAGGACCAGACCCCGGTTCTTCGTTACATTTGGATCGAAAAGATTCAACGACTCATTGGTAGGGTTATGCCCCTATCAAAATTAACCGGTGTCGGTTTGCCACCAAAACTCAGAAACCGTAAGTCTTAGACACCTAGGATCTTCACCAATCATCATCAATTCATGTATCTTTAAAAAATACCTCAAGGTCAAATTTGTATGTTGACCTTGACCTTTGACCTAACACCTTGTTATGGGATAATCTCAGAAACCATTATAATTACAGAAGTTTTAAATAGTGGAAAATGTTTGGGTCATTATGGCGCAACTTTGTTACATTTTGACCAAAGAGATTTGACCTTTCTATAAGGGGCATAACCCCTGTTTTAGGTTTCTGAAAAGACAAAATCAGCTTTTACTATATAACCAAAGGTCCTAGACCCTTGGGGTCTTCAGTAATGGCATTGGGGACTAATGACCTTGACAAAGGTCAAAAGGTCAAAGGTCAAGGTCATGTCCAAAATAGCGAATTTAGTGTTTTTAACCTTATATAAAGGATTTTTAATGTGTTTTCGAGCTTTTTAAGGTTGACCTTGACCTCTTCAATACATTCTACGTCTGTTGGAACATGTATTTTACATTACAAAAGGAAAGACCTCTCAATTGTTCAAGAACAATTGACAGTTTAATTTGTTTATATTTTTGAAAATGGCCATATACCTAAATTTGGAAATTGAAGGCCTAACAAATAGGTCGAAGAGGACTGGTGCTGTTAAAGGTAATGTATGCCGCTCCCAATTAGCTCTTGTGAACTAGTGTTTAGTAATAACTATCCTCTGCATTTAAATATAAATTTGAAAGAAAAATGGTTGACGTACATCCACTTACTTAGTTTTATTCGAATACATTGGGACGATCAAACAATATAAAAAAAGGAGATGTGGTATGATTGCCGATGAGACAACTCTCCACAAGAGACTAAATGGCACAGAAATGAACAACTTTAGGTCACTATACTGCCTCCAACAATGAGCAAAGCCCACACCGCATAGTCAGCTATAAAAGGCGCATGATACATGGACTCTATTTATGTTATATCCCCAGTGTATTCCATTGTTCATCTTCAGTTGAAAATCTTGGATTTTTTGGTTCAGAAAGAGATCTAAATAACATACTTGAGATGAATCTAATATACTAATTAAGTTAACTGCATGCATAATTAGCATTCTCTCTTAAACATACCATGGTAGTAATAATGATATTGAAGGGAGTTACGTAACAAATTCTACGATCAAATTTGGAATTTTCTTCGATAACCTACCAAAACATATTTCAAAATAACTTAACCCGGCAATATAAAACTACGCTCTATAAATTACTAAACAATTCTGTATAACACTCATTATATATTCATCATATTTTTATAGTGACAATATTCATTCTTAGTTCATTATACATTTAGTACCTACCTAGCTACATCATATAGGTAATGTGGATTTAACAAAAATCATACGCATTAAACCAAAGGGAGTAAACATGCGAGTTATCGATGTTTTTTACAAATGTTCCTCATAGCCCGAGAAAAGAAGTTGTGTGATTTTTTTTTATGTGTGCGGATGTCATTTGTGCTACGATCTGTAATTTTATTCACACTATTATGAATAAAATTTTATGGCTTCTCGATTTTTTTCTTTCATATTTTTCGGACGAATTTCATGTTTGAGTATTTCCCAATTCTACAATGGAAAAAGTTTTGACGTTTATTAGATGTGGGTTGTGTGAGTCCGGCGTTTGTTAAAGATGTCGAGTATATTATGTAGGTATTTTTTTTAGTTCCTGTAGACTTTTATCCCGAAGATGTGGAATGTGTGATTCCGGCGTTTGTTAAAGATGTCGAGATTGCTTTGTAGGTATATTTTTTAGTTTCTGTAGCCTTTTATCCCGAAGATGTGGGATGTGTGATTCCGACGTTTGTTAAATCGAGATATCGAGATTGTTTTGTAGGTATTTTTTTAGTTCCTTTTATCCCGAAGATGTGGGATGTGAAGTGTTATATTGATGGCCAGAAGGCGGAAGATCAGAATATTGATTTTTGTCAATGTCCTTGTAATACATTTTTATCTTCCTTGATATAAAGGATATACTAAGTTCTGGTATTGATGACATTTATTGTGAATTTTTGAGGATTCGTGGAGATTAATTCTTAATCATGGATCTATTCAATATCGAATTCATATTTTGTCCAAAATATGAAAGAATTGTCTGCAAATATATATCTTTTCCAGTTTTTTTGTCATGTAATTTCCAAAGGTTAATATATATATATATATGTATTAAAAAAAACACTCGTCTCTTAAAATCGTATATTTGTCCGCACTCAGTCTGGTTAACTATATGTAATTCCTTAAACTTAGCACACAATACCAAAGAAATACGGATGTGACATTTTAAACAATAAGCTTTACTATACAAAATAAATCAGATTTAACACTCTTTCACGAGCAACGTAAGCCTGTCTGGTCAAGATCATATAATGATTGAAGGTATTTACATATTTAATATTCAATATATATAATTTATCATTATCGTAGTTTTTCTCTTATATTCAATATTAAACATGCACGGGTTGGTTTGAAGTATATACAAGATGTTCTGGGAACAGTATATCTAACAATATATATGTTCCTGATATGACACATGTACTTGATTAAGCAATATTGTTTAAACAGATGACATACTGGTTTATCTAAATTTAAATATGAAGTAATTATAAAATGCAATTACATTTAGTTTATAGAAGTATAAATAGCGTATATATATACATATACATATGGTCCCTGTTTGAAAAAATTATGTATGTTACAATGAACATTGGAGTTCATTAGGATAAGGAATCTGCCTGGTACAAATTGGAATTCCAATACCTTCTTGAAGAAACTGGAATTCTGATTCATCCAAATTAAGTCAAGATTTCCAATATCTTCAAGTAGAAATTGGGATATCCATCTTTTTACTAGGATGATCCAGGATTGTATTCAGTGATCACAATGATAACAATTTTGATTTACTTTATAACAACCTTAATATAATCAAAACTTGATTGAAAGAAACGAGGTAGAGCCAAATTTTTAGTTGATCAAATTATATATAAACTCATCATAGATCATCATAGATACCAGGATTGCATTTTGTATTTACGCCAGACGCGCGTTTCGTCTACAAAAGACTCATCAGTGATGCTCGAATCCAAAAAAACTTAAAAAGGCCAAATAAAGTACGAAGTTGAAGAGCATTGACAGATGGTTTAAAAATCATTTTGACGGATTTTGGTGAATTTTGAATTATATTATCCAAAATGTACGGAGAACATTTTTATAACCAAAACCAACATTTTCATGGAAGAATTGCTATAATATTATTTGTTTTCCTTTAGATTAACATTTATATTCGTTTATATTATCAATATCCTCAGTAAATTATCCTACATTGAACTTTTGATGTCTACCCTTAACCCTGTCATATTCCATGATGATATTATGTTATATATTGCAGCTTTTAGTCACGTGACAATTATTAGTGAACTACTGATGTATCATTTCTAAGATAATCATTGTGCAATGTTATATATCTGGGGTATATGGCCCCTTGAGGGTCCATGATTGGTTAATATAATCTTGAATCTTGCATGATAGTAGGCAAGTTCAGGCCACCGTAGAGCCTTCACCACTGAGAAAAACCAAAATTATATAATCGGTTTGAACAGGTCCCTTTATGAAAAATATGAAGCAATTTAATTGAGAAAACTAACGGCCTCATTCATAATAAAACAAATTATGAAAAACAAATATGACAGGCACGAACCAAATGCTACCAATGCATGAGCAACAGACTCCTGACTTGGGATAGACACGTAAAGAAAACAAGTTTTGAGATCTTAAACATCCCCAAACATGAGACATTTATGTAACAGCACAACATAAGAACAGAAGAACCTATATAGTTTTTAATAATATCCAGCTGAATCCTAGAACATGAGAATCATCCCAGAAGCTCTGAGTAATAAAATATTTCTGCGGTGTCATAGAAAATAACACAATTTTATTTTCAATCGGACTGGATATCGCTTTGAGAGACGCACAGATCGTGTGAATTCATAAGTTCTTTATATTTACAGTTACAATTTTGTTCAGCAATTGCCGGGATGTCAGTAGCCGGCAACAGTTTCGAAAAATAATAATAACGAAAAAAAAATTTAACACAAATTTCCATTTGTCCCTTTCACGGAACTCTTATAAAATGGTTGTTGCTTATATAAATAATATCCTTGACCTTAGACGTACAGAAGAAGATATTTAATTCCCGGCGTTTCAATCAAATTAGTCATGATAAATATTTATTGCATTTCCAGTCATAATTGTAACATTGTGATTTACTTTATAAATAGGCAACACAATGAGCGAAAATGTGTTGTAAATTAATGCGAGCAAATGAGGAGTAAGACAAATCACGTAGATGCTTTTGCTTGAGAAAATATAGAATTTTAGGTAAAAAAATCTTCTCTTATAATGACTTGGATAATTAAAAATCATAAATTAACCGTCACGTGTAAAATGTAAAATAACAAAAATACCGAACTCCGAGGAAAATATAGACTATATGTGACCATCCGCCGTACATCAGTGAATCGACCAACGCACTTCCTGGCGCAGAACCTCGTAATACCCAGCATCACCATCACACTGGCGCCATTACCTACATATATCTAAAATTAATAATATAAGAATATGAATATTTTGTTCAAATTATCTGAAAAAGGTTCGGTCCACATATGGTTCATGCAACTTCGGAAGAGTAAAATTAATTTTACACATATTTTGAACTGTTTATTTTAATTGTTTGTTGAAAAAATAATTTGATACTCAAATAGATGTAGTTCACTTGATTTTTCATTCATGAGGGAATACAATATAGCGTATGGTCTTGATATGTGACCATATAAACATATATGTACCAAGTTGTACTGGCTATATACCGTCAGGCTAGCTTGTCTCGGTATGGGTCAAGACAGAGAAGAAGCGAACAGTGTGTAATCATCGGATGTCGATGGAATAGTGTATACCACAGTGGCGGATTTAGAAATTTTCATAAGTGGGGGCCCACTGACTGGCTAAGAGGGGTCCACTTTAGTCACGCTTCAGTGATTCCCAATATAAGCAACCAAATTTTTTCCCCAAAAAGGGGGGGCGGTCCCCCTGCCCCCCCAGTGGCGGATCTAGAAATTTTTATAAGTGGGGGCCCACTGGCTGCCTATGAGGGGACCTACTCCCGTCACGCTTCAGTGATTCACAATATAATCAACCAAATTTTTTTCTCAAAAGGGGGGCCCTGGCCCCCTGCCGCCCCCCCCTAAATCCGCCTCTGCCCCCCCTAAATCTGCATCTGTACCAAAAGACGAAGAACTCATTTCTGCATTTCTCATATTTTAGTTAATTTTCTCTAATTTTTTTTTATCATAGTTTTTGCACTAGTATTCCCTTTTTTCTCTTTTCATAAATTTTTGCCTTATTTTCGCTTTTCTTATCCTTCCTTTCGTTCTTCTCTCTTTGCTAATTATTTTCTATTCTGTAAATTCAATCCAGACCTTCGTATATCACAGTAATCTCTTAGAGAATGTAATTTTAAATAAATAATCTTTTTTTAAATTCGTTTTACATAATTTTATAAAAGCATACAAAGGGAGACAATTTTTCCCGCGGATTTAGAGGGTTCCGAAAAGACTGGAAAAATGCCGAAGTATTCCGATAAAGGAAGTCGGGCAGGGGAATTCCCGATAAACTTTCCTAGCCAAATCTCCTACAAACTTTCCAAATGAGGAGGAAATTCGTTGTAAACATGGTAAATAAGGGTCGAAATGCTGTATACAAAAAGTCTATATCTTCTAAATAATTACAAGTAGTCATAATTTCAAAGTAAACTGCTTATGTTCAACACACATGATAACCATTTTCGAGGTATCAGTGGGGGACTCGTTAATCGAATAAATAAAGGTTTTTCCTGAAATTTGCTTTCATTTTTTAACGTTTTCCGTTAAATGTTTCCTTGTGTAGTGAGAATAAAAGTCACAAGACTGTAAATCAGGTGGGTGAATCGACCAAAGAACAAAACCAATCACATTTTATTCACCATCCCTTTCAAACACCTAAAATTCACAAGATTCATCATTGTTAAGCTATGCACTCCTCTGTATATTGAACCCAACACTTGATATGTGTCAAGTTTTTAAAACTGTTGATGTGGCAAAAAGCTACAAAAGGTAACCAATATTTCATAAAATAATATGTAAACATAGTTATAATTAATAAAAAAATATTTTGTGTTTTCATTCATATCATTGGAATTTTGAAATAATATAAATATATACATATATATATTGTGTGGAGTAGTAAGTACAAGTCCCAATTTGATTATAAATTCCATACAATATACCTGTTATACCTGCACATATCTCGTCATTACTTCTGTGCTTGTCCAGGGTCTTGTTTTTATATAAAAAATGTATATTACAAATGTACATGATTGTTACAAAGTCACCTGTTATAGCGACTCTTTACACTAAACCCTGTTTTCCAAATAATATTAACCTTTGGAAAAGATCATTGTTTCCTTTCCTTCAGTGTGGATTTTTATTTTCATGTGACATGTATATAATTGTTACTTTGTATACACATTCCTATGATCACTGATTGAGTGATAACAATTAAAGGTCTTTGTAATATGTTGTAGATCTTACTTTTTTTTTTTAAATTTATCTATGTACATGATACATGTATATGAGCTTTTTTGATGGAACTGGCATTTGTATCTTTTTCTACTGCAAATAATTGAAAAAATGATTGAGCTCATCTATATATATATATAGATAAGGCCAACTAAAATTAATTAGTAGATTTTCATCCAAAGTTTTGAAAAAAATTGGGCGGGTGGGAGGATTTTATTTTTTAAAATTTTATTTAATATGAAACCTTCTTGTGACGTGAATATAAAAAAGAAGATGTGGTATGATTGCCAATGAGACAACTGTCCACAAGAGACCAAAATGACACAGACATTAATAACTATAGGTCACTGTACGGCCTTCAACAATGAGCAAAGCCCATACTGCATAGTCAGCTATAAAAGGCCCCGATAAGACAATGTAAAACAATTCAAACGAGAAAACTAACGGCCTCATTGATATAAAAAAAAATGAACGAAAAACAAATATGCAACACATAAACAAACGACAACCACTGAATTACAGGCTCCTGACTTGGGACAGGCACATACCTAAAAAATGTGGCGGGGTTAAATAAATGCAAATTTATAATTAGCTTATACGATGTACATGTGTAAACATGTATAAAGAATTGTACATAATTTTTCATATTCTGAAATAAATATCTCTGATTGGCAACGACTGTTCTACATGCAATTGCTACTTTAGAAACCTATTTCAAGTAAACGGTAAAATCATTGAAAAATTCTCTTTTCAGTTGGACTACTTTTTAAGCGATGGTTTGTAGTCCCCATAAAATTATGCAACTACAATTGTATGCAACACAAGTATTATGAATGAAATGAGAACTGAAACAGTGTTGGTAATAGTAGGGTTGTGATTTTAAGATTCTCAAGCTATGCAAGACTGAAGCGTGAATTATAAAACATGAAGTTGTTTAATGACTCTTTTAAGGGTATTTGGTGTTTTTAAACAAAACCAATAGCCATGGGTATATCTAAGGGCTTTCTATAACACAATGTATATGTTTGCCGACTTTTTGAACTCAATATACGATCTAACAAGTTCGTGCTTTTGTCAGTTTCTTTAATCCAGTTATGTTTTTTCTACCAATGTGTTTCACGATTCTTGCACTTTTGAAATCTTTCAGAGCCCAAATTTGCTGACACAACGTCAGTGTTTTATTTCAAAAATCCACGGTTTTCTAATGACAGAAATTTCCAATTTTTGACATACCGCGGTTTGTGTTCTTGGACACAACGTATTACTCGTAACCTGAATATTTCATGCCCTTCTGGTAATCTATCTCTATTCTTCGTAGATGATATTGTAAACATTGAGCAGCAGAGTTTGTCAACATAATCGTTTTAAAGTACTCGAAACAAGAAATATGAAAACCGAAATTTGAATCAGGAAGTTCGAATGAAACGAAATTATCGACGGTTACCGGTAACGGATAAAAAAAAAAATTATTCTGGAAATCGTAAATTTTTCAAAATAAAAAATCAGGGCGGGACAATTTCAGAGGGGCGGGCGGGGATGAAAATCTATCAATTAATTTTAATTGGCCTAAATGTGATATGGTGTGAATGCCAATGAGACTAATGGGGGTCTCATTTGGGGGTTCTAATCCCGGATCCCACTTACTGTTTTGTCAGATTCCTGTATCCCGGATACACTATGTAATGATGTATGTAAGCAATTCTCAATTTTATGTAATTTTCCTTGTCCCTCTAGACTTCATTTCCCCTTTTCACTGCACAATAATTTGACTTTCACGTGTCATGTTTACCAAAAAATCAGCAGATCCTGCGTCATCCTTAGACACTTATGAGATCCACCAAAGACAAAAGTATAAGAAATCAAACAATCACAGGTCATCATACAGCCTTAAGCTACATGGGTGACACTGTGGAATAGAAAAATTGTCATCTTGGTTTTCAATCTCATCGTATTTTAATGAGATTGCTTGGTCTTCTTCCAACCTGTATACGTACTATGTAAAACCCTTGACAAAGTGGTGCATTCATTTGGTTGTGAGGGATGTATAAATACGCAGCCATGTCTTATCAATATAAGAATGTTATCTTATGTGGTTATGCCCTATGTCCCTGCCTTGCCTTTGGTTGGCGTGTTCGAAATAGTTACCATGGTAACAGGGTCCATCTATACTGATTCCTTACATATTATTCAAATTGGAGCTTGGGGTTACGTGTACCTTTACAGCTGCATTAGCAGTAATCTATGATGAAAAAGATAAAAAAAAAGATTTTGCAAAAATTATTTATTCTTATTTTTTCATTGCTCATCAAATTTCTATGCTTTTAAGCTATAGCAAAATGACTTCAGAATTTTTTTTGATAATGCAATTTCATGTATCAAGACTTATTACACCTGGCTGCAATTTTTTAGCATCTTTTGTCCTTTTGGAAGAAAACGTGACATCCATAATATCTAAATCAGTTTCCTTCTCTGCCATTTTGAATTCTGTTTCCACCTATTTTTTCAACACAATTGGTACGTCATATTTTGTCATTTGTTGAACTTCCTTTTGATTCAGTGCATTTCTATCGTCACCAATTCACCAATCAAACGCCACCATGCAGAAAGATTTCACACCGTCCTTTGAAATCGTTGCAAGAAATCATTGGTTGGTCTGTCGATGGCCTGTTGAAGGATCAGGGTGGCCTACAATTGTTTATTGTTTTTAACAGACAGCAAACAACCACAATCAGTTAGTAACAGTACAGAAAGGGGGGTTGGGGTTGTAAATTCTTAACCGTCTCTTTAACCTGGGACAACTCTACATTGGAATTAAAATTAGTTGAGAAAGGTTTATTTCACCAAAGTATTCAACAATAGACAAATGTCTTTATAATTATTCAAAATTGTCCTCAGTCCTTAAAATCGAATTTAAGTTGAACATAAACTATCAAAGATGTCATTCAATATTCTAAATGTAGATGGTTTAAGTGAGAACTAGCAAGTTTCGTTATGCTCAGTAGTCAGTAGTACATGTATTAACAAATGATTAATACTAGTTGATTACAACTGTACAACTATTACTGTTACAGAACTTGGGACAAGGTGCATGATGTACTGGATTAGGTTCTTGGAGTACACAACCATATCCACCATAGATAGGATTGTAAATCTCCAAAATGATATGAGCAAATATTTTCTTAATAATAAATAAACTGAAAAAAACAGAAAGACTAATTTATATCATGTACATTGTAAATATAAAAAAAGAAGATGTGGTATGAATGCCAATGAGACAACTCGACAAGAGACGAAAATGACTCAGAAATTAACAACTATCGTTCACCATACGGCCTTTAACAATGAGCAAAGCCCATACTACAAAGTCAGCTATAAAAGGACCCGAAATGACAATGTAAAACAATTCAAACGAGAAAAGAAATATGTAACACTTTATGACTTTTTATCTGAACTAGAATTGCTGCGAGACTTTAACCAACCAACAATCAATAAATCTAACCTGGAATGAATGGCAACTGTGAGAGACTTTAACCAACCAACAATCAATAAATCTAACCTGGAATGAATGGCAACTGTGAAAGTTTGCAATCACTTTAAAACGATTATATAAACATTTGTCACTTCAGAACAAAGTAATTTCTAGTGTTTGATTAATTGACTTATATTTTACAGTGATGTCAGGAAAAAGTTAAAATGTTGGAGGGTGTACAGTATTATCAGTGGTATCACTGACCTTTAACCTTTCAGTATGGATCATCGAACTCAAGCTGAAGAACTGTATAAATTCACCAAGTGTAACAGTTCGGAAAACAGTAATCAATTAACTACGGTCAAAGAATATTTACGACATTTTGTCTGTAAATGTCAACCTTCACAGAAGTTCAAGGTCAAAGAGATACCAAGTATCATTATGAAGAGTGCGAAACAAGAAAGTTTTATATCATCTAAAGCCAGTGAATCATTTGAGAAGTTAGAGTATTATTTCAGTCTTGTGTCCAGTAACCCATGGAAAGCAGAATTCCACACAATTAAGGTAATTTAGGGTTATTATAATACTTCTTATTAGTTGGGAAGTATAAAAAAAGAAGATGTGGTATGATTGCAAATGAGACAACTCTCCACAAGAGACCAAAATGGCACAGAAATTAACAACTATAGGTCAACGTACAGCCTTCAACAATTAGCAAAGCCCAAACCGCATAGTCAGCTATAAAAGGCCATGAAATGACAATGTAAAACATTTCAAATGAGAAAACTAAGGCCTTATTTAAGTAAAGCCTTTATTGAATATTCAATTTGACTTGAAAGAGTAAAAGGTATATATTGGTAATGCATCAACCCAACAATAGAATAACATGTAAAAAAGACATCTAGGGTCAAAAATATATGTAGTCACATCTTTTTCCTACCATAATGGTAATTGCTATGTACAGTAAATTTGCTTTTCGTCAGGCACGTCTATGCAAATATGTAACAGAGAAAAATTGGGTAAAAAAGTAACAGACAAAGGCAATGTAATCATCAAAATAAAATCAACTGGTACAATGTATTCAATGCACAAGTTTTTTCACTGTAAAATGTAAATGGTGCAAATAATAATGTAAACATGTTGAAATTACTAGAGATCTAAACATTAAAACAAACAGTGGTAAATTTGAATGTATCTGACCCATTTCACCTGGCAAGAATGTCTGTGACTGTCACTGAAAGGCATTATTACAGACATCATTTCTGTATAAAATAATGGAGTAAATGGACATGTTTTATTTCGACACAATTCCTGATAGGAGAAAACTTCACAGTAATATCAAATCTTTCTGTGAATATGATGGTGTAATATCTTTAAACTTTTTGCTACATTCTATATATTTAAGGAATGACTGTTATATTTTTTCTGTCTATGAAGAAATTGGTGCACACTGAATAACGTGCGTAGCAGTGTGCACCACATTTTTTATGTTATTTCGAATAGACAGAAAAAATATTACAGTCATTTCTTATAATTTAATTCTAAATTCCATTTTAAACCGTAGAAAACCATTAAAAAAAACGTTGATGACGTCACGGTCACATGACTAAATTAAGCATGTTAAGTCTATGGACTGATAACAAAATAACGTCAGCCAATCAGAAGACATGTTACATCCAAAATTAAATTATACATCATTGTACATGTAGTTTTATTTTTAATGTCTTTTCAGAAATACAGTGGATTTTTTCAGACAAAGATAGCGTCTCACCTTACAGGTGTAGAAGAATTGTTTCGAATCGCAGGATATAGTGAAAATCCTATAAAAAATGAGTTTAAATTAAGTAAGAATATTAACAAAGATTTGCTTTTAGCATTGGCATTTGAGTGTTTTATTGCTTCTGTAGAATGCATTATTATTCATGAACTGCAGATAAGAACTAAGTTCTCCATAAATGCAGCTGACATAGCAAATTTACGTGCAACACACTGTGGTGATGTTGAAGAAATGTATTCTGTTTTGAGGAAATCGTTCAACTTAAAAAAGGAGGATTGCATTATTACATCACCAGATCAAACAATAAAAAATATTGATTACGTTGATCAATTGTCTCCAAGGCAACCACCAATGAGAACACAACATGGTCAAGCACTTTCTGTTGTAGAGAGTGATATTAGACCAGAAATACAAAATAGTGAATTCAAAGAAGGCACATTGGAAGATCATATGATGGCAAGCTTGCAATTAATTGAAGAAGAAAAAGAAGAAATGTCCCAGACACCTAAACAACCATCTGTTCGACCATCTGACGAATGGTCATTTGTAAATGAAGGTTTATTAAAAAAATATGGAGAAAAGTATTTCAATGGACAAAGAGGAAACATTCTTCAAACTCCTTCAAGTAAAGAGAGTCGCCCCTATCGTGACTCTGGAATAGAATCTGGAGTTCCATCAGAATTACCATATGCCGATGTGGATACCATAAGAACTCGAAGTACTCGTGTTATTAAGGAAAAAAATCCACATAGTGCTGTACATGCTCAGATTTCATGGCCAACTCACCCAGAACAATCACCCCTTCATCGACCACAGTATTCATGGCCACAGCACGAGCCTGCGGCACAACCGGTTCATAAACCACAATTTTCTTCTCCCTTTCCACAAGGACAACAGCAAACAACGAAAGCAGAACTTCTAAGGGCAAGAAATAAATCCGTTAGTTCAGCTTTTCCACCTGATCAGTGGTCGCCAAAAGAAAATATTAAACCTGAAATCGTAGAACAGTTAACAGCTGATGACATTGTTGGAGTTATTCGACCCTCAAGGTCAATAACAAAGACAGACTTTGTTGTTGATACCCCACAAAACCCTACTGCTGCACCTGTTTATTCACGCATATCCAAACCCGTTGTGAATGATAAGCTCTCATCCCCTGGGCATTGTCAACCATTTACTTTCAGTAGCCATTCTGCTCCTATTGCACGTAGGGAGCCAGAAGAAAGAATACCGTCGTGTAGCCTCGGAGATGAAGAGACATGGATTTGTGATCACTGTACCATGAAAAACAATAGATTTGTCAATACATGCTACATGTGTTCTAAGAGTAGGGATATCGTCAAATCTCCAGATGTCCGATGGGGAAAGCAATGTCCTCGATGTACATTACTAAATAAAGCAGATTCGTATGCCTGCGCAGCATGTGATAACAAACTCCCAGAAGCTTGTGATAATCCTGTGTAGCATTGTTCTTCAGGAACTTTAGTTCAAATGAAAATTTCTTCAGCTTAAACAATTTCGTATTTCATAATTTTATCTTCAATATTTCGGCGAAATTAGACTGATTATAAACATATTAACTTTTTTTGACAAAGTCTATAGATTTAATTTAAAATTTCTCAGCCCTTTAATGATCATTTTATAGTTTTATTTAGAAGTTATAAACAATTGAATTATATATTTTTTGTTAGTGTGAAGATTTTAGATGAGTAAATACTTAATGTTAGGACTAGTCCATTAAATGATAAAAGCTATGGTTCCTTTGATTATATAAACAGTTATTGTAAGCTGTCATTTGGGTTCAAATTAGTGTGGTTCAGAAGTGTAAGACAAGTCTTTTCTAAGAGTTACTGTTCATTTTTGAATTGCTAAAGTCCAGGACTTTCATTCTATACACAAAATGACTTTTGACTTCTCAAGTAGTACTTGACTCTGAAATTCAAATTGCCCTTGACCTTTGGTTATTTAATGCAAATTTCAATCCTCCTGGCTGATAGTTTTTGTCACTGAAAATAAATTTTATGATTCTAATCCCCATGTATATGTCATGTTCTAGTGTGATACTAAAAGTTTGGATAGTAAAACAATAATATTTTTTCTGCTCTTTGTTCGAGTCAGTGTGTCTTTGACACATTCCCCATATCCATTCTCAATTTTGTAGTCTTATAATTAGGTCCTTTTGGTATTGGAACCTTAAAATACATTGCTCTCGAAAACTTTTCTTTTGATTGAAGCTTGATTCTAGAAATGTGTTTTTGTACAACTATCACCTGTCTATACATGAGGGGCGTAAAGAGGGGGTATCTGCACGGGAGAATGCGAAATTAAATTGCCATTTCACGATGAATGAACAATTAAAATTTTTTTGCAATTGATCTTTTAACTGATTTCACGAAACACAGTGAATAACGAACCTTTTTCTTGGCTGCATGTGAAATAAAAATGGCAAAACATGTTGCACGAAAATAAGCCTTTACCACCCACCATCATCCATGTGAAAGTATACTGTGATAGATAGACTGGAATCTTCTGAAACAAGTACTTTCAATTAGTGGTAGACAATATATGTCTGTGTGAGATTTTTGTCAGAATGTCAGATTTAATGGATTAGTCCTCAAACTAGACTGAACTTTACACTTGTCCTACACTCCTCAAACTTATCAATTCATGCTTATATTTATTAAGAGATGTATACACTATTTGTATATAGGTGTATCATTGCAAGGTTTTTTTTCTTGCAAAAATGTTAGATTTTTTCAGTAATTTTTTTAAGCATCTGTATATTTAATTATATGTTATTTTTCTTTTATTAATCACAAAGGTTGTTTGTATTTATGTTAGAAATGTCATGGTTTGTTGCATGTAATAGTAAAAGCACAATGTATGAGATGCCATTAATGGAACTGGATTACAAAAAACAACAAGATACCATTACAAAGTTTTTAAAATCAATAATATTATTCATGATTATTCAACCATGACCATAAATTAAAATCGTAAATGTACCTGTTTATTTTCCAGTTTAAGAGCCTGTTGAATGTTTTGGATTTAAAGTGAAAAATTGAAACAGCTGTTTAAAAATATATACATATTAGAAGGTTGTGTTTCTACTAGGACTATTTTTTGTTTATTTCTGCTATGAAAAGTGTTAAAAACATGAACAGTGTATTTGTCTAATGCATTATTTGTTAAAATACCAATTTAAAGCAATGTGTACATGTGTATTAACTAGAATGGAAGTATGGAATCACTTACATCAGTGTACATCGGCAAACAAAGAAATGTCTGTTTCCTGTCTCCCACTCCATCATTTGATTCACTGTAAGTCCTAAAACATTGTATTGCTTGCCAAAAACAATTATTGGGTGTCATTAGCTACATGTAGTATAAATACTAGTCCTATTTCCTATCCCTAAATATAATTATCTTTGGAAACTGCAAAATTTCAAATCAAATGTGCATGGGGGATTTATTAAATTTAAAATCTTGGTCGAATTAGGAGAAACATTGGATTATTTTCAGATTTAAAAATTAAATAAAAAATGAAAATCACAAACAAAAAGTTGAACAATTCAGTTTGATAACCACCCATCTATTGTTTTATGATGAGAAAGGAAAAAGACATCTCTTTTGTTAGCCGATCGTGTAAACCACTAAATGAATATTTTCTTACAGAATTTGAGCTTTGGGAAGAAAATGTCTTTGATTTTACATTTAGAAAAGATAGGCAACATCTAGACAAACTATTTATAGCAGGACAATTCATGCCCTTAAATCCACTTCTTACAATTGATAATCTTATTTTTTGGGGGGAAATTTTCAGCTTATTTATTCATTAAAGATTCTATGCAGTATAATCAAATATATAATATGATCAAATATATATATATATATCAAAGTTCACCTCATATATTTTCAAAGATATGAATAGTTGGATAATAAATGATAAACAAAATTCTGTCAAGATTTTGTTAATTCGTTGGTGTACAGACTAAATGTATTTATGTGGAAAGTTAAAGACTTCATCAAACTTTATTATAACTAGTTTCTACTTTTTTGCCACTTTTCTGTAAAATGATACTTGGAATCATTTTAGATATAAAGCCTTAACATGTTACATGCATGTTATATATGATTTAAACACTAATGAATGCAGTTAATGTTGAAATATACTTAAATCTAAAAAACTTTTATTGTGAGGAAGATCCATATAATTCTTTTCATTCATTTACCTGTGATGGTTTATTCCAAAATTCTCATGTGAACTGATTCCATGATTGCACACTAATAAGTTTTGTGTATTGGCATGGTTGAATTGTAAGACCAACATTACAGTGAGGTTGAAGTCCCTATATTGTATATTGTCTTCGTGACTTGTGTATCCATGTTCCAACAATTCTACCTCATTCCTTTTCAATGTGGGCCTACACTACTGTTAACTACAGAGATTTACAACAACTGGAAAGTATGATATTCTCTTTCTTACATGCCATATCGTAAAAAAATAATTGAGGTTTCTGTGCAATGCCATGCTTGTCACTGAACTTTATTGAAATGTTTCAAATAGAGATACACATTTTAAACTTCCTAACATATTTTTGATATACTATAAATGACCCACTAAGAATTGCAGTGGTAACCAGATAGTAACCAAGTTAAAAGACATGCATTAATTCCAAAATATTTATGGCAAAAATTACATAAACATGTCAAATTGGTAAAATCAAAATATTTTCACAATGCTTTAATCTTTTTTTTAAGGCTGTTAAGTGACTGCAAATGGTCACTTCTTTTGTCTTTAATGGATAATCTCAATAACAATCCTACCACTGATTCCTATATTGTTCATGTCCTCCTGTTTTATTGTTTTATTGGGTTTCCTCCCTTTATTCATGTAACACAAGTTGAAGCTATCAGTTTGAAAGTAAAATTATAGTAAACTATCATGTTTTTAGCTTTTAAATTCTACATGCATTTATTTTATTTACTGTGTTAAAATATTTACAATTTTAGATTAAACACAAAATTAAAACACAAGAACTTCAACTTATAATGATAATTTATTCATGGCTATCTTGATTTTCACTTTTATTTCTAAACATTTGGTTGAAGCATTTATCATAACATATCATTTCAGTTTTAGGTTCATGTATAAGGTATAAAATAAAACTTTCAATTTTTTTATTTTTTTCTGTGATTTAATCATTAATGTTGTGTTTTAAAGTTATTTTATTGACATAATATTTTTAAAATGCTTAACTGAAAGTGTATAAGAAAATTCTTGCCCCTAAATGCATATATTTAGTAACACATCTTTTCAACAATATCAGGTTCAATATTTAAATTATCATATTAATTTCCAGTAAAGAAGTATAACATTTTGATGCATGATTTTAAATGCAAATTGAATAATTACCTAATAGTGTGTAGGACAAGGGTAAAAATTAGCATCTTATTTGTTTTATGTTTTATAAATGATTTTGCTATTATTAAAGGAATGAATTTATAATGTTATATGATAAATGTATTTTGAATGACAAAGTTATAGAAGATACAAAATAAGTAAAACATTCTCAACAATTTGTTTTTATTTTGATTTAACTTCAGTCAGGTCTGTGGAAAAATACTGTTCAGCTGGATATTTCATTCAACATGTTTTACAGGAAATATAGAAATAAGGAAGATATGGTATGATTGTCAATGAGACTATTATGAATAAGAGCACTATTTGTTTCTTTAAAATAAATGTTAACAACTATTGGGCACATTCCAGGCAAATACAGCTGCTGTTGGACTATCAGTCCCAGAATGTATCATCATGAGTAGAAGCGATTGAAATCAACATTCCATACGTTTTAGAGTACATACAATCTAAGACTCTCTCATCTTGTTATAGTATTTAAACATTTAACTTTTCTACATTTTACACAAGTATTTCCCATTCCAAACTAAAACACAAATTGAAAGAGTTGGTATTGCTTTGTTTAATAAAAAGGAATGGTGCACGTAGAAACAAGTAGCTTGTCTTATGAAGGGATAAATCCTACTCTGATTCAAACAAAAAATTCTCTGAAACTGACATTATCAATGCTTGATTTCTTGATTGACAACATATTTGTTATGTTTTGAGGACGTATTTTTCAACAGACTGTCAGCATTCCAATGGGAACTAATTGTGTCACTCTTCTTCCCAACTTGTTTCTGTTTTATTATGAGGCTGCCTTCATACAGGAACTTCTTAGGAAGAAAGATAGAAGTTAGCAATATCCTTTAACTTTACTTTCCAATATACAGATGATGTTCTCTCACTAAATAATTCAAAATTTGGTGACTTTGTTGATTGCATCTATCACATCGAAATAGAGATACAGGATACAACAGATACAGTTAAGTCTGCCTCATATCTTGACTTACATCTAGAAATTGACAATAAGGGTCGGCTAAAAACAATCCTTTACGACAAAAGAGATGATTTCAGCTTCCCAATTGTGAACTTTCCATTTCTATGTAGCAACTTTCCAGCAGCGCCTGCATGCGGAGTATATATCTCCAAAAAAGTAAAATCACAAAAATACTGAACTCTTGAGGAAAATTCAAAACGGAAAGTCTCTTATTAAATGGCAAAATCAAAAGATAAAACCCATCAAACAAATGGACAACTGTCATATTCTTGACTTGGTACAGGCATGTTCAAATGTAGAAAATGCATGTACCAATTGATACGATATTCCCGAGCTTGTACTTCCTATCATGATTTCCTCGATAGATGGTTGCTGCTCACAAGGAAGCTATTAAGCCAAGAGTTCCAAATGGTGAAGTTGAAATAATCCCTTCGTAAATTTTACGGACGCCATTTCGAGTTGGTTGACCGTTATGAAATAACCGTTTCACAGATGATATCGGATATGTTCCTTACGTCGTAACGACATTCAACTTCCCCTTTCACCACGAATGTGACCTACCGAATTAGACTATTTACCGGGTTTGTAATAAGATGAGCAATACGATGTAGAGCAGGATCTGCTTACCCTTCCGGAGCACATGAGATTACCCCCAGTGTTTGGTGGGGATCGTGTTGCTTAGTCTTTAGTTTTCAATGTTGTGTCTGTTGTACTATTATTTGTCTGTTTGTCTTTCTATTTTTAGCCATGGCATTGTCAGTTTATTTTCGATCTATAAGTGAATTTCTGGTATCTTTCGCCCTATATTACGGTCAAATCACATGATCTTAAACTGATGCAATGCGTCCTTGTTCCAACTAGCTAAAGACATGTTCTACGGTCATATTTCTTAAAATGCAAGAATGGTTATCTGATTTGTAAATATACCAATTGTGTCCTATTCTCTGTTGGGACCTTTTGTCTTGATTTCAATGGTAAGATGGTTACCATATTAATGCAATTGGGATTGCTTCATTTAGAGTTCATTCAGCTTTTGTATTATACATTTTATTTGTATCTCAACTGGTTGAAAAGGAAACGGGGTATTGGCAATTCACTTTCAAATTTGGCATGTACCCCACAACTTACCGAAGATGCAATTATAATACAGTGTTCCTGGACAGGAATTTCAACCAACGATGAATAACTGGATCTTGCTTTGCTGTATTGGATATCTAAATAACATTATACCCTCGTATTGCAGGGTCTCTAAAATACTCCATGGATATCTAAATAACATTATACCCTCGTATTGCAGGGTCTATAAAATACTCCATGATATCTAAATAACATTATACCCTCGTATTGCAGGGTCTCTAAAATACTCCAGGATATCTAAATAACATTATACCCTCGTATTGCAGGGTCTCTAAAATACTCCAGGATATCTAAATAACATTATACCCTCGTATTGCAGGGTCTCTAAAATACTCCATGGATATCTAAATAACATTATACCCTCGTATTGCAGTGTCTCTAAAATACTCCATGGATATCTAAATAACATTATACCCTCGTATAGCAGGGTCTCTTAAATACTCCATGATATCTAAATAACATTATACCCTCGTATTGCAGGGTCTCTAAAATACTCCATGATATCTAAATAACATTATACCCTCGTATTGCAGGGTCTCTAAAATACTCCATGGATATCTACATAACATTATACCCTCGTATTGCAGGGTCTCTAAAATACTCCATGGATATCTAAATAACATTATACCCTCGTATTGCAGGGTCTCTAAAATACTCCATGGATATCTAAATATCATTATACCCTCGTATTGCAGGGTCTCTAAAATACTCCATGATATCTAAATAACATTATACCCTCGTATTGCAGGGTCTTTAAAATACTCCATGATAGCAAATGAGATAACTATGAACAAGAGCACCATTTCTTCCTTTAAAGGAAAAGGATGTATATACACATCTATATTGATTCTTACACATCCTTGGCTTTCAAATATTTAGCTTTGACCGGTCCCGAAGAAAAGAGTTAAAGAAGAGTTCTTTGGAGGTATAAACATTATAATGCGTTGTTTTTGTTGTTTATGGCTTTCAACAATGAGTAAAACCCATATTCTTGCATTAAGTTATTTAAAGCCTCACTATGACAAATGTGAAACAATAGATACTATATAAACTTCATTAATAGTGGTGTTACACATCTTACACAAAATTGAAAGCTGGATTTGGCAAAACTTTTAGGAATTTTGGTCCTTAATACTCTTCAACTTCGTACTTTATTTGGTCTTTTTAACTTTTTTGGATTCGACCGTCACTGATGAGTCTTTTGTAGACGAAACGCGCGTCTGGCGTATATACAAAATTTAGTCCTGGTATCTATGATGAGTTTATTTAAATCACAAAAATACTGAACTCCCAGATAAATTCAAATCGGAAAGTCCTAAATCAAATGTCATAATCAAAAGCTGATACACATCAAACGAATGGATAATAAGTGTCATATTCCTGAATTGGAACAGGAACTACTCCAACTGATAAATGAGGTAAACTTGTTGAAATCAATACTCCATACGTATTCTGGTCACATCATAAAATGCTTCACGGATGACAAATATCCCAAAACATGACAAGCGAACTTCCTTATTAGTGGTGTGCAGGTTACACAAAAGTAAAATCACAAAATACTTGAATCCCAAATAAATTCAAACCGGAAAATCCGAAATCAAAAGCACAAACACGAATGGCTTTCATATTCCTGAATTAGTACAGGAACTACTCAAACAGGTAAATGAGGAAAACTTATTGAAATTAACACTGCATACGTATTCTGGTCACATCACATAATGCTTGACGGATACAATGAGTCTGTGTTCCAGCTAGCTCAAGACATGTTTTGCAGTCATAGATCTTAAGATACAAGAATGGTTACTAGTATCTGAATTGTAAATATACCAAAAGAGGGTCGAAAGATACCAGAGGAACAGTCAAGTGTGTTATATTCTCATACCAATTGTGTCCTATTCTCCAGATGGTTACCCTATGAACTTTGTTCGATCGATCGCTTCATTCAGAGATTATGCGATTCCTTCAACTTTTGTTATCTACAAAGTCATTTGGTTTGTATGTCAACTGGTTGAAAAATATTCATGTATTTACAATTGACTTGAAACTCAACAGATTCCACAGCGACACTCACTAAAGATGCAATTCTAAACAATAATAACGCAATGCTCCTTTGGAATTTCAACCAACGATGAAGAACTTGAACTCCGTTCACTGTAATGTATATTAGTACCTAAATTACATAGCATCTTGACAAACAATGTTGTATTGCAGGGACTTCTGAGAAACCTCTTTTTAAATTATTAACATCAATTTATCAACGACCAAAGCTGGGTTCCAAAGTTATGATGAAATAACGTAATCAAGAGTTGGCGTGAATCAGATGTGGATACTAAATAATTCCAAAGATCTTTAAGAGTACATACAATCTTATAAAATTGAGACTGGAAATGGGGATTGTGTCAAAAAGACAACAACTCGACCGAAGAGCATACGACAGCCGAAGGTCACCAATGGATCTTCAATGCAGCCTGCTTTAGCTGGCCATTTAAACAAAAATGAAAGACTCTTGTACATTTTAATGTTGAGTTTTTTGTTGTATCATTTTTCTCCTCTTATATTGATGCGTTTCCCTCAGTTTTAGTATGTAACCCGGATTATTTTTTTCTCAATCGATTTATAAATCTCGAACAGCAGTAAATATACTATTGTTGCTTTTATTAACACTATTAATTTTTGTGGCCTTTAATAGCTTGCTGTTCGGTGTGAGCCAACGCTCTGTGTTGAATGTCGTACTTTGACCTACAATAGTTTACTTTTTACAAATTGAGACCTAGATGCAGAGTTGTCTCATTGGCACTATACCGCATCTTCTATATCTTAACACTTGTCTTATTTCAATAACAAACACATTGTTGCTGACATGTCACTTGGAAAATAAAAACAGTTACACATATGTTATAAATTTCATGCGCCCAAAGTGCTTTTCTTTACCTTCATCGGCAACAATCAATGTCTACGTTCTGGGTACCATTATGACTTAAGTGTCCCTAAAAACAAAGTGTAATTATGGGTCTGAAATTGTTAAAGGAACCTCTTTTTAATGCATAAGAACATATATAATCGCAATTCACTCAGATAAAATTTAACTCTACTTCAACAAAAGAGGGACGAAAGATACCAAAGGGACAGTCAAACTTATAAATCTAAAATAAACTGACAACGCCATGGCTAAAAACGAAAAAGACAAACAGACAAACAATAGTACACATGACACAACATAGAAAACTAAAGAATAAACAACACGAACCCCACCAAAAACTAGGGGTGATCTCAGGTGCTCCGGAAGGGTAAGGTAAATGTTCACTGATCTTAACATCAAAAAGATGACAGATTTTTTTTGTTAAAATATTTGTTACTATGAACGAAATGTTTTCAACAGCTATTTGGCAGTCCTATTGGAGCAAAGTGTGCCTCTAAGTTTGCTGACTGTGTTGTCTGCATCTATCCCAAAAAACTTCTAATATAAAATAACAGGTAAGTCAGCTCCGTATCTTATATTTACGAATTAACAATGATGCTTGGAATAAAATTTAAGGTTACAATAAGAGAGGACTCAGAGGATATAATTTTCAAATTTGAACTTTCTATTTTTTGTGTGGCTATATTCCAGAAGCGCCTGCATAAGAAGTATATACCTCTAAATTGATGTATCCAAGGACTTGCTTCTCCTTTTAACATTTTTTTGATAGAGGGTTAGTGTTCAAATGGAAGCTATTGTATCAAGTCATCCTTATATGACAGCTTTTATGATTTGGTTTAATGTTATTGAATTTAAGTACGATCATATTGTTTGTGACATAGCCAAATGAGACTTATCACCACAATAAATAGAACAATGGGTGCTACTAGCAGAGAAGGAATTGCTAACCCTTCTTGAGCATTATGGTGATCTTCAGTTTTGTTATCTGTTTTGCATCATTTATTTGCTTTTTGGTCATGGTGTTCTCTGTTTTAATTGTGCTTCTGATTTTTAACTGCCCACTTTGTTCATTTCTTGACCCTTTGATGTTTAATGATGATGATTGGTGTATGACATGAACAAAGTATTATATGTTTAATGATGATGATTGGTGTATGACATGAACAAAGTATTATATGTTTAATGATGATGATTGGTGTATGACATGAACAAAGTATTATATGTTTAATGATGATTTAAGGTATATAAAAACCTGACCAAAATACCCTAGGTGTTCAATGTTCGTTAAGTGTATAGCCTGACCAAGAATTATACAATATTATAGTTTGTTAACAACCAAGCATTAACAAATTCGGTTGTGGTAGACCAAGAACTAGTGTTTGGTGAAAGATCAATATAGCCTGACCAAGAATTATATAATATTAATGATTGGGTTTATGATACCGTCAGGTATCTTTGGATTGATGAGGATTGGAAGTCATTACAGAACATTAAAACCTTGATAGAAATTAGATGTATGCCCAGACAAACAGATATAATTTTGATTAGGATTGGATGAATGCAATGATTCACGATTGTTTTTGATTAAATGACATGGTACAACATTGTAATATTTTTAATATAAATTATCAATTCAAATATACAAAACTACATTTATAAATATCACAGGCCTCTCTCTATATGAGGTTCTGGTTTCACTTTGGCAAACATGTCATACGTAAATAATTGTTTTTAACTTAATAAATATTCTTGTTTTTTGAAAACAAGATCTTCCAAATCAAAACAAATAATTCAATCTTTACATTCATTGTGTTCTTATGCTTCAATAATTCTATAATTGAAATATTTCATGCATGGTTGTTTATTCAGCTTCCACAGCTCTTTTGCATGAACCGAATCAGTAGTACAGAGTGTCACATTCTTATTTTAATAATTATTCTGACTTTGCCTTTCTGATCATGGCTTCTAGCATGTCCCATTGTTCTTTAGTGACGACCTTTAGGTCATTGAACTCGCCAGCTCTACTAACATATTCTCCACCATCAAATTTAACGACCTGTAAAAGAAGTGATAATCTTATACTATTTGCAAATGGCAATTTTATAGTAGTTTCACTCATATTTACAGATCATCGTAATATAAAACAAAGTTAAAAGACCTGAAAATGGAGAATTGTGCATTAAGTGTAAATCTAATACAATCAGATTTAAACACAGCTTTATCTATTTTGATCACAGGCACTTGTCTCAGAAAAAAATTTCCTATATACCTTAATATTACAATATGTTATATTAAGCTATATAGGAATTTTTTTTTCTGAGACAAGTGCCTGTGATTTTGATTACTGTGTACATATTGCAGTGGGATCTCAAAATGTATGATATTAGCAATTCTGACACATTTTGCTGCCTAGTTTAAATAATTCCTCATTCCTTGAGTTTTTAAATCTTTTATATACTAAAAATATGAAGTGAATTGTCCTCAGTTGTCACAATAATTTCCCCCTCTTTCTGTAAAAATGTTCATATTTCTTTACAACCTGCCAATGTTAAGTACTAATAACATAGAAATTTTAAAATAAGAAAGTTAGAGGGTTTTAATTATAAATGATATATTTTTTTTCATATACTTTGCTTTTAAATAAATTATAATGGTATTTGAAAGTTGTCAGATTTGTAAGTATTATTTTATCAATCAAGTTTCAACATCACAGAATTCCTTTCCATTTTGTACTTATATGAAAACCCATTGGTAATTCAAATTTTAGCATGTAAATTATAATATGTTTCTTTGTGTCAATATTGTGATTAGAAATAACTGCAAAAGTATATAGAATACAGTACTCATACCTCTCCTGTCATCCAGCTAGCATAGTCACTGACCATATATGTTGCCAGATTGGCTATTTCAGGGACCTCTCCTAATCTGCCTACAGGTAGAACATCATATAACTTCTCCTTAAATTGTCCTGTAGGGTCTAACCTTCCAAAAGCTCCCTGTAATGTATCAAATGGACTTTTAAAATTTATTGGCAACCTCATTAACTTTCAGCAACCAAATAAATTCTACATATTATCTGTGTATATTACAAATCTGACCAGTTGATCTTTAAAAAAACAAATCACTAATAAATATCTGTGTTTTACCTTTGTTTCTATTGGTCCTGGTGCTATACAGTTAAATCACTAAGAAATATGTATGTTTTACCTTTGTTTCTATTAGTCCTGGTGCTATACAGTTAAATCTTATCTGTGTTTTACCTTTGTTTCTATTGGTCCTGGTGCTATACAGTTAAATCTTATCTGTGTTTTACCTTTGTTTCTATTGGTCCTGGTGTTATACAGTTAAATCTTATCTGTGTTTTACCTTTGTTTCTATTGGTCCTGGTGTTATACAGTTAAATCTTATCTGTGTTTTACCTTTGTTTCTATTGGTCCTGGTGCTATACAGTTAAATCTTATCTGTGTTTTACCTTTGTTTCTATTGGTCCTAGTGTTATACAGTTAAATCTTATCTGTGTTTTACCTTTGTTTCTATTGGTCCTGGTGTTATACAATTAAATTACCTTTGTTTCTATTGGTCCTGGTGCTATACAGTTAAATCTTATCTGTGTTTTACCTTTGTTTCTATTGGTCCTGGTGCTATACAGTTAAATCTTATCTGTGTTTTACCTTTGTTTCTATTGGTCCTGGTGTTATACAGTTAAATCTTATCTGTGTTTTACCTTTGTTTCTATTGGTCCTGGTGTTATACAATTAAATTACCTTTGTTTCTATTGGTCCTGGTGCTATACAGTTAAATCTTATCCCATATCTTCCCCACTCTGCAGCTAGGGACCTACAAAAAATGTTCTTGTTATTTAGAGTTGTAAGCAGTTAAAAGTAGAAAGTAAAATTTATTATATTTCTTTCTGTGTTATTATGTTTCCAATTAGAGTGTACCGGTACATCTGGTATTTAGGAAATTTACTTTCTGTGTTATTATGTTTCCAATTAGAGTGTACGGGTACATCTGGTATTTAGGAAATTTACTTTCTGTGTTATTATGTTTCCAATTAGAGTGTACCGGTACATCTGGTATTTAGGAAATTTACTTTCTGTGTTATTATGTTTCCAATTAGAGTGTACCGGTACATCTGGTATTTAGGAAATTTACTTTCTGTGTTATTATGTTTCCAATTAGAGTGTACGGGTACATCTGGTATTTAGGAAATTTACTTTCTGTGTTATTATGTTTCCAATTAGAGTGTACCGGTACATCTGGTATTTAGGAAATTTACTTTCTGTGTTATTATGTTTCCAATTAGAGTGTACCGGTACATCTGGTATTTAGGAAATTTACTTTCTGTGTTATTATGTTTCCAATTAGAGTGTACGGGTACATCTGGTATTTAGGAAATTTACTTTCTGTGTTATTATGTTTCCAATTAGAGAGTACCGGTACATCTGGTATTTAGGAAATTTACTTTCTGTGTTATTATGTTTCCAATTAGAGTGTACGGGTACATCTGGTATTTAGGAAATTTACTTTCTGTGTTATTATGTTTCCAATTAGAGTGTACGGGTACATCTGGTATTTAGGAAATTTACTTTCTGTGTTATTATGTTTCCAATTAGAGAGTACCGGTACATCTGGTATTTAGGAAATTTACTTTCTGTGTTATTATGTTTCCAATTAGAGAGTACGGGTACATCTGGTATTTAGGAAATTTACTTTCTGTGTTATTATGTTTCCAATTAGAGTGTACGGGTACATCTGGTATTTAGGAAATTTACTTTCTGTGTTATTATGTTTCCAATTAGAGTGTACCGGTACATCTGGTATTTAGGAAATTTACTTTCTGTGTTATTATGTTTCCAATTAGAGTGTACCGGTACATCTGGTATTTAGGAAATTTACTTTCTGTGTTATTATGTTTCCAATTAGAGAGTACCGGTACATCTGGTATTTAGGAAATTTATATCATTTTGCTTTCTATTGGTTTGACACCTGACTTAATGTTTACACATTGAGAATGCACATATTTACTCAGGACATTGTACAAGATTGTGTTTTCCTACACCTTTTATGATTTTGCTGTATGCAATCCAAACAGGAGTTCTGAAGCTTATATTTTAGGATTGGTGGCATAAATTTCACATCAGCTGGATACAAAAGATATGCATGGCAATCAATTATTTAAATATTAGAATGATACCACAAGCCCAGACACCAAACAGCTTATACCAGTATTTTATTGATAAAGGAGTAGGGGCAATAAGACCCTTATTTTGCCCCAAAATTACTGCAAATTTAAAAGTTATACATATTCTTAAATTGCTGAAAACTTGACTAAGGTACAAGGTATTCAGAAAAAACAAAACAAATTTGTCATTGAACAAGTTACCATGGCAACAAATCATGACTTAATTTGCATATTTTCCAAAATTTTGTGATTTTCCTTGTTTTTCATCAAATTTGAAGTATATTTTAGATTAAAAAAGGATGTGCGCACCCAAGAAACAACTTTATATTTGGTGAGATTATGTCAATAGTTAGAACAAAGCTTCTGTTAAATTAATTTTTTGTTTCTTGGCTGCGCAGGATGTTTCCACAATGGAAATAAAGATAGAAAACTGCATAAATTCTGTATTTTTCATCGTTTTTGTGAAAGCAGTACATATTATGGTTTAATTGTGACGTCATCAGATAAAAATCTTTATGTTTATCATTTATATTTCTTGACCCTATGCATTTCTTAACACTATGTGTCAATTTGAAATAGTTAACAAACATTTTATTTTCTTGGGGAAAAAACCAGGCCTTAATGCCCCTACTCCTTTCTGGAAATGTTCATGGATAGTCAGTACCAGATGGTTTAGATTGCATCTCATGTTATCTTTTAATCTTATAAAAAAAAAATCAGTAGTTTTATCCATAGGACTTTTAAATATGATTCTATTTTGTTGTTTAACCTCATAAATAATTGGTTGCATTTTCTTAATTTTCTTACTTTGTCAAGCATTCTACTCCAGCCTTTGCAGCGGCACTTGGTGTTACAAAACCAGAACCACTGGTGGCATAAATCGTTGTTATTGCAAGGAATGCAGCACCTAAAAATAAACAAAACCAGAGCCACTGGTGGCATATATTGTGGTTATAGCAAGGAATGCAGCACCTAAAAATAAACACTTTACTCATTACAACCAACTTAAACTGTGGACAATAATAATCATATCTGCCTTCAGCTCAGTTTGATGTAATTAAAACTGAAGCAGGATAGATAGGAGTAGCTTGCAAATTGTAATAACCTTCACTACTAGTTTCGAAATAGACTATGTGACCTATAGCTCAGCATTATTACTTAGCCTGTCTTCCTCTTTCATATCAGAGTGTCTAAATATAAGAAATAGTGAACTTATATGATACATCAATATGTAACTTTTTATTATAGCATGTCATGATGATATGTTATCATTGAACCTTTCATTCTACCATGTCAATTATTATAGTTGTATGTACTGCCATAGGTCTTAACCATTTATTGTTTAATGAGTTTGTGCCAATAAAAATATTTGTATTTGTATTTGTATTTGTATAGTAGTATGGTGGAGTTTTATTTTTATATCAAGGACATCTCACTCCTTCTAGTCATGGTTTAATATTGTTTGAAGAATATGGACCCAACATATTAATATAAAAAGAGGGCCAGGAGTCTAAACCTTTTTTACTTTGACCTTAAAACAACATTCTGTGCCTCCTATTTTTAATCTATGTATTATGTGGCATTCAAGTTTACCAAGTTAACTACAGGGAGGATATACAATGTAAGTGCAAGGAAACAAAGATGTGATTCTTGTACCATTAACTAATGGTGCTTCTATCTGTTGTGACATTGATCTTTAAAATATGACCTTGATTGCACATATAAGGCACAAAATGTGCACCATAATTCAGTTACCTTGTTTTGTAACCCCCATTGACATAATGGTTACATTGGTTACATTGGTTACACTCATACAAACTATCATAAATCATCATATTCAGAAATTCTCAAATCCTGGTACATTTGTAACCTCCATTGACCTAATGGTTACATTGGTTACACTGGTTACACACATGCAAGAATCCCTTTTAGCCATCTTGTTACCATGGCAACCCCATTATTCATGGCTGTGAGGTTACATAAGTTATTTAGGTTACAATGATTTAGGGTTACAATGGTTACATGCATGGATAATCAGGTTACAATGGTTACATGTAAAGGGAATCAGGTTACAGTGGTTACATGCATGGGGAAGTCGTGTTACAATGGTTACATACATGGAGAATCAGGTTACGATGGTTACATACATGGGAAAGTCAGGTTACAATGGTTACATGCATGGGAAAGTCAGGTTACAATGGTTACATACATGGAGAATTTTGTTACAATGGTTACATGCATGGAGAAATAGGTTACAATGGTTACATGTATGGGAAAATCAGGTTACAATGGTTACATACATGGAGAATGAGGGTTACAATGGTTACATGCATGGAGAATCAGGTTACAATGGTTACATACATGGGGAATCGGGTTACAATGGTTACACACATGGAGAATTTGGTTACAATGGTTACATGCATGGAGAAATAGGTTACAATGGTTACATGCATGGAGAAATAGGTTTCAATGGTTACATGCATGGGAAAATCAGGTTACAATGGTTACATGCATGGAGAATCAGGTTACAATGGTTACATACCTGGGGAATCGGGTTACAATGTTTACATACATGGAGAATTTGGTTACAATGGTTACATGCATGGAGAAATAGGTAACAATGGTTACATGTATGGGAAAATCAGTTTACAATGTCAATACATGCATGGAGAATCAGGTTACAATGGTTACATACATGGGGAATCGGGTTACAATGGTTACATACATGGAGAATTTGGTTACAATGGTTACATACATTGAGAAATAGGTTACAATGGTTACATGTATGGGAAAATCAGGTTTCAATGGTTACATGCATGGAGAATCAGGTTACAATGGTTACATACATGGGAAAGTCGGATTACAATGGTTACATGCATGGAGAATCAGGTTACAATGGTTACATACATGCCTGGGGAATCAGGTTACAATGGTTACATTCATTTGGAAGTCAGGTTACAATGGTTAAAATACTTGTGACTTTATCTTTTTATTGGTGGCTATAAAACTATGTCCACCATGATGGCCCTATGTGTCCATCATTATACTCCCTGTTGCTAATTAATACACAAGGTATTAATCAAAAACTAGTCAAGGATAAAGGGAAATCATGACTGCATTGAAGTGTTAAAATTACATAACCTACAGGTAAAGTGTCTCAGGTAAAATATGTGTTTGTCAAATTTAATTACTGTGATTATGACCAAAAAATTCTAAAAATAAAATGAAATAATACAACTAGTTGAACCAGAGACATATAAAACACATATAGCCTTATAACATTTTTTTTTTAAATGTCTTGTGACTTTGTTTTGATGTTAAATTTTTTTTTTTTAACTTCTATCAATTTATGTTATTTTTTACAAGTACTTTTTGACAACTGAAGATTAAATGAATGTCATCTTCATATATAATGCAAACTTTCACAATACCTGTCTTTTTCTATTGAAAAGGTGTTTCTAAAATCAATTTTCTAAATTCAAAATTGTTTATACTAAGAGAGACAGATCTGCATTTAACATTGTTTAACAAATGTTTAAGATAATATCTTTAGGACTTATTTTAAATATAATTTAGGCAATTCATTATTTCTCTATTGAATAAATATATTCCACATATATTTATTACAGCAAAATTTGATAATATTTTGTATTGTCATATATATCTGAGACTACTAGACAAGTATCTTTAAATAGTCTAATTCATTCAAGTCCCTGCAGTTATTACAATGTATTAACTTTATTTAAAAGGTCTGGTTTTAAGTGAAATATTCTTGGCAAATGTATACAAGATTATATGAATGTAGGACAGAGAGTCACAGCTCAAAATTTCAAGGACAAAAAAATCACAGGACAAAAAGTCACAATTCAGTTTTGAGATTATTTTTCTTTAAATAAGAAAACACTTCAAATTTTTTTTTTTATTTGCCTCGAAGTTTAATATATGAAGCAACTTTGTAATTAAAATGTATTTAATAAATGTGATTAATAATTATCAAATAATTGTTTATATGGAAAAAAAATGCCAAAGTGACTTGGTACTTAAATTGGTTCATTTTGCCAATAAATATATCCTTTGCATGTTTAAAATTTAATACATTTTCATTATCAATGTGTATATATCCAGTCCAGCAGTTTCGACAATATAATACACAGAGAAAAAAAAAATGATTTTATTAATAGACCATAAAAATGTCACAATCTATAGACATGGTAGAAGTGTAATTATTTTTTCTGAAGACAAATTTTGGCAGATATTAGCCAAACTGACGATAACATACTTGATTTTCAATTGTTTTAAAAAGCAAGAAAATTTTTCATTTACTAGTTTCTTTTCATAATGCAATTAAGAGTCACTTTATTCTGAGAGCTAAGAAAATTTTTCAATATGGTAAAAAAAAATAATGAGCGATAACAAAAATTAATGAGCATTTATACAAATTTGATATTCCACCGCAATATCTATGTACTGTTTAAACTGTTTATTCAAAATACACTCAGACGCAAATTTCCTGGCACCGATTTCCTGCATAACAGGAGCGACAACGAATGTAGGACAGAAAGTCACAGGACAAAAAGTCACGGACAATAAGTGACAGGACAAAAAGTCACAATTATTTTTTTCTGGCTATTTTCTTTGAATAAAAAACGCTTATTTCTACAAAAATATTTTGGTATTTTTTTTGTAACTATTGTATATAAACCAACTTTTAAACAAAATTTATCCAAAAAATATCAAAGATGATTAAATAATTGTTAAAAAAACAAAATGTGAAAGTGGCTTCATTGTGCCAATAAATATATCCTTTGCATGATTTTTATTAAATAAATAATCATTTTTCAAGTATAATGACACATTTCCTAAACTTTAATATGAATATATGAATTAAAAAGTGAATACATCACTTACATATTCAAACAATTGGCAACAAATTATTTGTGACCTTTTGTCATGTGACTTGTTGTCCTATCTTTGTGACTTTATGTCCTGTGACATTTTGTTCTGTGACTTTCTGTTTGTTTACTGAGACAAATACACATCAATTTACAAATAACATAGATAGCGAAATGAGTAGAATACATAAAATGAAACAGTAAAAATATTTTTTTAACAAAACAAAATATATACTAAATCTTTTGACCAGATGGCAAAAAGTCCGTGAAATTTGTAAAGTTTAAATAACCATGTGATCAATATATTAAGATATGTGGTTGGTTCTAGAACACCCAGACAAAGTCCTAGTAATATTCCTTATTATTCCCAAAACTCAAACTAATTACTTATATACAATCTTTGTTGATAGCTAGAAGTATCTTATTCATCAAATTTGTTTGAAATTTACTGAAATAATTTAACACAATTAAATCTTTAACAAAAATTGAGGAATACTTTGTTTATTTAATTCATTTGTTATAATAGTTTAATATTGTTTTAGTTTTTTTATTATTTAGTTTATGCCTCATTTGTTGTTTTTATTTTGACTTGGGACATCGTAACTGTTACAACTATCCTAAGACCCCAAAATTCAAACATATCTTATCTTAGGAGACTTTCTTAAGACTAATTAAGATGTGTCCTAAGACCAATACATGTATACCATGTATACAGGTTGAAAACATATATATGAAACCACAGCACAGGGAATCTGATGTTTTAGCGCCAAAGAAGAAGCCTTTTAAGCACCAGATGTTTAACCCATTTTAGTGAAAATTAAAAATGTCAATGACCATTTTAGAGAAATTCTAATAAATAATGTATGATCAATAAAAAACTTGAATAGACTCAAGACAGCACTATAAAACACATCTTCTCCATTAAAATACAGCACTAATAGTCTAAAAGATTAATTCAAATGTTAAAAGTCTGTTCTAGGCTGTAATTTATATTCCAGATTAAATACAGCACTAAAAGTCTAAAAGGTTAAATCAAATGTTAAAAGTCTGTTCTACCCTGATATTTATATATCCTATGAGAAAGTACATAATGGGCTCTGCATGAATATACTCCCTGTACAATAATATTCATAGAATTGCATACAGAACTGTTCTTTCTCTTTATCATGTCTAGAATGTGGTGCACATTCCTGTATACTTTGTAATTTTAAATATGTTGTTGTTTGAAATTTAATAATAGTATCAAGGAAAATATAAATAGCTGGGTGACAACTATAAAATTGCTCATTATAATGGGCATGGAAAGACTCTGGACCATTAATTGGTTGCTTTGAATTACACTGCCCAAAGCTTAAGTGGGAATATAGAATCTTCAGTTCTTCCCAGTTTCTTCTAAGAGATAATCTGCGAATTCGATACATCTCTTATTGTATTTCCATGATGAACATATAAACAACTTAAACATTAAACCAGTATAAATTATTGTTCATGGTTATAGTGAGGCTAGTATTATTCAACCAGGGTCAGCTTTCGCTAAAATGGACTATCCAAAATACAGGAGAACAGAGTAATCACACGCTAAAATGGGCTCTTATGTAGGCGCTAAAATATTCCCTAGTAGTCTTTTTTTTCTCTTGCTAAAATGTCCTGTGCCCAAGCCTGTATTTTGTGGTAATAAGCATTGTGTATAAGTTTCATAACATTTGGTTGAGGCAAACTAATGTTAGAGAACGGAAAAAACTTGCAATTAAATGCTAACAAATTTGGATTTTATGTTACTTTAGGGGGATGCCTTATTTGTACCCCAAGCCATTCAGTGAAGTCAATAACTACCATCATGACCATTAAATTTTCAATTGTTTATTCGATATGGTCAGTGTGTATTTATGTCTCTGATATGGTTGATTGAACATGATAATTTGCAATTTGCACAAAGTCATCAGTCATGTGTAATGTGCTGATTATAAAGTAATTTAATTACAAAGTCATAATATCTGTAAATACCAAACTTTTTATTTATGGTTTTATATGCTTATCTTTTCTTACATCATAGAATACAATATAATAGAATAGAATAGTATAGAATATTTTTATTTCCCAAATTACAGGGCCCATAAAGGGCATAAAATCAGATACAATTGATTTACATAATTGGTAACAACAACAATAATAGTCAAATGTAAATATATATTTAGTATATATATAAGCATTGGGCAGAAGCAGAACCAAAACCACATATATATTGTGAATAATTAAAAGAATGAAATTATATTATATGCATTCATTCTCAAATCGTTTACTAGTACTTGACTTATATTCAATATGTATACCTGATCCCCTTAATTCAAAACGGTCACAAATATAATTTTTCCATAAGAGTTAAATTTTCTTGGGTAAGAGCCATAACAATTTATAAGATTTATTTAAATTTTTTAAATTATAACAATTGTGAGAAATGTATTTAAAAAAAATCTTCCCTCTGAATATCAAAACGAGGGCATTCTAACAAAAAATAAAGCTCATCTTCAACTTCACCAATTGAGCAATTTGAACAAGGACTCTCAGATCTTTCTCAAATGTTTTCATATATGCACTCTGTGCTTCTAAAACACTGATTTATGGTAATTAGTTTTAAAACTTTGTTTCTAGTGCAACAAGACAAGTCCTTTGCTGTATTTGTAAGCACCAATTACTACCAAAACATTCCCAAGTCCCATCATGTTTAACCAGCTATGTTTAAAAGTGTCGGATCCAGACATTTTCATATGTGGGGCCCACTGACTGCCTAAGATGGGCCCACTCCAGTCATGCATCAGTGATTCCCTATATCATCAACCATTTTTATCCCAGAAAAGTGGGGCCCTGGCCCCTGAAAACCCCTCTAAATCCGCCTCTGAAGTCCCAGTTTCTTCTAAAATTTCCAAAATAGAATCCTGTGACTTTCTTTCCTGCATTCTTAAAGGAGATTGCATTCATAATGCTATAAATTAAAATTATTTAATGCGGTCTTCTTAACTTTCAGCTTACAGCTAACAATTCTACCATATAACAAATATAGTTGACCTATTGCTTATATTTAAAGAAAAACAGACCAAAACACAAAAACTTAACACTGAGCAATGAACTGTGAAAATAAGGTCAAGGTCAAATAAAACCTGCGCTACTGACATATAAATCATAAAATATTTCATACACCAAATCTAGTTAATCTATTGCATATAGCATTAGAAAAAAAATACCAAAACTCAATTAAAAACTAACTTTGACCACTGAGCCATGAAAATGAGGTCAAGGTCAGATGACACCTGTCTGCTAGACATGTACACCATACAATCATTCTATACACCAAATAGTAGACCTAATACATACAGCATAAGTAATACAGACCAAACCACAACAACTTAACTATAACCACTGAACCATGAAAATGAGGTCAAGAACATTGGACATGTCACTGACGGAAACTTCCTAACATGAGGCATCTATATACCAAGTATGACGCTTCCAGGTCTTCCACCTTCTAAAATATTAAGCTTTTAAGCACTTAGCTAACGCCGCCGCCGCCGGATCACTATCCTTATAAAAATTAACAATTACAGAGAGGCAAAGACATTGATTATCTTATCAACCACTTCTTCAACAATCTGTTTATTCTTGTTGAATTTCACATGTGTATAACATATTTATAGTTTTGATATAAGTTAAACAAATTTAAAATTTCATCATAATGTCTTTAAACCTTTCAGTATAAAGGGAATGGTTTTATTTTAGGACTAACCTTTTTTTAGGGTTCATTTTAATACAAAGTTTTTTCTTCAATAAATACGTACATGAATACAAGGACACACTCTAATTTTAATTCAATAATTTTGATATTAATTATATTTATTTTTCTAACCTATTTGATTTACATTTGAACATGTCATGCATGTTGAAGAAATTTACAACTTTCCATTTGAAACAAATAAGTATATAGATATATGCCATGCAAATATGAAATATGAAATGACAGAAACATATATAATGCATATATTATATGTCTCTAGAATAGACAATATGTAAGTTCATGTAAACATTTATAAATTAGGTATTAATCTGAGTTTGAATTATAAGTAATAAACAAGGTTAAGATTGTAAGTTATACCCAGAGTTTAAATAATATGTAATAAACAGAGTTTGGACTGTAGGTTATAAACAGAGTTTAAATTATAAGTAATAAACAAATTGATATAATGTTACATTGGGGAAGATGTTTATTAATTCATTAATTTTAAGGCAAGTTTAAAAATTGAATAGCATTATATAAAAAAAGTTAGACTAAAATAATGAGTAGAAGATGTTGTTTCAGGTTTTTTTACTGTTCAAGATTAATAACCAGCATATTGTTAATTTTTTTTGGATGATCATTGTCAACACAAAAAAAACACCATCATAATCAATTAACATTTATGAATTCAGATAAAACACTGAATTATTCAAAAGAATGTTCCCAGGCTAAATGTGATTCCGTAATTGGTCTTGACATGAACATTAACAAAGTCCTTCTACTAAGAGAGTTTAACAACTTGACTAAGTTGGTCCTGAGACTACTGTGTTATACTTAGTCTCTGAGGTCTGTCGCAGAATTTTTTTTTTTATTTTACTCACAGAAGACACCAAGTCAGTTCAGATTGTACGTGCATAAGACTTTTCAAACAGATTTATCATAAAGTATAAAATATGTCGGGACAATAACAGACTTTTAAGTTATGACCTTGAAAAGCACATTTATAGTATGTTGAGACAAACTCATACCCAGTCTTCCCATTGTGATATGGAATCTTGTGGTACAATTTCAGAGAGATCCATACAATAACACACAAGTTATGGTCCAGACACTACAAAATTGCTTGTTAAAGTTCTCTAAACATTAATTACATTCATAAAGTAGGCGAGACACTATGTTCCATGGAACCCTTAAATTCTTTTGAGTTATTGTCCTAAAACTGGGAAATTCCCCTTTTTTCAATGAATAGATATGTAAAATCTTAAATTAAAACAATTCTAAAAGGAGCTTACATCAATAGATGATAAACAATTCACCAAAGTTTTGTGAGAACTGCTGAAAGCATTTTTGAGTTTTTGTCGAAATCTTGGAAATCATCCTTTTTTTAATTATTATCACGGTTAATTAACCCTGAAGAAACTCAATAAACGTAAAATCTAAAATTTATGAAAATCTAAAGGGAGTTCATGCAGATATGATCTGAGACATAATTCTATATTATATGTCTCTGATATAAACAATTCAGCAGAAGTTCTTGCAAGTCAATAATAGCATTCTTGAGTTATTGTTCGAAAACTTGAAGATCCCTCTTTTTTTAATGATAATTTAACCCCATAACTCAGAAACATAAAATCTAAAATTTATTTCATATCAAAGGAAGTTCACATCAAAAGATAAACAAATCACCATGTAATTAACCACTGTAACCTGTATTCTCCATGTATGTAACCATTGTAACCTGAATCCCCATGTATGTAACAATTCTAACCCTCATTCTCCATGTATGTAACAATTGTAACCTGAATCCCCATGTATGTAACCATTGTAACCCTCATTCTCCATGTATGTAACCATTGTAACCTGAATCCCCATGTATGTAACCATTGTAACCAAATTCTCCATGTATGTAACCATTGTAACCTGATTCCCCATGTACTAAAGTATGTAACCATTGTAACCAAATTCTCCATGTATGTAACCATTGTAACCTGCATCCCCATGTATGTAACCATTGTAACCAAATTCTCCATGTATGTAACCATTGTAACCTGAATCCCCATGTATGTAACCATTGTAACCAAATTCTCCATGCATGTAACAATTGTAACCTGAATCCCCATGTACTAAAGTATGTAACCATTGTAACCAAATTCTCCATGTATGTAACCATTGTAACCTGATTCCCCATGTACTAAAGTATGTAACCATTGTAACCAAATTCTCCATGTATGTAACCATTGTAACCTGATTCCCCATGTACTAAAGTATGTAACCATTGTAACCAAATTCTCCATGTATGTAACCATTGTAACCTGAATCCCCATGTATGTAACAATTGTAACCCTCATTCTCCATGTATGTAACAATTGTAACCTGAATCTCCATGTATGTAACCATTGTAACCCTCATTCTCCATGTATGTAACCATTGTAACCTGAATCCCCATGTATGTAACCATTGTAACCAAATTCTCCATGTATGTAACCATTGTAACCTGATTCCCCATGTACTAAAGTATGTAACCATTGTAACCAAATTCTCCATGTATGTAACCATTGTAACCAAATTCTCCATGTATGTAACCATTGTAACCTGAATCCCCATGTATGTAACAATTGTAACCCTCATTCTCCATGTATGTAACCATTGTAACCTGAATCCCCATGTATGTTACCATTGTAACCAAATTCTCCATGTATGTAACCATTGTAACCTGATTCCCCATGTATGTAACCATTGTAACCAAATTCTCCATGTATGTAACCATTGTAACCAAATTTTCCATGTATGTAACCATTGTAACCTGACTTTCCCATGCATGTAACCATTGTAACCTGATTCTCCATGCATGTAACCATTGTAACCTGATTCTCCATGCGTGTAACCATTGTAACCTGATTCTCCATGCGTGTAACCATTGTAACCTGATTCTCCATGCATGTTCCATTGTAACCTGACTTTCCCATGTATGTAACCATTGTAACCCGACTTTCCCATGTATGTAACCATTGTAACCTGATTCTCCATGCATGTAACCATTGTAACCTGACTTTCCCATGTATGTAACCATTGTAACCCGATTCCCCATACATGTAACCATTGTAACCTGAATCCCCATGTATGTAACCATTGTAACCTGAATCCCCATGTATGTAACCATTGTAACCCTCATTCTCCATGTATGTAACCATTGTAACCTGAATCCCCATGCATGTTTCCATTTTAACCCTCATTCTCCATGCATGTTTCCATTTTAACCCTCATTCTCCATGTATGTAACCATTGTAACCTGAATCCCCATGAATGTAACCATTGTAACCAAATTCTCCATGTATGTAACCATTGTAACCTGAATCCCCATGTATGTAACCATTGTAACCAAATTCTCCATGTATGTATGTAACCATTGTAACCTGATTCCCCATGTATGTAACCATTGTAACCAAATTCTCCATGTATGTAACCATTGTAACCTGATTCCCCATGTATGTAACCATTGTAACCAAATTCTCCATGTATGTAACCATTGTAACCAAATTTTCCATGTATGTAACCATTGTAACCTGACTTTCCCATGCATGTAACCATTGTAACCTGATTCTCCATTCATGTAACCATTGTAACCTGATTCTCCATGCGTGTAACCATTGTAACCTGATTCTCCATGCATGTAACCATTGTAACCTGACTTTCCCATGTACATGTATGTAACCATTGTTACATGACTTCCCAATGCATGTAACCATTGTAACCTGATTCCCCATGTATGTAACCATTGTAACCTGATTCTCCATGCATGTAACCATTGTAACCTGACTTTCCCATGTATGTAACCATTGTAACCCGATTCCCCATACATGTAACCATTGTAACCTGAATCCCCATGTATGTAACCATTGTAACCTGAATCCCCATGTATGTAACCATTGTAACCCTCATTCTCCATGTATGTAACCATTGTAACCTGAATCCCCATGCATGTTTCCATTTTAACCCTCATTCTCCATGTATGTAACCATTGTAACCTGAATCCCCATGTATGTAACCATTGTAACCAAATTCTCCATGTATGTAACCATTGTAACCTGAATCCCCATGTATGTAACCATTGTAACCAAATTCTCCATGTATGTATGTAACCATTGTAACCTGATTCCCCATGTATGTAACCATTGTAACCAAATTCTCCATGTATGTAACCATTGTAACCTGAATCCCCATGCATGTTTCCATTGTAACCCTCATTCTCCATGTATGTAACCATTGTAACCTGAATCCCCATGTATGTAACCATTGTAACCAAATTCTCCATGTATGTAACCATTGTAACCTGAATCCCCATGTATGTAACCATTATAACCAAATTCTCCATGTATGTAACCATTGTAACCTGATTCCCCATGTATGTAACCATTGTAACCAAATTCTCCATGTATGTAACCATTGTAACCAAATTTTCCATGTATGTAACCATTGTAACCTGACTTTCCCATGCATGTAACCATTGTAACCTGATTCTCCATTCATGTAACCATTGTAACCTGATTCTCCATGCGTGTAACCATTGTAACCTGATTCTCCATGCATGTAACCATTGTAACCTGACTTTCCCATGTACATGTATGTAACCATTGTTACATGACTTCCCAATGCATGTAACCATTGTAACCGATTTCTCCATGCATGTTACATTGTTACCCTATTCTTCATGTATGTAACCATTGTAACCTGATTCTCCATGCATGTAACCATTGTAACCTGACTTTCCCATGTATGTAACCATTGTAACCTGACTTTCCCATGTATGTAACCATTGTAACCTGATTCTCCATGCGTGTAACCATTGTAACCTGATTCTCCATGCGTGTAACCATTGTAACCTGACTTTCCCATGTATGTAACCATTGTAACCCGACTTTCCCATGTATGTAACCATTGTAACCTGATTCTCCATGCATGTAACCATTGTAACCCGACTTTCCCATGTATGTAACCATTGTAACCTGACTTTCCCATGTATGTAACCATTGTAACCTGACTTTCCCATGTATGTAACCATTGTAACCTGATTCTCCATGCATGTAACCATTGTAACCTGACTTTCCCATGTATGTAACCATTGTAACCTGACTTTCCCATGTATGTAACCAATTGTAACCTGATTCTCCATGCGTGTAACCATCGTAACCTGATTCTCCATGCATGTAACCATTGTAACATGACTTTCCCATGTATGTAACCATTGTAACCACTTTCCCATGTATGTAACCATTGTGTCCTGATTCTCCATGCATGTAACCATTGTAACCCGACTTTCCCATGTATGTAACCATTGTAACCTGATTCTCCATGCATGTAACCATTGTAACCCGACACTCCCATGTATGTAACCATTGTAACCCGATTCTCCATGCATGTAACCATTGTAACCTGACTTTCCCATATATGTAACCATTGTAACCTGACTTTCCCATGTATGTAACCATTGTAACCTGACTTTTCCAGGTATGTAACCATTGTAACCTGATTCTCCATGTGTGTAACCATTGTAACCTGACTTTCCCATGTATGTAACCATTGTAACCTGATTCTCCATGCATGTAACCATTGTAACCTGATTCTCCATGCATGTAACCATTGTTACCTGACTTTCCCATGTATGTAACCATTGTAACCTGATTCTCCATGCATGTAACCATTGTAACCTGACTTTCCCATGTATATAACCATTGTAACCTGACTTTCCCATGTATGTAACCAATTGTAACCTGATTCTCCATGCGTGTAACCATCGTAACCTGATTCTCCATGCATGTAACCATTGTAACATGACTTTCCCATGTATGTAACCATTGTAACCACTTTCCCATGTATGTAACCATTGTGTCCTGATTCTCCATGCATGTAACCATTGTAACCCGACTTTCCCATGTATGTAACCATTGTAACCTGATTCTCCATGCATGTAACCATTGAAACCTGACTTTCCCATATGTAACCATTGTAACCTGACTTTCCCATGTATGTAACCATTGTAACCTGACTTTCCCAGGTATGTTACCATTGTAACCCGATTCTCCATGCGTGTAACCATTGTAACCTGACTTTCCCATGTATGTAACCATTGTAACCTGATTCTCCATGCGTGTAACCACTGTAACCTGATTCTCCATGCATGTAACCATTGTAACCTGACTTTTCCATGTATGTAACCATTGTTACATGACTTCCCAATGCATGTAACCATTGTAACCGATTTCTCCATGCATGTTACATTGTTACCCTATTCTTCATGTATGTACCATTGTAACCTGATTTCCCATGCATGTAACCATTGTAACCCGATTTTCCCAGGCTTGTTACAAATTTTTACTGGATTCCCCATGGACAGCCATGCATGTACAGTTTGCAACAGATAAAGTCACTATTGCATATCATTTACTGAAGGTCCATGTGTGTAACCAATGTAACCAATGTAACCATTGCTTCAATGGGGGTAACAAAACAAGATAGCTATATTCGGGTGCACATTTTGTGCCATATCTATGATTGCACAAGACAATTTCAAATTCAACAAACAGCTGAACAAAACAAAATAATTTCTATGTAATCTAATGATTACTTTTGTGGTAAGGGAAGATAAACTGTAGACATTAGAATAATTGTTATTCGATACTGAAACAAGGAAACTGCTGGTGTCTAAAGTTATTATAACAATTAAAAACTAGATCAAACAGTTTGTGATTACCATTTATAATTATCTTGACCAGCCTCTATAAGCCTTTTACCAATCTCTAATGAGACCAAAGCTGATCCATTCAGGACTATATCAACGACTGTTTTCCAGGCTTCATATAATTACCTTGACCAGCCTCTATAAGCCTTTTACCAATCTCTAATGAGACCAAAGCTGATCCATTCAGGACTATATCAACGACTGTTTTCCAGGCTTCATATAATTACCTTGACCAGCCTCTATAAGCCTTTTACCAATCTCTAATGAGACCAAAGCTGATCCGTTCAGTACTATATCAACGACTGTTTTCCAGGCATTGGCTGATAACTTCTCTGATGGTGAGATAAAGTTTCCTGCTGCATTGTTGATAATGACATGTGGTAATCCTAACTCTGATACACATTCATCTACGGCAGATTTAATAGATAAAGGATCTCGTACATCAGCAGCTATAGGCAAAACCTTAGGGGGGAAAAACAAAGATTTGATAGATAAAGGATCTCGTACATCAGCAGCTATAGGTAAAACATTAGAGGGGAAAAAACAAAGATTTAATAGATAAAGGATCTTGTACATCAGCAGCTATAGGTAAAACCTGGGAAAAAAACATGCAAAAAATTAATTTCACACTTTCAAGTTACATGTATGTCCTTCGCCCGTTCACTGGAAAAGTTCTTCAATTATGTGCACCTTATGATGCTATTTACCAGATAGAGGGGATACCCTGTCAAGCATATTTGTGATTGTCATTATATAAGACAAACTAGAAATAATGAGTATTCCAACGGTACTTAAACACAATTCCCTAATGACAGAAGTGTAATTATAAATTATAAGAATTTAATTTGCTGAATGATTCGTGTATATTTTACAACCCCTGGCTCAACATGGGAGGCTAGTGACAATGTTCCTATGATGTTCACTAAAATCTAAGTTTTTGACAGAAATTAAACTAACTCATAAGTGGTCTATTGAACAAAGATTTTATGACAATCATATTTTGGGGACATGCTAGGATAAAAGGTGCAACATCAAAATATAACACATATCTCAAGTCATCAATACTTGATTTTAATTCTAGTGGTTTTTTAACATTTACAGCCATAGGTACATGTATAAATGTTTTCTTGAGGAAGTTTTATGACTAAAGGACATCAATCTCAACAACAAATGTAAAATATGTATTGAGCTGATTTGATGGCTATGATGTCTCTTATTTTGAAGACTTCAGTATAACCTGGACAATCAACTGTTAAATTTTGAGCAGATATAATGTCAAAACTAGAGGCTCTAAAGAGCTGTGTCGTTTACCTTGGTCTATGTGCATATCATAAAAGAATAAAAATTTACAAAATTAAAAAAAATATGAAAGAGCCTGTGTCGTTTACCTTGGTCTATCTGCATATCATAAAAGAATAAAAATTTACAAAATTAAAAAAATTATGAAAATTGTTAAATATTGACTATAAAGGGCAATAATTCCTTAAGGGGTTAATTGACCATTTTGATCATGTTGACTTATTTGTAAGTGTTACTTTGCTGTACATTATTGCTGTTTACAGTTTATCTCTATCTATAATAATATTCAAGATAATAACCAAAAGCTGCAAAATTTTCTGAAAATTACCAATTCCAGGGCAGCAACCCAACAACAGGTTGCCTGAATGGTCTAAAAATTTCAGGGCAGATAGACTTTGACCTAACGAACTAATGTATCCTCATCAGATTTGCTTTAAATGCTTTGGTTTCTGAGATTTTAGCCAAAAACTGCATTTTACCCTATGTACTATTTTTTAGCCATGTCGGCCATCTTGGTTCGCAGGCAGGGTCATTGAACACATCTTTTAAACTACATACCCTAATGATGATTGTGGATAAGTTTGGTTAAATTTGTCTTAGTAGTTTCAGAAAAGATTTTTGTACAAGATAACAAAAATTTACGAAAAATTGACTATAAAGGGCAATAACTCCTAAAGGGGTCAACTGACCATTTTGGTCATGTTGACTTTTTGTAGATCTTACTTTGCTGAACATTATTGCTGTTTACAGTTTATCTCTATGTACAATAATATTCAAGATAATAACCAAAATGACAAAATTTCCTTAAAATTACCAAATCTGGGCAGCAACCCAACAACGGGTTGTCCGATTCATTTGATAATTTCAAAACAGATAGATCTTAACCTGATAAACAAATTTGCTCTAAATGCTTTGGTTTCAGAGATATAAGCCAAAATCTACATTTTACCCCTATGTTCTATTTATAGCCATGGCGGCCATCTTGGTTGGTTGGCCAGGTCATCAGACACATTTTTAAAACTATATACCCCAATGATGATTGTGGCTAAGTTTGGTTAAATTTGGCCCAGTAGTTTCAGAGGAGAAGATTTTTGTAAAAGTTAACGATGATTAAGGACAATGGACGCCAAGTGATGAGAAAAGCTCACTTGGCACTTTGGGCCAGGTGAGCTGAAAACCTGTTAAATCAATAGCTGTAAAAGGTTCAGTACCAAATGGTATGTCCCTCATGATCATTGCAGATAAAGTTTCTCCAACATAAATGAAAAAAGAAAGAAGTATAATAAAGAAACACAACATTTTTTGTGTATGTGTAATGAATGACATTATAAAATTTGGAATCTGAACATACTGTATAGGCATCTCAACCCAATGAAAATGGTGCCTAAATAGAATGTCTATCACTTAGTATCAAACAATATTTGTACCTTGTTTCCTGTTTCTGAGGTTATTTCTGATGCTGCCTTCTCTAATACATCCATTTTCCTGAACAAAATAGTAATGTTATAAAATGTTACTAAATGCTTTCACAAATTTAACTGCTACTACATGTGACATATTTTTTTGTGTAGATGAACCTTTATTAGACAAAACAAGCATGCCATGCACACACTGCAGACAGTAACTTTTAATTCTACTTCAAAATCTTGATTTGGCATATATTTATACAGTTCTCTTAAGAATGAGCTTGTGTACAAAGTTTCAAGTTTATGACCTCAAACTAACTTAACTGGATTTTAATCCGTTACATTTCCAAGTTAAAACAGTATGAGGAGATATGAAGGCAAACATTTATGACCATGTACCCTACCTATTTGCAAAATAAAGCTAATTATTATTCCTCCATTCCCTTTTCTTTGAAACGACATCAAAACAGTTATATTTATAACATTCAATTATGAGTTGTCTCCCCTTCTCTCTTATCATAGTTCTGTTATAAGATCCATCCCTAACTACAACGAAATTTGTTTTTCTTTTTACAGCCCCTTCAAAATAAAATTCTGCTGAAACCTTTTGATACCAACCACAATCAATGTTAACTTAAAAACTTAAATATGCAATGAGACAACTCTCCAACCAAGTCATAATTTGTAAAAGTAAACCATTATAAATGTATGTACATGTATGCTACCTGCTAGATATAACCACTTGAGCACCTAGTCTAGACAACATGGTGGCCATGCCTTTCCCCAGTCCTGTTCCTCCACCAGTTATAAAGGCTATCTTCCCATCAAAAGTTCCATCTGGTAACATCTTTCCCATCTGGGCAGGGAACATTTTGGAATGCTCTTTAACATGGCTGGCAGGTGTTGTGGAGAACCTCTTTGTCTAAAAAAGTAAACAAAACTTCATTCTAATTGTAATTCTAATTCAGACTATAGTTAATTGTACTGACTATACATTTGTATCAATTGGTGTTTTTTTCTATGGATGGAGCATTATCTGCATATATACAGGGGCGGATCCAGCCATCTAAAAAAGGGGGGGATTCCCAACCCAGAGTAAAGGGGTTCTAACTATATGCTCCCATTCAAATGCATTGATCATCAAAAAAAGGGGGGCAACCCCCTAAACCCCCCCCCCGGATCCGCCAATGATAAAAAATTTATCGATGTCTTTTTACTTTTACATCTACGGGTTCCAGATAATTGATCACTACTTCATACATGCCATAATTGATCTTAAAAGCATGATAAGTGCTATATATGCTGCTGTACGCCATTCCCTAGGGCAGTGTTTTAGGTTTCTCCCAAGGATTTTGAAGGAATATCTAAGGAAGCCTAGCATGGAACTGGCTTTGTTGAATACATTTGTTATTTGTTCCTTCCACTCAAGAGGGTGGTAATGGGGTACCATCATGATGAATATTGGTAAAAATTCTTGCCAAATGACGAAATCCACGAAAATTGGTTTCCAACAAATAAGAGTGAATCCACAGTTGACAGTAGCATTTCAAGACGTCATAATTATTCGGACCAGCAAAATTAGTCCAAATAATTATGACTTTTAGGAAGGCTATTTTAAATTTTTGCTTTGACACCTAATTATTTGGACTAAGGGGCAGCTAACTTACTATAAGGCATAATGACAATAATAGAATGTAGGACAGAAAGTCACAGGACAAAAAGTCACAGACAAAAAGTCACGGACAAGAAGTCACAGGACAAAAAGTCACAATTTATTTTTTCTGAATATTTTCTTTGAATAAACATATATATTATTTCTACAAAAATATTTTTGTATTTTTCTTGAACTATTGTATATATTAAAACCAACTTTGTAAACAAAATTTATCCAAAAAATATCAAAGATGATCAAATAATTGTTAAAAAAACAAAATGTCAATGTGGCTTTGCACTTTTAAAAATTGCTTCATGTTGCCAAGAAATATGCCCTTTGCATGATTAAAATTAAATAAATCTTCATTTTTCAAGTATAATGACACATTTCCTAAACTTTAATATGAATATAATATGTATTAAAAAGTAAATATTTTAAGATATTTATTTCTCTTATATATATTCAAATAATTGTCAACAAACTATTTGTGACTTTTTTGTCCTGTGACTTTTTGTCTTATCAAATTTGTGACTTTATGTCCTATGACTTTCTATCCGTTTACCCAATAATATGTGGAAGAAGTCCCCAATTACAATAGAAAAATCAATAAAAAAAAAATCAAAAATTTCGGGAAAATTTCCCGAACTTTTCATTCTAATAATGAACTCAAAATCATTAACTTGTTTTTCCAGATCTACTTCCGTTTCCAGTCTTGTTTGCATGAGACTTTGAATAAAATGTATATTTATCAACATATCAACAAATATAGGAAGGCAGGGCTCACGCTACCAGGCGACTTGGGCGAAGAAGTCGCCTTCCCGACCGTCACTTCGCTTTCCCCGACCCCCAAAAGCGAAATCAAGTCGCCCTGTTCTTGACGATACTCGCTTTCAGTCGCTTCCGTCATCGGACATTTTCAATTTTTACCAAGTTGATGAAACATTGAAAGTTTTTGAAAATAAATCTTTATTTTTTATAACATAAATGTTTCGAAATGTGACATATCATTTTATTTTTCAAATCTGAGATAATTCTTTTGTAAAATAAAAAAGTTATTAGCATTTTTATTTGGTCCTGTTATTGTCGAAGTTGGTCCTGTCATTATCAGAGTTGGTCATGTCACGTTTTCTAAAGTTTCTTACATATTTTTTGTGTATTTTTTTTAAAATTTATTTGATAAATGATGAAATCTTATTACATATCAAATTTCAGAAAAATATTTTGAGAAATAAAAGAGAAATTAGCAATTTCATCTGATCCAGTCATTGTCGAGGTTGGTCCTGTCAAGCAGCGATTGTCATGTCACGTTTTCGAAAGTTTTTGAAAATAAATCTATATTTTTTATAACATTTTGGTTTCAAAATATGACATACCATTTTATATTTCAAATCTGAAATAATTCCTTTGAAAAACAAAAAAGTTATTAGCATTTTTATTTGGTCCTGTCATTCTCGATGTTGGTCCTGTCATTATCAAAGTTGGTCATGTCACATTTTCTAAAGTTTCTTACAAAACTTTTTAATTTTTTTCTTAAATCTATTTATCAAATGATGAAATCTTATTATATTTCAAATTTCAGATCAATCTTTTGAGAAATGAAAAAGTTATTAGCATTTTTCATTTGGTCCTGTCATTCGGTCCTGTCATTCGGTCCAGTCATTAGTGTAACCCACCGGACCAGCTATGACCGAAATCCGTACTTTAACAATAATTACTACGGACGCACGGACGGACAGCTGACAGAAGAATATTGATCCCAAAGGGAAAAATTACGCATTCCACACACATTAAGAGACTTTTGGTTACATCTAATTGATTGGTGTATATAATTCCCTATATTTTTTATGGATTGTTTCAAACTATTGATTAAAGTTGCTTAACTCTGAGACTATTATACTAATTTCAATATATTATGGCCCAGCTTAATAACTTTTATATTTTTTTATGAGAAACACTAAATTTCATACACAAGATAATTTTTAATTAAATTGTAATAATGATATATTATAATTTCTTTACATTTTTTAAAATAATTTTTTTTTTAGTGCTAGATATTTAGTTGGAATAAGTTTCTCACAAGAACCGTAGTAAAACTTTAAACAACTTTTAATTTCAAATGTTACTTTAATTGTATTTTTTTTACTCAGATATGAATTGAACAATATAAAAAAGAACATTATTTACATATGGCCCTTTATACTATTGTAAAATCAAAACATTGTAGCGCACCGCGCGAATGAGCACTTCTCTTTCAAATCTCACCACTTCTCCCTATCAGTTTCAAAAAGAGAAGTCACTTCTCCCTATAATTCTGAAGTAGTGTGAGCCCTGGTCCGAAGGAATTCAACACCCCTGTCAAATTCTTAAAATGCAGAAAAGAGCTGCAAGGATTATACTTGATGCACCAATACTAACACCTAGTATAAATTTATTTAAAGTGGTTGAATTTCAAATCTAGAATTTCATATCATAAACTTATTCTTGTTCATAAAATTCTAAACGATAAAGCACCTGATTACTTAAAGGAACTCTGTTGTCCAATTGTTAACCTACACAGTAGAAATCTAAGGTCATCTCCAAATAATAATTTAGCTGTTGTACGACCGAACACAAATTCAATGAAAAAATCTTTTGCATATAGCTCATCAATACTTTGGAATAAACTACCAAATGAAATAAAATGTTGTGAAAACCTGGACACTTTTAAACAAAAATGTGTTGATTTCTTAACTATAAATGATTTATAACAACTTAATTTACTCAAATATTCTAATGATTTGTATGTTATGTATATATATATATATATGAATTTATTTTTCTCTTGTTCTACAGACAGTTTATAGTTAGTATGAATAGTGCATTTACATAATATGTTAGAAACTGTAAGCTTTGTAATATTTGTACTGTTTGTTCTTTGTGAGGCCTCAAGGTAGATTAGCAAAAGCTAATTGAGTCACCCTCTTTAAATAAAGTAATTACTTACTTACTTACCCAATCATTTTTAATAATTGTTTGATATGAAAAAAACGTTACCTGGATAACAGCGTTTGTTTCTTTGTTTACATTGAATATGACATCATATAATTGCATAATATTGAAGTGTGAGTTTTGTCTCTTGCTTGTTATAAGTGTAAAAATTGTTGGCTGTTATGTTTTATTGTTGTGTTGTTTTGTATATGTGTTCATGTGTTTTTTTTTTTTTATATTGGATTTTATACTGAATAAAATTAGTAAGTTAGTTAGTTAGTTAGTTAACTTAAATAACGTCACAACTAAATCCCTAACAACAGAACCAATATCGGAAACGTTGTGGTATTTCCATTTCTTTTATCAACATGTTTGAATTAAAAAAAAAATAATACAGACTTCGTCCCCATTCACAGGTAATGCTAGCTGCGGAACCGTAGCTCTTAGGTGCTGATGTTATTTTTTGACTATTTGCGGACCATATGGACCATCTATGGTCCGCAAATAGTCAAAAAATAACATAAGGACCTAAGAGCTACGGTTCTGCAGCTAAGGTAATGCCTGCCTCATATTACATCTCTAGATTGGTGTTTCGACAATCGATTGTCTAGTGGATGGTTCTCAGCCACCCACCTAACCTGGTAAACATACAGGGCTCTAGATAGAATAGTATATGTGATTTTTTTGTCAAATTGGTTAAACCAAGGATTTAAAAGAGTAAAATTACTATATTCAACTGGTAACAATAGATATCAATTAAATTAATTTGCATTGAAGTCTATGGAAAGTCTAGAGGATTCTTAATGCATCACCTCTCAACATTGTTTACATTACACAAATTCTAATCATTGATTGGTCAGTTACATGTTGTGATGTCACTGCAGATCTGAGAATAGTATACGATTATAAATTTAGCAGACGAAAAGGGTCAAAATCTGGGACAATGAAAGCCCTGTGAATGCTTTAATGAAAAAAAATCTAACATACATAATTTGTTACAAAGAGTTAAAATAGACTTTCATACCTTGCATACTTTGTTCCATAATACAGAGTCAAGTTTAAAATTTAAACAAAATCTTGCACTTCGACTGGGCGCTGCCATTTTCCACCAAGGATTTCCGAATTAGCCCTTAAACCAGAAAGTGCATTTAGAGCAAAGGGAAGTGGATTTTTTAGTAGGTACCAGTCCGTCAATCTTTTCGGAACAATACACCTTATCGCTATTTGTCCGCCATTGCTGGAAATCACACAGGTTCCCGTAAAATTTTGACGTCATAAAACAAAATGTCTGACGCCACAATGGAAAAGTGATTGTTGTTGACGTCAAAAGTTCAAGCGGACGGGTCAGCCGGGAATAGCGATAAGGTGTATTGTTTAGAGGTGAAAGTGAAATGTTTCGAAAATTTCGTCTTACACAGGTAAAAGCCCTTATAATAGTGGAGGAAACCTACCAGAAACGTTCTTTAGAAAAATTAAACCTTTGATACACCCAGATAAAGTGCTCATGAAGCAGACACAATGCTATTTCGAACGTTTCATAACGAATTCTAGTCACTTCGACCCCTGGTTAAATCGGCACCTGGTCCAATCGACACTTAGCAGACTTTTCGGCACCTAGTTAAGTCGGGACTTGGTTAATTCGCAACACGATTGTTATTAAAGGAGGCTCGAGGGTATACAAATTTCAGAAAAAATAAACATTTCATTTTTCATTACACATACATGTGATGGACTGTTGTTTACATTTATTTGATTCTCTATATCTACATCTATTTATGTTATAGTTGACAACTATATATGTGTAGGTCTTTATGTATTTATGTTATAGTTGACAACTATATATATGTAGGTCTTTATGTATTTATGTTATAGTTGACAACTATATATATGTAGGTCTTTATGTATTTATGTTATAGTTGACAACTATATATATGTAGGTCTTTATGTATTTATGTTTTAGTTGACAACTATATATATGTAGGTCTTTATGTATTTATGTTATAGTTGACAACTCTCTCTATCTACATCTATTTATGTTATAGTTGACAACTCTCTCTATCTACATCTATTTATATTATAGTTGACAACTCCAAGGCCGTAACTAGACATAATATTTTAGTGAGGCAAAGAAAATTTTTGGGAGGGTATGTCGGAATGAATGGTGCAAAATCCTGCATTCTAGGCATTTCCAGAGAGTTAGACAATGTTTTATGTTTGGACACTTTTTATATAAATTTTTCATTTTTCAAGACATTTACACCAAATTTTTTATAACTTTATTTAAATTTATAAGTCAGATAAACATCCAAATATCAATTTGAGTGTCACCAGAACATAAAAAAACATCGATTCAGTAAAGTTTGCCAATTTTTTTATGGCCGGTTTCTTCAAATCGTTTCAATATATTTGGTCTGCTGACATCCTTATCGCGATGAACATTGAGCATGGGAAGACAGCACAATCTCTTGCCACTCATACATGCCTATTCCCAAGTTTTCAGTCGTTTCAGGGGATTCTGTTGTTCTAGCGGTAGCTCACTATCATCAACACTATGATCATGATAATTGACATCTTTTTCCGATTCCTTCTCAATCAGCATTTCGGTAGCAGCATCGGTAGTAACAGTTTTGTTTGCAAAGGGGAATTAAGCTTTCCTGTAAGCACCATCGGTAGTAACAGTTTTGTTTGCAAAAAGGAATTAAGCTTTCCTGTAAGCACCATCATACAGTCGTTGTTACACGTTTCAAACTCGCTTTTATGCAGACAAAGAGTAAACAAACTATGCATGGATAGAATGAGATAAGATACATGTATAGATGATTCTACCTAGAGTTAGTTGACTTGTATGATATGGGTACAGGGGAATAAAACGGGTGTTTTTGCCGTTTCCATATAGTTCCGTGATTTTAAATTATTTCTGGGAATAGTCAGTGGTAAGATATTTTCAGTTCAAGAATCAATAAATTTAGGGGTTTAGGGTTTAGGGTGTCCGATACCGAAACCCGAATATAATGACACGAAATTCCGAAGTCCCGATTTAGAGGAGACAAAATCTAAATAATGTCAAAATGGAACACGGGATGTTCTTTCAATGTATAAGGTTAAAGAAACATTGATAAAAACTAATCCATGCATGTTTCATGTTATGTATATTTTGTTTATCTGTAAGAGAACGAGTATGTTGGTGAACCGGAGAATATGCCCCTTGCGATGCCCAGTACTTGATTTGTCAGTCAATTTATAGTTCTCGGATTAGTTCCAATGAAGTTATATTCAGTACTTAGACTCTTAACCCCTGTTGTGATTATAAACACCATTAGTTTACTAGAACTATTCCTTCTTTACCTTCAGTATCGCTTTTCCTTTTTCTACAAGAGCCTGTTTTACAATAATCCATGATGGTTATCGTTACTAGGTTAATGTAATCTGAGACTACTATTATAACACATGTATGTGTTATAGTAGTCTCAGATGTAATCGAGAAACATCACCCGTTGAGATGCTGAGTTATGTCAAGGAAAACTAATTTAAAAGGAATAATGACAACTTATAGAAATTAAGGTTGGGACAGAACAACAAATGACCGTTCAGTTTCGTATTTAGTTACCATAAAAAAATCAGTGTCTAAACTTTAGTGAGGCAATTGCCTCACTTGCCTCAATGGTAGTTACGGCCTTGCAACTCTATCTATTATTCTACATCTATATGTTTTAGTTGACAACTCTCTCTATCTACATCTATTTATGTTTTAGTTGACAACTATATATATGTAGGTCTTTATCTATTTATGTTATAGTTGACAACTGGCAGATTCCAAAAAGATAAGAAAATTTCCGTCAAAAAGAACAAATTAAGAAAAATAATACTAACTGTTATTTGAATGATAATATGTGAATGTTTTATTGAATAGTAATGTTATATAAAGGAAGCACACCTTAATTATTGGATATGATTGTTTCAATTAAAAGTAGAAATGATCAAAACAAGTTGAAAATTGTGAAATGTTTGACGGAAATTACTTCCCATTTTTTTCACAAGGTTCATGTTTTACGAGGCTTTAAGTTGACACTGGTATAATGGTTTTTATTAGTGTAGTCCGATTATTCAAACATCCCTGTTTCCAAATCTTTTGCTTTTCTTTTGTTAAAAACATCTGATATATATTTTTTTCAATTTCAAATACCTTACTTATTAGATGCTTGTCTGTCAATAAATGTTATGATAGCAACAGGTTCATAAAATCTTGCCACATCATTGTAGGTACTTATATAAGCCTGTTAAAATTGTATTTCATAATGTACATTAAACACACACATTTTGGATCTTTCAATTTACTTTATTTAATCAATAGTTTTATCAAATCTGTTGCTAACATATAATTTCTGTCAAACTTGTCATTTTATGTTAGCAACATTTGGATGTGCTACAAATTAGAGTTATCTGTCCTGGGTTGAAATCTTTTTAAATTTCAGGCAGCAGTATTTTGCAGGAGTTCTTAATATGACTTTCAACTAGGATAAGATCTCCAATGTTGGTTAAAAATCTCAAATATATATTGTCCGTCAAATTTATTTATGTTAGCAACAAGTCCATCAACATCTTATGTTAGCAACACTATTTAGTTCGTCAAATATTATGTTAGCAACAAAAAAGTCTGTCAAATGTTATGTTAGCAACAAAAAAGTCCGCCAAATATTATGTTAGCAACAACTTAATTTCTGTCAAATCTTATGTTAGCAGCATTGTTCATGTCTGTCAAATCTTATGTTAGCAGCATTGTTCATGTCTGTCAAATCTTATGTTAGCAACTCCAAGATAATCCTTTTTAAAAGTTATTCCAATTCCTTTTTTACTGGTGCAGATGTTCAGAAATGTTTTATTCCAATTTGCCTTTCATATTAAATCAAGATATACATCCAAACCTTGTGTTGCTAACATAAGAATTTTCCGTCAAAATGTCTGTCAATTTTGTTCATTGTTGTTATGATAGCAACATTTTTTTAAGGTGTTCTTTATTTAAAAAATTATATATAATGTGAATAGATCTATTTTTTGTCAAAAAGTGTTTACTTATATAAGTATAACATGTATTCCAAAACAGAACTTCATTGGTGTTGATTTTGTTAAACATAATTTTGGGAACTTTTCAACTTTGTTATTTGGAATCTGCCAACTCTCTCTATCTACATCTATTTATGTTATAGTTGACAACTCTATGTAGATCTACACTACGACATAGATGTACAGAGGCAAGCACTTTAACTGAAGGAGAACAGAAAATTGTTAAAGTACTCAAGGAGAAATTTCCCAAGGCTTCAGACATACAAGCTTTAGATATATCAGGTAATATTTATTTTCTGTCCTAAAGATTTTATACAATATAAAAGAGAAGATGTGGTATGATTGCCAATGAGACAACTGTCCACAAGAGATCAAAATGACACAGACATTAACAACTATAGGTCACCGTACTGCCTTCAACAATGAGCAAAGCCCATACCAGCTGGTGTCTATAGTATAGAGGCTATGCAACAATCATGTTGATAAGGCATAACAAAGGGTAAAAAGAAAATGTTATAGAAATTAGTTAAAACTAATTGTAATAAACTCTGTATTACCAGTATGATATCAAATATTATTGTATAGCAATATAATATTTCCCACAGAACGTAACCAAAAGTTAGCGTGCAATAAATTCTAATATTGCACTAGTGCAATAAATCTTCAAAATTCATGACCTCATTAACGACAAAATCTTAGTTTAAACCAATTTTTACTTTCAAATATTATATTGCTATACAATAAAAGGGTTATTGCATGAATATTGGGGAATATTGTCCCTCGTAGAACATATATTGCACTCGCAAGCTCGTACAATATAAAATTCTACTCGGGACAATATTCCCAAATATTCATGCAATAACCCTATAGTATTTTTTCCCCCTATATTTTAGGAGGATGTGGGTCCATGTATAAAGTTTATGTAGAATCAGCAGAATTCTCTGGACAGAGAACATTGAATCAGCACAGAATGGTGAAAGAGGTAATGAATATCTGTTATAGTACCCTTGTATAGCTCTAGTTTGTATCTATTCTAACATTAATTTGAGGGGTTAATCAGGCGCAAAAATAGTAAAATCACAAAAATACTGAACCCTAAGGAAAATTCAAAACAGAAAATCCCTAATCAAATGGCAAAATCTAAAGCTCAGACACATCAAACGAATAGACAAGAACTGTCATATTCCTGACTTGGTACAGGCACTTTCTGAAGTAGGAAATGGTGGATTAAACCAATTTTTATAGCAAGCTAAACCTCTCACTTGTATGACCATGATGACAGTTGCATAAAATTTCACAATCTCTCTTAATCTCAAGTTGGGAGCCTCTTATATATTCAGTAATTGTTGTCGTATGATGTATTCCAAAATGGATTTTCGTTGATTGTTTTGGGGTAAAGATTGCATGAAATGCTATCAAAACCTTATGCTACTGACTTGATACCTAAATCTTCCAAGGATTATCACTACCTTTTTGATACACAAGATATAGTGCATTGATCATAAAATTCTATACATCTTATCCATGAACATTTCCAGAAAATTTATCAATGTAATATATATGCTCAGATATTCAAGTCACAAAATAATGCTACATCTGTCAAGAAAATGACATAACTTTTGCAAGGTGCAGGAATCTAATATCTCTTCTTAAAATATAAATGATGTCATTGTTAAAGTCATCTTTAAACATTTAAGTTATCTCCCATTGTCCATTATGGTAGTTGAATTAACCACAAAATGTTCTACAACCAATGCTTTATTCACAGTTCAATATTTAATTTTACTTTCAACTGATAAATTAACGCAATCTTTACCCTTCTGTGATTACACTCACTTTGATTAGCATAATTCTGTATGAAGCCATTGGTTTTTCTTTTGAATTTTGTCCCATTTTGTTATACATAGGCTTATATAGCTTGATGTACTTGATGGGTTATGCTTCGGTATTGAAGACCAAAGGGTGTTCTATCTATTCTTATAATTGATACATATGATTTGTACTAGTTGTTTCATTGAATATCAAATAAGAATGCTGAAGCTATTATGGTGCAAGTCTTAGTGAAACCAGTTTTGGTAATATAATGTAGCAATTTAGTACTATTATGGTGCAAGTCTTAGTGAAACCAGTTTTGGTAATATAATCCACTTGTATTTTTGTCCAACTGATTTTTAAAGTTCGTTCTTATGTTGTACTGTTATACCACTGTCCAAAGGTTAGGGGGAGGGTTGGGATCCCGCTAACATGTTTAACCGGCCACATTATTTATGTATGTGCCTGTTTTTTTTACATAAATAAGGCTGTTAGTTTTCTCGTTTGAATTGTTTTACATTGTCTTATCCGGGCCTTTTATAGCTGACTATGCGGTATGGGCTTTGCTCACTGTTGAAGGCCGTACAGTGACCTGTAGTTGTTAATGTCTGTGTCATTTTGGTCTTTTGTGGATAGTTGTCTCATTGGCAATCATACCACATCTTCTTTTTTATAATGTAGCAATTTAGTACATTTGCTGAAATAACTTGTATGTAGAGACTCTTAAGTATATTTGATAAATAAAAACCTTTTAGTACATTCAGACCATTAAGTATATTTACTTGAATTAATTTGTGTAAAAGTTGTTTCTGAAACTAATTTGGGTTATAATGAGAAACTAGTTTCGATACAAAGTATTATTGGTACTGTAAATTGTTGTTTAGCTCACTTAGATCAATCATTATATATTTAATGTAGGAACATGAAATGTAAAAGCATAACTATAATCATGGTAATATAATGAAATTGAGGCTAGGTTAATACACTTATAACTGGCATCCAGGTATTTCTTTTTCATTCATCAATGGAAAAGTTGTCACTTTGAAAATGTGTGAAAATTTGATTGATGTTGATAATTCAATCAAGAAAATTAAATTACGATCTAATTGTTATTCAATCATGCAAAAAGAATTATAAAAGATACAAAAAAAATTGCTTATTCCATAGAAATGCATTATTTTACATTGAAGACTATTACTTTGATAGATTAGAATTTTTAAATTTAATTGCTACAGTCTATATAATTCAGGAGAAAACAATAAGCTGTCCATTGTTGAATGCTGTAATTGATTGATTGGGCTTTCCTTTACATTTTGTTTGACAGATTTTTCATTCATATGGAGAAACAACCAATACATGAAAACATATATTTAACAATATGTATAAAATTTAACTCTATAAAGATGAGAACATCTAGGTAAATGTTATTGACCTTGACCTCATTTTCTTTGATGTTGTTAGGTTTAGGTGATAGTTGTAGAAAACTTTTATATTTAGGACTATCAACATAAAATTAATGGTTAGAAAAGAAGGTCAGTCACTTCAGCATGTACACTCTTGTAATGTGTTGACATGTTTCTCCGCTACAGGTGTGTCATTAGGACAATTATATAGAGTTTTTATACGACCGCAAAAATTTTAATTTTTTGGTAGTATATTGCTATCACGTTGGCGTAGTCGTCCTGCGTCGTCGTCGTCGTCCGAATACTTTTAGTTTTCGCACTCTCTAACTTTAGTAAAAGTGAATAGAAATCAATGAAATTTTAACACAAGGTTTATGACCACAAAAGGAAGGTTGGGATTGATTTTGGGAGTTTTGGTCCCAACATTTTAGGAATTAGGGGCCAAAAAGGGCCCAAATAAGCATTTTCTTGGTTTTCGCACTATAACTTTAGTTTAAGTGAATAGAAATCTATGAAATTTTGACACAAGGTTTATGACCACAAAAGGAAGGTTGGGATTGATTTTGGGAGTTTTGGTTCCAACAGTTTAGGAATTAAGGGCCAAAAAAGGGCCCAAATAAGCATTATTCTTGGTTTTCGCACAATAACTTTAGTATAAGTAAATAGAAATCAATGAAATTTTAACACAAGGTTTATGACCACAAAAGGAAGGTTGGGATTGATTTTTGGAGTTGAGGTCACAACAGTTTATGAATAAGGGGCCAAAAAGGGGCCCAAATAAGCATTATTTTTGGTTTTTGCACCATAACTTTAGTATAAGTAAATAGAAATCTATGAAATTTAAACACAAGGTTTATGACCATAAAAGGAAGGTTGGGTTTGATTTTGGGAGTTTTGGTCCTAACAGTTTAGGAATAAGGGGCCCAAAGGGTCCAAAATTGAACTTTGTGTGATTTCATCAAAAATTGAATAATTGGGGTTCTTTGATATGCCGAATCTAACTATGTATGTAGATTCTTAATTTTTGGTCCCGTTTTCAAATTGGTCTACATTAAGGTCCAAAGGGTCCAAAATTAAACTTTAGTTTGATTTTAACAAAAATTGAATCCTTGGGGTTCTTTGATATGCTGAATTTAAAAATGTACTTAGATTTTTAATTATTGGCCTAGTTTTCAAGTTGGTCCAAATGGGGGTCCAAAATTAAACTTTGTTTGATTTCATCAAAAATTGAATAAATGGGTTCTTTGATATGTCAAATCTAACTGTGTATGTAGATTCTTAATTTTTGGTCCAGTTTTCAAATTGGTCTACATTAAGGTCCAAAGGGTCCAAAATTAAACTAAGTTTGATTTTAACAAAAATTAAATTCTTGGGCTTATTTGATATGCTTTATCAAAATATGTACTTTGATTTTTGATTATGGGCCCAGTTTTCAAGTTGGTCCAAATCAGGATTCCATATCAAGTATTGTGCAATAGCAAGAAATTTTCAATTGCACAGTATTGCACAATAGCAAGAAATATCTAATTGCACAATATTGTGCAATAGCAATTAATTTTCAATTGGAGTTATCTTTCTTTGTATAGAATAGTAGTTGATAATATATGTTGGAAATTTGCCAGACATGACTATGATGTCATTTTCTATTTTTATTTGCCAATAACTTTATGTAAATAACTTCATTGGAAATTTGCCAATATAAAATGTTTCTGATGAAGCTTTTTTTCCTTATCTTATCTAAAATGTTTTTAGATAATGTATGTTGGACATTTGCCAGACATGACTATGATGTCATTTTCTATTTTTATTTGCCAATAACTTTATGTAAATAACTTCATTGGAAATTTGCCAATATAAAATGTTGCTGATGAAGTTTTTTTTATTGTTTTATACAATAAAAAATGTATATTCACTTTTACTACCAACCAATCTTTACCATTCAGTGATAACAAGCACTTTATTTTACATTTTAATATTTTATGATGTATTTAAAAGAGTAGTTATTGTTGCAAACTCCATTAGAAATTTGAATTGATATCAGTTTTGGAAAAAGGGAAACGGGGATGTGAAAAAAAGGGGGGGGGTTTAAATTTTTCTCATTTCAGATTTCATAAATAAAAAGAAAATTTCTTCAAACATTTTTTTGAGAGGATTAATATTCAACAGCATAGTGAATTGCTCAAAGGCAAAAAAAAAACTTTTAAGTTCATTAGACCACATTCATTCTGTGTCAGAAACCTAAGCTGTGTCAACTTCTTAATTTTAGATTTAAAAAGTTTGAAGAAGAAATCTTTAATTGATTTGTAAAATCTTGACATTTGTTTTGTGTAAAAAAAACCCCATGTAATGTCAAAAATTTGATCACAATCCAAATTCAGAGCTGTATCACGCTTGAATATTTTGTCCATACTTGCCCCAACTGTTCAGGGTTCGACCTCTGCGGTCGTATAAAGCTGCGCCCTGCGGAGCACATGGTTGTGTATTGTAATACAATATTTGCAGTTTTTATGCCCCATTAATGGGCATTACGTTTTCTGACAAATGTTAGCAATTCTGAAATGTTTAGCAATTCTGAAATGTTTAATAATAGTTTTTTCCCCTGCAATTAACAATAATTAGTTTCTTACAATAGAAATACCAGATGGATTTTTTTAAACGGAAATAAGTTTATGCTTTTTTTGAAAGAATCATATTTAGATTTAACCATTAAATTATATGAAAGGTTTTTTTTGTAATGGAAAACACATGTGCCTTTTTATACGACCGCAAAAATTGAAAATTTTTTGGTCGTATATTGGTATGACGTTGGCGTCATCGTCTGCGTCGTCATCGTCGTCGTCGTCCGAATACTTTTAGTTTTCGCACTCTAACTTTAGTAAAAGTGAATAGAAATCTATGAAATTTTAACAAAAGGTTTATGACCACAAAAGGAAGGTTGGGATTGATTGGGGGAGTTTTGGTCCCAACATTTTAGGAATTAAGGGCCAAAAAGGGCCCAAATAAGCATTTTCTTGGTTTTCGCACTATAACTTTAGTTTAAGTAAATAGAAATCTATGAAATTTTGACACAAGGTTAATGACCACAAAAGGAAGGTTGGGATTGATTTTGGGAGTTTTAGTTCAAACAGTTTAGGAATTAAGGGCCAAAAAAGGGCCCAAATAAGCATTATTCTTGGTTTTCGCACAATAACTTTAGTATAAGTAAATAGAAATCAATGAAATTTAAACACAAGGTTAATGACCACAAAAGGAAGGTTGGGATTGATTTTGGGAGTTGAGGTCTGAACAGTTTAGGAATAAGGGGCCAAAAAGGGGCCCAAGTAAGCATTATTCTTGGTTTTCGCACCATAACTTTAGTATAAGTAAATAGAAATCTATGAAATTTAAACACAAGGTTTATGAGCACTAAAGGAAGGTTGGGTTTGATTTTGGGAGTTTTGGTCCCAACAGTTTAGGAATATGGGGTCCAAAGGGTCCAAAATTGAACTTTGTTTGATTTCATCAAAAATTGAATAATTGGGGTTCTTTGATATGCCGAATCTAACTATGTATGTAGATTCTTAATTTTTGGTCCCGTTTTCAAATTGGTCTACATTAAGGTCCAAAGGGTCCAAAATTAAACTTTGTTTGATTTCATCAAAAATTGAATAATTGGGGTTCTTTGATATGCCAAATCTAACTGTGTATGTAGATTCTTAATTTTTAGTCCCGTTTTCAAATTGGTCTACATTAAAGTCCAAAGGGTCCAAAATTAAACTAAGTTTGATTTTAACAAAAATTGAATTCTTGGCCTTTTTTGATATGCTGAATCAAAACATGTACTTAGATTTTTGATTATGGGCCCAGTTTTCAAGTTGGTTCAAATCAGGATCCAAAATTATTATATTAAGTATTGTGCAATAGCAAGAAATTTTCAATTGCACAGTATTCAGCAATAGCAAGAAATCTTCAATTGCACAGTATTGTGCAATAGCAAGAAATTTTCAATTGCACAGTATTGCACAATAGCAAGAAATCTTCAATTGCACAGTATTGTGCAATAGCAAATATTTTCAATTGCACAGTATTGCGCAATAGCAAGAAATATCTAATTGCACAATATTGTGCAATAGCAAGAAATTTTCAATTGATTGGAGTTATCTTTCTTTGTCCAGAATAGTAGTTGAATCAACTTGAATCATTGTTTTATATAATATACAATGTATATTCACTTTTACTACCAACTGATAAATTAAAAAAATCTTTACCATTCAGTGATAACAAGCAACTTTTGTTACATTTTAATATTTTATGATGTATTTAAATGAGTAGTTATTGTTGCAAACTCCATTAGAAATTTGAATTGAGATCAGTTTTGGAAAAAGGGAAAGGGGGTTGTGAAAAAAAAAATGGGGGTGGGGGGGTTAAATTTTTCTCAATTCAGATTTCATAAATAAAAAGAAAATTTCTTCAAACATTTTTTTGAGAGGATTAATATTCAACAGCATAGTGAATTGCTCAAAGGCAAAAAAAATATTTTAAGTTCATTAGACCACATTCATTCTGTGTCCGAAACCTATGCTGTGTCAACTATTTAATCACAATCCAAATTTAGAGCTGAATCCAGCTTGAATGTTGTGTCCATACTTGCCCCAAATGTTCAGGGTTCAACCTCTGCTGTCGTATAAAGCTGTGCCCTGCGGAGCATCTGGTTATTTATTGTAGAAAATATGATGACATCATGGCAGACAATACCCACCTGCTTCCCTCATGAGCTACGAAACTCTTTGATTTACAAAATAATGGGACACTTTTACTAAAGCAAAATCAACACAATAATATGATACTATTTTATTGATATTGAATTTCATCTAGAGATGACTTTGTAATTGAATATATAAGAATAAGAATTAGAATATTTATTATTCCAATCAAGGGCCCTTAATGGACAGCATAACATGTACACATAAAACAATACATCATGATTTGTAACAGAAACATTTTTTATAAACTAAAATGAAACATTAAAAAAAAAGGTTCAGACATATATGAAACTACTGTGAAGCACAAGAATCATAATTGACAATATCTAGCAGTCATATGTCTAATTGAAATTCTGAATCTTTTAGGTTTTTTTAAAGTCCTGCCTTTCTTGATAAGTAAGAAGCAGTTATTTTTATAATCTAGAATCAGTGTATAATTTGCATTTTCACATGGCACTTTTATTCAGAAAGGTCTTTTTGGAGATTTTGTGAGATATACAATTATCTGGAAAGAGTCATTGTCAATACTTTCATGCTTTAATTTTCTTTATTCTTATGAATGAAATTGATATTAAAGAAGGTAGCAAAAAGTGTACTATTTAAGAAATAATCCACGGATCCATAGATTGTTGGAAATTTACACATGGCCTGGGCCGTGATATTCAGATTTTATCCGAGTGTAGCAAGGGATAATTAAAATTAATAATTATCACAATATATGTCTTCAATGAATTATTTCGATTCTAATAGGACAAATACGGTCATCAAAAAAATGAAGCGAGAGAAGGTATGTTGTTAGTCCTATAACATATGACTTCGCATTCTTATTCAATTTTTAACATTTTTATACTGATATTTTCATTTTTTTTTTAATGCGGGTGGCACATTGATAGTAAAAAAAAATATCAGAACAGTAAATAGAAATAGTAAATAATGCCCCAGAGGTCATATGTTATAGGACTAGGTATGCTGTGTGTATGGCTGTTCCTTTTTATTCCCTATAAATCTATAGCTTACATGGATTATTTGGTGAATAACTGCTAGAAAAAAATCTGTTTGATTCTTTTAATTCTCAAATCCAACATTTCCCATTTTTAATTTACATGTTTTTCTCGTAAACTACCATCAAATCCAATGTTGACATTTCGTAACTAAGGAGCCGCCATGTTGACTTGCTGAAATCAGTAATATGCGAATAATGCAATTCAATAGAAAATTAAACACAACTTACCTCAAAAATCAATTTGAATACAATATTATACGAATTTGGATGGCTCACGTAACAGAAAACTTTCAACTCTAGCATTTTCATTTGTATGACGTCATGTTTTGAAATGACTTAAATGTGCCAAAATCAGTAATAGACTTTCGCGTAAATTTTAATTTTAATTTATTTTTATTTTGTTTATTTTTTCGAGCTCTTGTGCATTGCTTCTTTTTATTATGCATCCCAATAAAAATACAATTTATTTTTCTTTTTTTAATTGCAATTTTTGAAACAATAAAATCGGCAAAGGTTTTGCAAATAGGTTCCAATACATTTGGATTACGTGAGAAGTATATTGTAACAGCCATCATTATGTATATCTCCGAGTCGTGCTAAGTATAGATATATCGATAATTTTATCACAGTGTTGTTTACAAAGCGAAAGAAGCACGTCATATTAGGATCTACTGAAATAATTAAGATAGTAATAAAATCTTTTGTTTTACAGGCACTAAAAGAAGAAATAAAAGATATGCATGGGTTAAATGTAGTGACAAGAGTACCCAGCTGACATGGACCTTGATTTATCATGCTTCAGAGATTTATATTAATCCATATATCAAAAACAAACACATGGAATTGTCCTATTTACTATGTATATATGGCAATTCAAAAGTATTTTGGGAACACCAGCAAAACTAACAAGTATTTATGGATGCTGTTTTTCGTTTTGATTTTATTCTTACATTTTGTAATTTTACATCAGACTGTTTCAAAGCAATACAAATCCATAAATACTCTCTTTGTCTCACAATATCATGAAAATAAAAAAATGTATGAATGTAAAATGTACTGTTGCTTGTATCTTCAATACCACCACGACTTTATATATGTTTGTGCATTCTTTTGATGTGTTTTATCATTTGATTTTGCAAGTTGATTATAGGGACTTTCTGTTTTGAATTTTCCTCTGAGTTCAATATTTTTGTGATTTTACTTTTTAAATGTAACTCATTTGCTTCAAGCATCATATAAGCATTTGTATGACTTGTTGACCATTGCTGCTGTTAAGCATTTTGTTCAAACCTCAGACTATCATGTTGCCATCACTATTCTTAGAAAGTAGGAGGTCAAAAGTAAAATAGTTAAATTACAGAACTTCAAGGAAAATTTTAAACGGAAAATACCTATTAAAGCAAATGGCAAAACCAAAAGCTCAAACTCATCAATCATATGAATAACAACTGTCATATTCCTGACTTGGTGCAGGCATTTTCTTATATAGAAAATTGTAGATTAAACCTATTTTTTGCGTAAACCCCTGAGGGTTTACGCAGTATATATTGGACGATATCTGTAGTCTTTCGGAACACCGGATGTTATTCGGAACACTTCTGTTCTTTCTATGACCACCTTTCAAATACATGCGCAATAGCTTCTATGACCACCTTTCAAATACATGCGCAATAGCTAACTAATCTGTTGAATAAGCATTAGCATCTTAAATTGCTATAGAGATATTTTACGTATGATCTGAAATTTATTATGATATAATATTTCCTTGCATACGATTACAGGCTGCTAATATTAACCTACATGCGTGTATTTTAATTAGAGTCAAACGTTGAAACCAGCTGTGTTTAGATAAGATTTCATGTAAACAATGCGACTTATATTCTGAACGAGAATAATTAAAAATACAATCTTTAAAAAAAGTATTAGTAGCATTTTATTTTAGATTTTAAGTTTAGGGAAGATGTACATGATGTAAAAAGCAAGCTATTTATTTTTTTATACTGAAATTAAAGGGAAGTCTTTCTTGCATATGATTAAATTACAGTTATTTTTTGTGATTAATTATTGCAACTTTAATAAAAAATTTTGGTTATTAAAAATGTAATTAAATAGATATTGAATATGAAAAAATAAAATAAAACGGAAACCTACAACTAAAATATATTAAAAAAATTACACTTGACTATGCAAATTTTCGTTTTTCGTTTGATAATACATTACATGCAAACATTAATTTGTTTCTAACTTCAACCTGTTTAAGATTAAGTTTTTCTACGTTTATAAAAGTATGTTTTTCAACAACATGAGCATGAATTATTGAAAGTTCAAATAGGGTCAGAAAAGAATTATTAAACGCTGTTTCTACTTCTGTAGCAGTTAGAAAATAACAACAAAACGCCTCAAAACGTTTTCAAAACTTTAGTTAGAAACAATTGCACCCTAAAAGTGCCGCTTTAATCATAAATCTTAAAATTAATCATGCATGCAATTTCGGTAGACTTAATAGGGTCAGCAATAAGATATCAAATGTCTATTTTCAGATACCGAGTGATGACAGATGCAGATCGATGCATTACGTTTGCGCGCATTACCATTACATTTGCGCGCAGCTTTTGATTACAATTGCGCGCATTTTTTTGACAGGTAAACCCAGGTAACATACAGATGATAATACTTATTTAATTATAATTTGTTCAATTATTAACAAGTATAAGTTCTCATTCCGTTAGTGTTAGTCCCCGGCTCACCAACGATGAGGTTGGAGTTGGATTTCGAGAAAGATAAGTCCGTTTTATTATGCACAAGCACTTAATCCTAGAAATATATAAAAATAAAAATTATAAAATGCTCAAACATACCTAATCTTTAAGGTTAAAGTATTGATAAAATAAGTGTAAATATATAATTGAACCTTACTTTAATTGTTGAGTGTTAATATTTTGTACTTTATAGTGCACTTTATAATAATACCAAGGACACAAGTGTTTAAGATTATTAGAATACAAGTTTATTGCTTAATTATGATTAATTTGTCAGAGAAAAGGATTTCTTAACCGGTTAAAAAAATCAATATCTTAGCCAATTTCTTACTTAAACACTTTTCCAATTAATTTCAAATTTCAAAATCAAAGTTTGTTCAAGTAATATTTTTGCATATAAATTGATACATTGTATGTGTCTGAAAGTTTCAAAAGATTCTTAATTTTGAAAGGCTATATGAATCTTTATTATTTTGTTATACCAGAGCTTTTGTATTATCTTAAATAAACTTGCCATGTTTGTTTAAAATAAAATTATTGGTATTAAATTGCTTTGTTTTTTGCATTTACTTTTTCTTTCACTTAAAATATATAGGAAGATGTGGTGTGAGTGCCAATGAGAAAACTCTCCATTCTAATGACAATTTAAAAAAATAAACCATTATAGGTCAATGTACGTCCTTGAAGGGTTCAACACGGACATAGCCTTGGCTCACACTGAACAAACATAGAAACACCAAGAAACTTGACATTGAATGACATATATAATTGGAGATTACTTTCTCTAGATTCAACTGGTTTGAGTTAAAAAAAAATCAATATTGGAAATCAATTAATTTTTCATTCAAAACAGATTCGCTTTAGAATTCAGAAGATGTGGTATGGATGTCATTGACACAACTCCCTTTCAAGACACAATGTGGTACAATTAGGAAAAATGTAAATTTACAGGTTACACTTTTTCTTTCAATACAAACCATCTCAGTGATCAGTAGGTTATACAGTGCACCCAAATGACTAGACTAGTATAAGAGAAGAAGGATAGGTCAATATAAGAAACCTACAAGGCTACTTCAGTTCAATTTAAATATTTAGATTATTCTAATGAAATAATCAAATGTCAGAGAGAAAATGTGTTTTTAAAGTGGTAGGGATACCAAAGATAACTCTCCAGTAAGATACAGTGTAGTTAAAGTAAGGAATAACAGGTTATAATACAGCCTTCAATATTTGGCTCACTTTGAACTGCATCCTACTAAGGGTACCAAAAACACTGTTATAACAATTCAAACAACATGCTTCTGACTAAAACATGTGCTTATGAATATACCTGTTTTAAACAATCTTACATACATACCATAAAACATTAATGTAACTATACCATGTAAAAGACACTTTTTAAAAGTTAATGAAAGAACATGTTCAAATATAAAAGGAACACCTTACAATTTTCATAATTGTGAATTTTCCTTGTTCAAATAACTATGAACATACACTACAGCTCAGGTTGATTCTGCTTTGTCTACCGGCCCACCAAAGGAGTGGGCACCGGGTGGGCAAAAATTCTACCTTGTCCACTCTGCCCACTCATAGGAGTGGGCATGTAGTTCCTTTTGTTTAATCTAAAAAAACATGCACGTACAATCACTTGAAAAAAGCAGATAAGCATTTGTAATCAATATTTTTACAAAAAAAAAAGAGATTATAGCTAGAGTGGGCACAGGTGGGCAGGTGGAAAAAGCAAAATCAAACACAGGCTGTTGTGTATCTCAAATTCCAATAAAAACAGCTATTAAGTTTCACGTATTGCATTTCTTTTTTATAAGCACAAAAATCATTAAGCCTAGAAACCAACTCTTTTCTTAAAAAATATCTAATATTTAATACCAAACATGCATTTTGGGTTTACGATTGCATTTCTTTTTTTAAAGAAAGCAACTTGTTTAGCTATTTAAATCTCGCTTGTATGACAATCACATAAAATACCATTACTTTGACAATGATGTGTGAACAAAACAATCATATATAATAGGTAAAAATGTAAAAAAAATATGAGTTCTGCAGTCAACATTGTGTGATAATCTTAATCACTACAAAAATATGCCAACACATTTTTGCGCCTGTCCCAAGTCAGGAGCCTCTGGCCTTTGTTAGTCTTGTATTATTTAACTTTTCGTTTCTTGTGAACAATTTGGAGTTTAGTATGGTGTTCATTATCACTGAACCAGTATATATTTGTTTAGGGGTCAGCTGAAGGACGCCTCCGGGTGTGAGAATTTCTCGTTGCATTGAAGACCTGTTGGTGACCTTCTGCTGTTGTCTGCTCTATGGTCGGGTTGTTGTCTCTTTGGCACATTCCCAATTTCCATTCTCAATTTTATGTCAACAAAGATAAACAAAAAGTCATACAGACAAAACACATTAGCAAAAAACGAAAGACAAGAAAAAAAAAAAAAAACCATAGCTCAATAACACAATGATGAGATGTATATATGTACTGAGCAACGTCAAATGGATATTGCCAAAAATAGGCTAACAGTAAAAGTAATAATTTACAGAGACAAATAAAAGCATACTTAATACGTTATTAAGATAATAAACAACATCAGTTCCTAGAATCTATACTTTCAGAATATTGTTTTGTTGATTGTTGATTGTTGATTGTTGATTGGAAGAAAAAGCTGAAAGCGAGGCTGAGTGAAAGAAGACGTCTGAAAGATCCTGAGAGAATTTTTCGATTATTCCAGTGTTTAGTCCATATATTCCCAATTGTATTATATCCGTGTCACACCTTGTATAGTGCACTTAAATATTTATTTAGTTTTTCTTTAAAAATCATAGTAATTTTTGATATTTTTAAGGATTTAGTTTTTCATTTTTGTTTAAACTTCGCTCCCGGGGTCCGCCATTTTTTCCCGTGCTAAAGACACCTGGTAAATACCAGTTGTACAACAATATAAAACCTATGTCACTCGTTAAAATCAGAGGCAACTGTTTTAAAATAAACTTGGGTGATGCCAGAGATAAAACTTATAAAAGAAAAGCTGTTCTAATTTCCGATAGCAAAGGAAAATACATCCAACAAGAAATATCAACAGAGAAATTTCTGGATCTTACAATTATTTCTCATCCAGGGTTACAAATAGACAATACAAATTTTATCTGGTCAACATTGAAAAGAACTATTAAAAAAAAGGAGAAAGCTATTGTATTTTTATGGATTGGGACTTGTAACCTTACAACAAAAACCGACAAGTATATTCAGCTGACCAACGATACCCCAAAATATCACAGTAAAATTGATGAAATAGCAAACAGGTTATCAGACTGGAAAGCACAAATCCAGGCACGCTATAAACATACAAGAGTCATAATACTTGAGTGTCCGCCCTACAGTATTGTAGCATACAACAAAGCAAACGGTCACCCAAATCCTGCAGAAGGATCTTTGGAACAAACTGCTAGGCTAGAGCAACAAATCTACTACCTAAATGCACTTATCAGGAACATCAACAACAAAAACCTGAAAGTTACAACAAAACAAAGTAAAGTAGATTTAAACAACAACCTAACGGAATCAGACAAAGCAGGCAAGACCAAACCGAATCGCTACACCTCACCAAACTTCTCATCCGACGTTTTACGTCAAACAAAGTATCAAAGACAACAAACAAAATACTACGTAGACTATAAAGTATACACAGACGGAATACACCCGGGTCCAACATTGGCAAAACTTTGGCTAAGAAGAATCTGCCAAAGAATTATACAACTCTGTTATTTAAAGATTAAAACCGAGCAAGGCTCAAGCTTGCTAACAACCAACAACAAACATCATTTAGTATAAACAGATTTAAACCGAGCAAGGCCCAAGCTTGCTAACAACAAACATCATTTAGTACAACTCTGCTATTAACAGATTTAAACCGAGCAAGGCTCAAGCTTGCTAACAATATACACTATTTAGAACAACTCTGCTATTAACAGATTTAACCTGAGCAAGGCTCAAGCTTGCTAACAATAGACATCATTTAGAACAACTGTCCTATTAACAGATTTAACCAGAGCAAGGCTCAAGCTTGCTAACAATATAAACCATTTAGAACAACTCTGCTATTAGCAGATTTAACCCGAGCAAGGCTCAAGCTTGCTAACAATATACATCATTTAGAACAACTCTGCTAATAACAGATTTAACCCGAGCAAGGCTCAAGCTTGCTAACAATAGACATCATTTAGATTAACTCTGCTATTAACAGATTTAACCCGAGCAAGGCTTAAGCTTGCTAATAATATACACCATTTAGAACAACTGTCTCTTTTTCAAATATATCTCCATATCTAAGAACACCTGTCAGTGAACCTAGCTTTAAAATCAATCTATTTAATTTCTATATCAAGTACACCAAGATTCGATAAACAAGATTATTACTTGCCTTTGTAACACCATAGTGAACTTAGAACATTCACCTACAATAAAGACTGTATCCAAAACTTACCATTGTGCTTACAAAGCAAGGATATAGCTTGCTGGCCACAATTCCCCATATCAAGTACACCAATATCTGAAAAACAAGATTATTACTTGCCTTTGTAACACCATAGTGAACTTAGAACATTCACCTACAATAAAGACTGTATCCAAAACTTACCATTGTGCTTACAAAGCAAGGATATAGCTTGCTGGCCACAATTTCCCATATCAAGTACACCAATATCTGAAAAGCAAGATTATTACTTGCCTTTGTAATACCATAGTGAACTTAGAACATTCACCAACAATAAAGCTTGTAACCAAAACTTACCATTGTGCTATCATAGCAAGGATATAGCTTGCTGGCCACAATTTCCTATATCAAGTACACCAATATCTGAAAAGCAAGATTACTACTTGCCTTGTAACACCATAGTGAACTTAGAACATTCACCTACAATAAAGACTGTACCCAAAAGTTACCATTGTGCTTATATAGCAAGGATATAGCTTGCTGGCCACAATTTCCCATATCAAGTACACCAATATCTGAAAAGCAAGATTAGTACTTGCCTTTGTAATACCATAGTGAACTTAGAACATTCACCGACAATAAAGACTGTAACCAAAACTTACCATTGTGCTATCATAGCAAGGATATAGCTTGCTGGCCACAATTTCCTATATCAAGTACACCAATATCTGAAAAGCAAGATTACTACTTGCCTTTGTAACACCATAGTGAACTTAGAACATTCACCTACAATAAAGACTGTACCCAAAAGTTACCATTGTGCTTATATAGCAAGGATATAGCTTGCTGGCCACAATTCCCTATATCAAGTACACCAATATCTGAAAAGCAAGATTATTACTTGCCTTGGTAATACCATAGTGAACTTAGAACATTCATCTACAATCAAGACTAACCAAAACTTTCCATTGTCCTAATATAGCAAGGATATAGCTCATTAGTAGTCACATTCTATTTTAAAACCTAGATTTAAAAAGCTTAAATTTAGAGAACAAAATGGCCATGGCAGAACAAGACGAAAAACAAGTCTCAAAAACATTACGTAGAAGTGAAAGATCTAACACTGTATTGCGACCGCCATCGCCAGATAACCATGAAATAGAAGTAAAAAATAAAGGGTATAAACTTAATAGACAAAATGCTCTGTCCAAGAAGATAGACAAATGTAAGTCAAAACACATAGAAGTCAATCTTAAAGCTGGAAATCTGTATATAGAACTCAGCACAGCAGCATATGAGGTATTCAGAACCAAACTCAAGACATACCTATTTACGACCCCCTTTAATAAAGCATACCATGCAACACGACACCAAAGTCATGAAGAAAAGGGACTGCAAGTTGAAGACATCTATAAGATATACAAAAAAAAAGCCTGATGGAACCTATGGAAAGCAATCAAAATGCACTATAAACTCATACAGGACGAATAATTCCATCCTAGTTAATGGCTCTGAAATCAATATATTTACAGAAAACATACTAAAGCCAATACAAGAGTTCATTCAGCAAACACAACCTGCATTAGATGAGCTGAATAGAAGTATGTCTGAAACTATGAAACTAACTATAACAGCTGCTTGTAATGTCCAAAATGAAGAAATAGAGTATATAAACCATAAAGACAAAACAGAACCAAGCAATAAAGAAATTGACAAGAACCCAAAACCACAAGATAATGAACTTGACAAAGATGAAGACCAACAGAATGAGAATTGCTACAAATGCCCAATATGCAGAGAAGAATCAGAAAATAACACAATAGCCTGTGACGAATGTAATGAATGGTTCCACTACACCTGTCTAAAGCTTACAGAAATGGAGATACGTAAGATTGATCCAGACATACCATACATCTGTGATCTATGTAATGACGAGGCTCTCTTTATGAGCACAATCACAAAATCTGACAGAGACTCCAATCAACATCAAGCTTCTAATCAACAACCATCCAAATCTGTAAAGTTACAACAGCAACCAACAAATGCTATAGTAATAGAAGATAAGAGTGAAAACAATGAAACTCGACAAACAACCAACCTGGACTTACCAATTATAGAACTAGACAATGATGAGGGAACTCAGAGTGCCTTGTACAGGGCAGAAAATAATAATATCATTAGAAAAACAAAACAGAACAGAAAGCCTTGAACAGAAACATACTCAAATGGATAGTAACAATCCTGAGGGAGAATCAGATATTATGAATAGACCATCTCGGAACCAAATAGAGGAGCAAACCTCAGCAAAACAGCCATTAGAAAATGCTAGTGTAAATGCATATGAGAATAATAGAAATATAGATAAACAGAACCAGAAACAACCGGTTAAAAAAAGCAGCATGAAAAACCAACAAAACCGAAAATTTGAGCTAGAACAGATAGCCTACATAAGCTCATTAGAACAGCGTATTAAGAATCAAGACAAAACAATAGATTTACTAAAGAAAAACATGGAGATCATGCAAAATAATGGACAGTCAACAGATAACATCAATAACATAAATAGGCAGCCAAATATAGAACAAGGTAATCCGAATAGAAGCAATATAGATCAAATAAGAGATGAGCTTGAAAAACAGATAAGACAAGAAATGCAGGGTCAAATGATGGAAATGAGGCTAAAGCAGCTAGAAAGTCAGATGGTCCAATTCATGTGTCTTAACACATCCATCACAACCCAAATGATGATACAGTCTCAAAAAGACCCCACTCATTCACATAGAGGAGAAATACATAATGATAATTACAACCAGTTACAACATCATCATGCCATGGAACAATCTAGAATATATCAAGAATTGAGGCCAAGTCAATTTCGTCAAAATGACCCAAGATGGTATAACTCTGGGCAAAATGATCCAAGATGGTATGGCTCTGGACAAAACCAACAGCAAACAGATCCACAAGGGTATAACTCGAGACAAAATCAACATCAAACTGATCCCAGAGTGTATAACTATGGACACAGCCAACATCAAACTGATCCAAGAGGGTATATCTCTGAGCAATTGTTTCATCAAAATGACCAAAGATATAACTCTGGACATTTTAGACATCAAATAGATCAAGGAGAGCATAACTCTGGACAAATCCAACACCAAATTGATCCAAGAGGGGATATCTATGGACGAATCCTACATCAAAATGACCAAAGAAGGTATATCTATAGCCAAAATCAACATCAAATGGATCCAAGAGGGTATAACTCTGGACAAATCCAACATCAAACAGAGCCAAGAGGGTATAACTCTGGACAAAACCAAAAACAACATCAAAGTGATCAAAGAGGGTATACATTTATTTCAGGGCAAAGCCAAACTCACCAAAATCATCCGAAAAGATTTAACTCTGGACCACATCTACAACAACAACAAAAAGACCAAAGAGGGTATAACTACGAACAAAATCGGCATCTCCAAAATGATCCAAGAGGGTATAACTCTGAACAACAACATCACCAAAATGTCGCAATAGGGCATAACTCATCAACATGATCCCTATACTAAGGGACAAAATCAATCTTACTTAAATAGTCACCTCCAATCTCATTTAAGACGAGACCAATTCATTCAAACTGATCCAAGACACTACAACCCAGTGTAGAGAGCTCCACCACCACCCTATCAACAAAATAGTCATCACTACTACCATAATAGAATATCAATGGGAAGACACAGTGATAATGGGCAAAGAAAAGAGAAGTCCAACTCCGAAATTAGCTCAAGTCCGCTTAGACATGCCGAAATAGAAAGTAAACTGGCCCAAGCAATTGATCAACTTACAAATCCAGAATCTCTGCTAAATGAAGAACAAAACCTAAAAGAAACACCAACAATTACTGCAACTCCTAACAATGAAATAACAGTTCCTAATAATCAAAATGTTGACCATCCTTCAATGAACCTTCCTCAACATACAACAGAAGAAGAAAAGCAAAAACAACAGCATTTTTTAGGGAAAATAGGCCAACCAAAGGAACCACCAGACATCCAAGAACTGGGACAGGAGACCGAAATACTACTGAGACAATGCTAGATATTGTCTCAATGAACATTGAGGGAATCAAAGGCAACAAGGTATATTTGAATGAACTTTTAAAAACAAACTCAATCCTATGCCTACAAGAACATTGGTTACACGGATATGAATCCGTAGCACTAAAAGAAATTCTGCCAGACTGCGACTATCATATCTCGAGCTTTGATGATAATTTAATTGATTTGGAAATACAAAGAAGAAGGGGGAAAGGGGGAGTAATAACCATATGGCCTCAATCAATCTCGCATAAGGTCAGGAAGCTAGAAAAAGAAGAAAGAATAATAGTCACTGAAATTCAATCTGAACCAGTTAAAATCATACTAGTTAACAACTATATGCCAACAATGGCAACAGGATCAGAAAAAGAGTACAGAGAACATCTTGATAAAATTACGTCAATGATTGATAAATATGAGCAAACACACAATGTGTTCATAGTGGGGGATTTAAATGGAACACTCATGCCAAGTAGAAATAATAACCATGACAAACTACTAAAGAACTTTTGCAGTCAGCATCAGCTAAAGCATACAGTTAGAAATGCCCACAAACCTACGTTTTATCACCATAATGGAAATTCAACCTCGCAGATAGATTACATCCTAGAAAACATCAGAGGCAATAATCTTTTGGATTCAACAATTATGGACCAAAATCCACTTAACAGTTCAGCACATGTACCAGTAAAGGCAAAAACCAACCTGATTGTTAAGGGAAAAACTAAGATTAACAGCACAACAAGCAAAAAGAAAACTATTCTGAAATGGGAAGAAACAAACATCGAAAACTACCAACAAAAAGTAGATCAAGTAAGGAAGAAGAATGAAATGCAAAACGAAACTGATGTAGAACAACAAGCAATTAATATCATAGACATTTTACAGGAAGCTACTGAAATGAGTGTTGTCAAGAAAATAGTTGCCCTGAAAGGACCAAAGTGGAAAGCCTCACCAAAAGTAAAGGAATGTATAGAAAAGAACAAAAAAGCATTCTATGCATGGAAGCAAAAAGATAGACCAAAGAATGAAGAAAATACAGAATATCAAGAAATGAAAAAACATAAAAGAGAGCTAAGGAAACAAATAAGAAAAGAAGATCATATGGATAAACAAAATTTTTATAACAAGCTAATGAATAAACCTGATTCAAAAGCCTTTCATAGACTGATCAGGAGAAACAAGCATGAATCCAAAGATGCAAACTCCAAAGTAATAAAGAATGAGAATGAAGAAGAAATCATGAATCCAGAAGAACAGTCGCGTATATTTGCAGACTACTATGAAAAGCTAGCAGTTCCATCAAATGAGGAGCACTATGACGAAGAATACCTAGAGGATAGCAAGCACAGGCTGGAGCTAATGAACAACATTATTAAACATCAAATAGATACCTGTAAATAAAGGCAACAGTAGTATACCGCTGTTCAAAACTCATAAATCCACGGACAAAAAACAAAATCGGGATAACAAACTAAAACCGAGGGAAACGCATTAAATATAAGAGGAGAACAACGACATAACACTAAAATGTAACACACATAGACAAAATCCCACGAGAATAATATATATAACATCAAAACCAAATACATGAATTTGGGATAGACAAGTACCGTGACACGTCTTATCGCAATGTGAATTTACACTCAAAAATAAGAGAAAACAAACGACACAACGTTATAATGTAATACACACAGAAACGAACTATAATATAACAATGACCATATTCCTGACTTGGTACAGGGCATTTTTAAAGGAAAAAATGGTGGGTTGAACCTGGTTTTGTGGCATGCCAAACCTCGCACTTTTATGGCCATGTGAAATATAACATCAAAATGACAACACAGGACTACAATATAAATAAATTGGAGAACACAATTGACAAAGAATCACACGAACAACAGCCAACAAAAGGCAACAAGTTCAAAATTTTAATACGCCAGAAGTGTATTTTGTTCACATTATAACATTACAACATTTAGTGAGGAGGAAATAATAAAAGCTGTAGGCAAGCTCAACCCAGGAAAAACAGCAGATGAATACTCACTCACAGCAGAACATTTCATCTATGCAGGTAAAAGCATAAGCCAAAATATAGTGTCTCTATTTAATAACATAATGCTTACAGGAGAAATACCTAAAGTGTTCAAAACAGGAATTTTGACACCGGTACACAAAAAAGGAAAGGACTCCACCCTACCAACAAATTATAGGGGAATAACTGTTACATCAGCCCTAGGGAAAGTATTTGAATATGCCTTACTTGACAAAATGATAGATCTTAACAATAACCAATCCGAGCTACAATTCGGATTCACTCAAGGACTATCTCCAATTATGGCAGCATTAATAGTTTCAGAGGGCATAGTCCATGCAAAGCAACAAAACCTGAACCTGTTCTTAGCTACACTTGACAGTCAGAAAGCATTTGATGTGGTCCACCACATGATTCTCATGGAAAAACTATTCTATGAACTACCACCAGACATCTGGAGAGTGGTTCAAGATTTATATACCAATATGTCATCAAAAATTAAGTGGAACAGCCATCTAAGCAAGCAATTTTCAATAAAGCAAGGAGTAAGACAAGGGGGAGTTTTATCAACCCATTTATACAAGTTATATATAAATGAACTACCTGAAGAGCTAGAAAGAAGAGGTTTAGGGCTAAATATAGGTCTTGATTACTGTGGAAGTCCATTATGTGCTGATGACATTGTTTTAATGACGACAGATGAAACAGAAATCCAGGCAATGCTAAATATTGCCAACAAATTTTCCTGTCAGCATCGCTACAATATTCATCCAGAAAAGAGCACACTTATCAAAACAGAGAGGATAAAAACAACCAAACAACAACATCCTATAACTCTGGGAGAAAACCCAATAAAAGAAGACCAACAGACAACCCATCTTGGCATTATCAGAGCAAGTAAGAACGAAACAAAACTAAATATTCAAGAACATATCAGTGTAGCCAGACGGACACTATATACTCTAATTCCTGTTGGACTAAATGGACAAGAAGGGCTAAACCCTATAACAGCATACAAGATATATCAAGCTTATGTGCTCCCAAGACTGCTATATGGATTAGAAGTACTATCACTAAATGCCACCCAAATGTCGGAGTTGAAGCAATTCCACCTCAAAACTCTCAGATGCTTCCAAGCATTGCCAATTAGGACATCTAGTGCAGCAGTTCACATGCTAATTGGAGCCCTTCCAATTGAGGCAGAGTTACACAAAAGACAGTTGAGTCTCTTGTATTCCATACTAGCATCAGAAAACACAAAACTGAAAAATGTAATGGAACGACAGATGACCATAAATGCAGGGAACGCTGACAGCTTCTTTTCAAGAGCACAAGAAATCCTGAATTTCTACAATCTGCCATCAATAGCAGAATTCAAAGAACATCTGCCCTCAAAAATTCAGTGGAAAAAAGATACTAACAGGAGCATTGCTGAGAAATGGACAAATCTCTTACAAAAAGAAATGGAAGAAAAATCTACACTGAAACATTGTAACATCCAAATGCTTAAGATACATGAAGTCCATCCCGTATGGAGAACATTACCACCAATAACATACGAGGTCAAAAAGGCAAATATTAAAGCTAGGTTACTGACAGGAACATACCTATTACAAGAACATGTTCAAAGGTTTAATGGAAATAGTGAAGATAAAAAATGCCTGCTTTGTCAAATAGAACAGGAAGACTTAAAGGATTTCATACTAAGATGCCCAGCATTAAATGAGCAACGTCAAAAAGTGTTTCCTGCACTGAAACAAGCGATAATATGCAATATAGGCCAGAATAATTGGCAAGAACACTTTGCTGGAAACAAAGAGCTATTAATACAAGTAATTGTTGACTCGACCAAAGTACGGGAAAATATTCTAATTCTCAACGAAGAAATTTCAACAGAGATAGAAAGAATAAGCAGAAAACTATGCTATGACCTCCATTGTGGAAGAACATTATTACACAAAAGGATAGCAGTATCAAAGCAGTCTGAGGCAAAAGACCCCGGGTGCAATGTCTAAATAACTATTAATTTTTACCCCCCCCCCAAAAAAAAATTAAGTTAGTTAATTATCAGACATATATCTTAAAAGGAAGCTTAAGAGTAAACGTAAATGGACAAAGTAACACAAAAAAGGAATATTCAATATTTTAGATTTTAAAAAAAAGCCTAAATTAGTAATGTTTCAGATCAAATATTTTAGATTTTATAAAAGTTCCATGATTCCATATGATCAACCTCTATTTTAACCGTAGAACAACTGGTAAAGTAGAAATATACTGATATAAATTCTGCATGATCTGTACAGTAACATAACAGTTAATTTTAATTTTAGTGGTGTACATAGTAATGATAAATCCCAGACCATTAAATAACAATCTATATTTTTATTAATCCTTTTATTTTTTCTGTCAAGAAATAAATGAATAAATAAACTATGCCCTTTTACCTTTTAACAGTAAATCTATTTCACCCCTTTTTAATCTGTGCGTTTTAAGATATTTTGACTAACATTATTATATGCTTAATGTAATTAAAATAGTAGGTGTAAATATTTTTATTTTAGTGTTTTTTTTACATTAATAAACGGTTTTAGGACAACAATAATCTTTTAAGGATTGTATATATTCTAATCCAGTCTGCTACATGTTTTAAAACAGCAATAAATAAAAATAAGGGATTTTTTTTATACCGTGTGACACGGGTGCTCCGTTGCGGAGGAATTTACTTAGAGAAGAAGAAGATTGACTTTTGAATACACATTGAATGCGATTGATTAGTTATATTTCAAAGAAAAACCATCATAGTTGTAGATATAAACTAATTAATACTAGGAATAAAGGTGGTATAACTTTATAATGTAAAAAAAGTCGACAGTAGTTTACTAATATTGAAATCTTAAAAATCCATTCACATGCACTTCGTCTCAGAAAAAAAATCTTTTTAACTGTATATAACATTAGGGTTATAGGATTTTTTTTCTGAGACAACTGCCTGTGAATCCACTAGGAAGAAACGAACCAAGCAACATACACAATTTGAGGGAATCGCAAAAACTGAAAAAGGGGCTAGATCGGATTCAGTGACAAGGTGAACGTTACCTGTTATGCATACATCACCATACTGATTCATACACAATCAAAAGGTCACAATTTGTACAATTAAAGACTTACTGGTATCTTACACATAACATAAAGTCTGCTGCGTAAGTAAGTCATTAGTTAGTTGAGATACTTCGTCTAATTTGTAATGGTGACGGTGAAACGGTGCTGTAAAAGAGGGGCTAAAAAAAAAAAACAACACAAGAGGAACATTCAAACTCGTGCAACGAATGTCGAGAATAAACAGACAATGCAAAGGCTAACAAAGAACAGACCAAAATAAAAACAATAGTACACAAAACATAACATATAGAAAACTAAAGACTGATACACACCAACCCCATCAAAAACGGGGATTGATCTCAGGTAATCCGGAAGGAACACTCATGAATATATGGACGTAAAAGAATTGCTGCATTTATGCTATTGATATGAAATCATGATATGCATCACTTTCCTTTGATCAGATTCTTATGACGTATATTCATGACATATTATACAATAATAATAACATAATAGTAACAAAAATAACTCTGCAGCTAAGTTTCATCAAAGACATATTCAACAAAATCATATTTTATAATGCTTTTTATTTTCAAAATCAGTTTAGTTATTTAGTTACAAATGCCAGTCAAAATGAACCCCCGAAGTCATGTTGCAAATAAATTAACCAGACAGAAATCCTATTTTTTTTTTATTAACATCAAATTATTTAATGGAAGAAAACACTTAGATAAAAACAATGACGTACATTTTTGTATTTTTATATAACGACAATCACAAGTGATACGACGGTAACTTGTACTGTTAAAATAGTGCAGTGTGTACTCAGAGGTGGCGCGGCAGTATTTCCTGGCCCATAAAAGATATTGATAGACTTTTTAGAATTTCCACCACATAAATTAAATCGTAAAATATAAGCAAAATGAGGATGTTAAATTTGATGTATGCCTTTTGTGCTTCTTCGTAACATTTGTTGTTTTTATAGTGATTAAGATGATAACACAATGTTGACTGCTGTACCCCTATTTTTGACATTTTTACCTATTGTGTCTGTTTGTTTTGTTCACGCATCGGTGACAATATAATGGAATAATAATTGGAAAGATTTCTTTTTAAAAGAGGGACGAAAGATACCAGAGGGACAGTCAAACTCATAAATAGAAAATAAACTGACAACGCCATGGCTGAAAATAAAAAAGACAAACAAACAAACAATAGTACACATGACACAACATAGTAAACTAAAGAAAAAACAACACGAACCCCACCAAAAACTCAGGTGCTCCGGAAGGGTAAGCAGATCCTGCTCCTCATGTGGCACCCGTCGGGTTGCTCATGGTATAACCAATCTGGTAAATAGTCAGTAGGTCACATTCATGAAAGGTATTGTAGTAACGACGTAAGGAACATATCCGATTTTATCTAGGAAACGTTTATTCCATAACGGTCACCCAACTCGTGATAGTGTCTAAGTGGAACGTATAACAAACATATTATAAGCGGATAAGTAACAGGGTGTCAGTCAAGCACTAAAACGGGTACATACGTGTTAATGAGGTAATTTCACCTCTAAGAACCCATAGTTACAACCAGAGAATTTTTTTTAGAAAATCTTTTTTTTTTAAGGCTCAACGTATAACACTAGTATCATTAGCGAATAAGGAACGAATTGATAACAAGGTATTATTCTAGGTCCGAAACGGGATACACAAGGTAATAGGGTTATTTCACCTCTTAGAAACCAAGAACCACTATCAAACATACGAATCAAAAGCAGTTAAAAGGTAAAACGTATTAAAATCGAATAAGGAACAAATGCAATGTAAGTATCGAATTTGAAGTAGCAGGATCGGTTGAGCACAAACAAGTATATATAGGTGATAAAAGGGTAATTTTACCTTAACAAATTAAGAACTATTAACAGAGATAACAATATATAGAATCAAAAACGAGGTAAGATATTTAAAATCGAATTAGTATAACGAATATGAAATAAGGAATAAGTAACGAATATGTTACGAATAAAGAATAAGTAACGAATAGATAACGAATAAGGATTAAGTAACGAATAGGTTACGAATAAGGAATAACTAACGAATAGATAACGAACAAGGAATAAGTAACGAATAGGTTACGAATAAGGAATAAGTAACGAATAGGTTACGAATAAGGAATAAGTAACGAAAAGGTAACGAATAAGGAATAAGTAACGAATAAGTAACCAACTTGACGACCCTCGTACCAAGCCAGTAATATGACAATTGTTTTCATTTGTTTGATGTGTTTGAGCTTTTAATTTGAAGAGGTACTTTCGGTTTAGAATTTTCCCTGGAGTTTGGTATTTTTAGTTGATTTACCTTGGTTTCATAAAGATATTTAAATAAATGGCAATTATTTAGGTAGGTGCTGTTTTTACTTCAGATTCTATATCATATGATATTATTGAACCAATACATGCATAAATCTAAAGTAAGACCAATATAGATGTTTTTGTTTTACATTTATTACGAAGGCCAAACGATTTGTCAAAATATTACATTTATTGATTGATAAAAAAGTAAGCTACTTTAATAATTCTTAAAGGCTTTCTTGCCGATTTTTGACGATCATGAATGCAATAAATAATCAATACATACGTGGTCATGCAGTACGTGGGGAATATGTGAGTGGATAGAGCGACATTACTTTGCAAAATATATTACTTTTCGTTTACTTGTGTTAATCAAACTTTGTTAAACAGTTGTTAAATATTATGTCTATTAATTTATTTCAGAGCCAATTAACGCTTTCTGTTCCTGTGCACGTCTATTTACTCTTTTTTGTCACAAATTTCCTTTTAATTTTTAAAGTTTTAACAAGAGCTGTTGTAGTTACGGTGTATGCATACAAAGAAGCAATCGGTTAATCAGAGTATAGTATTTAAGTCCATTGACACTTCCGAAGCCGGAAATTTATAACATGTTGTTTTCATTTTTTTTTGTTAATGGTTAAACTTACCGTCATTCAAGAAGATACAAAAGTCACAAAAATACCGTCATTCAAGAAGATACAAAAGTCACAAAAATACTGATCTCCGAGGAAAATTCAATCGGAAAGACCCTAATCACATGGCACAATCAAATGATAAAACACATCAAACGAATGGACAACAACTGTTATATTCCTGACTTGGTACAGGCATTTTCAATGGTAGAAAATGGTCGATTGAACCTGGTTTTATGGCGCTAAATCTCTCACTTGTAGTATGACAGTCTCATAAAATTCCGTAATATTTACAACGATGCGTGAAAAAAACCCCGAATATATCTTAAAAGAAAGTATGATATGTATTTCTTTTTTATAAAACATCAATGTATTCCAGCAAGATAATTTCAGCTCATTCCTTATTTGCGACTGTAAATTTGTATAATATAATAATATCCAATAAAAAAATGCCAATTTAAAATTGTATATGTTATGACTAAAACTTATAAAAAAAACAAAAAAAAAACTTTTAAACACATTTCCTGAGTAATCATAGATATGTTCATAGTTTTTACTGTTTACAAAGCTTTGAACTTTTGAAATATGAAGACTTTTCTACCTATGGAATAGATTACCTGAGTTCGCTGTACTTGGCAAAACTTTTAGGAATTGTTGGTCCTCAATGTTCTTTAACTTCGTACTTAATTTTGCCTTTTAAACATTTTTTCATTCGAGCGTCAATGAGTCTTTTGTAGATGAATCGCACGTCTTGCGCAAATACATAATTTCAATCCTGGTATCTATGATAAGTATATATGTATACTGTATCGTTGACTCAAAAACTTCGCTTAAAAGACATTTTCTATTTTACACATCACTAACCTATTAAACAGTAGTTTAATCCTACTATAATATTTTTTTTTATAGATTACTTGTAATGGTGAACTTTTAATAACTACGCTAATGAAGTATACAATACCCTAGAGCAATTTCTGTATGACTTCAACCGAAAGGAAAAGCAAATAATTATTCTTGGGTACTGATGTTTAACTAATAGGTGAATAGAATTTAAAAAAAAAAACATTTACAAATCTGTTTTCTGAAAATTGACAATGTTTAAGCAATATATCATAAGAAAGAGAAAGAAAAAAACAACTAAAAGGAAACTAAGGGTAGGTCAATTGAAACTTTAACTTATCATGATTTCAGATAGTTATCAAAGGTACCAGGATGTGTACGCTCATATCAAAATATTTATAATTAGATATTAGAATCAATGTTAAAATTATTGATTATATATAAAGAAAGCAAAGAGAATTTGAAAGAGAGATGAAAAACCAACACATTTATACATCGAAAGAAAGCGTCAAATGTTGGAACTACTCTCAATTTTTTAATAAATAAATAAATATATATTCTATTTGAGTGTCACACATCGATTGATACAGTACATATATACAAGTAAGTTAAGTAACATCTTTAAAATTCAATCAATGCCCAGCCAAACATTTGACTTATGAGACACAATGTTAATTGCTTTAGTTTACCTATTGCAAAAAATGCAATTTACTTAAAGTTGATATATCATTGTGCGTTTTTATGTGTTTTGTTTTTAATGACAGAAAATGAGAAAAAGAAGCATCCAGTATAACATAAAGTAGGTAAAAAAAATCCGCGTTTTAAAATAAATTACCCCTAATTTCCTCAGCGCTATTACATTCCATCTGTTGAAAGGATTCTTTACTTAAAGTGAAATCATAATACGGTCATGTGAATATGTTCGTGATATGTAAGACAATACGTGGTTACATTTAACTTACGTACATTTAAAACCATACAAGCTTGTATTGTCTAGTCACTTTTAACCTTATTCTCTATATTTATTTCATCTCTTGGACAACGCACTCACTCGAATAAACGAATCAACGATAAATAAATTGCTTCTTGTCATCCGCATGTAATTAGTATACAAAAGAATAAAACTATCAGATGCACCCAAGTTGCTAGTTCCAGTGGTATCACAAATTGACAAAACGTATAAAAAACTTTTAACAATACATATAAATACAAGAAATGAAAGGAAGCTGTACTGTACATGTTGATCTAGTGGTTGTGTTGGAGTTAAATTGTCGAATTTGTCAAAATACAAAGGATTTTCTTTCCCAGAAATAGATTTTCTTATCTTAATTTGGCAAATCCTGTTGAAATGCTCTTCAACTTTCGTATGTTACTCGCAATGGACTTTTTGTTTATTTGTAATTCGAGCGTCGCGGATGAGTCTTTTGTAGACAAAAAACGCGTCCGACGTACACAACTTTAGTCCTAGTATCGATGATGAGTTGATTGCATGTGAGGAGACGAAATCATTGGAAACTTCTATTGCAATTATAAACTTAACAGAAAATTAAATTTTCTGGAAAAATTAAGTTAAGAGTAGCTCATAGTATACATGACTATCCCGGGCGATAATTTAGTATAAAGAAAAGAAGTACCATGTGTACCTGCCCGTGTCAGTGCGCAAAAAGTGAACTTGGTCTTTTGGAAACGTTATTATGACCAGTAACCCCAATCAAATGGATAAAAGTTGAATGATCTCTATGATTAATCAAAAGTCGATCTTAATGAAGTTGCAGACATTTGCAAAATAACATGGCTGGTATTCTAGATCAGTTTGTTTAACAATTAAAACGATTCTTTTTTTTTGTTTTAAATATGAACACCCTCCCTATTAATCAGTAAACATAGTGTATAAAAATAAGAATTGGGATGAATATCAGGTCATCAATAAAGTTTATGTGTAGTTCTAATCTCTGATTGCGAATTCTGTTCTTTATATGCTATCCTTGGATGACTATCCGGATTTTTGTTTTACAAAACATGCATGCAACAACATTTATCGCGGCATAACATTTATATTTTGATATATCAAACGGTCAATGGTTCTCTTCGGACACTTTGGCTTCCTTCACCAATAACATCTGACCGCATAGAATACAAAAGAGTGATAAAAGCTGCTATAAAACACAATTAATCAATTAATAAATCTATAATCTTTAGATTCCACTTAGATTTGACAACTAAGTTTTTTAGTCAAGTGAAAAGTTTTCATCGAAACCAGGCTTTTGATTTTGCACAGAAGACTCTCATCACTAACGCTAATTGATTTTAGATTAATAATTGATAGAAAGCAAAAACAAAATATGTAAATAACAAAAAAAAAATAAATAAAATACTAGGAACTTGTGTCAAATAAACCAAAGACGATCCTGGAGTTAAAATCCCCGAAGTGAAAATTTACACAAAAAAAAGAAAAACACTCAATGATTTCAATTAGAATAATAACATGAGACATCGATTTTTATAAATTCAAGTAACTATTAACATCTAAAATATACATTTCGAATGCGATTTTAGCGTATAGTAAAATTAAAATCGTAAAATAGTGCTACTATATCAATGGAAAAATTGTACATGTCAACATCTTTGATTTTTACGCATTACAAAGCTATTACCTTGTTCAATGGGAATATCACGTACAAAACAGAGTAATTTCTACAAACATACAATTTTTCTGTTTCAAGTCGTGCGAAATCTCACATTCCGAAATCCACACTCATTTAAATAAAAAACCAAATACACTGAGTAGTATATCATGAAAATGCTGGAATATTTTGTTAACATCCAAACAATAATTAAAATGTAGTTGATTAATGATGCCCTATTACACAATAACCACATGTAAGTATATGCTTGCTTCTCGTTTATCCCAATAAACTTCAGATTACATATGCTACCGAAACTCAATGCTCTGCTTCATATCTTGATATTTTCCTCGATATTTACACAGAAATTCGATCACTCCCGTCAATCTATTACAAACGTGATGACTTCATCTATCAAATTGTCAAACTCTCATTTCTGAGCTGTTAAATACCATCTACCCATCTTATGGTAGTGAAATAACCCAAACGTAAAGTCCGTGAAAGATACATTATAACAAGCACACTGTTTTATATCAGGCATAAAATACAAAAAGACTGCTTGTTTAAGAATATGTGTACCAATCAGGAAGATTGCTTTGTGTTGCATGATCTCAGGCAGTTCCCTTACTTTCGAATTACCTTGGAGTTCGTTTGTATACAGTTTTGTTTTTGGACTTGTTAAAACGTTGCGCATTGTTATTACATAGATCTGATAAATGGAAATTCTTTCAATCCGAATTTACTTAAAGGGAAATAAATAATATAAAAAATAAAAGACAGTAGTTACCTTTTGGAACTCATTACATATGTGTAAATAAGGATTTGGATAGTAAAACAAATGCACACTGTTAACTGTTGAACATAGTGCCATGATAAAATTTCCATTTCAATTGTCGAAGAATAGTTCTAAAAGTGAAATCACCGTGTATGATCTGCAATTAAAGTTAGTTCAAAAGTGTCTGATGCAAATCCATTCATTTAATGAGCGATTTTCTTGTCATTCAGAACATGTCAACTAGAAAATAGCAGAAAACGCACTATGATAAAGCACTAATTAAACCATATATCAATTCATTACATTAAATAGTACTGTATGCTTCTAAGCATGAATCTATTTCATACAATAACATTACATAACAAATCGATGAACATGGTAAAATCGGTTAAAATGATATATTTGTTACCACAATAAGCATGGTAGTATATGAAAGAATAGAAATAGCACTGGTTACAAATCTAGGTAAATTATTTAACGCAATCTACGTAACGATCTATTGACTTATTTAAGCAACACTACGTAAAAATAGAAGAACAAGGCAAATATATTAAAAGAAGGACGAAAGATACCAGAGGGACAGTCAAACTCATCAATCGAAAATAAACTGACATCCCCATGGCTAAAAAAGACAAAGACAAGCAGACAAACATACAAACAGTGGTAAATATGACACAACATAGAAAACTAAAGAATAAGCAACACGAACCCGACCAAAAACTAGGGGTGATCTCATGTACTCCGGAAAGGTAAGCAGATCCTACTCAGCATGTGGCACCCGTCGTGATGCTTATGTGATAACAAATCCGGTAATAAGTCTAAGTCGGTAGGTCACATTCATATTAAGCTTTGCACAAGGAGCTAATGACGACTGTACGATTTGAGGAAATTTATTCATGTTTCCGTTATATAATGAATTATAATTAATCATGACATTTGAAATTGGGCTTGAACTAGATATTAGTCAAGGAAATCACGAATTCACCAACAGTCAAACTAACTTCATTTTCAGAAAACGACATCTGTAACAAACACAAACTTTAAGCTACTTCTTTACAAGCAGAACAAAATACAATGAAAGTCCCAACTATGTACACAAAAAACCCTACAAATATAGGTTTATTGTTCAACTACTAAATTGTCTATTCTACTTACTAGTACACTTGGTACAACTAAAAAAATCTGATAAATAATTGTTCAAATAAGGCCTTTGAAAATAGTGGAATTAATTACTTTTGGAGTGTCAAAAACTCGTTGGAAGTACTTGATAAATTGCATGCATATATTGGTGAATTGGGATCCGTTCAAAGTTTTGATTTTTCTACCTTATAAACCACTTTTCCTCATATTCTTATTAAGAAAAAATTCACATCCCTAATCAAATGGGAATTTAAAAAGTCAGAATGCGAGTACATATGTTCAAACTCTTTTAGGTCATTTTTAAGAAGCAATAAACAAAAGAAGTATGCCAATTGGACATGCTTTGATACTATATATGCGCTTGAATTTTTACTTGATAACATTTTTGTTCGCTTTGGAGATTTCGTATATCGTCAAGTTATTGGAATTCCAATGGGGACTAAATGTGCACCACTTCTTGCAGACCTGTTTTTGTATTGTTATAAATTACAATTAATGACTAAAATTAGCAAAGACCAATCGAAACAACATTTGATACAAAAATTTAACAATACTTTTAAATATTTGGATGATATATTGGCTCTCAATAATGACGACTTCAGTATGGATACTAAAGAAATTTATCCTGTTGAACTTACTTTAAATAAGGCTAATACTAACAATTACCACTGCCCTTTCCTCGATCTTGATATGTATATTATAAACGGGAAGCTTAATACAAAAATTTATGATGATTTTTCATTTCCTATCGTTAATTATCCATTTTTAGATGGTGACGTTCCCTTGTCACCATCTTATGGTGTTTATATATCTCAATTAGTACGATAAGCTTGTGTATGTAACAACGTATTAGATTTTAGCGAGAGAAATTTATGTATTACTGAAAAATTATTACACCAGGGTTTTCAAACTAGTCAAATTATTTACTAAATTTTATCATCGGTATAAGGAAATAATTCGTAAATATAACTCAAAATGCAGACATCTTATACGTTGATGTATTTTACATCCAATCTTTTATGGTAATATTCTTTACAAAGCACAAAAACGTCAGTATTCACCTCAAAAGCTTAAAAAACTTTAAACAGACTTATTAAGAAGGGATATAGTTACGATACTGTTGTCAGGTCATTAAAGATTGCATATTTTGGCTTTAATATTGATTCACTTATAGGGTCTTTGCATCGGAACTAAACACATTTATTTGAAAAACAGTTGTTTGGCATGACACGGGTTATGTTCTTCTCATATATTTTATGATAATATGATACCAAACCCCTAACGAGAGGGATTGTACCTGATATTCATATGATGAAGACATAATCTTTCAATCAGTTTATTTGAAGTCTGGAGCTGGCATGTAAGTTAAAAGGTAAAATCACAAAAATACTGAACTCAGAGGAAAATCAATTCGGAAAGTCCATAATCACATGGCAAAATCAAATAACAAAACGCATCAAAAATGAATGGACAAGAACTGTCATATTCCTGACTTGGTACAGGCATTTTCAAATGTAGAAAATGGTGGATTGAACCTGGTTTTATAGCTACCTAAACCTCTCACTTGTACGACAGTCGCATCAAATTCCATTATATTGTCACCGATGCGTGAACAAAACAAACAGACACAATAGGTAAAAATGTCAAAAATAGGGGTACAGAAGTCAACATTGTGTTATCATCTTAATCATTATAAAAACAACAAATGTAACGAAGAAGCACAAAAAAGCATACATCAAAGTAACATCCTCATTTTGCTTTTATTATACGATTTTATTTGTCTATGTAAAATGCACCCATCAAGGATGGAGGGTTTTGAGTACTGGTGTAAAATTGCGCGTTTGAAATTCGCACAGGTAGACATGAAATAATTTTGTCGTTCAAAATATGACGGGATACATAGACATTAACTGCTAGTAGTCTGTTGTTGTTTATGTATTATTGTCATTTTATTTATTTTCTTTTGTTACATCTTCTGTCATCGGACTCGGACTTCTCTTGAACTGAATTTTAATGTGCGTATTGTTATGCGTTTACTTTTCTACATTGACTAGAGGTATAGGGGGAGGGTTGAGATCTAATAAACATGTTTAACCCCGCCGCAATTTTGCACCTGTCTCAAGTCAGGAGTCTCTGGCCTTTGTTAGTCTTGTATGATTTTTAATTTTAGTTTCTTGTGTATAATTCAGAGTTTAGTATGACGTCCATTATCACTGTACTAGTATACATATTTTTTAAGAGGCCAGCTGAAGGACACCTACCGGTGCGAAGTATGTCCGGTGCACGATGTTTTTTCGATATTATCAACATCGCAATGTCAACTTTATAGTGTCGTTATTGTGTTAACATTTTATCCTATCTTTATGTTCTGTACCTTTGCGTTTACATTGTCCACATCGTATATTCGTGGTGTTAACAATGTCGTGTCAACATCGTAATTATGTTGTATATCAACTCTATAACTTTCTGTTTACATCGTTGACATCGTATACATCGTGATGTTGAGAATATCGTTTTTACATTGTAAACATTGTATAGATGTTGTGAACCAAGTCTTTACGTTTGTGTTTACATAGTTCACATTCTATACATCGTGATGTTGACAATATCGTTTTTATATTGTCAACATTGTATATATGTTGTGAACCAAATCTTAATCTTTGTGTTTACATCGTTCACATCGTATACATCGTGATGTTAACAGTATCGTGTCAACATCGTGTTTATGTTGAATATTAAGTCCATCCCTTTATGTTTACATCGTTCACATCGTATACATCGTGATGTTGACAATATCGTTTTAACATCGTCAACATCGTATAGATGATGTGAACCAAGTCTTTACCTTTGTATTTACATCGTTCACATCGTATACATCGCTATATATAAGAGTTAAAACAATGTAAACGATGTTGATACAGCATCGTGTTAACATTGTATACATCACAATGTTAACAATGTCAACGATGTAAACAATATATATAAGGGTTCAAACAATATAAACGATGTTGACACAACATCCAGTTAACATTGTATACATCGCGATGTTAACGATGTCAACAATGTAAACAATATATAAGAGTTGAAACAATGTATACGATGTTGACACAATATCGTGTTTACATTGTAGATATTGCAATGTCTACAATATTGATTAATCATCGTGCTCTGGACATGAATGACCGGTGCGGGAGTTTCACGCTACATTGAAGACCCATTGGTGGTCTTCGGCTGTTGTCTGCTCTATGGTCGGACTGTTGTCGCTTTGACACATTCCCCATTTCCTTTCTCAATTTTATTAGTATCTGGTAGTACCTTAGATAACTTTATCATAGTAACCAGTACTATAATTGGGTACACAAGAGGCGTGTTTATCTACAAAAGACTCATCAGTGACACTAGAATAAAAAAAGCAAACTGAGTACGAAGTTTTCTTATGTAATTTAAACCTTTCCTTTAAGATGTTTATGGTTTTCTTTTCACGTTTTGTTGTTCACTAAGGTTGGGTACTTTATGACATTGCACATGGTAGCGATATCTTTTTATATATAATTTGTTTAAAATGAAATCATGATATTTTCAGTCTTAGATTTAGAAAACTGTTCAATTGGCATTAGACTGTTAATCATTTAATGAGCTTACAGTTATGTATACATAGTTTATAGGTTTATAGGTTTATTGAAGGAATATATTTGATGACACATAACATAAATTGCTGGTCTGGGCAAAAAAAGGTTAGTAATCTATCCTTTAATTATCTCCTTGTAACCAGCTCCCGATAGTCATATTCGTCATAGAAATAGATTTAAAATGGAATCAGGTGGAAACCCGGTTGAAAAAGAACAAAAGAATCAAAGCTCTTTGTCAGAGAAGGTGATAAATGCTTACTGTAATGTTTACTATAGTAACAGAAAATTTTAAAGTTAATAGAAACCAATAAAATGACAATTTTCTTCTCCATGACGAAGTGTTCTATTTTAAAAACATTATGTGCCTATGGTTTCAATTTATCTATTTTGAAATAACATAGTTAAGAAGAACAATTAGATATCAAGTCGACGACATGGGTATCTATCAAGTTTGATGTAGAAAATGCATACCCTCCGATTTTTTTGAACAAATTACCACGGACAGAGAACATATCAATCTATTAGTTCAGTAATTTTCGTATCTACTCTTCCATTATGTTACTCAAGAAAAAATTCGAAAAAAAGGGGTAACATGTGTATCGAAAAGAGAAAATCGAGTGCACCTTTTTATGTTAGAGTGTGTTCGAGTTGGATATTTTGTCTGCAAAACGTACAAAGCAAGAATATTTGATACATCATCTCGTTTCAGATTCTATCATTTTGATATATCAAAACTACAGGTTGACTTTTTAACATAAAAAAATGAAAGTACTAAAAGATGAAATATATGATTCAAGTGAAATACCTATCTAATGAATCATAAAAACAGTGTAGGTGTGTTCGAATAGCTACTTTTTTTACTTATAAAGTACTTGACGACAGTATTTCAAGTTGGATGATAAAAATGCATATCTTCGAAAAAAAATTTGTGTGTGATAACTAAGGTTTATAGTCTTCAACCACTAAAAAAATCTAGTCTGCCCTTCCACGAAATATTTAATAAAATTTTTTTAAATGTTTATGAATTTTCAAAAATTCCACCTGGCAACCGATTAAACAATAGTTTTAAGTTGAATCAATGCAGACAATATAAAAAAGAAGATGTGGTATGATTGCCAGTGAGACAACTATCCACAAAAGACCAAAATGACACAGACATTAACGACTATAGGTCACCGTACAGCCTTCAACAATGAGCAAAGCCCATACCGCAAAGTGAGCTATAAAAGGCCCCGATAAGACAATGTTAAACAATTCAAACGAGAAAACTAACGGCCTTAATTATGTAAAAAAATGAACGAAAAACAAATATGAAACACATAAACAAACGACTATCACTGAATTACAGGCTCCTGACTTGGGACAGACACATACATAAATAATGTGGCGGGGTTAAACATGTTAGCGGGATGCCAACCCTCCTCCTAACCTGGGACAGTGGTATAAAGATCATTAACTGATGCTCATTAACTAGTAAATACATTTGTCTTTTAAAATACAACTGACATATAAGGATTCGCATGGTGCTATGTGGATAAATTTATCGGGTTTCAAGAGCTAATAGTTATCAAAGGTACCAGGTTTATAATCTAGTACGCCAGACGCGCGTTTCGTCTACATAAGACTCATCAGTGACGCTCGTATCGAAATATTTATAAAGCCAAACAAGTATGAAGTTGAAGAGCATTGAGGATTCAAAATTCCAAAACGTTGTGCCAAATACGGCTAAGGTAATGTATGCCTGGGATAAGAAAATCCTCAGTTTTTCGAAAACTTCAAAGTTTTGTAAACAGGAAATTTATAAAAATGACCACATTATTGATATTCATGTCAACACCGACTATCGACCCGGTGGTGTAAATAGTTATCAGAGGTACCAGGATTATAATTTATTACGCCAGACGCGCGTTTCGTCTACAAAAGACTCATCAGTGACGCTCATATCAAAATATCTATAAAGCCAAACAAGTACAAAGTTGCTAAATCGGTAGCGTGTTATCCCTACAATAGATGCCATGTCTACAATTGTGAAAATTAACTGGCGTAATTGGGAGATAATTTTGACGTAGTAGAATCCTGACTGCTTGTTATATTACATTAGTTACCAGGTTCAACCCACTATTTTTTCATAAAATGCCCTGTACCAAGTCAGAAAAATGGTAATTGTTACATTATAGTTCGTTTCTGTGTGTGTTACATTTCGGTGTTGTGTCTCTGTTGTGTCGTAGTTCTCTTATATTTGATACGTTTCCCTCGGTTTTAGTTTGTAACCCGGATTTGTCTTTTCTCTATCGATTTTTGAATTTTGAACAGCGGTATACTACTGTTGCCTTTATATATCATAGATACATACAAAAATATGGAAATAAAGTTCAAAATCAATCCGTCAAATAGAAATAGGGAGATATAAAAGATAATGACATGACTTATGTTAACGTTTATATATATGATGTACCTTGAGTTTGTTTAATTATCCATATAAAATAGATTTAAGCCATTCATTTTTACACAAAGCGTATAATTCATATTGATGATTATTCTAATTTATTGGAGATGGTAAGTATTCTAGACGGAACCATGAAAAAGGTTTCATAATGTTTGTTGAACACAATGTATCAATTTTATTTAGATGTAAATTACTTACTATAGTATATGTTTAAGCTTCCTATTATAGAATGACATATACACAGAATAGTAAATAGTAACACATCGGCCGGGGAAGGTGTTAAACGATAAGTCCCTTTTTAAATTGCAAAAAAAAAACATCAAACGAATGGAAGCACACTGTTATTAAGACAGGTTGCTACCGTTGGGTGGGTAGTAATTGTTTTTTTTTTTGTACCAATAATTTTCAATGGAGATGTTTACATCGTTGATTAACAGTAACTAATGAATTAGCTTTCCTTGTTAAAATCATTATTGCAAATGTTTCTATTCAAGTACATTTTTTTTAACTTAAGGTGGTACCCAACACTTTCACTAAAATAAATCTGGCTCGTTTAATTTTCATAAAATTTCGACAAAGTATTTACTTTGACCATTTGACAAAAGTATAAAAATTTCAAAAAATTTGAACCGACCATTTTATCAGAAAATTACACTGGTCATATAGCATTTTGGCAAACACTAATTTTGATCATTGGAAAGCTTAAATATTCCCTTACCAACACAACGTAATTAAAACGTTTTGCTGATTTAAAACATCTCCCTGTAGTGTTAGGTACCACCTTAAACTTTTATAAAACTAAAGAAAGAATATGATTAACAAAAACAAATTTATAATAAACATACAGAAAAACAGTGTTTTCAGTGTCTCTAATACTCTAAAATGTAATATATATATATATAAAAGAAGATGTGGTATGATTGCCAATGAGACAACTTTTCACAAGAGATCACAATGACACAGACATTAACAACTATTGGTCACCGTACGGCCTTCAATGATGAGCAAAGCCCATACCGCTATCATATAGTGTATTGATGTATTTTAACTGAGCAAGAAGAACCTCTCTTTACACCACGGGTGATATAAGGTTGTCTAAAGGGTAAGCAGATGCTACACTATTACTATATTTCCAGTTTTATTGTGATAAGTACCTAATCGGTGATATACCTCATTCGAATATGTCAAAATTGAAGAAAAAAGGACAGTGACGACTCTACGACAGATTTTATTGATTTGATCACCAGTAATGACGATACAAGACTTAAAACACATTATATATAATCTATAATTCGTCTGAATAACACTATTGATCTGGTGGATAATATCTGTGGTATAGTTATCACAGGTTTAGACGTACTTATTATATAATTATTTCTATGACTGCATCCTACATAAAATTGTAAGATCCTCTAAGATAGATTATTAAGCTGAACTGTAATATTTCATTTTCAAGCCTTATTTATCATAAACTGTGTTACGATGAGTGATCTAGTGCGCCGAGAAAACATAAAACGATTGGTGCAACGATATCTCTGTAGAATGAGTTCGAATCCGGTTTGGGAAGAACAAAAATTTGCTTCCGTTTAATCAGAATTTTCTATGAGAGAAAAACAAATTATGTAAAAATAAAAAAACAAAAGACACTAGTTCATCTTTTGGAATTAATAATATTTGTGTAAATAAGGATTTGTATAGTTAGACAAATGCACACTGGTCGCTTTTAAACGAATATTGCCGGGATGATATTTCTATTTGATTTGTCAATGTATAGACCTAAAAGTGACATCACACAGCTTCATCAGCAAACGAAGTTAGTCAAAATTGTCTTCATGCAAATTATTTCATTTAAAGAATAATTTTGTTGTAATGCATAACATGTCAACTTGAAAATAGCAGACATACACAACAATAAAGGACATTTTTTTACATTCTTCAGTACACGTGCTATGTCATTGATAAATTTTGTAAAATGTTTTCATTGATGTAAACGGGAAATAGTTATAGCCTGTTATATTTGTTTTTAAATATATATCCTTTTTACTTTAAATGTGATAAAAAAATTCATAGCAAGTGAACTTTTAGAAGGATTTCCAAATATGATTCTTCAAAAAAAAATTTAAGTCAGCGTTTACTGTTGTCAATTGCCATTTGAAAATAATATTCATATTTTTTGCATTTCCCCCTATGTTTCTATTGTGGTTATTGTACCTTTGACTATGTGGTGATGCTTTAAAAAAAATCTTAAAAAATCCATTTTTCGTCGTAGGTTAATTTTTCCATAGCAGATAAGATTGAAAATTAATGAAACAATCTAATTATCAAGAAAAAAATAATTTGAATCAATATTTTCTGTTGTCAACTGCATTTTGAAATGCAAACTGCAAACCTCCATTCGACAGATGTCGTATGTACAGTATACAAATGGATCGACATAATAGAAAGGTTGAGATTTATAATAGTTTCTGCTTTGCCCACTTTCAATGTTTAGAAATAAAAAGAGGTAACTGCTATTGAAAGTTCTATCGAATTTTAAGAGATTTGATACAGAAAAATATATCAACATGACATATTTTTTTATGAATTTGATATATACGATAAAAAAAAAAAAAAAAATTGGAATAGAAAGTAAAATCACAAAAATACTGAACTCAGAGGAAATTCTTTAATCATATGGTAAAATCAAAACACATAAAAAACGAATGGACAAGAACTGTCATATTTCTGACTTGGTACAGGCATTTTTAAATGTAGAAAATGGTGGATTAAACCTAGTTTTATAGCGCTAAACCTCTCACTTTGTACGACAGTCTCATCAAATTCCGTTATATTTACAGTGGACCATAATACAGATACATTACAAACCGAGGTTATGACAATTTACCAAAATTATAAAGACTTAACTTAAATATACATACGAGATATCATGTGTCATAATAAAATTATATCTCGGTGAGCAATTTAAAACACTCAGAGTTTTTATAAAAATATCTTAAACAACTTGGGTTATCTCGTTTGGAAATGTCCAATATTCTTGAACATGACACGCACCATGATAAAACACAAATTGAAACACATATCAATGCATTGAATTAAATAGAAATATCTACTTCTATTTATAAATCTCTGTCATACAATATCATCACACCTCAAATGAAGGAACATGGTGAAATCGATGATAATGATTTTTTTCCACATAGCCTTATTATTATGTACTATTTCGTAGTAGTCGGTTTTTATTGGTTGAGTGAGAAAATAATGCCTGTAAAGAACCAAGATCCAAGATAGTAAAACTGACAAGCCAAGTCAATTAATATTGTAGTCAAACTGAAAGGATTAATGTGTGCTTTGAAATTCACAACCTTTGTGTTGACAGGATAGTGATAGAGCAGTTATTTACTTAGGACCATTCAACCACTGAATCCAATTTCAATGAAACAGTAACACAACAATGTGGTATAGAAAAACATGCAGTCTTTATCTACAGCACAAGTTAAATAAAAAAAATGCTGAGTTTCCGTTTTCTTACTTTAGTTTGCCTCAAACAAATGTTATAAAACGAATAGGTATACAATGCTTATTACCACAAAACACAGATGATGTTTAAAATTTAGTGGCGTCACTTTTACGGTTCATGACTTATGTTCTTTTATAAATGAAACAATTACTTAATCTGTTGGTTTGATTCTCTTCCTCTTGTTTGCTTCAACTAAATTTTATGAAATTTATACAAAATGCTTATAATTACAAAAGGGCCTGAATGAAATTAATCCTGCATCTGCGGAAGTTGACTGGTGCATGCTGTTACAGACAAGGTATTTGCGGCCCCAAAACACATTCTCAATTTATTTAAACAATGTTCATTTACAAGAATAGCCTAGTATAGAAAACCCTCCTGTCTGAAAAATGCCTTCAATATATTTTTTCAAATCAATTTTGAATTAATTTGAACAATTTATTCTATATATAACTTTTGGACTATTTTCACTCTCTGTTTATTTCTAAAATTTATTCTTTCATACTTTTGATTTTAAAACCCTATATGCTAATATTGCTTATGTAAATTTTAAAATTGTTTGTATGCACATTGAACGACAAATCTATGTGACGTATAAAATTTTCTGACGTCAGACACACAAATCTATGAATGTGTTTGTAGATAGATGTTTTTGTGTTCTGTTAAATTGTTCCTTTTAAAATTGTTATACGATGATGACTGATGTACCCATATTTTGACTATTTTATTTATTGTGTCTGTTAAGTTAACGCATCAATGTAAATATAACGGAATTTGATGAGACTATCATCAAAGTGAGAGGGTTAGCGCTATAAAACCAGGTTTAATCCACCATTTTCTACATTTGAAAATGCCTGTACCAAGTCAGGAATATGACAGTTCTTGTCCATTCGTTTTTGATGCGTTTTGTTATTTGATTTTGCCACGTGATTATGAACTTTCCGAATGGATTTTCCTCTTAGTTCAGTATTTTTGTGATTTTACTTTTTACTAAGTTGAAGAAAGTGTGGGGGGGGGGGGGGATATTTTTTCTTTACAAATACAAAGTATACTACTCCCAATTTGAAAAAAAACCAAAACTATTCGCAATGCTCAGATTTTTCCTTTTTCCCCATTTCCATTACAATAAGGTAATGGTATAAAATAAAATAAAATTATCTGATTAATCGTGTCAAAAAACTAAATATTTTTATTTGTGCTTTGAACGTACAATATTTTTGACTAAGGAAAAAACCTAAAATTTTTATGCCCCACTTACGATAGTTGAGGGGTATGTTTTTTGGTCTGTTTGTCTGTTTGTAAGATTGTCTGTCCCTTTTCAGTTTAAAGTTTTTGGTCAAGGAAGTTTTTGATGAAATTGAAGTCCAATCGATTTGAAATATAGTTTACATGTTCCTTATGATATAAGTATGGATAATTACCATAGCCTAGTTGACTAGTCTCTACTGATATGATAGATATGCTGATGTCTAACTTGGAGATCTTGATTACGTTGGAAAATGTATCAGGACGGTGGTTATTCATACTTATCATGAAAAAATATGTTATAGAGAAAACATTGAAATTAGTCAATACCAATGGGTCTTCAATGTAGCGAGAAACTCCCATACCCGGAAGCATCCTTCAGCTGAATTCATGTATGTTGTTGAATTATACTGAAATTATTTACTAGTTCATTTGACTGGAAAAAACTGATCAATATTTCCTGTTTTACATAACAGACTAGACAAATAGCAAGATAGCAAATATGGAAGAGTCACAGTTGAAATAAAATTAAAACTATGAAAACAGCTAACACCTACTCATAACATTTTTTTAAATCCATTTGATATTTGTTGTCTTGATTTTAAACTGCATTGGGATAAACTTTAATGAGACAGCAAGCCAGCAGCACAATCCAAATCGCTATTTGGAGGTCTACGTAAACTGCATGTAATAATGAAATTTGTGGTTTTTCAATATAAATTAAATCATAAGTTAGCAACTTTTTGAGGCTTTGGTGCAACTTGCACAGTTTCAGATTTATAGCTTCATAACTTGGATTCAGTTATTCCACATTTAAGATGAATATATCAGTATACAAAGAAGGAGATGTGATATAATTGCCAATATGACAACTGATTTTATATGTTTTGAAATATCTCCTACTCTTGTCTCGTTATGTCTTTCATCCACTTCATATTGACTTCCCTCTGTGTAATTATATTGGTTTAGATAGTGACTTAGTAATACTACATTATGTAAGTCATTTTTCGTTAATTTTTTGTATGTTTTTATTAAATAGTATTCTTTAATAGAGTCATTGCATTTTAAATGATATGCATTGCTCAGAAGTTTCCTTGGATTGAAATATTGTTATTTTCTGAACTTCTTTTTTTGCTGATATATGATGTTGGGCTACTGCCACAACCTTGTTCATGCTATTTACTGCCCTGAAACAATCTAATAATTATTCAACAGTGATTCATTATATGTATTAGAAATTACTTAGGTATATTAAAAGGGCAATATGTCAATTATTTAGTCTTATTGCTATATGACCGAAAAGAGCAGATTCCTCTAGAAAAGAAAATGCGCCAAAGGGGGAGATAATGTCCTGAAAAAAATCTGCCGTACCGATGACAAGAAATAATGTCATTTTTTTTACCAGGCAATAAGTATGCTTCAAATTGGTGTACACAAACAATCATCTTCTGTTAGATTATTGAAAGCTGCAGAGTCATTACTATAGGCATGTGAGTTTATGAATGAATAAAAATGTAACTTATTACATATGTAGGGGAATTATTTAAGACAATCTACGTAGCGATCCATAAACTCATGATATAACATGTAAAGTGTGTTATTTGTATCGTTCTCCCCCATAACCTTGCTGAAGCAGTTCTTTGTACTTAACAATGCATACACGAAGATCTTATGCATATAGCATAAGGCAGCAACCCTACGAAAAAAAGAAGAACAATGCTAATACACGAAACGACATCATCATTGAAATATTACATGTTTGTATTAAATGATGCATTAACCCGGATTTTATAGCTACCCAAACCTCTCATTTGAATGATAGTCAAATCAATATGGATTTTTTCAGTTCAAACAGTTTATTTGGAACACTTAATTAATATCGTAACACATATAAACGCTTATAACATATATACATATATTTCGATTTGAGCGTCAGTGATCAGTCTTATGTAGACGAAACGCGCGTCTGGCGTACTAAATTATAATCCTGGTACTTTTGATAACTATTTAAACCACTGGGTCGATGCCACTGCTGGTGGACGTTTCGTTCCCGAGGGTATCACCAACCCAGTACTCAAAATTTCGGTGTTGACATGAATATCAATCATATGGTCGATTTTATAAATTTCCTGTTTACAAAACTTTGAAGTTTTCGAAAAACTAAGGATTTTCTTATTCCAGGCATAGATTACCTTAGCCGTATTTGGCACAACTTTTTGGAATTTTGGATCCTCAATGCTCTTCAACTTTGTACTTGTTTGGCTTTATAAATATTTCGATTTGAGCGTCACTGATGAGTCTTATGTAGACGAAACGCACGTCTGGCGTACTAAATTATAATCCTGGTACTTTTGATAACTATTTAAATCACTGGGTCGATGCCACTGCTGGTGGGCGTTTCGTCCCCGAGGGTATCACCAGCCTAGTAGTCAAAATTTATGTGTTGACATGAATATCGATCATGTGGTAATTTTTATAAATTTCCTGTTTACAAAACTTTGAATTTTTCGAAAAACTAAGGATTTTCTTATTCCAGGCATAGATTACCTTAGCCGTATTTGGCACAACTTTTTGGAATTTTTGATCCTCAATGCTCTTCAACTTTGTACTTGTCTGGCTTAATAAATATTTCGATTTGAGCGTCACTGATGAGTCTTATGTAGACAAAACGCACGTCTGTCGTACTAAATTATAACCCTGGTACTTTTGATAACTATTTAAACCACTGGGTCGATGCCACTGCTGGTGGACGTTTCGTCCCCGAGGGTATCACCAGCCCAGTAGTCAACATTTCGGTGTTGACACGAATATCAATCATGTGGTCATTTTTATAAATTTCCTGTTTACAAAAAACTTTGAAGTTTTCAAAAAACTAACGATATTCTAACTCGAATAATTCTGCGCCCTCTAGCGGCCTATAGCCTATGGAGGTTAATGTAGCAATCGGAGATTAGACGGAGATCAGCGGAATATAACGACTGACATTATTCGGGTTAGGAATATTCACACCACTGGGTCGATGCCACTGCTCGTGGACGTTTCGTCCCCGAGGGTATCACCAGTCCAGTAGTCAACACTTCGGTGTTGACATGAATTATAAATTTCCTGTTCACCAAAATTTTTAATTTTTCGAAAAACTAAGGATTTTCTTATGCTAGACATAGATTACCTTAGCCGTATTTGGAACAACTTTTTGGAATTTTGGATCATCAATGCTCTTTAACTTTGTACTTGTTTGGCTTAATAAATATTTCGATTAGAGCGTCACTGATGAGTCTTATGTAGACGAAACGCGCGTCTGGCGTACTAAACTATAATCCTGGTACTTTTGATAACTATTTAAACCACTGGGTCGATGCCACTGCTGGTGGACGTTTCGTCCCCGAGGGTATCACCAGCCCACTAGTCAACAATTCGGTGTTGACACGAATATCAATCATGTGGTCATTTTTATAAACTTCCTGTTTACAAAACTTTGAAGTTTTCAAAAAACTAACGATATTCTAACTCGAATAATTCTGTGCCCTCTAGCGGCCTATAGCCTATCAAGGTTAATGTAGCAATCGGAGATTAGACGGAGATCAGCGGAATATAACGACTGACATTATTCGGGTTAGGAATATTCACACCACTGGGTCGATGTCACTGCTCGTGGACGTTTCGTCCCTGAGGGTATCACCAGTCCAGTAGTCAACACTTCGGTGTTGACATGAAAATCAATAATGTGGTCATTTTTATAAATTTCCTGTTCACCAAAATTTTTAATGTTTCGAAAAACTAAGGATTTTCTTATCCCAGGCATAGATTACCTTAGCCGTATTTGGCACACCTTTTTGGAATTTTGAATCCTCAATGCTCTAACTTTGTACTTGTTTGGCTTAATAAATATTTCGATTTGAGCGTCACTAATGAGTCTTATGTCGTATTAAATTATTATCCTGGTACTTTTGATAACTTATTTATTAATTATTTTTATTTGTGGTCAAACATTCCTCCTATACTTAATATATTTTAGAATTAGTCATAGTTAAGCTTTTCTCGAACTGCAAATGACAACTCTACGCATAGCCAAATATATAGTCACTGATTCATATTTACATAAAATAAGAAAATTAAACATCGTCTTTGAAGTTAGACTTGAACTAGGTTTTAGTATCTACTAGTACCTTAGATAAACTCATCATAGACAACAGTATTATAATTTAGTACGCAAAATACGCGTTTATCTACAAAAGACGCATTAATTACACTAGAAGTGAAAAAGCCAAATATAGTAAAAATGTAATTTAAGTATTTTCAACCTAATTTTTATGTATTTTTCTTTTAACACTAATAAAATTGAGAATGGACTTGGGGATGGTTTTGTATTTGAAGAATATATTTGATGAACAGGCAACTAAACTTAACATGTAAAGCCAATGTTGGTAATAATAGTTCGGTTATCTATCGTCTAATTACCCTCTCTCAGCCAGTTCCTGATTGTTATATCAGTCATATATTTAGATTTAAAGTGGAATAATTGTTATACTACTTAATAAAGTTATCGGACTTCTCTTGAACTGAATTTTACTGTGCGTATTGTTATGCGTTTATTTTTCTACATTGGCTAGAGGTATAGGGGAGGGTTGAGATCTCAAAAAACATATTTAACCAATCGACATTTTTGCGCCTGTCCAAAGTCAAGAGCCTCTGGTCTTTGTGAGTCTTGTATGAGTTTTAATTTTAGTTTCTTGTGTATATTTTGGAGTTTAGTATGACGCCTATTATCTTTTAGACTTTTTTTTATTTTCATTTTCATTTTTCGTCTCATTTTTAAACTTATATCTCGAATTTGACTTACACAGTCATCTCAGTAACAGAATCTATGACAAACAAGACGATTTTAATTTTAAAATTATAAATCCCCCCCCCGCCCCTTAGTAGGAATATACCAACTTCACCTGCATATGGGATATACATTTCCCAACTTATTTGATATTCAAGAGCTTGCAGCTCCTACTCAGACTTTGTAAAACGTCAGCAGTGTCTGAGCAGAAAGTTGATGAACCAGGGGTATGTCAAAGAACTTATCGTCCTTTTCTAAAAAAGTTCATCGGAAGGTACCAAGACCTTGTTGATAAATATTCCGTATCAACCTCACAAATAATACACGATGGTCTTGATGTATAGATTCTGCGTACTGATGTTGTTTATCATCTTAACAACGTGTTTTATAGTTCTTTCATTTGTCTTTGTTCTATTATTTATATTACTTTTACTGTTGGATTGTTTTATGTGATATCCATTTAACGTGGCTTGGAACTTATACATCCCGTCAATGTGTTTGTATTATCTTTCATTTTTGCTGGTGTTTTTTTGTATATTATATGTATGTTATATTCCTATTATAAATTAGAAAATACGTGGAACCACAAACGTCAAAATTATTTAGTGACGTAGTGGAATGAACAATTTGTGGATTCTTATAAATTCTATAAAACTTTTGAACTATTTGAAGTCTCGGTCTATTTCTGAAATTAATTCTTACATACTTTTGATTTTTTAAACCTTTATTCTAACATTGCCCATGTGAAATTTTAAAATTGTTTGTATAAACATTGAACGATAAAAATATGTGACGTATAAATTTTCTGACGTCAGACACGTGAAATTGTTTCTTTTAAAATTGTAGCACGATGATGACTGCTGTACCAATATTTTGACTATTTTATTTATTATGTCTGTTTAGTTCACGCATCATTGTAAATATAACGGAATTTGATGAGACTGTGTACAAAATGAGAGGTTTAGCGCTATAAAACCAGGTTTTATCCACCATTTTCTACATTTGAAAATGCCTGTACCAAGTCAGGAATATGACAGTTGTTGTTTATTCGTTTTTTATGTGTTTTTTCATTTGATTTGCCATGTGATTTGGGACTTTCCAATTTGATTTTTCTCTAGTTCAGTATTTTTGTAATTTTACTTTTTATCACTGAACTAGTATATATATTTGTTTAGGGGCTAGCTGAAGGACGCCTCCGGGTGCGGGAGTTTCTCGCTGCTTTACAGATATATTGGTGGCATTCTGCTGTTGTCTGTTCTAAGGTCGGGTTGTTGTCTCTTTGACACATTCTCCATTTCCATTTTCAATTATATTTCAAAAATTATTGTAATATAGCCGAACTATTCAAAATCTAGCCGTCAAATAGAAACAGGAAGATACAAAATACAATACTGACATAACTTATAATGACATTAATAAAGATAATGTGCATTCAGTTTGTTTAATTATCCACATGAAATAGATTTAAGGCATTTAATGTTAAACAAGGCATATAATCTATACAGACAATTTTATTTATTAAATAGATAGTAACTATTTAGTATTGTAGACGGACATACATGATCTGGTTTTTTTTAATTAGCAATTTGCTAGTACAGATAAGCTTTTTACGAAAAGCAAATCTCCAATGCAACCATATATTATAAGCGGTCTCGAGTCTCAATAAACCAATAGCGTGTTTGATTGAGTATTTCAAATTGTTTCAAAAATGAGTAATATAATACTTCTGGCAGTACTTAATTGAATCATGTAAAATGTAAACAAATTATCATAGGTCGATTGTGTCAGACTCTGGTACCTTTTGTCCCACTTTTACATATCCATATTGCCATAGAGATAACACTGCAGATATCTTTTTGTTTATTCTACTTCAAACACTTGTACAACAGTAATCAAACTTCAGATCATCAAAAGAATGATATTTGAATATTAATTGATATAAATATCAGTTAATGGGTTTCCCATTATTTCCTCAATTAGACGAAGCAAATTTACATGATTATTCTGTATGATGTAATAATCATCAATCGAACCATGAAATGTAATTGTTAAGGAATTCTTTTAAGTTACCTCGACAGACATAACACATTGATTTTGATGGATGCAGTTTCTATTGTATCCTGCTCATTGTCATACGCATCTTTAAATGATGTATTGTTGTTTTTAATGAATTATCTCTTTATTATACAAACTATTTTTGTAAACATGTAAATGGAAGCTATTGAAGGGATGACATTGTCAAATTAGTTCTTCAAAAATGCGATAACTTTATTCACATGACACTTTAATGGTTCCTATTTGAAAGTTGAATTGTAAATAAAAATGCATCTATACATTTCATCATTGTGTAAGTTTACAATGGTTATTTTTTGTAATCTTGTCTTTCAATTTTGATTGTGTGCTGTGTCTATCTGCCATATAGTGTTTTTTTGTTACATATTTGTTTGCTTTTATAGTGACTTACATTATGACACAATGCTAATTTTTTTACCTATTTTGACAGATATAAGAAGATGTGGTATGATTGCCAATGAGACAACTCTCCATTCAAGGCACAATTTGTAAAAGTAAACCAATATAGGTCAAAGTAAGTCTTCAGCACAGAGCATTGACTCACACCGAAATGCAAGCTATAAAGCGCTTAAAAAATTGCTAGTGTATAGTTTAAAAATATAAAAACAAGAAACACTAATGAACCACATCAACAAACGACAACCACTGAACATAAAATCAGATTAATTTTACCATTTTCTACATACGAAAATAGCCTGTACTATGTTTGGAATATGACAGTTGTTCTATTCGTTTGATGTGTATGAGCTTTTGATTTGCCATTTAATTAGGGATTTTCTGTTTCGAATCTTCCTCGGAGTTCGGTAGTTTTATGATTAGAATTGAGAATGGAAATGGGGAAGGTGTCAAAGAGACAACTACCCGACCATAGAAAGAAAAACAACAGCAGAAGGTCACGAACAGGTCTTCAATGAAGCGAGAAACTCCCGCACCCGGAGGCGTCCACCAGCTGGCCCCTTAACCAATATATACTAGTTCAGTGATAATGAACCCCATACTAATTTCCAAATTGTACACAAGAAACTAAAATTAAAATGATACAAGACTAGCAAAGGCCAGAGGCTCCTGACTTGGAACAGGCGCAAAAAAACGGCGAGGTTAAACGTGTTTATGAGATCTCAACCCTCCCCCTATACCTCTAGCCAATGTAGAAAAGTAAACGCATAATAAGTAGTAGGATAACTGTATTTGGTATGTGCGTACCTTGCAGGTCCTTGTGTCCGTCAAACAGTTTTCACTTGACCTCGACCTTATTTCATGGTTCAGTGAACAAGGTTGAGTTTTGGTGGTCAAGTCCATATCTCAGGTACTATAAGCAATAGGTATAGTATATTCGGTAAGGACTGTAAGGTGTACATATCAAACTGGCAGGTGTCATCTGACCTTGAACTCATTTTCATGGTTCAGTTGTTATAGTTAAGTTTTTGTGTTTTGGTTCTGTTTTTCTTATACTGTATGCATTAAGTCGACTATATTTGGTGTATTGAATGATTGTAAGGAGTACATGTCTAGCTGGCAGGTATCATCTTACCTTGACCTCATTTTCATGGTTCAATGGTCAAAGTTAAATTTTTGAAGTTTTTTTTCTTTCCCTAATACTATATGCAATAGGTCAACTATATTTGGTGTATGGAAATATTTTGTGATCTTATATGTCAGTCGTGGAGTTTTTACTTGACCTTGAACTCATTTTCACGGTTCATTGCTCATTGTTAAGTTTTTCTGTTTTTGATCTGTTTTTCTTAAACTATAAGCAATAGGTCAACTATATTTGTTGTATGGAAGGATTGTTAGCTTTACATGCATGCCTGGCAAGGTTCATCTGACCTTGACCTCATTTTATTGGTAAGTTTATGTGACAGTTGTAATAAAGCTTTATGTTTATGACTATCAACATAATATCAATGCTTAGTAAAGAAGACGAGACATTTCAGGGTGTGCGCTCTTGTCATATAATTATTGTTAATTACACAACATACTGAATAAAATCAGAAGAAAATTTAAGCTGTTACTAAACACATTGTTTTCTTTGTGAACATAATACTTTTGTTTCTAGCTAATAATTTTCGTGAATGCCGCAATGACAGGCGATGATAATCAGCTGAAGTCGTGACTACTAACCCGTTTTTTATCATTTAAATTATACCATCCCTTTTCCTTTGATGCAAAAACTGTATGTTTAGAAACAGCAGATTGCACAATCATATATTACCTTGCAAAAAACTGATGGGCGTGTACTTTTAAGCAAACTAGGGGGAAAGGGAGCAATTTAAAATTAACTTTATGTTGATGCACGAAAGTATAAAAAGCAAACATTATAGTAAATGAAAAGAAATCAACAGCTTACAAACATTCAAAGGTAGGGGTAAATTGACTGAAGGTATGGCTTACTGAACCCCAGACAAAAAGTAAGTTAGAATTGCCGATTCATTTGAGATCAGATCAGCCTGATAGTCGTTATTGTAATGAGACATACAAACTTGCAGAGGATTCAAAGGATAAACGGAAACCTAGCAGAAAGACAAACAAGGCTAAGAGAGTTCACCTATGTTAGAACACAAGAACGAGTAGTTATGCACGACGTTTTAAGCAAGTAATTGGGCATTGCAAACAGGAATGTCCAGGAATTCACCAGAATTAAATAATGATAGCCTCAATATGGCGTTTAAATGTACAAACATATCAACTAGGTTAACATTTTGATGTAACAAAACCATTAGTAAATAGTTTGAGAAAGCATATTACGCAGGTTTTACCAACTTAAGAGGGCTCGCGGGTGTAAATCAATTTTTTTTTCTGAATATAGGATTTCAGTATATTTTTCTATAAATGAACTTTATCATATACTTTAAAGAAAAATGGTATAAAAAAATGGGGTCACCGTTCATTTAAGCTTACAATCTGCCCCCGAAAGAAGGATACATTTTTATAAATGTCCTTTCTGTTGAACTAATAGGAGAATAGAGGTAATATGAAATAAAAAAAAAAGACCTTAATTACAGAAATCGCTTAAGTTTTACAGTTATTTAGTTTATGTACAGCTTATTTGAAAACAACAATAAAAAGATATAGGTCATCGATGAGTTAAAAAAGATATTTCAATTTTAATTTTATCATAAAGAAATAACTAATATTGTAATATATCAAATTTTTAATGAAAAAACAAATGTTTAAATTTTTGCTGAAATTTGTGTACCCGCGAGCCTCCTTAACATTCGAAAATTATTGGTGAACGTTTGATTTATTAATCATCTTACGTTTTGGTAACCATTTACTACCACGAATGTGACCTACCGAATAAGACTATTTACCGGGTTTGTAATAACATGAGCAACACGACAGATGTCTCATGTGGAGCAGGATCTACTTACTCTTCCGGAGCACCTGAGATCACCCCAAGTTTTTGGTGGGTTTTGTGTTGCTAAGTATTTAGTTTTCTATGTTGTGTTTTGTGTACAATTATTTGTCTTTTTGTCTTATATTTTAAAGCCATGACCTTGTCAGTTAATTTTCAATCTATGAGATTGATTGTCCCTCTGATATCTTTCGCTCCTCTTTTACTAGTATACAATGTTTTTTATTGAAAGCTGACGCTCCTCAGAAACCAATTTATGTAAAATTGTATGGTTCTGTGTAATGTTTTACGAACATTCCTGAAGAGAACAAAGACCTTTCTTGATATTTTGAATACAAGACATGAAGTTTATCATCGATGTGTTGTTTTTCACTACCATAGTGATCTGGACAAAAACCGATCATTCCCACATTGATGCTTCTTCGGAAGAACATTAACATGTTGAAAATCATTGAAGCCAGCTGTAGCATTATGAATGTTACTGTTAATATTTTAAAATTGACCAAAGATTGTGATGTAGGATAATAATATTTCAGAAAAAGATCCCAAAATGAGTATATTAGAAGAGTATTTGAAAGAAGTAACTAATCATTGAAGCCAGCTGTAGCATTATGAATGTTACTGTTAATATTTTAAAATTGACCAAAGATTGTGATGTAGGATAATAATATTTCAGAAAAGATCCAAAAATGAGTATATAAGACGAGTATTTGAAAGAAGTAACTAATGGTTGAAGTTCCCATGACATGAGAAAGTCTTAAGTTATAAATCTACTAACGGTTGCCAGGATCAGTCGTGGAATGCATTAATAACTTGCATATTTTATTTTTCAATTTATTAATATATATTCAAGAAGTGGTATTAATCAGGTACGATTCTCAAAATATTTAATGATCACTGCTTAATTTAAGATACCAATCATTCCATTTTGCAGCAACATTAAGTTTTTTTAATTTTTCTAAGCTTGATACTATTATTCCCAATGCTCAATTATAAGATCGACTTATCGGTCTGATGGATAGAGCCTTTTTTTCTATAAAAATGATATAATAGATATAAGATATAAATGTCTTGTTTTGGGTTACAATAATTCTTATTTTGTGAAGAATCACACTGGTACCTTTGATAACTATTTACACCACTGGGTCGATGCCACTGCTGGTGGACGTTTCGTCCCCAAGGGTATCACCAGCCCAGTAGTCAACACTTCGGTGTTGACATGAATATCAATAATGTGGTCATTTTTACAAATTTCCTGTTAACAAAACTTTGAATTTTTCGAAAAACTAAGGATTTTCTTATCCCAGGCATAGATTACCTTAGCCGTATTTGGCACAACTTTTTGGAATTTTGGATCCGCAATGCTCTTCAACTTTTTACTTGTTTGGCTTAATAAATATTTTGATATGAACGTCACTGATGAGTCTTATGTAGACGAAACGAGCGTCTGGCGTACTAAATTATAATCCTGGTACCTTTGACAACTATTTCCATAACAAAAATATACTGTAGATGATATAATCAAAATGGTGGAATTTAAATTGACAATATTATGAATAAAGTTGTTGATTTGAAGATTGATATTTCAACAGACAGTCGGTTTTCCAATGGATTCTAACTGTGCATCCATTCTGCCCGACTTGTTTGTTTATTTTATTTAATTCAGAAGCTTCTAAAAGATATAAAGAAAAAGCAATTCGAAAAATTCTGTTGAAATTAAGGATACTACTGATACAAGATACAAAAAGACTGCGTCATGCCAATCGTTTCCTCACAGGAAAACGAATTCACACTAAAATCTATGACACATAAGATTATTTCAACTTTCGTCTTATTAATTTTCCATTTTTCAGCAGTAACATACCCTCTGCTCCGTTGTGTGGTGTTTGATTTATCATATTGATACGTTATGCTCGTGTATGTTCACTCTATACGGACTTCATATATAGGAGTGTGCTCCTTTAATATGGAGAATCTGTTCCAACAGAGTTATGAGGAGGAAAGATTAAAAATGACATTCCGTAAATTTTATGGACACCATGTCTGAAAATTGTTTAATTTATAAGACGTGTCTGTGTCTTAACTAATTATGGACATTTTGACAACGATTTAGATTGTGGTTTAACATCGATGTTTTTTAAGTACTCAACGCGAACTATTCCCGAATATAACTGTTTTGTGTGAATTTGCATTACTATGCGACTTGTATCGGTATTTTTATACATCCAACATTTATAATTTTATTAGTTCTGTTCCTGTTGGGGTTTCAGGGAATACCGTGTTATGTCTATTCGATTGTAGTTGGAATTCTGTACTTTCTGTACATTTCACATGTAATATGTCTTATTTATCAGTTTAGTCGAGTTAATTTCCATGGATAAATGTTGTGTTACTACAAATAGTTATGATGTCGTCACAGTATTTATTTAAAGTAGCTTTTAAATATCGTCATTATCTGGATAATTGTTTGGAATAGTTATATTAACATAGTTGTATAAATTTCAGGATTATATATTTGTTACTACAATACGTACTTGTTTATGATGTCGTTTGCTGTCTGTCGTCAATAGAAGATGTTCGTTGTTATTCTGAGTTGTATCATATAATTTATTTGTGTGATTCTGTGTGATTCTGTGTGATTTGTATTTTTGTATGTAGTATATTTCTTTTCTGTAGTGTTGCCATCTGAGCTGTGTTACTTAAAATATCATGTACCAAAGCAGTGATATGGCAGTTGTTATCACATAGTTCGTTTCTATGTATGTTGGTTTTGTTTTTGTTCCACTTTTGTGTTGCTTTTGTTCCTTTCTTCTCCTCTTATAGTTGACGTGTTTCCCTCGGTTTTAGTTTGTAACCTGGATTTTGCTTCCTGTATACAAAACTTTGAATTCATCGAAAAACTAAGGATTTTCTAATCCCAGGTGTAGATTACATTAGTCGTATTTGGTACAACTTTTTGGAGTTTTGGAACCTCAATGCTCTTCAACTTTGTACTTGTTTTGGCTTTTTAAATGTTTTGATATGAGCAGTCACTGATGAGTCTTATGTAAACGAAACACGTTTGTCGTACTAAATTATAATCCTGGTACATTTGATAACTATTTACACCACTGGGTCGACTGCTGGTGGACGTTTCGTCCCTGAGGGTATCACCAAGCCCAGCAGTCAACACTTCGGTGCTGACATGAATATCAATAATGAGGTCATTTATATAAATTTCCTGTTTATAAAACTTTGAATTAACGAAAAACTAAGGATGTTCTTATCCCAGGAATGGATTACATTAGTCGTATTTTGGAATTTTGGATCCTCAATGCTCTTCAAATTTGTACTTGTTTAAACTAAACCAGGGGGACATTCAAACTCATATTTCGAAAATAAACTGACCACAAAATGACTAAAAAAGAAATCAGACAAATAGACAAATAAAAGCCCACAAGACACATAGAAAACTAAAAACCAAGCAACATGAACAAAAGTGGTCATCCAATTCGCAAAAGGTTTTACTTGTTACCTCTGTCTGTTCTTACTTATTCGAATTACGATATTTGAAAATCGGTAAATACTATATTCGCTTCTATCGCCCTAATCTAAATATTTTGTAAGTACAGCTAAAGACACATTTTTGCGACAAATAGTGGGAGAAGTTTGAATTTTGAGTCAATGATAGATTATTTACATTGAAAAGTAAAAGAAACATTTTAATATAGGTATTTGTCACACTCCCCATTTCCATTCTCAATTTTATTTGTGTATCTAAATGGATTTTTTTGCTCTTGGCGCAGAATATTTCAATGTTAAATAATAAAAAGTTTGCTGAAACTGTACCTCATATAACTCAAACTCATGATCAATTATAATGTCATTTTTATATGCATCAATTATTCTCTGCCTCACTTTACAATTGTCCGGAAAGATTATACGATAAACTTAAAATAACAACCTAAATGAACTTTCGATTTATCTGAATATGAAAGCGTGTTATCGTCAAAGCCAATGTCAAAACAAGTTATGTAAATTTTAGGGAAATCCATATTCAGAAGAATGTAGTTGAAATGGTATGTAAATGACATCACGGAAAGTAGAATACGGTAACAAATGATATGTGAACAATATACGCAAAGGAAATCACAGCAATATTAAAACATGTTATCTATTAAATAGCTTAAACATTGTTAAACCCGCTGCATTTGTTTGCACCGTCCAATCCAGAAATCCGATGTTCAGTAGTTGTCGGTTGTTGTTGTTGTTCAAAAGTGTTCTCGTTTCTCGATTTTAATATAAATTAGACCTTTAATGTTTCCGTTTGAATGATTTCACACTAGTATCGTCTTATATCAATTTAAACAATCGCACAAGTGACACCGACATCAGCACTAATCATCGCACAATCATTTGCATCATCATCACAACCTTCATCATCGTCGTTATCGTCGTCATCATTGTTATCATATATAATATATTCATCATCACGTGATTGCTTTTTTTAAACTGTGTCATCGCATTTATATACAAATCGTTCTAGAGTGTAAATGCAATATTAAAGTTAGAAACTACAAACATCTGAATAAGTTACCGAACTGATAAGAGCTATATAAAGGAAAAAGTATTTTTTTTCGATATCGTCAACTTAAATTTCGTATTTTACCCTTGACAGTGTTTTTACAAGTATTGAAATATCACTACTCACGATGCATCCACATGTCAGGCCTATAGACTGATGTATGATAACATTAACGGTACCAAATTTTCTGCACCAGATGCGCATTTCGACAATACATGTCTCTTCAGTGATGCTCTTGGCCAAAATATTTGAAATCCAAAGCTTATATAAAAGATGATGAGCTATAATCCAAAAGGTCCAAAAAGTAAAGCCAAATCAGTGAAAGGAATCAGAGCTTTGCATGAGGTATAACCTTCACTTGTCTTTAATATACATGAACAATAAAACACTGGACGTTATATCACTTCATTTCTGCATCTACCAATCCAATTATTATATAAGATAAAGGTCCAACAAGCCTGATGTTTAAAAAAAAATCAAAAAATCAAAGCAACGATGATATATTGACGGCTAATATATAGTTGAAATTAAACAAAAGACATGGAACTTTATTATAGAATGTAGAAATGATCATTTGTTTCTTTGTGCTTAAAAAGTTTAATGTAGGTGCATAATTTAGAATTGTTTGCATCTTATTTTTGTGTTTGTATACACACATTATAGAATTTATTTTCTAGGTTTTAATGGTGATATATCAATATAATTACATTAAAAATTCATAGTACCAAGAATAGGAAAATATGGTCCAAGTAAAAAGCTTTCCCAGTAGTCATAAAAGAAGTTGTTTATGAATAATTTTTGTTTACTAAATTTACAACAGACATACTTGTGGGTCTTTTTGTACATATCTTCAAAACAAATTCATGTTGTGTGGGTTATCGAGGGTAATTAGTCTTCATCCTTTGAAAATAGTTATTCTGCCATACACCAAATATTTAACGGTTTTTGAACGTTATAAACTGATCATATCAGATCGAGTGTTTGTCTCTTTGACACATTCCCAATTTCCATTATCAATTTTAATAGTTTACAAAAGGTAAGATAGTACTTAATGATGCTTAATAACTAGCATACGTATTTGTCTTTTAAAATTCCAATGTCGTACAAGAAAAGTTATGATGCTTTGAAGATAAATTTATCGGTTTCTAAAGTTAAATTGAAAGCGCGTCAATGCCTTATATTTTCACGTTTATATAAAGGTAATCGGTTGATAACTCTAACGAAGTAGACTCATGAGTGTACATTTAATAATTGTTACATTTGTTAAAGTTCTGATTTTTACACTTTTACGAAATGATTGTGTAAATACCCCCTGGATACTTATCTTTAATAAATGCTGATATAAACTATATGAAATAAAAAAAAAAAATGAAACGACGAATCGTTTTCTTTAGAAATTTGTGTGCTGAAAATAAATTTCTCTTTTATGGTACTGCCTTTTTAAATTATCAAAGACAAACAATCAGTAGACTCTTACTTATTAACATTTTTCACACAAAGACAAAATCGAATATATGAGACATAATTTGAATATGGAAAAGTGTAAATAATATATTATGAATCTTTTGTTTTGGTCCGTTTCTGTGTGTGTTAGTTACATTGTAGTGTTGTGTCGTTGTTCTCCTCTTATATTTATGCGTTTCCCTCAGTTTTAGTTTGTTACCCCGATTTTGTTTTTTGTCCATGGATTTATGAGTTTGAACAGCGGTATACTACTGTTGCCTTTATTTCGATAGGTATTTACATTTGTTAGCATCATAATAGTATAGTTCTTCTCTGTGGTAGGATCATGTGTTAGCATCATAATAGTATAGTTCTTCTCTGTGGTAGGATCATGTGTTAGCATCATAATAGTATAGTTCTTCTCTGTGGTAGGATCATGTGTTAGCATCATAATAGTATAGTTCTTCTCTGTGGTAGGATCATGTGTTAGCATCATAATAGTATAGTTCTTCTCTGTGGTAGGATCATGTGTTAGCATCATAATAGTATAGTTCTTCTCTGTGGTAGGATCATGTGTTAGCATCATAATAGTATAGCTCTTATCTGTAGTAGGATCATGTGTTAGCATCATAATAGTACAGTTCTTCTCTGTGGTAGGATCATGTGTTAGCATCATAATAGTATAGTTCTTCTCTGTGGTAGGATCATGTGTTAGCATCATAATAGTATAGTTCTTCTCTGTGGTAGGATCATGTGTTAGCATCATAATAGTATAGCTCTTATCTGTGGTAGGATCATGTGTTAGCATCATAATAGTATAGTTCTTCTCTGTGGTAGGATCATGTGTTAGCATCATAATAGTATAGCTCTTCTCTGTGGTAGGATCATGTGTTAGCATCATAATAGTATAGTTCTTCTCTGTGGTAGGATCATGTGTTAGCATCATAATAGTATAGTTCTTCTCTGTGGTAGGATCATGTGTTAGCATCATAATAGTATAGTTCTTCTCTGTGGTAGGATCATGTGTTAGCATCATAATAGTATAGCTCTTATCTGTAGTAGGATCATGTGTTAGCATCATAATAGTACAGTTCTTCTCTGTGGTAGGATCATGTGTTAGCATCATAATAGTATAGTTCTTCTCTGTGGTAGGATCATTAAAGGCAACAGTAGTATACCGCTGTTCAAAACTCATAAATCCATGGACAAAAAACAAAATCGGGGTAACAAACTAAAACCGAGGGAAACGCATTAAATATAAGAGGAGAACAACGACACAACACCGAAACGCAACACACACAGAAACGGACCAAGCAACAGACAAAACACCACGAGAATAACAAATATAACATCAAAACCAAATACAAGAATTTGGGATAGATAAGTACCGTGCCACGTCTTATCTAAAAAATAAGAGAAAACACAAACGACTCAACGTTAAAATGCAACACACACAGAAACGAACAATATTATAACAATGGCCATCTTCCTGACTTGGTACAGGACACTTTTAAAGGGGAATAAAAGTGGTGGGTTGAACCTGGTTTTATGGCATGCCAAACCTCGCACTTTAATGGCAAAGTTAAATATAACATTGAAATGACAACATAATATTACAGGACTACAATACAAATAAAAAGGAGACCATATTAGACAAAGAAAAGCATGATTAATAGATAACAAAAAGCATCAGGTTTAAAATTCAATACACCTAAAACGCGTCTTGTCCACACAAGGATCATGTGTTAGCATCATAATAGTATAGCTCTTCTCTGTGGTAGGATCATGTGTTAGCATCATAATAGTATAGCTCTTCTCTGTGGTAGGTTCATGTGTTAGCATCATAATAGTATAGTTCTTCTCTGTGGTAGGATCATGTGTTAGCATCATAATAGTATAGCTCTTCTCTGTGGTAGGATCATGTGTTAGCATCATAATAGTATAGTTCTTCTCTGTGGTAGGATCATGTGTTAGCATCATAATAGTATAGCTCTTCTCTGTGGTAGGATCATGTGTTAGCATCATAATAGTACAGTTCTTCTCTGTGGTAGGATCATGTGTTAGCATCATAATAGTATAGTTCTTCTCTGTGGTAGGATCATGTGTTAGCATCATAATAGTATAGTTCTTCTCTGTGGTAGGATCATGTGTTAGCATCATAATAGTATAGTTCTTCTCTGTGGTAGGATCATGTGTTAGCATCATAATAGTATAGCTCTTATCTGTGGTAGGATCATGTGTTAGCATCATAATAGTATAGTTCTTCTCTGTGGTAGGATCATGTGTTAGCATCATAATAGTATAGTTCTTCTCTGTGGTAGGATCATGTGTTAGCATCATTATAGTATAGTTCTTCTCTGTGGTAGGATCATGTGTTATTTAATTTGTTGTTCGCACTGTATGCTGCTTTGTGAGAATTCCAATATGTTGTGTTCGTGATATTCATAAAAACTGTATATTATATAATTATCTTTGCAATTTGTTATTTATGATAGATTGACCTTCTGCTGTTGTCTGCTCTATGGTCGGGTTGTTGTCTCTTTGGCACATTCCCTATTTCCATTTTCAATTTTATGAATTGTGCATGCTGAGAAACATTCATTTGATATATCATAGACGATTTAAACTTGTCATACTTTCACAGACAAGCAGAAAACTTAATTAAAACAAAGTAATTGCTCGTTATCGAACATATCTATATCACAGTGTTAAAGGAAAATGATTTTCAAAATATATTTCTGTGAATAAATATCACGCATTGCAATTTTGAGTGAAAATTACCAAATAGAATGTTTAAAATTCTCAAACATCCTTTAATATTGTAAACTAAGAACATTTTCAAAGTTTAAAAAATGTCATAGCGTTTCAATTTCATGTTTATTGAATATAAAGGATAAAAAAATCTCCATATGATTTTAATTTGAAAATTCGTTTCCAAATTCTGTAGTATGAATATCTGGACTCTTGATGTGTAGTATCATATAATAGTACAGATCTATGTTTTATCTCTTCTACCCTCTTTTCAATATAAAAATAAAACATTTTCAACAACATTTCATCTACACGTTATCATCCACACTGTCCTCTAGTTTAGTTATTCGTACATCTAGTCCAGAATCCAACTACCCTGCATGTTCATCGTCTTCATCTAAAGTCAAAATATCTATATCTTCCTCTATAATAGTCTCATTTCGTCTTTCTAGTCGAAAAACATTTTGACCATTAAACTGCAAAGGATAAATGATTTAGATTAAAACTAAGAAAAATCTTTGCGAAATCAACGTGTGATTTTCTGAAGAAAGAGATTAATTTTTGTTTTTCTTGTTAAATCATAGTAGAAGATTGAAATCTGTTCTTTTAACATTATGGAAGTTGCAGGACCTCCGCGTGAAATTTGCCTAGAATAATATATATATATAGTCATCAGAAAAGTATATAAAAAATCATTTACGAATTGCAGGTTAACCGTGTCATTCTATACTTATGACAGTTGATTAACAACAAGAACATATAAAATAAATTTTACAACGAAAGTTTGAAATAATCCAAATCTGAAATAAAAATGAGAGGTTGAATATCCGAAAGAATTATTGTATTGTTATAGAATTTTTGGTTACATCTACTTGCCATTTAAATTGTTTTGTCTCTTATTGAGTCGAAAAGTTGCTGTGCTTAGAGGGAATCGTATATATTAGAATTCGGAGAAAATATTGTAAGGAGATGTGCATCTGAAAGTCCTAACCGATTGCAAAAACTAAATTTATTTTTGTATGACATCCCCATTATCGCATTTATCAAATACGTTATACAGAAATCATTGTGAATAAACTCATTGTAACTACCAGGATTAAAATTTTGTAATTGCGCCAGACACGAGCTTCGTCTACAAAAGACTCATCAATGACTCTCGAATAAAAAAAGTTAAAAAGACCAAATAAAGAACGGAGTTGAAGAGCATTGAACACACTGGACAATTTTGAAGAGAACGAGAAAATATACTTTCTGCTATTTGAGTATCGATTATATACAGTCATCATTTTGCAATTATACAAAATGTTCGAAGTTGTATATAATGCAAAAATACTTGATGCCAGTAGACACAAAATATTATAAACGAGTCACTCTCGGTGCTGTAATATTTTAAGAGTGAGAATGGAATATTGGCTACGACAAAGATAAATAAATCTCCATGATATCTGTGACGTAGATTTTTCAATAATGACCACAAACAATGGCTGTAACTTCATCATTAAGATCCATTAATTCGATAGTTTTTGTAAGCAGTATTAAAGGAATCATGATAGGAAATATTGCAGCATTTACAAAATAAACTTACATTTTATATGCAAGCGTCGTTTATTGTTTGCTTCCTAGAAATGGAAAGTTCACACCATAGAATAATAGGAGTATTCTATTTTGTTGTTAACTTTAGTAATCATCCTACACTTGATGTCAATTTGTAGATGTATAAAAGGAGTAAAAATACTAAAAGAACAATTCATGACTACAAGTCGAAGAAAACAAACAACAACACATAAGCAAAAGTTAAGCATAACCATCACCCCTTGGTAAGTCAATATATGCAAGTATTTCAAGTTTAACGACGCCGATTGATCAACATGAGCCAATAAAATAGACGTAAAGCTTAATGATAATGTTCATTTCTTTTTAATTTCTCCGGAAGCTACTTTATTAATATTGCCTTAGACCGAAAAGTCTAAGAAACTACAGAACGTAGTGATAAATGTTTGATAATTACTCTTGTGATTGATAACTCAATAGGAATAAAATAATAAATGAATTGAATGCCATCTACCAAACTATAACCAAATTACGCATTTGTGATCACAGTAATGAATTGAAACGTCTTTGAAAATAAGAAGTCACCATCGTAACTTAAGATAAATGATCCGTTAAGGGATACATGATCTTTGAATCGTTTGACTATATTTTTTAATGTATTACACTTTAAATATGTTAATTTGGATATGATTTTAAAGACATCTTACCTGTGAATCGATAACTTCAGTCACCAAAAAGCAATCATATGCTTTAATTTTAGCACATAAAGGTAGAGATATGAAAACATGTAAATTTTTGGCAGCTTTTGCAATGGTAGTCACTTTGTCTAATGCACTTCCGAAAATCTGATAACGTCCACTTTTATCTAAAACTTTATCATGTAAAACATCAAAAGTGGCACATATTGAGAATTCCAAATCTTTCGGACGTATTTTATTTTTGATAATTGTGTTTAGTTGAAGACACATATTTGCCGTTTCAAATGGAATGGAGTTAGCTCCCTTTTCAGCACGATCCATGCCAAGTATGAATACAACAGAGTCGAAACTAATACTGTAGATAAATGCCGAAAATTCCTCAGCTAGACCCGTCAATCTAGAATGAAAATTTTCTATACTTTTTATCTTATTATTTATTTTCTTTATTCCTGCAGTTAGATAATGAAAATTTCTCACGTCAATGTATATAAAACCAACGGGTCCTATTCGTCTTACTCCTATTGTTTTACCATTTGTCAGAGAATTTATTATTGGTTTCGGGAGGTATGTATTTAAGATGTGTTGTAAATGTTGTATTGTCATATTATACTCCACTGTCTTTTCGTCAATTCTTTCCTCTAGAAGAACCGTGTATTCCTCGATTGTTTCCATCATAGAATCCAGAACCGATTTAGTAGTGGGACTAGATCTTTTTAGCATTTTCATTATCTGTTCAAAGTTGGGTCTATCCTCCGGAGAATGTCCCCATGCGATCTCCATACACTGACGAACACTGATAGGCATATCTTCGTTCGGTCTCGGTCGAATACCGCCAATCTGAACTACGGCATTGACTACATCTTCCGGCGACATTAAATCGGCCAGTTCCGAATAAGGATCCTCTCGTGTGTAAATCTCTTGTAATATGATAGCGAAGCTATACACATCAGATGCAGTTGAAGGGTTGCATTTATATTCCATTCGGATTATCTCTGGCGCAACCCAAAACTCTTGATATTTGATTGCGTATTTTGTTTCCTCCACACGGTTATTTCGGTGAAGTGAGTGTAAAGAATTACAATTTTCATCTTGACATAGGATCAAAGTATTGTATTCCCAATCACATATTTTAACTGTCCACTTCGAATCAATAAGGCACTTTGTTGACTTCAAATTGCCGTGGATTATATTTTTAGAATGTAAGTAATGCATTCCACTGGCAATGTCGACCGATATAGACAATTTAAGTTGTTTACTCATGTTAAATTTCTCGTTTTGTAAAAGATCGATCAGCTGACCTTTACCACAATATTCGCTGATAATATAATGATCAGAGTCTAGATCCGCCAATCCAAAGAATCTTACAACATTATTATGAAAAAACTTATCTTTCATAATCAACATTTTCGCCTTCATAGGTCGAGTTATTTTCTTTAATTGTTGTACTTGTAATAAACGTAATCCTACTGTTTCGCAATTCCATTTTCCTGGCCACTGCAAAACTTGTTGAATTAATTCAGGACACTCTGAAGCCTGCGTTGAAGAATTAAGAGAAAATATTGACTTTCCGCTAATAAACTTAGACTTAAGTGAATTCAGAACCTTCTGGTCATAATAAAATATAATATCTTCAATGGCAATCAACCAATCATCATTGTTGATTTTTCTATGAAATTTGATCCTTTGAAAGCATATATAACTAGAAAAACTTAGAACAACGACAATAAACAATGGAATAGAAACAGCTACAGGGACTATCCACGTCTCGGGCTGCTCATTCTCAGCTGCAATATTAGCTGTCATCATACCCCAAACAGATTGTCCTTGGCACGTAAACTCCTTAAGCACGTGTTCAGTGATTCTGGCCACCATACTTGTACTCAGTGGGGCCATACCATAGTCAATACAAACCTGACGTTGTTCCGGATCTGTCATGAACCAGTGTACATATCGTATGAACTCTCTGGCAGACAGACAGCTTGACATTGATGTCTTGTATGCAATGAAATGAGTGAATCCAGCGATCGGATATGACGTTTCACTATCTGCGTTGTGTAAGGAAAATGTAAAATCTGAATTCAATTGTGCAAAATAATCCATTGAGTCTTGCACATTATGTGCAGTTGCCTGACAGAAGAAACCCTTCCCGTTTTCGATATATGCTGTTTGCAAACTAGATTCTTCTGCACTTCCAGTTGATAAATACCCAATTGAATAATCGAAAGACATTAAAATTCCTGAAACACCAGCAGATGTTTTACCAAAATAAGTTATTACATCTGGTTCCCAATTGTCCCTATTTGAAAATATTCCATAGGTATTATCCCATGCAGGACTAAATGAAGACAGTGCTTCGGTAAACAGCGAAGTGGTTCCGGATTTATCAGCTCTTGCTAAGACAATTAATCGATGATACGGGAAAGTAAAGTGTGGATTACTTTGCTGGATGAGTGTATCATTCCACCATCGGATTGTTCCATTGTAAATACCAACAACCACCTCTCTTGTCAGGTTTAACTTTGAATCGAACCCTGGTAATTTGAAGGCGAGGACAACAGCTCTGAAAATAAAAGTTTTGAGAGTTCTATTTTTGTGTTATATAATCGCATTACAATTTAAAATTTGTAAAAAAATACTACAACTATAACTATTTTGAAGTAAAATAACAAAAATTCCTAACTACAAGAAAAATTAAAAACGGATTGTGCCATATCCAATGGCAAAATCACAATCTCAAATATATCAAACGAAATGAATGAGCGACACGAGTGATGCCACATGTGGAGAAGTATTTTTGTATCGTTCCGGAGAACACGAGTTTACTAAGGGCTTTAGATGGGGTCGGTGTGGCACACACTTTTCTATGTTCTGTTTTGTTTACTGTTTTCTGGTGGGTTTTTTTTTTTCGTTTTTTTGACACGGCGTTATCAATTTATAATCGATTAAGACTGCATAAATTTAATGTTATAGAAATTTAAAATGCGGGTTTTTCATTTTTTTTAAAACCTTTATTCTTTTGCAATTAGGAAAAAATAAGATATGGAAAATGTTTTGAATTCACAGTATAAGTGAGTTCTTCAAACTGAAATATCATATATAGTACACAGCTAAAGTATGATTTCTATACAATGCATAAAAAGCTAATGAACGTCTTTCAGTAAGAATAGTCCTTCAGTAAGCATTGAGCTTCCAAATAACATAACCTTGAATAACGTTCTTAATTAGTTTAAAAGCTGCTACGTTTTATCAAACATTCAAACACAATTATTCGGCTTCGATTGTAAAGCGAAGCTGTCAGAATATTGAACATTTTTCAAACATAGCACTTAGACAGTTTGTTGAAAAGCAACACAAATAGCTAGAAAATTAATAAGTACAATTAAAAATTGTCCCCCTACGCATCACTAAAGAATGTTTGATTACAAATCTATCTCGCAAGTCAAGGAATCAATAAGGAAATTGTCCTAATCGAGAAAATGAATAATTGAAACCGGTTGGGACACATAACGAAGTATATTCATCCTGTTGACAAGAGAAGCAATGCTTGTTTTAAACCATAAATGTAAATTTCTCATTAAAGTTTTTAAATGGTTTTGCACATTTTATTACAATGCGTGTATTTCAAGCGTAGCTCGTTTATACAACTTATAATGACTTCCGGAACACTAAAACAGGAAACTCGTGAGATTGAGATTAACATACACCTTAATTGAAGACAATCCGTGTAGCAAGGTATATATCCGGTTATAATAAACAAATTAAAATGGCATTTAGAACGATTTGCAGAAAAATCGAGAATTACAAAAAGTTTACCATAAACAAATGTCATCCACAAACAATCATATACCTGTCAATGCAAACATGGGATTTTCTTATAAACGGTTCTTATAATTCCTAGCCTTGCAAATATTTGGTTTTGTGCTTTCCCATTGAGGGTAAATCCAGAAGGAAGACATTTTCTCGTGCGTGTATTTTAAGATTGTCGTTGTCGTTTTTTTGTAGCAAGAACAATCAAAGAATTTCTAGATACTGAAAAAGTCTCTGCAATATGTAAAAAGTAAAATCACAAAAAATACCGTGTTTGAGCATTTGATAAAGGAATTTCCATTAAGAATTTTTTTCTCGGAGTTCAGTATTTTTGTGATTTTTCTTTTTGTTTGTCTATTTGTCGTATGTTGTTTTTTCATTGCCTTGTCAGGTTGTCATCGACTTATTATCAGTTTAAATATTTATAAGCTATTTCAATCTCTCTTTCTTTACATGATATATTCACTTTAAGTTATTTAAAATCTTATGACTATATTACCTATATTCATAAAAAAGGAACGATAAATATCGATTCATTTGACTTTATAATATAAAAAAGAAGATGTGGTATGATTGCCAATGAGACAACTATCCACAAAAGACCAAAATGACACAGACATTAACAACTATAGGTCACCGTACGGCCTTTAACAATGAGCAAGCTTTTGTCTTCTTGAATGAGATTGCGTTTCCTTTTATGTTTTCATCTATTTTCTTTCTCGATAAGAACTTTATCTGACACTTTATAAGATTATCTCTTATCATGATATTTTTATAATACATCTTCCTCCACTTTATTAAAACACTATATAGCTTCTCTTAACGGATATTCATGTTTCCATGGCCATATATAAAACCATACTCAGTGTATGTAAAGTGCGGATCCTAAAATATCATTTTTACTGTATATGCCATAAATGTCTAATGTAGAATGATAACTAAACAGACGAACTTTTTTTTACTTTCGAAGAAAATGAAGAAAATTAGTTAAAATGTATATGTTCAGAAATACATAATACTAATAAAACAAAGTTAGAGATGCGAGCGGGGTTTTATCGCGCCTAAAGCCATCCAGCTTTGAAATATATACCAAAATAGGTGAATATTTATGACATTTCACGAACAGATCGTGCAGGTGCTTTATAACTAACAGGTAAGATGTTGTTGCAGTACAAAATATTCATTTTAATACAATTAATAAAGTTGTATAACGTAGAATATGTTTTGTCATTCAGTTTCTTCATATTTAACTAAATTCCACTATGATGATTTCGTAATGCTAGTCATGTTTACTGTCGAATAATGATACTATTCTTTCATTTTTACTGTGGAGCGAATCATTAGTACTGTATATGCGGTGCATTTTCACTGTATAATTTTTTATTTATTTTTTTATCTATTACAGCTCATTTCTTTAAGCATGTAGAGCAAGACTTTAGTTGACTTGCTTGTTTTTCTTTTATTGGATAATCGTTATGATAACACCCAATTTAATTCAAATATTAAAAATACAGGTTAAACTATCATATGCCTAATCATATTGTTTAAAAATGTCAATCTTATTTACAAAGTTTGTATAAACAATTAAACAAACAAAGCAAGCAAGCCAACCAAAGTTTTGCTTTGCATGCATTATGAAATTAGCTGTAAGGCCTTAATTTAGCCGACTTGCTCAAACAATAGATAAAGTAAGAGAAAGAATTGATAAAATTTAACTTACGGAGGAAAGTTTGGTTTTAAAACACTCTAATAAATTAAATAGAAATAACATTTATTTCAAATGTATTCCATTTAGTTTCTTATAAAGCGTATAGGGATCTTTATCCTTATTTTTTTTATCCATTTCCATGACACTTCACCACTAATTACGTACATCTTGATATAGATTGAATCTTTGTTTTCCCGTTTAAAAGGTTTTACACTGGAGCCATTTATAACTTGCTGTTCGGTGTGAGCCAAGACTCCATGTTGAAGACCGTATGTTTACGTATAATGGTCTACTTTTATAAATTGTGACTCGGATGGAGAGTTGTCTCATTGTCACATACGACATCTATATATGGCTCAAAAACGAAACGAGACGGGATAAAAAGGTATAAAAAAAATCCACACTACTTTTTTAATATATGTATAATGGGCTTAATATGATTCAGAATAGAGTAAAATAGTGGGTCGCATTTGGGTATAAGCGTGACGCCGGATTGCCGATTTTTTGCAAGCGTGACAGGTGAAAGTCAAATGATTGTGTCGTGAAAAACGAGAAATGAAGTCTAGCGGGACACAGGAATCTGACAAAACGATAAGCGGAATACGGGAATCTGCCAAAACAGTAAGCGGGATCCGGGATCAGAACACCCCCCCCCCCCCAATGAGACCCCCAGAATAAGATATTTGTGTACAGAATAAGATATTTGTGTATATAAATCCTATTGTTACAGTCATGCCTTCAATAACAAATGTATCCGATGCATGCATTTTTTTTTATATTTTTGGTCCCTTTTTCAATTTTGAGGGGTCCAAATTTAAAGACAAAAGTTCATTAATATAGATATTTGGGATTCGTTGACATGCTGAATCTAACCGTTTATCTAGTTTGGGGATTTTTTGTCTAGTTGCTGAAACAGCCCACATAGAGTTCCAAAGGGTCTAAAATCAACAAAAATGAATTGTAGCAATCATTTCGTGTACAATAACCCAAATGTGTATGGTTTTACCTCTGCGGTAGTATCCATTCGCGGATCTAGAATTTTTCATTTTGAGAATCGCTTTTGTTACTAGTTTGAAAAGCTATATATTTGATGAAGAATGAATGAGGAGTTTGTATTTCAATTTGAAAATACATGTATCATAAATCCTAAAGTCATCAACTAAGTTTTTTCGTTTGTTGCAAGTGCATTTATCACATAATTCTACAATAAAAATTGGGTCGGTTGAAAACAAAATTTTACGACAAAAGAGATGATATCAGCTTTCCAATTGTGAACCTTCCATTTCTAAGTAGCAACATTTCAGCAGCACCTGCATACGGGGTGTATATCTCCCAATTGATACAATTTTCCCATACTTGCATTTCCTATCATGATTTTCTTAATAGAGGGTTGCTGCTCACAAGGAAGCTATTAAACCAAGAGTTCTAAATGGTGAAGTTGAAATCATCTCTTCGTAAATTTAACAGACGCCACACGAGTTGGTTGACCGTTATAGAATAACCGTTTCACAAATGATATCGGATATGTTCCTTCCGACGTAACTACAATCTTCTCCCTTTCATGAATGTGACCTACCGAATTATACTATTTATTGGATGTGTTATCACATAAGCAACACGACGGGTGCCACATCTGGAGCAGGATCTGCTTACCCTTCCGGAGCACCTGCGATCACCCCTAGTTTTTGGTGGGGTTCGTGTTGTTTATTCTTTAGTTTTCTATGTTGTGTCATGTGTGCTGTTGTTTGTTTGTCTTTTTCATTTTAGCCATGGCGTTGTCAGTTTGTTTTAGATTATGAGTTTGACTGTCCCTTTGGTATCTTTCGTCCCTCTTTTCAAGTAACCGATTTCCATTTCGTGTTTATATTATCATAAACTTATTGAAGACCTGTTGGTGACCTTCTGCTGTTGTCTGCTCTATGGTCGGGTTTGTTGTCTCTTTGGCACATTCCCCATTTCCATTCTCAATTTTATTATTCCATGAATGAAGTCAAAATTTCATCAGAAAGATTGAAATATGATTTTAAATATTTTAATGTTGGTAATATACCTAGGGTGCGCACACCAACCTAGGGTGATATAGTTATTTTGAAATATACAGCTGTTGCTTAATGCATAGTATAATGAATTTAGAAAAAAACATGCTTTTATCAGTCAAATGGCAAACTCAAAACATCAAATACATCAAACGAATGGGGAACAACATATTCTTAACTAAGTAGAGGTATTTGCTCGTGTAGAAGATGGTGGCTTAAACCTGGGTTTAACCTTGCTTAACCTCGAACTTAAAGTGCTGGTGTTAGATTTTGAAAACATCTTTGATGCTAGTCATTTTACCATCTTTCTAAGCATGCTGAAATTACATTTAATTTGCTTTTAGTTTCAATACATAGCTTATTTTGCTTATAACTCTGCTTATTACTACCATGATTTATTATAGTTCTTCATTTTTATTTTCATGTATCCAATTGAGGCTTGTTGTGTATTGTATTGTTTGCCTTGTATGGTGGCTAAAAGACCGCTAAAATTAAGATATGTTGTTCTTTCTCTTTATATTATGATATATTTCTATAAATTGTGCATCAATGAACTGATAATAAAACTTTTTTTTTTTATTAAACTAACACTGAATGGAAACAGAAAGCTTTTATATCGTTTTATCATTTGACTAATTGTTTTCCCTCATGTATTTAAATATGCTGTTTATCTATTAAATTTTCCATTGAGAGATACTAACTATTTATATGTATATTTAATCATAATGATAGGAATATGATTCCCTAGACAGTATGGTAAGATGAAGAGTAATTTATAGACTTTTGACTGGGGGCTCTACGGAACTACAGTATGATGACGTAGGACCGAGCATCACATATGCACAAGTATAAGTATACTACAAATGATTATGTATGGTTATTGAGGTGTTGGGTGCATCCTTCATTGAAGACATTTTATATTGCGGAAACTAAAAGAATCGTTTTTTTCATAAATAGAAGTCTATTTTTTTTACATTGGTTTTTAAATTGATGGTACTAAACTGAGGCAATTTTTAGCTGTGTCAAAATATAATGTAAAAACGTCAATAAAACTACTCGAAAATTACTTCTCTAGTGATTGTCTTTGTTCGTAGTTTTATACGAAACTCCAAAGAAAATGAAACAAGTCTATACAACCTTACAATTTATACAAACAAAATCAAAAGCTCAACTATAGTAATCACCAAATGGAAAACTTTTGAAATATTTAATTCATTATCGCTACGTTGGGATTTTATTGGAATCCATCAGTTTTTATATCTTCATTGTATATTAAAACAGTGTTTAAGAGTTTTGAACGTCCGTATACTACTATTTACTCTCATCGATTTCAGGTAAAACAATTTAGCAATAATATAATTAATAAAACCTTTGTTCTGCTACATATTTCTACTTTTCTTTGTTTGCTATAGGTAATCGTTTTAGGTAGACGTCAAGTCAAATGAAACTTCTTACACAAAATACCTGACTTACGTGGTTTACTTTCACGTTGTATTTACCTAAAACCTTTAACCGGAAAAGATATATTGATCAAAAGTGTGGATTTGCATATTCCGATATAGTGCTTCAATTATTTTTATTTCATTGACACGTTCTATACCTCCTTATAATTTTAAAAAGTACACATATAAACACGTTCCTATAATGACTTTATAACGAAGTTTTTTCTCATTGTTGAAAGTCATAAGGTTGCTTATAGCTGGTTACATTCACTTCATTTGGCCTTTGGAAGATAGTTGTTTTATTAGCAGTCATACCATATTTCCGTAGATTTTGTTGAAGGAATCAAAATACATAAAAATATTCCCTAGAAAAAAATCTGTTATGGGTTGTTTCGTCGTATTTCGTTTTTTACCCTGGTATGGTCAGGTTTTTTTTCACCTTAATTGATAGAAAATTTTGTGTGGCGACCAGTTTTTATTGGTGGTGGAATAGTTGAAAGGTACCAGGCTTATAACTTAATGAATGTGTTTGTAGATAGATGTATTTGTTTTCTGTTAAATTGTTCCTTTTAAAATTGTTATACGATGATGACTGATAGTGGAATTAACTATTTGTTGGATTCTTATAAATTCTATATACAACTTTTGCACTATTTTTAATCTCGGTCTATTTCTGATATTTATTCTTTCATACTTTTGATTTATTAACCCTACATGCTAACATTGCCTATGTAAATTTTAGAATTGTTTGCATGCACATTGAACGCCAAATTTATGTGACGTAAAAAAAAAAATTCTGACGTCAGACACACAAATCAATGAATGTGTTTGTAGATAGATGTTTTTGTGTTCTGTTAAATTGTCCCTTTTAAAATTGTTATACGATGATGACTGATGTACCCATATTTTGACTATTTTATTTATTGTGTCTGTTAAGTTTACGCATTAATGTAAATATAACGGAATTTGACGAGACTGTCATCAAAGTGAGAGGGTTAGCGCTATAAAACCAGGTTTAATCCACCATTTTCTACATTTGAAAATACCTGTACCAAGTCAGTAATATGACAGTTCTTGTCCATTCGTTTTTGGTGCATTTTGTTATTTTATTTTGCCATGTGATTATGGACTTTCCAAATTGATTTTCCTCTAAGTTCAGTATTTTTGTGATCTTACTTTTAAATACGCCAGAGGCGCGTTTCGTCTACATAAGACCCATCAGTGACGCTCAGATCAAAATAGATCTAAAGTCAAATAAGTAGAAAGTTGTAGAGCATTGAGGACTCATAATTCCAAAAAGTTGTGTCTAATACGGCAACGGTAATCTATGCCTGGGTAAAGAAAATCTGTAAAAATCTGATCTGATATTCATGTCAACACCGAGGTGCTGACTACTTGGCCGGTGATACCATTGGGGACGAAACGTCCACCAGTAGTGGCATCGACCGAGTGGTGTTAATAGATTTCAAATTAATACGGAGTTCCCGGAGAAAACAACTGATCTTTGAGGGGTAACGAGACATTCCTGGTCAATAAAAATAGAGGAACTATCTACACAACTAAGCCACAGAAACACCCTTTTATAACAAGATAAGTCATACTGGAATCATGTCCCTTCGACAATACGATAACTTTATTTTTTCAAAGTTGAATGTTTTACATAATTTTATGGTAGAGTAATAAAGGGACAATTGCAAATGTAATCCATGCTTCATTTTTTCACAATGCATTTTTTTTAAATAGTAACCATAACTTTTTCACTACAGGTCAAATGTCGGTAGCAAAGGGTTACGACACAGTCCCTTTGTCTTGAAGGGGCTGGGTTGTTATCCTCGCCTAGTGACAAAGTTTTATTCTTACATGGATTCAGATAGAATTATGTTGAAAACAATGAAATGAATTGATTATGCGTTATCTTCCTTAGATTAAATTATTAGATCATGTTTTGTATTTTGATACATTGAGTCGTTTAAAACAAAATTATGAAATATCTCTTTTATTTTTAATGTTGTGTTTATATTGTGTCGTAGTTCACCTATTATAGTTGCAAATATATTTATTACTTTAGCCGTATTTGGCACAACTTTTTTGAATTTTGGATCCTCAATGCTCTTCAACTTTGTACTTGTTTGGCTTTATAAATATTTTGATATGAGCAGTCACTGATGAGTCTTATGAAGACGAAACGCGCGTCTGACGTACTAAATTATAATCCTGGTACCTTTGATAACTATTTACACCACTGGGTCGATGCCACTGTTGGTGGACGTTTCGTCCCCGAGGGTATCACCAGCCCAGTAGTCAACACTTCAGTGTTGACATGAATATCAATAATATGGTCATTTTAATAAATTTCCTGTTACAAAACTTTGAATTTTTCGAAAAACTAAGGATTTTCTTATCCCAGCCATAGATTGATTACTTTAGCCGTATTTGGCACAACTTTTTGAAATTTTGGATCCTCAATGCTCTTCAACTTTGTACTTGTTGAGCTTTATAAATATTTTGATATGAGCGTCACTGATGAGTCTTATGAAGACGAAACGCGCGTCTGACGTACTAAATTATAATCCTGGTACCTTTGATAACTATATTTGATGTGTTTCCCTCAGTTTTAGTTTGTAACTCGGATTTTTTTTTCAATCGATAATGAATTTCGAACGGCGATATATTACTGTTGCCTTTATTTATACGATGATATTCCCCCTTAAATAAAAAAAGAGTAAAAACACGCAAATGAACATTTTTCAAAGGGTTTACGTAAAAAGCTCTGTCATCGAATAAATCATTTTATTGAAAATCGATTAGACATCGAACTTATGATTTATACCTAAAAGACTTCGACACTAACTCATGCAAAAAGAGAGTAAATGTAAACATAGCTATTAATGGAAACTTTACACTCTTCCATACTAAACGGAAATCAACTACCAGCCAATGCAGCGTATCTACAGCTATTATTCTATTGTATTTTGCTTTCAGAAGGGTTACTACATCCGTTTTTAACATTTCAAATACACTTATATACAAAATCTTTCTACTTAAAATGCATTTAGATAAATATATCAAAAACAAATATAATACTACCGGAAACCATTTTTTTATATTCTTAAAAGCTGACGGTTGTTTCATTATAGGATAAGGCCCTTATAACAACAACATACAATTACAATTCTATAACTTTCAATCAATAAAACATTGTAGACAAAAAAACGTATAAAACAACGACTTACAGTTCCTGATAAATCTGTAACTTACAAGGTTTCCACTATGCTTGAAGAAACCTCACATTTTTCTTTTTAGTCGTGCAATTGTCTATAGCTTTCTGTATGTTGATTAAGACAAACAGTACGTTTAAGCAGTATTTTTGACCTCCGATGTAATATAAATAATTGGTTTTCTTGTATTAGCTCACTAGCACACTCTGTGACGAAGTTATCTAACTGTTCCCATTTATATTGTATTAGGTCACTAGCACACTGTGTGACGAAGTTATCTTACTGTTCCCATTTATATTGTATTAGGTCACTAGCACACTGTGTGACGAAGTTATCTAACCGACTACCTTAACATGTGGTATTTAGATTAGTGGCCTATCAAAGTGATCGAGTTTTCATTACTTAGAACAAATTTCCATTGGTCTATGCATGCAACCATTAATAACGTGTTACATGTGTTACTTTTAAATGTTTAAATGAATATATTTTAATTTTCATTATCAAATTCTTCTTCTGTTGAAACCTTTTAGATTTTTCTTAAACACCGTGTTGTTTTAACAAAGGGACCTAACACCACATATATCCGCGTATTGAAATAAACCATGCCTTCCAAAACCCATGGAAAATATACACGGTCTCCACGCTGTTGCTTTAAGGATGTACTTAGGTGAGGTTTTGGAATTTGTGTCAAATGTTCGAACTCCTACAATACAATGTAAAATATTTTGCCCCATAACACCCATTTATTTTTTCATATAAGATTTATTAGCTCATGAAAAGGCATTTACCAAAATTTTAGAAGATTCTTGATTTTCTTTCTTTGGTTTTGAGACCGAAATAATATCAATGCAAATAAAAGGTACAAGTCCGAGTCAGCCTTTTCCCGCCATATTTTAAATCTCAAATATCTCGAAAAGGAGGTCCATGACCTATCAATATTTTTAGCTTATTTTTATCCTTAAACAGGTCGGGACCACTACCTTATATGGAAATGCATAAATTAGCATACTTATGTTCTCTCACATGTAATTGTTTATTTACATGTGACGCAATTTATTTTTTACCTAGGTTTTTGACCAATCCACGAAATGAGTAACAATGCATGATGGACTACTACGTGTTTACAATCAACCGAGAACACGTGTTATTTACTAAAATACAACACATTTTTTCGTGCAATGCGGGATTCACAATTTCGCTTAGTTTTTCATTTTTTGTATCCTCATTTATAGTTCGTGATGCATAGTATTCCTTCCATGCTCAGACGAAGACTTGTTTCTATGGGAAGAAAAAAGGGTTTGAATTACCCGATATATAGCCATTCATATATTTGATGATGGCACAGAGATTTCATGTATTTGTCCACCCGACAGCAACGAAACAACAGCGAAAAACAATTACCCATAAGACAAACTAACTAGTGTAAAGTGAGCCGTCGATAGCAGTCGGTGCTTATATTCACGAGTACAGCAATTTCCGTATATATAGATAATGAAGGGCAAATGTGTGATCCTTGAATTTTGTGTTCGTAAAAAGGCGAAGAAATATTTACATACATGGCAGTGTTAATAAAATCTGCAAGTATTTATTTTTGTCACATTTCAGTATACGAGACTTCCAAACTGTTCCCTTTGTTTTGAAGTGAAGTCACCAACTGTAGTTTCATTTTGTTTTCGTTTTTTAAAGGACGACATCAAAAGATCGATGTAGGATAAAAAAAACTTAAATCAAATATTTTTTTTTGGGGGGGGGGGGGGGGGGGTGAAAGTGCTGCAAGTTTTATCGATCCCAAATCAATTTTATATAAATACATATTGGTCAATCAATTTTTCCCAAATTAAGTTTAGAGAGGGGATGTGGGGGTCAGTGAAAAAACTATGCGAATTAAGTTTCTTATCCTTCATTGAACTTTTGATGTCGTCCCTTAAAAGGTCTCGGACATTTACCAAAATGAATAAAATCATTACGGCTGATTTCCTAATGCTTGCAAAGTAAAACTTTGGTTGGATTGCTTGCTTTGTGTGTATAGTTGTTTATACAAGCTTTGAAAATAAGATTGACATCTTTAAACAATAGATACAGGCATAGTTTAACTTGTATATTTTATATTTGAACTTCATTCTTCTCCTTTTATATATTACATTCGGCCGTTTTTAGTTGTTTTTTTTGTTGTTGTTTTTTTTTTGTTGTTATTTTTTTTTTTTTTTTTTTATTGTTTTACACGAGTAATTTTGGGTTATTTATAGCGTACTTTTCGGCACTGAACCTATGACTGCTTACTTTAGTAGATTGTGTCTTTTTTGGAAAGATGTCTCATTTGGCACTCATACCGCATCTTCTCATTTCTATATACAAAGCACGTTTTAGAATAAAAATAATAGGTAATGTGGCACCCACTGTGATCCAGGAGCTATAAATATTGGAGATATTTCACATACGTCAACATGACAGCTGCCGAACGATAAAAAACCTCTGAGGTATATTTTGTGATAAAACTAGCAACAAACGGACTTTATCGATGGATGAAGCTATACAAAATGTATTAAGCTATATACCGTACCCGCTCAGTGGCGGCTAAAAAGGGGGGGGTCCGGGTGTTAGACCCCCCTTTTTTGAACGATGAATACATTTAAATGGGGACATGTAGTTGGAACCCCCATCCCCTTTTATCCTGTTTTGGACCCTCCTTTTTAAAATGGCTGGATCCGCCCTGCCGCTTTCATAACACTTATTTTTAGCATACTGAATATTATAATGTTTTTACTTTCAGTTCAGGACCTGATAAAAAATTAACACATCCAGTACAGAAAGAAATGTTTCAATGAAAGTTTTCGTGTTTTTCTATGCAGAAATGATTTTGAATGACATTATACTAAATGGCCTATCTCTATTATTTATTATATCTTTAGTTTTGATACAATTGAGGTTTGAAAAATTCGTACAAAAATGGCTACAGAAGGGTACATAAACCTTAACAAGACGAAAAAGAAAGTCGAATAGCGAAGCCCGTAAACAATACTTTTTTAATCTGAGCATGCAAATTGAAGAATTTGTTATATATTTTACAAAAATCACATTCGCAGAACAAAAATATATATTTTGAGAATCCCAGACACTATATAAGTTGACAGTTCTTCCACTAATTCCACGCAGTGTTTTCCGGTTGTAGTAAACTCGTAGTAGCCCACAATGCATTGTAGCTCATTGAGTCGATTGGTCAGTTTTTCAAGTCCGTATTGGCCTTGTGTTTGGGAAACTACTATGCAAATATATTCTGACGTAAAGAAATCTAGAGTTCTCGACCTGTTAAAGAGTGCTCTACCTGCTTATAGTATCAATTTTAACTTCTTAATTTATTAATTTTCACCTAACCTCACCTAAGTACATCCTTAAGACAATCATAGTCCTAGAAATGTATAACAGCTAAGCTGAAGTTCATGCATAATCCAATGCCATCTTATGAAACTTGGGTAATTTTATTGTTCGTACCCCAAAATGAAAATAACGTCACGTCATTGGTTGAATTTCCATTGTTTAGGACGTTTTTAACCAATCACGATGCTTTGGTGTACACTTTTGGAAATATTACCCAGAATGCATTAGATTCGGAAACGGCGAATTATACCTTAAGACAAATGAGCATAGCACTCTTCAAATTTCAGATGTGATTGAGTAGTGCTAGACCATTGACTCTTTTTACGTGCCTACGTACTTATTTATTTCATATACATATTCATAAATATCTCATTAAACTGTTTCATCAAAAAGGAAATAATTTACAATTCATATTAATCCGTGTTCTGTTGATCATGACATTAATAAAATTGAGAATGGGAATGGGGAATGTGCCAAAGAGACAACAACCCGACCATAGAAAAAAACAACAGCAGAAGGTCACCAACAGGTCTTCAATGTAGCGAAAAATTCCCGCACCCGGAGGCATCCTTCAGCTGGCCCCTAAACAAATATATACTAGTTCAGAGATAATGAACGCCATACTAATTTCCAAATTGTACACAAGAAACTAAAATTAAAATAATACAAGACTAACAAAGGCCAGAGGCTCCTGACTTGGGACAGGCGCAAAAATGCGGCGGGGTTAAACATGTTTGTGAGATCTCAACCCTCCCCCTATTCCTCTAGCCAATGTAGAAAAGTAAACGCATAACAATACGCACATTAAAATTCAGTTCAAGAGAAGTCCGAGTCTGATGTCAGAAGATGTAACCAAAGAAAATAAACAAAATGACAATAATACATAAATAACAACAGACTACTAGCAGTTAACTGACATGCCAGCTCCAGACTTCAATTAAACTGACTGAAAGATTATGATTTCATCATATGAACATCAGGCACAATCCTTCCTGTTAGGGGTTTAGTATCATACCATCATAACATATATGAGAAGAACATAACCCGTGTCATGCCAACAACTGGTTTTGAATAAATGTGTTTAGTTCCGATGCAAAGACCCTATAAGTGAATCAATATTAAAGCCAAAATATGCAATCTTTAATGACCTGACAACAGTATCGTAACTATATTCCTTCTTAATAAGTCTATTCAAAAGTTTTGTTAGTTTTTGAGGTGAATACTGACACCTTTGTGCTTTATAAAGAATATTTCCATAAAAAATTGGATGTGAAATACCTGAACGTATAAGAAGTCTGCATGTTGAGCTATATTTACGAATGATGTCCTTATACCGATGATAAAATTTAGTAAATGTTTTGACTAGTTTGTGATATCGAAAACCCTTGTGTAATAATTTTTCAGTAATACATAAATTTCTCTCGTTAAAATCTAAAACATTGTTACATACACGAGCGAATCGTACAAGTTGAGATATATAAACACCGTAAGATGGTGACAAGGGAACGTCACCATCTAAAAATGGATAGTTAACGATATGAAATGAAAAATCATCTCTTTTATCATAAATTTTAGTATTCAGCTTTCCGTTAGTTATATAGATATCAAGATCGAGGAAAGGGCAGTGGTCATTGTTAGTATTAGCTTTATTTAAAGTAAGTTCAACAGGATAAATTTCTTTAATATACATTCTGAAGTCGTCATTATTGAGAGCCAAAATATCATCCAAATATCTAAAAGTATTATTAAATTTGTTTATAAGATGTTGTTTCGATGGGTCTTTGCTTATTTTTGTCATAAATTGTAACTCATAGCAATACAAAAACAGGTCCGCAATAAGTGGTGCACAGTTAGTCCCCATTGGAATTCCGATAATCTGACGATATACGGAATCCCCAAAGCGAACAAAAATGTTATCTAGTAAAAATTCAAGGGCATATATAGTATCAAAGCATGTCCAATTGACATAGTTTTTTTGTTTATTGCTACTAAAAAATGACCTAAAAGAGTTTGAGCATATATATTCACATTCTGATTTTTTAAATGCCCATTTAATTAGGTGTGTGAATTTTTTCTTAATGAGAATGTGAGGCAATGTGGTATACAGGGTAGAAAAATCAAAACTTTGAACAGATTCAAAATCACCAATATAAGCATGCAATTTATCAAGTACTTCCAACGAGTTCTTAATTAAGTAATTAATTCCACTATTTTCGAAGGCCTTATTTGAACAATTTATTATCAGGTTTTTAATGGTACCAAGTGTGCTGGTAAGAAGAATAGACAATTTAGTAGTGGAACAATGGCTTGAAGACGAAATAAATCTATATTTGTAAGGTGCTTTGTGTAGCTTCGGAAGCCAATACATAGTTGGGACTTTCATTGTATTTGGCTCTGCTTGTAAAGCGATAGCTAAAATTTTATGTTTGTTACAGATGTCGTTTTCTGAAAATGGAGTCAGTTGGAATGTTGGTGAATTGGTGATTTCTTTTTTCAGAACCTCAATGTAAAATTTACGTCAAACAATAATAATATTATTAGCAGCTTTATCGGCCGGGACAAAAACAAATTTCTTGGCTAGTTCTTTTAGTTTATGTTTGATACGAGAAATAGGTTTATTGTGGTTAATGACTATCTTATATTGACTTTCGAAATTCATTTCGTTTATTTAAATACTTTCATACGGATATCCCTCAGGTTTCAATAGTTATTTTTTTTAATTTTTTTTAAATACTTTGAATTTGACGTTATATTTTTGGCACATACTTAGCAACATACATGTACCAAATATAGAACATAAAGATCTCAACTTTCTCAATATCTTTGAATTTGTAACTGCAGTTGAGACTTTATCAATCCGCATTACTGTATGAGACAAAAACCGATATAATAAGACAATATGTTGTCAGAGAAAGGTTAGCCACATACAAAACGCAATGGAAGGTATTGCTCTAGATAATAGATTCATGGGTTTCAAATTTCGCATTAAGAAATTCTTGCGACTACTTTAATCTGGAATGTTCAATAACCTCAGGTATAGATTTTTTTCTATGGTAGGCATGAATAATACTTCTCTGAGGATTAATCATGATTTGGTCATACAAAATTTACCAATATTTGTGTTGTGCTTCTTCATAAGTCCGTCAAATATGAACAGAATTGTTCTTTTTTAAAATCATGTCTGAGTTTATGTAATTATGTAACTTGTACAATTCTTCTTTATTTGAAACAAACAACAGATGGAAGTTTTTAACGACCTTGACTGGCTATACAGCCCTTGCACGGTCGGTAACTTTATTTGAAATGTCACATGACACCAACTAAACAACATCGATACATTACTTCCGGTAGATAAATTTTAAAATAAGGGCAACTCATTTACGCTTTCAAAAAATAATAAATATTTAATCATGCCTAAAGGAAACTGAATAAATTTGTTTAATATCGTTGTACCGAACGAATAGCCATATGTACTTCCACATTTTACCTATTACAGGATTATTCACTGTTAACAATTTATGATGACATCTCTTTATAATCTATCGGAAGGTTGTCATGTCGTATATCAACTTGGATATACACACAAATACACAAGAACTGCTGCTTCATAGATGAATGCGCAGTAGTTTACCACTGTACACATCTCGTAATTCGTTTTACAAAGACAAATAAAAGTAATAAACAGGAAGAATTAAACGTTTTCATTGGCACATCTCTTTTTTTTATCATTGTACTGCCCTACTTTTACGAACTGAACTGAATTTATCCTGGAAGGTTGCCGTCTTCATAATAACAACATCGAATACTGTATACATTCTAAATAGTGCAACATGTTTTATTTTTTGTTGCATATCCAAGTTCAATTTTGCAGTAATTTAAAACATTTGACGGAGCCTGATTTACCTTCACGCTAAATACATATAGATATAACAGTCAGAATTTAAAGTAATAACATGATCCCAAGGTCATATGTGATAATCAGTGTCCAATATATACAGATATGACACTACGGCACTTCAAAATGTCCAAATCATGAAAATTAGTTTACAGATTACACATAATTTTCATTTGCTAACAGAAAGTTACTAGTCTTGTATTTTTACTCCAGTTTCCGGTGCATTGAAATAAAGTAGTCTTGTATTACTTGATTTTATTTCTGTTTGATTAAAAGTTTCTGCTGAAGTCAAACGTCTATTTAAAAGTAGAAATTCATCTCTTTGGGGATATAAGACTAGGAAAGAGGGGGAATATCTAAATAGCATTTCATTTTTTTTTTAATTTGAAAGATCAGCTGTTTTGCATGTAAGCATCTGCAGCAGTCAATCACAAAACCGCAACCTAAAAGGATGGCATTGTATTCTGTTACTCAGACAATAATCTTCTTGCGTAAATATATATAAGACAGACGTCCACGACATCTGAGGTAATTATTTAAGGCCTGAATGCTGATTAAGATTACTTGCTGGTTGGATTAGAAAATAGGAAAATTCATATTCGCTGCTTTCTGGCCTGACAAAAAACCATAATTAACCATTTACATATTGCGTTAGTGTTTGATAAATATACTAGTACTTTTTGAACATGGTAAAAAAAAATTGCCATTAAATATGATAAATACAGTAAAAAATTTAGAAAATGCAATGAATACCGTAATGTATTCCAATAGAAATATTCAGTTTGAATTATACAAGTAGTGTAATGGCCTGACCATTAAGTATAACCGACGATTGGGCTCAAGCAGAAAAGACTATCAGGTGCTGATACTTTAATCAAGGGTCAATCTAACAAAGGGTAAAAAGCTGAAAAACAAATAAAATACAATTTTACAATGTGTTCAATTAATGTTATTAAAACGAAATGTCAAAAGTAATAGATAGCACAGTCCGTTGAATCCGAGAAAATGTTGTACTTTCGAGAGCAGTTAAATTTCCAGTGTTTCATAGAGAGAATGTTCAAATATGTATAGAGTAATTTGAAGGCTTCAAAAACAATGTTGTTTAGATGACGTTTGTCCTTTGAAAAGTTCTCCAGAACTGGTATGACCTTGCAATGTTCAGTTTGAGATACGTGTGAGCAGGGGAAAGGTAGCGATGATACGATGTTTTAATGTTCTTATAAGGTTAAAGATGGATAATCCTCCTAGACTGGAACACATAAACAGATTAAGAATATAATCAAACGAACTATATAAATTACGGAACGGTGTAACAGAATACTCCCCGTCTGATGTCTATCTGATATCACTGTTCCATAAAGTTTTCGAATATGAATACAAGATTTACACAAATGAATTAATCCCAATATGAATTGAATATATACAGGTGAAATGTCCACTCACTAGTAGCACGATTTCAGTCTGAAACGGTCATTTTGGTCTGATCGTATCTTACTTGACTGGATTTACCGCTAGAGGAAAACGTCAAGATTTGTCAGATCGTTCAGTCTCCATTCGGATCGATAGTCTCAATAGGTAAATTAGTCCCGTTAAGGCATGTCAAGATATTTAAGACTGTATCTTCTGTAAAACCAGGTTCAATCCACCATTTTCTACATTTGAAAATGCCTGTACCAAGTCAGGAATATGACAGTTCTTGTCCATTCGTTTTTGATGCGTTTTGTTATTTGATTTTGCCATGTGATTATGGACTTTCCGAATTGATTTTTCTCTGAGTTCAGTATTTTTGTGATTTTACCTTTTTTCTAGCGAGCTGTTTAGATCCGTTAAGACCGTGTCAGACCAAAACAGACCATGGATACAAACTGACGTCAAGATGTTGTCAGACCGTGTCCAGTCGTGTTCAGATTTTAATAATTTGGACACAAAACGAGTGAAACTTTCCCATTATTTATCAGGGGTTGCTCCCCTTTCTAGAATAAAATAAAACTGTGAAAGAAGACGATTTTTTTAACTGAAAGTCTACCACGTCCCCTTAATCATGTTATTTAAATAAAACAAATATTCAATTTTAATTCTAACTTCTTCCTATTTAATTATTTAACACTGTTTTATAATTATATAAATAAAAAGAGTAGCTCAAAGTCATACTGCTGCACAAATCGCCGCGAATTGACTAAAAAAAATCAACAGATTGCCGAAATAATATTTGATTATTGAATATAAGCACCTGAACCTTTGTATTTAATGGTTTACAAGTGATTGCAATACGTTTTATATGCAATTACAGACTGCCGTACGTGGTGAAGAATTTGTCATTCATTTTTACACCCTTATTTAATAATAACGGATGTCGGCCGTGAACACTTGAAAACGTGATCTTAATATGTTAAATTAAATTTAAGATGTAACTATTTTTAAATATTGTAAATGAATGCATTATCATTTATCTTTTATGTTACCTATATAAATTGCATTTGAGTAAATTTGAGGCAGGGAAAAAAATATATAGATATAACTCTGTCTTTTATCGTTTTCTGTTTATTGTCATGACATTGTCCGTTAACTTTATTTTTACCAGACTCATGCGTTTGACTTTCCATCTTTATTTTTTAATGTGTCTATAATTCGAGAGCCTTTTGTAAAAAAAACTACATACCAGAAGCCTTCGTTAAAAAATAAAGTTTGAATATTATAGCAGAAAAAGGCTTATAAATTCATTCAAATTTATATTTGAAATAGGATAAATAATCAAGAAAATGTTTATAAATACGTCAGACACTGTACTTAAAGTACATTTAAAGACCAGGTTACATATATATTACATGCATACAGCATAATAAAGCTGGTTTAATTTGAATGACTATCCATTAGGGACATTTTTCGACGATAATTAATCAAATCTGACAAGTTTAATTAAAAACGGAAAATAATTCTTCGCCCGTAAACGATTTAACGTTACCGTACCCTCTTTATTTTTGTCGCATTGTCGGCAGTGTCAGCGCTTCTAATAGCTAACTTATTTTACATAAAATCGTTGACATGGTAGAAGGAAACTATAGTACAATATAAGCTGAGCTGGAAATTGCAATTGGTGAGTAGAAATGAATATTTTAATACATGTCTATCAGAATAATCATTGATCATGGATCATCACCCAAGAATTTGAAGGAAAAATGTTCACATTTGTTAAATTTGTGCATACAGGTATGAATCGACGTTCCAATACTCCACACTCTTGGATAGTAGCCTGTTCAAAGGCAAAGTAAGAATTTGGGCTTGTTAAAAAATTGTTCCTGTGATTGGACCCCCCCCCCCCTTTTTCATGTTTTTTGGAAGATCAATGCATGATTTAAAAAGTTACATATACACTAGTATGGTTAAACCTCCTTTTAAAAATGGCGGGATCCACCCCTGTTTATTGCCTAACATGCATTGACATGTGGGGTATTCACAATGGTATGGTTGTGCGGGATGGCCTATACAACAGTTACAAGACCTTAACCCCTGATCGAGTAATCCTATATATTCACTGATTGTATGTTAATTATGTATTGATAACTGTCACGTCCTAAATTTGCATGAAATATTTGTCACTTTTTTTTATTAACCAATAACCAACCAATCTTCACATGTTACATGTAGTCCGAGACAAGCTTGTCTGGCAAAACAGCCGTTTGGACGTCAGAGTAATCTCAGACTAGTTACGACGATGATATACCTATTTATATAGCCACTGGTGGGTGATGTACAATAATTATAATTTGTCACATATGTGTTATGAATACCTTCAACATGTTCAAGGCTTGGGTTTATATATATGCAATAACCTCAAAATTGCCCGGGGCAAAAAAAAGAGTATATTGATATTGTGCCCTGACATACCTGATTCCAAATGATGAGACGACATTGCGTCCTTAACAACAATTTTTAACACTTTTCATCTTTTGTGATAAGAAATTTAAGATTTTACCGGGTGTGATTCATTATTTTGTTATAAATGATTTGTTATGCTCTAAATTTTGTAGAACTTAAATATATGTTAAAACAAGAAAAAGAAATTATGTTGAAATTTTTATTTTTATCTTTTGTATATTAATTATTATTCACTGTCATGACTGTCATGACTAAATAAAAATTAGATCCCACGCATGCGCGGCATAGTTACTGTAAATAAGTGCCGGACACGTTATCATCAGTATGTTGATGGATTATAAAGAAGAAGAAGAATCTTATACATGTTATAAATACTATTTGCTTTGTCACCATGTCACGTTGGTAGTAATATTCAACAAATTCTATTTTAAAATAAAAAAGTATTATAAATTGATCACAACAAGTATAGTGCTATACAATGCTATAGCCTCTATTAGACAGTAACCCTTCAATGAAGTATACACCTAAGAAAACATTGATGTAGAAAGAGAGAACATTTTGTTTTAGAAATAGAACCTCAAAAAAGGGTTTTATTCTTCTTCTCATAAGGGACTTATCAATTAAATTGTATAAGTCATAAATTCATTTCTTTACATCATTAAACTTTGTTGTCAAGCAAATTATGATTGCTAGTTTTTCTTGTAGATAAATTATACAAGTTTATATATAATAAATACTTTATTCTTAATGTATGTTTTTTTTGTAGATAAGATATCACATTGGTTTGAGCATGATTCCCAGCCAGATTATGAAGCGGCATATATCATGTATATCAATGTATATATAGGAAATATATAGTGTCACTAAGTTACTCTCATATGGTACCTCATTTGTACCTGTAGCTATAAATTGTGAAATGGTGGATTCATTCATAATTTTGTGTTACTTATTGGTTTGGAAATAACGTTGATAGAGCTAACAGCATTATGTCATGATGTACAGTTGATGCGATGATCTGATTGGACAAAAAGAGAATTGTGAATTGAACAAATAGCAAACTTACAATTCATAGAAAAAATGTAGGAAATACAATGTACTACATTACTTGGTGACAGAGCATACCTTTGATATATATATATATATATTTGAAATAAGTAATATTAACAATTTGAAATAAAGAGAATTTAAAGTTTTCTAGGAATATTAGTAGTGCATCATATCTTAATTCCATGATTATCTTGGATAGTTATATCATTAAGAATAGAAAATTGGAATAATGGAAATTTCTAGTTTCAATGAATATCAATCATTGTCAATACTAAACGTGCAGCATCATGATCATACATCATCTGATTCACCTTGGATAATTATTCATTTGAAATAAGAATTTGGATATAATAAGAGTTTCTATGCTGCCATTGCTATTGTTGGCTACATGTACCACCAGGGAGTGTTAAACCTCCTTTACTTTCCATGAGGGTCTGTCACGGTCCATCACTATTGGTTAGTGTCATATATATGCATGATGATGGAAGTTTTTACCAACCTAGACAAGCTTTAGTTTACAGCCCTGGCATGGTTGTTGGTTAGAGTCGAATGACAGCTTGCTGTATAGTTATAATAGTCTGAATGTATCTACATGTATTTTAATAATCTTCTAAATTACTGTTCATTCTGAAACTGGCATTTTATAATAGTAGTCAAACATATTAAACAATACATGTACTTCAAAGTATCATTTTATTTTGTCTCGCTTTACACAAAAGTCATGAAAGTTGGTTGTATACAAGAAATTTGTATTACAGTCTTGGGGTGATGATGTAAGCTATTTTATAGAGCTTTACATTTTAAAAGCTAAAAGAGCTGGATGTTTCTTGTCTTGTATTCAGATGCTAGTAGGTAATTAATATGTTATGATGTTTCAGTTTGCCATTATATGTACATTGCACCTGACCCCATTTTCATGGTTCAATGACTGCATGTAAAATATACTGTTACTTAATCAATGAAATGCTTTTATACTGTATATTTTATATATGTAATTGGATACATTTTATTGTATATGAGTATCTTGAAAGATCTACTTGTCTATCAGGTTGGGTTGACCTGACCTTGACCTTCATGGATAATTTAAGTGATTAAGGTTATTTCAGTTTGATACACTGTTAACATGGTTAGGTTTGTTTCTCAGTTTATACTTCCTAATCATGCTAATAAAATTGACACTGGAAATGGGGAATGTGCCAAAAAAGACAACAACCCAACTTCAGAGCAGACAATAGCCGAAGGTCATCAATGTTTCTCATAAGCTATAAGCTACATTGTACATGTATAGGATCACTACTTTTGGCATAATTATGGAATAAATGTAAGTTGTACATGTTTGACATTTTTGAATGGCTTATTTCATCTGACAATGACACCATTTTCATGGTTTTTATGTTTAGTCTTTTTCTCTGTTTCTATGGTTACTATAAACAATGATAAACGTTTAACCATAAATTTGGGGTATGGAAGAACTGTGAAATTCAAAAATTCATGAAATTCATGAAATTATCTGTCCTATATCTGTCTTGCATGGTTATTTTGACTGGACTTCATTTTAATGGATTATTGATAATGTAAAGTTTATGTGATACTTATAGACTAGTAAAATCTTCTTATTTCAGAATTTCAATAAAAAGATCATGAATAAGTCCACATTTAAAAGAATGTCTGTTTCCCATCCCAGGGGGCTTATTTTTTACCTGGGTGTGGGGAGGGGAAACAAACAATTTTTATTTTGGCCTAAGGAGATATGGTGAGACGACTATCAACCATTTAAACCATGTAGACCAAGTGATTTACTTGTTAGTCACTATATAATAGGTCACTGCACACCCTTCAACAATGACCAAAAACTAAAACTTTATAATGAGCACCCTATAAAAGGTTCAGCCTGTAATGAGGCATCTGACACAGTTAATGTAAAATATTCAGACGAAAAACCCAACAGTGATGACAATTTGATTTATTATACCATACCCTCCCCCCCTCCCTTGAAGTTAAATGTCTAATCCCTTGGTGTACTAATATGAATAGTATTTTACTGGAAATGTTTCGGAAAATAGATATTGATGCTAACGTAAATATTTTATCCAATATCAAAGTCGTTCAAAGGTCACTGTACGGCCTTTAACAATGAGCAAAATCCATACAGCATTCTAGTACGGCATACGCTTTACCTCAGCGAACTCACTGTCTTGGTGATGTATCAATCATTTGCTTCAGGTCGATCCATTTCGCATCTCGTCATGAATATGCGTGATATATTTGCCACTGGACATTAAGGGAGCAATCAATTTATCAGTTTCATTTAGTGATGCATGCTAATTATATATAGTTCTCAAATGATAATTGTCTAAAACTGTTTCCATTTTTGTGTATTTTATTTTTTAGCGTAAATTTTAGAATTTCTTTCCGAATCTTTCTCTTTGCATTTATTTGTTTGTAAACATTTAATAAAGTAGTCCATGTCAGGGGTTAGATTGTATACAGCCAATCTAGGACCAGGGCAGTAGAACAGAAAACAGTCTCCATTGTATACATACATATGCATTTATGTTGAAGCGTAAAACAACGACATGTAGTTGAGCTCGTTTTGGTGAAACAATTACTGTCAAATCTTTATATATATATATATCTGGTAAAGTTGTCATAAAAGCAAAAACGGACGAAAAAGTTGGCAACAATTTATAATAAGACTAAACTTATTTTGGCTGTTTCGTTTCTTCTAAAGTGTTAAATTCAAGTTGACAACCATGCGACTGGCTTACTTGGAGATTCAGGTGACCTTTTTCGTTTTTTAGAAATTTAAATCAAAGTTCGTATATCCCTTCAACGATTTATTCAATTTTTTTTAACGTATAGATAGCGCGAAACTCTCACTACACCATGCATAGACTATTTTTTTTTCGACCAAATGCGGCTGCTTATTTATACAACCGAACAACCAAACGTCCGCACCCAATTTTAGCAAAGATATACTGTCGAACGGGAGATGTGAATATTTCTATACCCAATCAATCATTTGGTTTTGAAAACAATTTTAAAGGTATACATTAATACGACATCAACCCAACGACACATATCAATCAAAACATTAAGAGTCAACACACAGATTTTTGTTATAGAAAGAAACCTATACAGAATAAAAAGCCTAAACCGCAACAAGACTAAATAATACGGGAGCAGTGATTTTTTTTAGACAAAAATGCAAGTGTTCCGTAGAAATATTTCACGTACCATTTTTTTTAATTTCGATCGTTGAAAATTATAGCAGGTGTGATATAAATCAGTAGATTCAGGCCAAAACTATAATATGGAAATATAATATGAAAATTAAGCCTGCTTTGTACTAGACCGACACACTGAGATGGATTTTTAACGTGTAAGTTCACAAGCTAACAGTTCGAAAGAAAGAAAAAAACTCTTTGTTAGACCCGTTTGGGATTCGGACTAAAGTCCTCTCGCTGTTGAGGTGAACTTATTCTCACGAGACCAACCAGGAGAGAGGTCGCATAGTCATACCATGGAAGTATTATATTGACGTCAATATAATACTTCCATGGTCATACCAAAAACTCGAGCATAATAAACAATACAGTTTAACAGAATTATCCCCGTTACTAATGCGATTTTAAAGTCATGATCTTATCTAAATTAGATACCGTTATGTGATGTTGGTATCTACACGTATGAATAGAGATGGCCGACATCAGAGTAGATTGAGAGGACCATCGCTCTCTGCAAATTGAAAACTCTTCCTCAATGATGTTAGTGGTCCCACTGTAGCGAGCTGTTGCAAGGCTAAATTTCTATCCTCATTAAATCTTCTCACATTATTCAGTGGTTACCGTATTTCAAGTTTACTTTTAATCTTATTGTCGAACGACTATTTGAAGTGCTTCCTATTATATTTAAAACTTGTGTTCTCGTTATGAACACGAATGAAATATTTGCCACTGGAGGTGACTGAGGCAAACAACAATGAATCACCATCACTAAAATATAAGTATTTGTTCTCACAAAATACTTTGTAATTAATTAGAAGAATGATGACAATTTCTCATCTATTCACGTTTTGATCGAGCCGCTTCAACCTCAAATCTTGCTGCATTGTTTTACATTTAGGCTACTAGTATTAAATACTATTGTATTCATTGAAGTTTACATGCGTAGTTTTTTTTATTCAAAAGAATAAATTAATATTTACAAGGACGTATAACTAACATATATACGTCCTTGATATTTATAAATAAATTGGACTGAACAAACAACACTAATTATTTCGCATTTGCATGTAACGCAGTTTAGAAAAATAAAAGATTGGATTTTTTTTTAGATTAGCACACATGCAACGCATCCCCACTTAGGAGTCCTCCAAAAAGGTAAAATTTACCTGTAAGGGAACATGTATGTCTGGTGTATGTATATCACTCGTTCCATCTACAATATACGGAAAGACACGACCGGGTATTGTAAAGCTTTGAGGGACTTTTAATGTCAAATTCATATCCCTGGGCGAAGAAATTACCAAGTTTGGAAAACACCGTGTGTACACTGACTTATAAAAGTGTTTATGTCTTTCATGCTGTCTAGTCTGAGAATAAAAGTTTGAGCAGTTTTTGAAGGTAAAAAATAAAGGTTTAATATTATTGCAAAAGTCTGTGAATAATTGAAAATAGGACGTTCCGGAAAACACAAGTCGCTATATTAAATGCTTGTAAATCTCTGTTACATGTGGTGCGCTTCTATTTAAATACCTTTCTGTTAATTAAGAAAGTGTAAAAACAGTTATTGAAATCCGGCTGAAAAAAAGGGAAAACGAATAGTGACTATCTAACTTATTTTTCAAATATCGAATACACAAATAAATCTCTAACCATCCACGCTTACAATTTGTTTTTACTGACAGGTGTCTGCTGGCATTCGATTGGATATCAGTTTTATGTAGGCGTAACAATTCATCCCATTTATCCAATCAGCTGTCTTGTGTGCGATCTCATACGGTTCACATGGTCTAGTTTTTTATAATGATAGCGATAAAAATTATTCGTGCAGAATATACATACACTATAAAACAAAAATATCCTGTCCAAAAATGACTTACGAGACACCATATTAACCAAATAACTATTTAAAAAATTAGACAGCATACATGTAAAATATTATCATTCATAACAATTACTTTTTAAAAGGGAAATATTATACTATTAGTATCATGGTCCCAGCATTTTAACAAATTTATCAAAACAGGACGTTGTTGCAATGGTGTGACTAGGACTTTACGGTGCGTCTAAAAATAACCTAGGCCGCCTCGGTGCACTATAAGCTCTCGAAACTGCACTAAGACCATGATGGAACACTATAGCGAACTTTCTATACTAATGAAATGTCCATGTGTGGAAAAAAGATCTTACTATACACTGTACGGACATTTAGACTTATTCACTAGCTGTGATATACAGTAGAAGATTTAGCAAGGATAGCAAGGATACAAAAATTACGATATTAATAACGCTAAAAATTAAAAGGAAAGTGTACGCTATGTCGCCCGGAATCCGACACTGACCTAGCAAATTACGACATAATTAAACCATTAGCAACTTTGTAAAAAAATATATAGAAAAAATATCTTTTCTTTTCCTTAAACTGGGAATATTATGATAATCAGATAAAGGTAATGTCTGTCAAAAAACGTATTTTACGAAATAATTGAAATCGGATTTAGATTAGATTTGTGATCGTTGGAATTTAAATAATCTATCTCTTTATAATTACCTTTTTTAATCAAACGGAACACATACTATAGGAGATGTGGGATATGTTTCAATTTGACAGCAACCAAACGACAAAAAATCATAAATGAATCAAGAGCGCATGTTTAGTCTTCAACAAGAAACAGGTGTCTACACAAAAGGTCTGACAGCGTGAAAGACCAAAACCACACTATTATAAGTCATGGTATTCGAAAGCAGGAGATTAGTACTCTATCAGACAAAACTGCAATCACGTTTACCAAATACTTAACCAACGCACCACAAACTAATACCTGCACCAAGTTAACGTATAATTGTGATATGAAGAGATGGCAGATACCCACAACCAACTTGGAACCACCACCAGACAGAAGGACAAATAAGCATTTAGAGGGCTGGCACCCCATATGGAATTTACTGACCCCATATATACCGTATTAGGTCACTAGCACACTGTGTCACTAATAATATTCAGTATGGTGATGCAGCATCTTACATCCTCTAACTTGGAAACTTGATGAACATTGAACATTCATATGTGTATATCAGTGCCTTGTACTTGTATGATATTTGTCTGTATTTATTCATTAAAATATAAATCTCTAACAAGACTTTATTTACAAAATATAACACATGAGTAAAAAAAAAAACACTTTCAGAAAAAAAAGAGTAACTATAAAAAGTGCGACCCCAAAAATTAAAAAAAATATCTTTCCTTTAAAAAGTATTTCATGGTAGAATTTGACATCAAAATGGGTTAAAATAACAAATATCAACTTATTGCAATACTAACAAAACTTAACTTAATTACATTGTTTACAGAAGCTCCCATTTCACCTTAGTTAATTCTTGTGTACCTAAAAATTTGTACTAAGGCAAACTGGGATTAATTATATATATATATTTTGACAACTAAGGCGAAATGAGAATAAGCCGTCCACACAGTGTTTTCACAAACCGGTAATTTCTTCGCCCAGGGATATGAATTTGACATTAAAAGTCCCTCAATAGCTTTACAATACCCGGCCGTGTCATTGCCGTATATTGTAGATGGAACTAGTAATATATGTTCCAGACCGTATGAGTATTTGGGCCGTACGCGTACGGTCTGGACCGTATGCGTACTTTTTCAAAATACTCATACGGTCGGACCGTACGCGTACGGTCTGACTAATATTAAGAAGTTGTCAAAGTTAATTAGATCCATATAACTGATCAATATAACTTAACTCTCAAATAGATATAAAAAAAGTTTAATTTTATAATTGAAAAAAAACAAACTATATATTTTAATGATTTAAAAAATTCACGCTAAGTGAATCTGTTAATCTCTTGTATTTTAAAACATGTCGATCACTCAGTAAAATAATTGAATTATGATCACTAAAATTGAAAATATCGGAAGTAAATATAATGTGGGAGGACAATTGTTTTAGAATATTTAGCAACTTTACCAAAAAATATTTTTGCTAAGGAACATACAGAACTGCAAAAATGTAAATGAAAAAATATTAGTACGTTACTTGTGGTAGCAAGTGTAACATTGGTTGAGAGTACCAAAATTAGGATTAAGATATACAATTAAACAAATATTTTATTTCAATTGTTCATTTGTTCATTTTATCCGTGTAATTGTAATAATATTAAATTAGTAAATCTGAAAATAAAGATTGTGATTAATGTTAATTTTTTGAAATTTAACCCATATGATCTAATAACATGTATGGTCAGCTCGTACTGGACCATACGCGTATACTCATACGGTCCGACCGAAGAGTATGGTCGGACCGTACGAGTATACGTATACGGTCCGGACCGTACGCGTACGGTCCAAATACTCATATGGTCTGGAACATATACACAATGAATTTCATACACCAGATATACAAATACAGGTGAATTTTACCTTTTTGGAGGACTCCGAAGAGGTGGTGCATTGCATGTGCGCTAAGTTTGAAAAAAAAATCCAATCTTTTATTTGGGGTACGTCTGAATACCGCTAATGACCTCCTGAGTGCACTCAGGACATACAATGTGCACTCAGGATCCTTCATATTCATCGTATTTGCAGGATGGATGCATATATTTGGTACACGCTGCTTATCTAAGAGTTAAATTTTGGTAGAATTTGAAATCGAACTAAGATAGATTTGTTAATTCTTTTGAAAAAATGACACCAATTACTGAGCCGTGAATTATCCAACCAAGCAGGAAAGTCCCTGAATCAACAAAATTGATCGGATTATCTTATTTTTGTTTATGAATTGTGTTGTTAGTACTGGTCCGGGAACACAATTATCCCCCTTCAATTTTCGTTGTCAATTTTCGTTCACAAATATAGTTCCCTTTAATTTCAGTATATTTTTTCTTAAATTTTTTTTTGCCTTTCCTTTGAATTTTTCTCAATTCAGAGTTTGAACTTTAAAAAGATGATTAAGTGTGTATTAATATAGTACATAATAGTATAGAATGTGAAAGCGATTCCTTTGATATAAAATTTGCAGCAATATTCCAGTATAAAATGTCTGTCTATCTGTAGCTACATCCAACACTTAACATGTCATGATATAATGATATTCGTCACAGATATCTCTTGAGCCGCAGAAATGACAAAGTCTGTCTTGAAAGGGGTTAGTTATTATAACTTTATGAAGTTAATCTCTTTTCATGCTTTTGGAGAGTTGTCTCATTGGCAATCAATACCACGTCTCGATCTTTTTTTTTATTTTTTTTTACATATATAAAGTTAGACTTCAATGCCCCCCCCCCATTTTTCTTGAAACTCCTCGTAGATTTATAATAGATAGCTTACATATAACATATGTTTTGATAAATTATGAACAGATACTGGTGAGAACCCAACCACTTTAAAAGGGGGTCCCAACCGAGCATAAAAAAGGGGCGAGTTCCAACTGTATATATATGCCCCCTTTCAAATGCATTGATCGTCTAAAAAGTTTAAGATTTGACGGTTTTCTCCAACAATATGGTTTGATAAATTTCTTTCGAAGTTCATTATACTTTTCACATACTAAAATAAAATGATATTCATCTTCAATTACTTGTTTATCACACCATATTACAAAATCTCGGATATCTCTCAATATTATAAAATCGACAAGTTTCTATATTCAAACAGTGAACAGACTGATTTATGCGGTATTTACAAATAAATGGTTTTATAAATATAATTTACAGCATGATCTAATACATCTATGCAACATACATTTAGGCGAGTCTTCAAAAAAATAGTTCATTTCACTATTAAGGCAGCAACCATTTGATTTTCTTGGGGGGGGGGGGGATTTTTTTTCCAAACATTTTTTTGGCGACAAATTTTTTTTCTTTCAATATTAGCATTACATATAGTGTCAGCTGAGGGTAAAACAAACATTTCTTTTCTCAGAGTCAAAAACAAATTATTTTTTTTCCAAAACTCGAAACAAACTTTTTTTCCAAAAAAAAACATAGCCCCCCCCCCCTTTCCACCCCCAGAAAATCAAATGGTTGCTGCCTAAAGCTACCGTTTAATCTATCTTTGAATTCAATTAAAAACAAGTTCACATTTTTTTTAACCCTAATGTAACCGTATGTTAAAGCGTTGTCATCCGTATCAATAAATTGTTTATCAAAATTGAAGTGCATGAGTATTATTAACGTCTGGGATGAGTGCGAGATTTCTCTGTTGATGGGAATAAACAAAATTTAGCTGAATTTGTATTATTCAAATTAATGAAAAGGCAAGCTAGTGTGTGTTTAAAATGATATTGTTGGAATGGATTTATAACATTAAAAATGTGTGTAACCGATTTTAGGTTGACTTGGACTGCGAATTTGAAAATAATTTATTTGTGAAATCACATTCTTTAAGATGACATATTTTGTAAGTACGTTAACCTTTTATTCTAATTATAGTATCTTTGAAATGCATTTTATAGCTGACTATGCGGTATGTGCTTTGCTCATTGTTGACGGCCGTACGGTGACATATAGTTGTTAATGTCTGTGTAATTTTGGTCTCTTGTGGACAGTTGTCTCATTCGCAATCATACCACATCTTCTCTTGTATATTTATATAGCTGTTACTTACAACTGTCATGTGTACATGTTCTAGGCTCGTGCCGCTGAAAGAGGTCCCTTTTCAAGTTTGAAAATAGGTGAATAGGTCGGGAAAAGTATCAGAAATATATATGATAAAAAAAACAGTAAAGTTCCCACTACTTTTTTGGTAAACTTTCTTGCTATTCCCGAATGTATTTTTGTGATTTATGCAATTTTATTCATGGACTAGCTAGCATAAAGAATTACATGTACTTTAAATGTATAAAATAAATTTTTTCTACAATGATATATAATTAGGAATGGAAATTAAAAGCCTAATTCAAAAACATAAAAAGGATTTTTTTATTTGTATCTTTAAATATCCTCGAAAATAACTGCGTTTGAAAGCTTCTTTTAATATAATTTACACGTATATCGAAATGTGTTCATACCAATTGTCCCGCTTAATACCGAACCCGCGTAACCTTAAAAATTAAGACATTACACAATCAAAACATTACAATTTTGTTTATTACAGATATATTTTATCATATCCACGGTTGAATGCACAATATCCCCACCAAGAGAACCGTCTACGGTTAGAGGTGGGACGACAGCCTAGATGTCGTGTGCAAAAATAATAATCACTTGGTACGGTTTCAGCTTGCGTATTGTAATTTTAAATAGTATAGATCGATTCGTGTTTTAAAATCAAACAAACGCTACTGCTTGCACTGATGATCAAAAATTACTTTTATATATATATATATAAACAATGTATTTGTTACATGTTATTGGTATTAAATTGTATATTTTGAAGATCATATTCCGTAATGTTATGCCCTGAATTCTATTCGATGTCTATAAAGCAAATAAAATCTATTTGTACTCGTAACAAGAAGGAGAAAAGATTGGGCTGCCTCTCTTCAATTTTGTCCAGTTACCAAAGTAAAATCAAAATTAAATTCTCCGACAATGCACATGTTGATATATTGTATATGTCATTCCAACACTTACACTTGTTCTTTTATTTGTGTGGCAAATTTAATGACCATTTTAATTCAAAGCTTGGATTTGCATCCTTCATTCTCCAGTACGTTTGAATTTCTACATACATCCAGTCAGTAATTAAAGTTGTGTGTTAAACGTCAATACGAAAGCAAACAATCCATAGTAAAAAAAGATATTTAGAGGGCACATATGTATCTTTCGTCTGACAGCACGTATACACCACAGTTATCGTAAATTATATAAACATATAAAAAAAAATCGTTTTTTTTTTTTTTTTTTTAAGACAAAAAAGAGAAAAGAACTGATAAGTGCGGGTAATCCATGCGCCTTGCCTCCTTCATGTTTCGATATCTGAAAAAATAATTATTCTTTTATCTATTATAACACGTGAAAACTACACCGGTGAGTTCCATACATGTCATAAACCTACAGCTGGTCCTGAACATGCATGAAGTATTTGCCACTGGACTTTAAACAACAATCAATCACACTACAAATTATAGTATATATAGTTGTGAAATACAAAATGTATATTATAATGATACATTTAGATGAATAAATAGAATACAAATACACACTACTTTATATAACTGACACAATTTAAAGGAATACTCTCTAAACTATATAGAGAAGCGAAACGTTTCTTTTGAATACTAAACAAACTTCCTAACAGTACATGTTTTTTTAATGGTTTTACATGCGGCGCTCAAATATTTTGCATGGTCTTTTGGTATATGATATTGTAAGAACCTTTAACGTTTTATAGATTCACATTCGTTACTTTGCTCAATATAAAAAAAAAACCATAAGCATTAATTTATATTAAAAACTGAAGGTCAGACATCACTAATACGTGTTCATTCATTCTTTATTAAAGTTTAGACCTTTTTATCAAGAATGATGATGAGAGTAATTGTAAAATATAATAGGCATGTACTTTCTTACGTTATGGATCATTGATTTTGTTACCTGTTGACCCGGTTGATTACTAGCACGTGCCATTGAACTCGACCGTTTTAACTAAAACAGATTTTATTTCAAATCAACGCCATATATATATATATATATACAAAGTACTATATACATATTATATGGATAAGAAAATAAATATTATAAGGATATATTGTTTGAATGAAAATTTTTATACGGTGATATTTTAACACCGTCCCGACAGAGACTGAATGCAGTATATGATCATGTTTCGGGATCCGGGAAGTCTTTTTTCGAATTTCCGAATGTCGGGAATATTTTTTTCCAACTTTAATAGAGTAACTCGCACGAAAAAAAAATAAACATACCAAAAAAGCAACAGCTTCAACGGTAAACTAGGACATATATCAACAGAAAACGAATTAAAGAAACTGTCATGCATAAAACAAAAATATGCATGACTGTGTTAATTTGCCTCCGCTGCATTTCTGTGGATTTTCTCATTGGCAATCATACCACATCTCCTTAACTTTTTTAGGTTACGTTTAGGATTTTCCGTTACTAATCTTCAAATACAAAAAAACATTTTTACCGGTGTTCACAACATTTCAAGGTTAAATTTATGGCATACATTCTGGTGTGTATACAATTAACGTACGTCCTTGCATTTAACTATCAATATATATTTATATAAACTAACATTTATTAAAAAATAAACAACATATATATATAGAAGAATAATTTATTAGTTTTTAACAAAACAAGAAAAGAAATAAAGAATTAACACAAGATTTAATCTTTTTATTTTTTAATTAATTAAAATATACTTCAAATTCTAATAATAAAATACATATATACATGTATTAATCTAAAATGCATAATCGAGTAGAAGGGGCGCAACTCGTGGTATCAAACCGGTATACTGAACGGATCAAAACAGGGTCTGAAAATTTTGAACGTTCTTTTGTATCCATGGTCTGTTTTGGTCTGACACGGTCTTAACGGGTCTAAACAACCCGCTAGACGATTCAGTCTTTTCCGTCTTGACACGCCTTAACGAACTGATTTACCTGATGAGGCTATCGATCTGAACGGCGACTTAACTATCTGAAATATCTTGACGATTTTTTCTAGCGGTAAATCCAGTCAATCAAGATGTGATCAGACCAAAATGACCGTTTCAGACTGAAATCGTGCTACTAGTGACTATTGGTCGTGTGAGAAATATCACGTCTCAACTTACGACATTTCACTATAAAGTTTCCAGAATAGATTAATTCCACGGAAAACTGGGTTCGGCACAGTTTCTTGTCCTATGAAGAAGGATCTCTCCAATGAGATCGCTGTGATTTGTAGAATGTCCCATAGCTGTTGTTGAGATAGTAGGAACTATTTTCTCCAACGTTGTGAGACGGCGACGACGGTTAAAGGTGGTCCTCCGATGGGTATGACGAGAGTTAATATTTGATCCTCTTCCGGTTTGGCGAAAAGCTCCATCTTCTTTAGTATCAGGCGAAATTAAGCGTTTCGTCTTAATGTTCAATCCTGCTGATCTTGCAGTTTTATCTGTGAAGTGAATGTTTGATTTTGTTGTAGTAATGTCCAAGAAAAGGTGTTACTTTGTGATGATGTCCAGATAAGACTACTGGTTCCTTTTCACTTATATTCAAGTCAGATTTGGCAATAGGTCCTTCTTTCGGAATAAGTTTGTGAATGCTATTGATTTCCTCTCCATGAACTTTAGGTTCTGTTGATTTCGGATTGAAACTTTCTTTATCTATAGATTTTTCTATAGAAGTCACAGATTTTGCTTTTAGTGACGCGAGTGATGTCCCTTTAGATGAATTTGTGCGTTTACCAGGCTTGGTACTAGGTCCTGTACATTCAAGGGATTGTAATGAATGCGATTTAGCGACCTTGGCATTCGAATGAAAGTTTTTATTGTTAGACTGAACAACAATTGGATTATTGTCCTTAACGGCTATTTCCGGTCTTGAGGCAAGACGTTGTTTTGATTCCGTGATTGAAACGTAAGTTATCTTTGTGTTGACTTCAATAGGAACAGTTTGCTTGTCAATGTATGTATTTCCAATTACGACCCAACCAAGTCTCAACTTTTGGGCAAATGGAGTTCGGGATGGTCCTAGGCGTTGTTCAAGGACGTGGTGTGCCTCTATAAGGTCCCTTCCAATTAGGAGTAGAATTTGACAACGTTCCTCTAGTGGTGTAATACTTCCTCTGAGTTCTGCCAGATGAGGATGATGCATTGCAACTTCAGGAGTAGGAATTTCGTCTAGATTATTGGGAATATTATTACATTCAATTAATGTAGGCAGATCAAATTGTACGTCACTATGTACAGATTTTATGACGAAATCTTTTCCTCTTTTCCCGGAAGTAGCTACTCTGCCGGAGCATGTCGTAAGAGAGTAGTTTTCAGGTTTCTTCCGAACGTTGAACAGACTGAAGAATTCAGGCGAGGCAAGAGACCGGTTGCTTTGGTCGTCAATAATGGCGTACATCCTGATAATTTTGCCTGTCTTGTCCTTGTGGTACACGTCCACAGGTAATATCTTGGCATAAGATTTCTCGCTCTTATCATCTTTGTAGATCTCTGTGCAGATCGAACTTACAGAGGTTAACTTAGTTTCAGCTGACTCTGTCTGCTCCCCGCCGTAGACTTGTGTTAGCTCCCCGCCGTAGGCTTGTCTGGGTGAGCTAAACTGGGAACTTTCAGATTGTTGTGGTCTAGTGATGTGAAGTGCTGTGGTATGTCGTTCACTTCCACACTCGTTACGACTGATACTTGCGTTGCAGTCCCGACTTCTGTGTGTGGTTGACTCACAACACTTGTAGCTCACATTGTTTTGTCTTAACAGATCCTTGCGTTCCTCGATTGGTTTGGCTCGGAATGCTCGGCATTCGTTCAAGGTATGCTTTGTCTTGTGTAGGATACACAGATCTTGTTGTTGACTGCTGTCTTCAGTTTGCTGTTCAACAGCCGTCTTATGGACGTTGACTTTAGAGTACGTCTGAGGTGTGAACCTTGGCGTAGAGTCTTTTGTATTTGGTGTTACTTTTGACCCAAAGATGAACCCAGGATCGTTCTTAATTTTGCTAATTTCCCTGATGAAGGCAGAGAATTCTGTGAAAGGTGGAAAGGCAACTTCATATTTAGACTTGTATCTTGAAGCCCTTGTAATCCACTTTTCTTGGAGTCCGTATGACAGTTTTTCTACAATAGGATTTATCCCGGACGAAGAGTCGAAATAAGCAAGCAAACATCCCAGCTTGGGATTTTCCTTGTGATATTCGATTTCTGATAGAATATCAGACAAGTCATAAAGACGTGCGTTATCTTTGTTCGTCAAGGTAGGGAAGTTGACGAGTTTACTTGTGAGAGAGGCCTCTAACATTTCTGGAGCACCATATCGCTCATCCAATCTCTGCCATAACCTCTGTAGGCCTCTTGTTGGGTTGTTGGCATTTGATGCCCTTATACTCATGGCATGTTTAGTAGACTCTGGCCCTAGCCACTTAATTAATAGATCTATCTGTTCCGAGTCCGAAACTTGCAATTCATCTATGACATTTTTAAAGCTGGCTTTCCATGTATGGAAGGATTCTGCATGGTCGTTAAAGCTTGTTAGCCGGGAGAACAACAGGTCCTTACGTAGGAGAAATCTGGTTATTTCCGACGTAGGATTGATTTGTTGCTGGTATGCAACAGGGATCTCTTCTATTACGCCTTGATTTTTGTGTGAAACAGGGATCTCTTCTAGAACGTCTTGTTTTGTGCGAAAGACAGGGATCACTTCTTTAACACCCTGTTTTTGGTGTTCAGTAGGGCTCTCATCTGAAAGGCCTAATTTTTGTATGCCGGTTACTAATCCCAGATCTGGGATTAAGGTAACTTCCGGTGACTTAGTATCGGAAGGCAAGACAGCAGATGTCTGTGACAGCAGGTTCAGTGCCACGGATGGCACGAACGCTGGTGCTTCGTGACTCAGTTCGATCTTAACCGGAAATTGTTTTTTCTTTTGAGGTCCTGTTACTTCCTTTACAACAGTTGATACAGGAAGTTTATTGACGAAATCTTGCACACGCTGTAGCGGGTCTTCCTTTTCGTCAGGAAGATCGCTAAATGCTTGGCTGCCGTCGTATTCCAGGACACGAGCCTCGGCTTCTGCGGCTGCAGCTTCTCTTTTTGCTTCGAGAATGTTCCTAGCGGCCTTAAGTTCGGCTTTTTCTCGGACCGCACGTGCGGTTTCCGTTCCATTTGAGTTTTCCTGCGAACAGCCTCATGTTCTTTTTTAGATTCCTCCTGTTCTGCTTCGGCTCTTCTACGTGTGGCATCTTGTTTTGCACGGATTGCTTCTTGTTCTATTTCGGCCTTGATTTCTGTTTGTTTATATAGGGTCTGTTCCTGTAATACGACTTCCTGCTTTAGGAGGACAGCTTCTTGCTCGGCAAAGGCTATCTTCGATCTAGCGGACTCTGCCTTGGCACGCTTTCTCCGTGCTAGGCTTGACAGGTCAGAGACGTTTGAGCTACCGCTGTGCGAGGTGGTCTTGCCCTTAGATGTCCTCGTTTTTGTAGATTTAGCCTTTGTTAAGGTAAGGCGATGCTCGTGCAAGGTTTCAATTGCCAGTTCGACTTTAGACATTCGGATATCCGTTGAGAATTTGCACGTATCAATGTCTTGAAGGCTATCTAATGTTTTTGTATTTTTCAAAAATGTCAGGTACTCGTCTGTGAGCCTGCGATACTTAGTACAGGCTTGTACAATTTTATCTTGTGCTGTTAACAATTGCTGGAGGTCGTTAGGAGGCTTGACCGTTTCTAATAACTGAGATTCAAGGTTTGACCATAGGGCCTCTAAGTCGTGATAGAACTTGTCACATTTTTCTATAAAGGCTCCCTGTCCTTTTTCGGTAAGTTCACGCACTCGCCTAGTCTCGGCATTTTCATCTACATTTGTTGTTTTAGACGGATTTTGTAATAGTTCTAGATCTGGGACATTTCCCTTTGGGGGCTGTATCTCTTCTTGTTGTTCCGCATGACTGGGATCCATGATGTAAATCAACTATTTGTAGGCAATGTTTGTTCAACGTTATTGGTTTGCTGCCTAGGACGCACAAGCTGTGTTGCGTAGTGTCAAGGTAACAGCTACGAACGATGCTCCGTTGTATTTCCTGTTCAGGAGATGTGTAGGCAAGTTGTTGTCAATTTACTGTACGTCAAGGGATGACGCGTACATGCAGGGCTCAACAGGTAGGTTGTTATGTAGCTGTATAACTAACGTGGAGTGGCGTTTTCTGTGAGACACAACAGGCAAGTTGTAGACTTTTTACTGTAATGGCCTGACCATTAAGTATAACCGACGATTGGGCTCAAGCAGAAAAGACTATCAGGTGCTGATACTTTTAATCAAGAGTCAATCTAACAAATGGTAAAAAGCTGAAAAACAAATAAAATACAATTTTACAATGTGTTCAATTAATGTTATTAAAACGAAATGTCAAAAGTAATAGATAGCACAGTCCGTTGAATCCGAGAAAATGTTGTACTTTCGAGAGCAGTTAAATTTCCAGTGTTTCATAGAGAGAATGTTCAAATATGTATAGAGTAATTTGAAGGCTTCAAAAACAATGTTGTAAAGTTAACTCACTCTGTGGTTAGCCACGAATTGTGTCCTAGATGACGTTTGTCCTTTGAAAAGTTCTCCAGAACTGGTATGACCTTGCAATGTTCAGTTTGAGATACGTGTGAGCAGGGGAAAGGTAGCGATGATACGATGTTATAAGGTTAAAGATGGATAATCCTCCTAGACTGGAACACATAAACAGATTAAGAATATAATCAAACGAACTATATAAATTACGGAACGGTGTAACAGAATAAGTAGTAAACCCAAAATGAAAAAAAAAAAAAATTTTCTTGTTGATTTTGTAGAATATATGTAAATAAAGGCAACAGTAGTATACCGCTGTTCAAACTCATAAATCCATGGACAAAAAACAAAATCGGGGTAACAAACTAAAACTGACGGAAACGCATAAATATAAGAGGAGAACAACGACACAACACTACAATGTAACTAACACACACAGAAACGGACCAAGCATCAGACAAAATCCCACGAGAATAACAAATATAACATCAAAACCAAATACATGAATTTGGGATAGACAAGTACCGTGACACGTCTTATCGCAATGTCAATTTACACTCAAAAATAAGAGAAAACAAACGACGCAACATTAAATTGTAACACACACAGAAACGAACTATAATATAACAATGGCCATATTCCTGACTTGGTACAGGACATTTTTAAAGGAAAAAAATGGTGGGTTGAACCTAGTTTAGTGGCATGCCAAACCTCGCACTTTAATGGCAATGTTAAATATAACATAGAAATGACAACACAATATTACAGGACTACAATACAAACAAATAGGAAAACGCATTAGACAAAGAAACATATGATTAATGAATAACAAAAAGCATCAGGTTTAAAAATTTAATACGCCAAAAACGTGCCTCGTCCACACAAGACTCACCAGTGACGCCCAGATATAAAAGATCGAAAGCGAAAAAAAGTACAAAGTTGTACAGCACTGAAGATCAAAAGTTGAAAAAGGTTGTGTCAAATACGGCTAAGTTTGTATGCTTGGGATAAGAACATCCTAATTATTTAGAACAATTAATGCTATTGCAAACAGTAAATTTTATCAAATGAATATAACAGATATACATAATGAAACTGAAGTATTAACTCATTACATAAAACAAACACGAATACATAATGAATGATCAACACAGAATAGACACACCCGACTCAGTCCAGGCCTCAACGCAGTAAATTATGAAAATGACGTCACATACGACGATGAAAAGGCATTAAAAATTACGTCACATACGATGGTGAAAAGGCATTAAAAATTTGAACATATGAAATTTCTGAAACAGCAGAAAAATTACGTCACATATGAAAAACTATATCACAAAAGTAAGATAGAATTAGGATTGATTAGAGATTAAAATAGAACTAAATACTGATATTGCATTTAAACACAATGCATATTGCAATACTTATTAATAGCAATTAACTATAATATGTATATGTGCAGTTTGTTATGAATCCAACTTCAAACTTAAATTTTCGTACAGATTATGTTGACCAAAATTAAATCTAATAAATGACGGCGGTGATTAAATTTTGTTTCCATAACACATAAATATAATAGAAAAGACGTCAACACATTTGACAAAATCCGATGAGAATTACAAATATAACATTAAACATTTAAACTAAATACATGAGTTTGGGATAGACAAGTACCTTAACACGTCTTATAGTAATGCGAATTCACACTCAGCAAAACAGTCACAATCGGGAATAAGTCACGTTTTGGTAATTAAAAGATTAGACGACATAATGACAAACCACTATCTACCATGTGGTAAAAATGTCCTTAGCTAGTTTGGTTAAACACACATCGTATGGATCCACCAATTCGTGATGGTGTCCATAAAATTTACGGAGTGTCAATTTTAATCTGTCCTCCTCATAAATTTGTTGGAGAAGTTTCTGCGTAAGTAGCACACTCCTGTATATGAAGTCCGTATAGTGTGAACAAGCACGTGAATAACGTATCAATTGTGATATGTAAACACCATACGAAGGGGCAGATGGTATGTTACTGCTGAGAAATGGGAAATTGATAATTGGGAAGTTGAAATCGTCCCGTTTGTCATAGATTTTCGTTTGAAGTCGTTCATCTACGTCAATATTGAGGAAAAGATCAAGGTATGAAGCAGTCCTTCTAGTATCAGTAGTATCCTTAATTTCAAGTTCACTGGGATATATGAGATGTAAGTATTGGCTGAAGTATGGGTTATTCAATGATAGAACATCATCAAAATATCGGAAAGTAAAATTAAAGAATTTCGCAAGTTTTTTCTTTTTGTCTTTTAGAAGGTTTTGAATGAACTCTGCTTCATACGAGTACAAAAACAAATCAGCCAGCAGGGGTGCACAATTAGTACCCATTGGAATACCGATTGTCTGTTGAAATATTAATCCTCCAAACTCAACAAATATATTGTCGATCAAAAAGTCCAGCATTTTGATAATATCATCTTCAGTATATTTTCTGGAAGATTGAGTGTGATTCTTCACAAAATATGAATTATTGTAACCCAAAACAAGAAATTTGTATCTACGATTCCCATTTTTATAGAAAAAGCTCTGTTTTATGAGATGGTGAAGTCGATCTTTCAACTGAGCATGGGGAATAGTAGTATATAGCGTAGAAAAATCAAAAGTTTTTATGTTGCTGCAAAATTGCAAAGATTGTGATCGAAGGTTAAGCAGTAGATCTTTGGAATTTTTGAGAATCCACATCTGGTTAACACCACTGGTAGAATATATCTCCTCACAATATTTTTGAAGCCCATCTTTAACTGTAGAAAGAATAGTAGTCAGTACTTTAGAAAGATGTTTAGTCGAACATTTTGAAGAACCAGCTATGTATCGTTCTTTATATGGAGTTTTGAGTAATTTAGGTATCCAGTATAATGAGGGTAAGTTTTCTTCGTTTTCTTTGATGTTGATACCAAAAGAAAGAAGGACAGATTGATGATTTTGTAAAATTTCGTCCTTGGTAAATGATGTATATGTTATTTGTTGACTTTTGAAATTTCACATAATACATGTATATCTTCTAAATAAATCTTAAACTTTACGTTTTGTAAATGTTTATGTATTCATCGTTTTGTGACGATTATCAGTCCAAAATTTGTAATTTTAGTATTTCGAATATCCGTTTTGTGATTGTGTGATTGGGACTGTATCTATTGATGGAAGCAAGATAACATTTTTTGACAATGGTTAGTGACTTTATCACAATATTTTTGTAATTTAAAAATCTATGGTGATTTACTCCAATCTGTCAATTACAGTTTTATATAAACATGATTAAGAAACAGCGTATTGGCTCACACTATTCTGAGAGTCGACGATTCGGTTTTTTTGTAACTGATGTGACATTTATCAGTTTTATAATTTAATGTAAAAGCTTCGTATTTTCAATTTTTTTTATTGATATATCATTATACAAAAATGAGGACACAAAACACCTGTAAATATTTCCGGAAGATTACCTTAGCTGTATTTGGCAAAACTTTTAGGAATTTTGGTCCTCAATGCTCTTCAACTTCGTATTTTATTTGGCCTTTTTAACTTTTTTGGATTCGAGCGTCACTGATGAGTCTTTTGTAGACGAAACGCGCGTCTGACGTATATATTAAATTTAGTCCTGGTATCTATGATGAGTTTATTTGTAACATTATCCTTCCCCTAATTAATTTATGTTCAATTTGAATTCATTATCTTATAACAATTACCTATGGAATTAATTCATATGAATTGAGTGTTTATTTTAACTTCCATATCAGTATGGTTAACGTATTGATTGTATATATTATTTAAAATCTTTGTAAATAATCATATTATTATCCTCAATCAGTATTATTTAGAAATCAAGATATCGTTTTCATTCTGTTGTGGTTATTTTTAACGTTTGTCAAATTCAAAAAACAAAATGATTAATAATTCATTTGAGCAGGATCTCATTATAATCCTGGAGCATATAAGAATATCCCATAAGTTTGGTAAGGTTCGTTTTTAGTTTTCTATGTTGCGATTTGAGTCAGCAATATAAGTTTGGTATTTTTGTTATTTTGTTTTTGTATTTTGATAGATTTTCGGTATTAGTCAATGTAATAAAGTTTTACATCGAGTTATGAGTTAAATTATCCTTTTTGTAATTTACGCCTCTCTTTTATTGTTTTCTTGGCTATACATTGCTCCTTTGCTTTTAATTTATTGAAAATACACATTTTGAAAATGTTTTAGTAATTGATTTTTTCGCTTGCCCTTTTTAAAAACAAAAATATAATTTATATAACTTTTTTAATCATTTTTAAATTTATTGAATGCCTTTCACAGAGAAGCGTAATTATAATTATAGCTTTGAGTAGCTTATATTTATTTATATGTTTTGTTATATCAATGGACAATGACACCCCTCAAAGGATAAACGCTGATCAATAAAACGTGACTGTACTTTTAATATGAATTGAATATGTCAATCAAATAGTGAATAAACTGATCATAGATACCAGGACTAAATCTAGTATATACGCCAAACGCGCGTTTCGGCTAAAAAAGACTCATCAGTGACGCTCGAATCCAATAAGTTTAAAATGCCAAATAAGTGATAACTATGTCTCATTTCAAAGTGATAACTATGTCTCATTTCCAGAAAATTAACACATACAGCAGATGTCAGTACGAATTGTGTTTCAGATACCTGTACAAATGAAAATTTATCGTGAGATTGACCTAGATGTTTTTTAACCCGAAGGTCATGGATGTTTTATTGAATAGTTTTGTATTTATTTGTAGCTGAATTCGTCAAATACAGAATGTAGGTAGTATTCAAGGAACTACAATCTTTCAGGGAAAAGAAAAAAGCCAAATAATAAGATTTTCATTTGGAAAATATTTATTGACGGATTAGAATTGTCGATTGGCGTAAATGCAAAGTGTCAACTGAAGCTTGAGTTGTTGTATTCAATTTGTCATTGAGGCAGCAACATAACAACATAAATGAGCAATAAAGTAACAGAAAACACCATAACGTATTAAAATAGAATAATGTCTTTTAAATATGCCTATTAATGAAATACAATTAACTTATAGAAACCATCAGATATATGTCATTAACCCCAAATGTAAAACAATGGAGATAAGCCTACCACTAACAAGATTCCCCTTGTGGAGTCACACATGTGGTTTCTATTTAATTTTAGCCGTACCCTACTGTCACTTCAAATTAATGACTAACAAAATGTAAATCACAAAAATTCCGAGTTAAATTCTAAAAGGAAAATCCCTAATAAAATGTACATAAAACAAACAATAAAATGTATGTGCTTGTCCCTAGTCATTAGCTTGTTATTCAGTGGTTGTCGTTTGTTGCTGTAAAACATATTTGTGTTTCGTTTTTTTTTGTGTTGCACATAGACAGACCGTTAGTTTTACATTTTTCATTTCAGTGTCTATAATTGCGTAATATGCGGTATTGGTTTTGCTTATTGTTGGGCGACGGCGACCTATTAATGTTACCATCTATGTCATTTGGTCACTGGTAGAGAATTTACTTATAGGCAATCCTATATAAATAAAGGCAACAGTAGTATACCGCTGTTCAAACTCATAAATCCATGGACAAGAAACAAAATCGGGGTAACAAACTAAAACTGAGGGAAACGCATAAATATAAGAGGAGAACAACGACACAACACTACAATGTAACTAACACACACAGAAACGGACCAATCATCAGACAAAATCCCACGAGAATAACAAATATAACATCAAAACCAAATACATGAATTTGTGATAGACAAGTACCGTGACACGTCTTATCGTAATGTCAATTTACACTCAAAAATAAAAGAAAACAAAAGACGCAACGTTAAATTGTAACACACAAAGAAAGGAACTATAATATAATAATGGCCATATTCCTGACTTGGTACAGGACATTTTTAAAGGACAAAATGGTGGGTTGAACCTGGTTTTGTGGCATGCCAAACCTCGCACTTTAATGGCAATGTTAAATATAACATTGAAATGACAACATAATATTACAGGACTACAATACAAAGAAATAGGAGAACGTATTAGACAAAGAAACAATGATTAATAGATAACAAAAACCATCAGGTTTAAAATTTAATACGCCAAAAACGCGCCTTGTCCACACAAGACTCACCAGTGACGCCCAGATATAAAAGATCGAAAGTTACAATGTTGTACAGCACTGAAGATCAAAAGTTGAAAAAGGTTGTGTCAAATACGGTTATATTTTTTAATGGGATAAGAACATCCTTATTATTTAGAACATTTATGGCTATTGCAAACAGTAAATTTTATCAAACGAATATAAAAGATATACATATGAATATACATAATAAAAAGTCACAAATAATTGTTGATCAAATGTTTCAATATCAAAGAGAAATGTACTTTCTAATACAGATATTCATATTTTGTCCTGTGACTTTCTGTCCTACACTTAGAAAAAAACATCCTGTAACAAATTTATGCATGTCTGAATATATTGTTAATTTCTTCCAAATTCCATGTGTTCATATTCAGATAAGATAAATGTCAATAATAGATGTCTATGGTAATGAAAACGCCTTGGAAAAATTATTTAAAAGACAAAAATTATTGAAAAAACATACCGACTTGTACAAACCGTTACCAAGGGAGCCCCTTTTGATTATATATTAATTAATTTATCTGAATCACAAAACAATATACAATATACGTTCAAACGTTCTAGAAGGGTCACCAGATCCGGATTTCGACAATAAATGTCTCTTCAGTGATGTTAGGGATCGAAACGGTTATTGGAAGGCCATATAAAAAGAACCCTCATTTTTAGATAGACTCGACTCTTGAATTTTAAGAGTCAATACAGGATGAACGGATCATATAAACCGGAGGGAAAATATGATACAAGCCTAAACATAAAAATATAAACGAGTCTAAATTAAAAACTACGTTCAAACCTATGATTGCGTTGGATAAAAACCGCAATTTTTATACGTGTGCATGTAAAACGAATTTCGTTGTAAAAGGGTCTAAAAACAGCACAAACAACTTTTTCCAAAAGACCAAAAAAGTGAAAAGTATATTTAAACAAAACGCATTTGACTAACAGGTCAAACAACTGATGTTCTTTAACCCTGCTGACTGGCATTGGCGATTGCCAAATAAAATGATCACAAGATGTAACAAAATGGATCTTAATATAAATTTAATACTAAACAGAAAACAATTTTAACTTGTGGCCACGATGTTATGCCACAAACATACGGCGTCAATATTTTTTTAGTACACCAGATCTGGATTTCGACAACAAATGTCTCTTCAGTGATGTTAGGAATCGAAACGGTTATTGGAAGGCCATATAAAAAGTACCCTCATTTTTAGAAAAAGTATATATATATATATTTACAGATCTAACATTGTTGGGTTGATGTTTAGACGAGTTATATATATATTACGGATTACAAATGTGTCGAGTTTTGTGATTAGATAACAGCTAGGAGATGTCAGTATATATTCAGGAAACTGCCGGGGTATATACGACGTGTTTTGCCCCAATTGGCACCCCAAAATTTTCCCATAGAAATATAAAAAAGATGGCGGATTATTTTACGGTTCAGCGATAAACATGTCAATTACATTGTAATAAATATAAATTTTAGTTATATTTATGCATCAGCTACTTCAGAAAAAAAATTTATATTAAAATTATTTATAAAAAAAAAAACTAATAATTTCCGTTTATACGCACTCATAATATCGTCTGCAAAACTAGGACGACAAAACAAGATCAAACAAGGCAACATGAAGCGGTTTGCTTCTCATTCTGAAGAAGATGTTATTGCAAAAAAACAGAATTTAGTTCCTGTAAACACAGTCAAGTGATATCAAATATCATTTTATAAATCCTTATAAGTATGGGGAAAGTACAATGCAAAAAATAAATATTAAACCGTATCAAATTAGTATACTGCAATAATCATAACACGATTTTTAACGAGTAACAAACTGAAACCATCAACTATAAGAGGAAAACAACGAAAAATAGAAACTACAACAAAAGCAAACGCCTACATTCATAGAAACGAACTGTTGATTAAAACTGTCATATTTCTGGCTTGGTACAGGATATTTAAGAAAATATGGTGGGCCGAACCTTGTTTTATGGCTAGGCAAACCTCTGGCTTGTATGACAATGTTAAAAAATACCATTTAAAAAACATCACGATGTGACAGAATTACAGTACAAACCAATACAAGAACACTATGCACATAATTATACATAAATAAGTAATGTAATAGTACATTACAGCATTTAAACTGCAGATTTTATTTTTATTCTGATCGTGTAAACACGTTTAAATTATTAACGAGTTAATGCCATGTCGTCGTACACTGCAATATAGGCCGCTGTATCTGTTGTTAATTTGCAGCTATCAATTTACAGCAAGGGAAGGTTAGCTTCTATTGCAGTACCAAGAAACGATATCGCCAATATTTGAAAAAAATAACCCAAAACATGTTAGAATTGCTTAACACTATTATCAAGAAATTGTATATTTACCACAAAAAGTACATAACGCAATTATTAAATAAGAACAACATTGAATAAATTTAATCGATAAGTCCATTAGGCTAGTAATGATGATTCGAAACTATATACTAATAGTAACAGTGAATTACTAATTACAAATTTGATTGAATTTCTACATCTTATCCCATTGTATAATGTTAAAAAAAAGAAAAAATAACCTATCACCACTAGACTTTTTGCTATAGAGTAAATTTTGACAGGAATATGACAGTTGTATTCCCTTTGTTAGATGTTAAGAGCTTTGATTTTTCGTATAAAAAGGGAGTTCGATATCATTGTTATTATATTACTTTTATTAACATTTGAATTGTGTCTAAAAACAAAAATTTATTTGAATGTGCATAAACTTGCTCATGCACGTCCAAATTAACGATATTTATGCATATATGAATCAAACACCAGTACTATTTATGTGTGTTCGAAAATGAAATTCGTTACTTTCATAATTGTAAAACAAACAGATAAACGGAACTAATGCTTGTGATTGAAGTTTTAAGCCTGTCCAGTCAAAACAATTCATATCATGTTATATCGATGTTTTATTTCCGTCGTTGAACGGGAAATGCAGTCAAACTTGCGGAATTGATAAAGTCAATGGTCGTTAGATGAGGAAGATTTGTATTTAATTATTTACATCTTTGTTCAGTTCTTTTGATTATAAATGCATTTGTGCTATTCATATATGTGACGTCTTGATAAGCAAGACATGTTCAAAGCTCTCAAGCAATGGTATCATTCGATATTTCTTTTGAATCAAAGAATTGTTCAAAGGACACGCACAATGAATTAAATTAAAAAAATGTTACTTTGCTGCAAAAGAAAACCCACTTAAGTCTGTTTGCCTTTTGTGTTTCTTTGTTGATATATTTGGTTTTTTTTTTATAGTGATTAAGATTTTATTAATGTTGACTGCTGTATCCCTATTTGTGACATTTTTACCTATTATGTAGTATGTGTTTTGTTCACACATCGTTGTCAATACAATGGAATTTCATGAGACTGTCATACGAGTGATAGGTTAAGCTAGCAATGAAACCAGGTTAATCCACCATTTTCTACACACTACAATGCGAGTACCTAGTCAGGAATATGACAACTGCTGTTCTTTCGTTTGATGTGTTCAAGCTTTTGATTTTGCCATTTGATTAGGGACTCTACGTTTTGAATTTTCCGCGAAGTGCGGTATTTTTGTTATTTTACTCTTTAATATGACTGGAATAAACTTACAAAAGGTACACACGTCATGTACAAAATACACTTAAAACACTAACTTTGCTGGTTCTTATAGAGACTAATTCTACACGTCTAACTTTGCCAGAGGGATATTCAAACTTAAAAATAAACTGACAACGTCATTGCTAACTCTATAAAGTTCAAAAACAAACAATTGTACACAAAAAAAAAATGAGCAACATGAACCCAACCATATAAGTACAAACTCGGTAAGTAGTTTTATTGGGTAGGTCACATTCGTGAAAAGGGAACGGGATTGTAGTTACAGTTTAAGGAAGATATCCGCTGTCTTCTTTGAAACATTTATTCCATTACGCTCAACCAAGTCCCAAGGGGGAGAACAAGCCTTATGAAAAACCTTCACTGATTCCTGTCCTGTTTGGCGCTGGTAGACATAAGCTTGACAACAAGGGATTTGTTGGAAGGAATTGTACCAACCTTATTGTTACTTGGTCACATTATCTAAACACTAATTTTGAGTTTACAATTTTGCCATAAATCATTGTTGAAATTACTACTGAACATTATTGATTCATTTAACCTTCGTTAATCTGAAAAGAGGAATATAGTACGGAAACATTCAGAACTCATTAGTCGAAGAGAAATGACATCGGTACGACAAAAATAGAAAAAAATCGAAAAGGCAAAGAATTTTACAAAACACTATATGGACAACATTCAGTTACATAGCCACTTCTTTACTTTATGGTTTTCAACCTCTTTCAGATATTATTAATATATAAACATTTCAAATTTTACAATATACTTTGATAGACAGATCGGGGAGCAACGGTTATTTATAGTTGAATTCTTTGATTGAACGATTGCGTGATAATCGAAAGTCATTTAAAGTGTTTTTTTAGTCGACCATGTTTTATGTTGCAGACATCAAAGCGATAATGGGCCAAATGTGTTCAAAACAGTAGCACATAAAAAGCAGGAAGCAGCTAGAACTGCAGTTAGTATGTGAAAGAGGAGATAGAAGGGTTCCACTTATTTGTTTTAAGAAAATACCCTTATCAACGGAAAACACTGCAATAACAAATTTATTCAGCGTATCAGCACCGTACTAAAAAGTCATTTCAATAGGAATAATGATAATTAAAAACGAAGTGGTCGAAAAATGATATTTTAATACATTGTTGTGCTCCAAGCATCTGTCTGATTTGACCTATTTCAGAAAAAGTAAGGACTAAGACACAAAAGTAAATTTATTGAGAGCAGCATACAATCGATGTTACTCAGATATTTATTGAGAGCATACAATCGATGTTACTCAGATATTTATTGAGAGCATACAATCGATGTTACCCAGATACTGATGTCTTATTTGAAATATTACATTAAAAAATCAATTCCTTTTCTTATATTGTAACCTGATATTTGTATGGCAGTAGCTGTACTTGAGTTTCATTCAATTAAGAATGTCGTTACCATTATGAAGGATTCTATAAATTATGTATGCATACCGATGGCGCATTTAATTATAGCAATTTATGATCAACCTATACGATTTCAATATTAATTCTAATATGGCATTATTTCACAGACCGATCTTTGGCTTTATCAAAAGGTTATAAGCCTAAAAGGGCATCAACATAGAAAATTGGTTCGATTTCGCTTTTCAAGGTGAAGCTGCGCTCTGCAAAATGAATTAGAAAAATGTGGCATCGAAGTAAGAAACAGCTTGATACAAAAAAAAGTTCTGCTTTGACACAATGTATCCAATTTTACACTAGTACTCAAAACCCTCCTTCCTTGATGGGTGCATTTTACATAGACAAATATATCGTATAATATAATCAATATGAGGATGTTAATTTGATGTGTGCTTCTTCGTTACATTTGTTGTTTTTATAGTGATTAATATGATAACACAATGTTGACTGCTGTACCCCTATTTTTGACATGTTTGACTATTGTGTCTGTTTGTTTTGTTCAAGCATCGGTGACAATATAATGGAATGTGATACGACTGTCATACAAGTGAGAGGTTTAGCTAGCTATAACACCAGGTTCAATCCACCATTTTCTACATTTGAAAATGCCTGTACCAAGTCAGGAATATGACAGTTCTTGTCCATTCGTTTTTGATGCGTTTTGTTATTTGATTTTGCCATGTGATTATGGACTTTCCGAATTGATTTTCCTCTGAGTTCAGTATTTTTGTGATTTTACTTATAGATAAATCTACCACTATGACACAATGTATCCAATTGGTTGGATAAATCTACAACTATGACACAACGTATCCAATTGGTTGGATAAATCTACCAATGGGTTCCAAAACAAAACATCGAAGAACAAACCAAAGGAAAATGGTAAAAAAGCGATATTTATTTTGTCATGAGTATATATAATAAAGCTATTAAGATAAGTTTTTGCACTCAGTAAATGTGTGTGTGAATATGAAGTAAGTTGTGCAAATATTTTCTAAATCAAAAATATGAAACTTAGATGATTTAAAGTTTTTTTTTATGATTCTATGAAAAGTCATATTTGATGATTTGAATACCTAACATTTACTGTCAACAAGTATACATTTTGACATTCACCTTTGATAAGCTGTATGCAATTTTTCATCCATTCTTTATACATTACTATGGAAATGTGTGATACCAAAGAATTATGAAAAAAAAAAAGACAAAATCCATGACCCAATAAGCGAAAAAAAGTGACAAAAGAGGGACGAAAGATATCAGAGTGACATTCAAACTGAAAGATCGAACATAAACTGACAACGCAAAGGCTAAAGAAGAAAAAAGAAAAACAGAAAAAAGATAGTACAAAAGACACAACATAGAAAACTAAAGATTTATCAAGATGATTGAATGTTTGATTCTTGTTCGACATTAGCGAGGTACATTTCTCAATAACTGATGAGTTTGAATATCCTCCTAACAAGTTCCCCTTATCTTTTGCATTCATTTGAATATCCTCTTAAGAAGTTCCCCCTATCTTTTGCATTCATTTGAATATCCTCTTAAGAAGTTCCCCTTATCTTTTGCATTCATTTGAATATCCTCTTAAGAAGTTCCCCTTATCTTTTGCATTCATTTGAATATCCTCCTAAGAAGTTCCCCTTATCTTTTCAATCAATTGAATATCCTCCTAAGAAGTTCCCCTTATCTTTTGCATTCATTTGAATATCCTCTTAAGAAGTTCCCCTTATCTTTTGCATTCATTTGAATATCCTCTTAAGAAGTTCCCCTTATCTTTTGCATTCATTTGAATATCCTCCTAAGAAGTTCCCCTTATCTTTTCAATCAATTGAATATCCTCCTAAGAAGTTCCCCTTATCTTTTGCATTCATTTGAATATCCTCTTAAGAAGTTCCCCGTATCTTTTGCATTCATTTGAATATCCTCCTAAGAAGTTCCCCTTATCTTTTCAATCAATTGAATATCCTCCTAAGAAGTTCCCCTTATCTTTTGCATTCATTTGAATATCCTCTTAAGAAGTTCCCCGTATCTTTTGCATTCATTTGAATATCCTCCTAAGAAGTTCCCCTTATCTTTTCAATCAATTGAATATCCTCCTAAGAAGTTCCCCTTATCTTTAGCATTCATTTGAATATCCTCTTAAGAAGTTCCCCGTATCTTTTGCATTCATTTGAATATCCTCTTAAGCAGTTCCCCTTATCTTTTGCATTCATTTGAATATTTCTTTTGATTGAAATTTAAAAAAAAAAATCGTGTTATAATGAAAGATTCTAACTTACCCTGCCATGGTCGGAAACGTTACTAGATCCGGATGATTTGCCTCGTCTGCAGACGACAGAAGAGTATCTGATCCTGCATATTCTATATCTATATTATCTGTTATTGCTGTTTTTCCGGTCCCACTTCCAACAGCATCATAGTCCATGTTCAATGAAATATACGGTGATCGGTACCGTTTGTAGGCTGGTATCCAGTTTTTGTATACCGCTCCAGGAAAGCTTGCTCCTTTCCCGCGTAAATTTATTTCTCCCATAACAGACCATAACGATAATACTATAATAATCAAAAGCATATCAAATATTTCCTTCTTATATCTGCAGAAGTGAATTTAAATGTATTTAGTATTAACATCTCGATAAATGTTCATTGTTTTACATGTCTCCAATATTTTCAGTGCTCGCTTTTCAACTGAAACGAATCAATGCTGTACAATGCACTGATGTGATAATTTATTGGACATTGTCGTAAAAGCTTTATACAGTAATCAAAATGATTATCTGATTGGCTCTGAATTACAAGCTATAAGACAGGTGGGCTTACCTGTATGAATATAATTAACATTATATATAACTGAAAAATTAGTTATTCTTTTTCAGCTTTAGCTTTATAAATGTCGAATATTTCAAAAGTTAATTATATTTCAAATATTGTGTGTGATTCATGTTATATGTGCAAGAATTGAATTATTCCATCATAATCAAGTTATTTATTAATATTGTATACTGTAATTTTGTATATTAATAATTTTCTTTTCGAAATGAAATGCTTCCTTGGTACATGTATTTATTTATGCAAATACATTTGAGATTTAGGTGACCAAAACGTGTATTTTTAATATAGCGCGACAAAACAAGCTATTGGTGTTCTATTGAAATATTATGAAATTTGTCAAGTTTTGGACTTTAGTAACTCCTTTTTCGATATGATTTTCGCCACTTGTTAAAGACATTAGGGTGACCTAAAGATGTAAACATCCTCGGCCTTTGGGTTATTAGACCATATACTCGTTTTGAATGATTGCATTTTTCATGTTCTATATTCATTATTATTTGATTAAATTGATAGTGTAAACGTATGACATAGTTTGTCCTGCTGCTTGCTGGGGAAGATAAAACCCTAATAAAAAGCAAGGCCATAAGTGTAATTGTTTTCATACCAAATGGACATTAATATTCCGGTTGTTTGGAAAACCGGCAAAATCACACAAGTTCTGAACTTTGGAAGTCTCAAACAGATCAAACGAATGAATACCAATTAGTGACTTGGTACATGCATTTTCTTCTGTTGAAAATTGTGGATTGAACCTGATTGTATAGCTACCTAAACATCTCACTTGTATGGCAGTCGTATTAAATGCCAGTATATTGACAATGATGTGTGAACAGACGAAACACAAATAAAAAAAGCAAATGTCAATTGTAAGAGTACAGCAGTCAACACTGTTAAAATTATAATCACTATAAAACAAACAAAGAAGCACAAAGCAGAACACAGACAAAGCACATTAACAAAAACGAAGACAAGAACACAAAAATCTACCACAACACAGCAACACAATGACGGGGTGTACAAGGACAATGCTACGTCATATGTATCATATAAGAAACATAAAAGGCATATAGAAAAGATACAAATACTTATATTGATATTATTATTAATCGTGTACACCTAATAAAAATAAAAACGTTTATTAAAAGTTTTCTAAAATCAAATAGACACGAATGATATATCATTTAAAAAGTGCGAAACAGTTTATAGCAATCGAGTCTTCACAACCACCAAGACCGTATATTATGTGGAGAACTAAAGACAATTGTTTTGCAAAACAAATAAAAATCCAAATAGTAAAAACAAACACGAGTACACGAATGTTAGTTTTAACAGTTATTTTGGCCCGACCTGATCTTAAACAAATAAACAATAAATTGCTTTGTGCTTTTTAGTTTTTCAGTACTGTTCAAACAAGTTTATGAAGATTACAGGCATTCAAATTATGTTAAGTATATGTTTTTTAAAGACTTTTAATAACATAAACGGTATCACTGTTATGTACCAGATGCGCATTTCGGCAAACAATGTCTCTTAAGTGATGCTCGAGGCCAAAATATTTGAAAGTTTTTTTTAAAAGGTGAACATCTATAAATCAAAAAAGGGTACAAAAAGTATTGCCAAATACGTGCATGGAACCATAGCTTTGCATAAGGAAGATACATGCATTAATCTTTAATAATTTCGAACATGTTACATGTTCGAACTGCAACAGTAGTATACCGCTGTTCAAACTCATAAATCCATGGACAAAAAACAAAAATCCGTGTTTTCACGAAATTTTTTATAATTGTTATTTACCTGTACAAGTCAATTAAATTGTCAAAATCCGTGTTTACTCGAAATGTTTTATAATTGTTATTTACCTGTACAAGTCAATTAAATTGTCTAAAAAGATATTAAACAATGTTGACATTGACCACAAGTGAATCGTGTTAACAGTACTGAATTATAAACAAGAGTCGATAAACCAGGAACTTTATTGCAAGATTGAACATAACTTGACCCAGGCATAGATTACCTGAGCCGTATTTGGCACAACGTTTTTGAATTTTGGATCCTCAATGCTCTTCAACTTCGTACTTGTTTGGCTTTATAAATATTTTGATATGAGCGTCACTGATGAGTCTTATGTAGATGAAACGCGCGTCTGGCGTACTAAATTATAATCCTGGTACCTTTGATAACTATTTACACCACTGGGTCGATGCCACTGCTGGTAGACGTTTCGTCCCCGAGGGTATCACCAGCCCAGTAGTCAACACTTCGGTGTTGACATGAATATCAATAATGTGGTCATTTTTATAAATTTCCTGTTTACAAAACTTTGAATTTTTCGAAAAACTAAGGATTTTCTTGACCCAGGCATAGATTACCTTAGCCGTATTTGGCACAACTTTTTTGAATTTTGGATCCTCAATGCTCTTCAACTTCGGACTTGTTTGGCTTTATAAATATTTTGATATGAACGTCACTGATGAGTCTTATGTAGATGAAACGCGCGTCTGGCGTACTAAATTATAATCCTGGTACCTTTGATAACTATTTACACCACTGGGTCGATGCCACTGCTGGTGGACGTTTCGTCCCCGAGGGTATCACCAGCCCAGTAGTCAACACTTCGGTGTTGACATGAATATCAATAATGTGGTCATTTTTATAAATTTCCTGTTTACAAAACTTTAAATTTTTTGAAAAACTAAGGATTTTCTTGACCCAGGCATAGATTACCTTAGACGTATTTGGCACAACTTTTTTGAATTTTGGATCCTCAATGCTCTTCAACTTCGTACTTGTTTGGCTTTATAAATATTTTGATATGAGCGTCACTGATGAGTCTTATGTAGATGAAACGCGCGTCTGGCGTACTAAATTATAATCCTGGTACCTTTGATAACTATTTACACCACTGGGTCAATGCCACTGCTGGTGGACGTTTCGTCCCCGAGGGTATCACCAGTCCAGTAGTCAACACTTCGGTGTTGACATGAATATCAATAATGTGGTCATTTTTATAAATTTCCTGTTTACAAAACTTTGAATTTTTCCAAAAAAACTAAGGATTTTCTTGACCCAGGCATAGATTACCTTAGCCGTATTTGGCACAACTTTTTTTAATTTTGGATCCTCAATGCTCTTCAACTTCGTACTTGTTTGGCTTTATAAATATTTTGATATGAGCGTCACTGATGAGTCTTATGTAGATGAAACGCGCGTCTGGCGTACTAAATTATAATCCTGGTACCTTTGATAACTATTTACACCACTGGGTCGATGCCACTGCTGGTGGACGTTTCGTCCCCGAGGGTATCACCAGTCCAGTAGTCAACACTTCGGTGTTGACATGAATATCAATAATGTGGTCATTTTTATGAATTTCCTGTTTACAAAACTTTGAATTTTTCCAAAAAACTAAGGATTTTCTTGACCCAGGCATAGATTACCTTAGCCGTATTTGGCACAACTTTTTTTAATTTTGGATCCTCAATGCTCTTCAACTTCGTACTTGTTTGGCTTTATAAATATTTTGATATGAGTGTCACTGATGAGTCTTATGTAGATGAAACGCGCGTCTGGCGTACTAAATTATAATCCTGGTACCTTTGATAACTATTAACAATGTATTGTTCTGACATTTCCGATGATGTGAAGATCAAAACGACATTAAAGGGTCTATAGAGCAAGTACTGCAGCTAATACGAAAGAAATTATAATCAACAATATCCGTTTGACATTCCCTTGGAGTTTAATTTTTAATTTTTTTTATTTTTTTTTGGCATTTGAATGTCAATTGTTGAAGGGCAAATGTAGCAGCTGAACCCGGGATGCCCCATGTCAAGATAAACTGTTTATCCTCCCATTGTTTTATTACACCTTCTAATAGAGATAACACCTTCAAACATATAATAATAACAAGAGTGCACACGCTGAAATGTCTCGCCTTCTATACTAATCATTGATATATATTATGTTGATAGTCCTAAGTATAAAGCTTAGTTTTATTACAACTGTCTCATAAACTTAACATTAACCAAGATAACTAAACAAAGACCAATAAACCTTAAAAATGAGGTCAAGGTCAGATGAACCATGCCAGGCAGACATGTATAGCTAGCAATGCTTCTATACAACATATATAGTTGACCCATTACTTATAGTTTAAGAAAAATAGACCAAACACAAAAACTTAACACTGTGCAATGAACCGTGAAAATGAGGTCACCGTCAAATAAAACCAGCGCAACTGACATAAAGATCATAAAATATTTCCATACACCAAATATAGTTGACCTATGGCATACAGTATTAGATAAAAAGACCAAAACTCAAAAACTTAACTTTGACCACTGAACCATGAAAATGAGGTCAAGGTCACATGACATCTGCCCGATAGACATGTACACCTTACCATCTTTCCATACAACAAATATAGTAGACCTATTGCATATAGTATGAGAAAAACAGACCAAAACACAAAAATTTAACTATAACCACTGAACCATGAAAATGAGGTCAAGGTCAGATGACACCTGCCAGTTGGACATGTACACCTTACAGTCCTTCCATACACCGAATATACTAGCCCTATTGCTTATAGTATCTGAGATATGGACTTGACCACCAAAACTTAACCTTGATCACTGATCCATGAAATGAGGTCGAGGTCAAGTGAAAACTGTCTGACAGACATGAGGACCTTGCAAGGTACGCACATACCAAATATAGTTATCCTATTACTTATAATAAGAGAGAATTCAACATTTTTTTGAAAAATTTGAACTTTTTTTTCAAGTGGTCACTGAACCATGACAATGAGGTCAAGGACATTGGACATGTGACTGACGGAAACTTCGTAACATGAAGCATCTATATACAAAGTATGAAGCATCCAGGTCTTCCACCTTCTGAAATATAAAGCTTTAAAGAACTGAGCTAACACCGCCGCCGCCGCCGCCGCCGCCGCCGTAGCCGCTGCCGCCGGATCACTATTCCTATGTCGAGCTTTCTGCAACAAAAGTTGCAGGCTCGACAAAAATCACCAAATAAACAAGGCTTGACGTAATTTTGAACACCAGACAAACAAAACTCAATGACACTCGAATTTAAAAAGTTAAAGGCCAAATAAAGGAGAGCATTGAGGATAAAAAAAATCCAAGGGAGTTTGCCAAAATACAGCTTAGTAATCTATTGCTGGGGTAGAAAACGACAGATTTACAATGAGCAAATGCTTTATGGATTCACTGTATTTCCACGTATTTTCAGAATTTGAAAGATGACATACTTGACTTCATACTTGATGGATTTCGAAACGATATCAGATAGCCCTTAACCCAAGAGATTCCCAAAATATTTGGTGAAATGACATCAAATTATACCATAAAGGAATGCAATTGCACATTCGTTGTCCTACTAAAAAAGACATATAATTTTGCTTCTTTTAGCATTCATTGCCTGATGAATTATTTTGGCCTGAACTGCTCCTAAACGAATTTGCATGTGCATGAGCGACCTTAACTTAAACAGATCATAAAATAGGCAAAAAAAGACTGTGTATCTCAACTATAACCAAAAAAAAATCATATACCTGAGATAAAGCTGTCCAAAGCACGTAAACTTTCTCATCTTCTGTTGGTTCTTAAGTGGCCACAAAATTCCGCATATTTATATACCCTTTTACATAGATTAAAGTGTGCTGTCCTGATCATAGAATTAATAACCAAATGATTTGAATAAATAAGGCGAACTTTGTTTACGGATGCTCAAATCTAGTAAAAAAATTGAAATAGATAAATCATGGTAACAGACAAAAACCAAGTGAAATGCATTAACCTTAAAAGAGGCAAGTATGGGTGTGTCATCACGATTTACACAATTCTTCTGCATCATTCGTATAAACGTAAACTTATGCAAAGCTATGGTTCCATGCACGTATTTGGTAAACAAATAGAAATGCTTGACTAAGTCAAGAGGATATCTGTTTCCATTCGTTTTGTGTGTTCGAGCTTTTGATTTTGCCTTTTCCGTCTAGAATATTCCTTGGAGCTCGGTATTTTTGTTATAATTGTTCTTTATTATGATAAATATTTGATATTATGAGAATTTGTAGCAACAAAATTCTTATAAATCTAAAATTATATGCTATATTTCGGTTTTGCATTTTATTGCAAAGGTGCACATCTCTGCCTCTCTCCTTTTTAACATATGATGTATTGTACATCCAAAGTGCATATTAATAAAGTTTTCCTATGTTTCTAGTCATGTTTGATATTGCAAACTAAAAAACCTACATGAGATAATGCCTGTGCCTGGTTGGTAATATGACAGTTGATATCTTTTCGTTTGATGTGTTTGAGATTTTGATTTTGCCATTTGATTAGGAACTTTCCTTGGAGTTCAGTATTTTTGTGATTTTACTTTTTATACCTGTAATACAAATGTCATTATATGGCTGATATCAAAATTCAGCACTTATCGTTTGGGATCATATTTTTTTTATATTCCATGTTTTTAGAAACTATAAACTGTCAATACACAATTTATTCTCTAGATTTAATCAATTGATGTAGACGTATTCATTCAATGGATATAACTAGTCCCTAGAGTTTCCTGAAGTAACTGAGTAATAGTTAATGACTCGCAATCGTTTATCGTATCAATTGTGTATGTACTAAGTGCTAAGTAAATCTGTATTTGTATACTTTTTAATAGTTAAAAATCACATATAATGGTCTTTTATGCAAAAAATTTTAAAAATATAGTCCCGGAAGACGTTTTTTTGCTGTACGATGCCAAGACACTTGAAAAGGGTATATTTGAATTATATAAACCCCATGAATTTGCTCTTTCGATGTTATTAATTCAAATCAACATGTATATTGAAACCACGCATGCATAAATGTTTGCTATATATATAAAACACTAGCTGTATCAAACATTGATGATTGAATGTTTATTTTGAAGTTTTCGTCCAAGCTGCTGACGTAACTCTAACCATTACATCAACATGTGACTTTCGGACACGGAGTGAAACTTAATCATCAATCATACCATATGATTTTATATTTCCTGAAAGTCCATATTGTGTTTTACCTGCAAATCATTGTTATTGATATTTAATGTTCACAGAAAAAAAAGAAATTTTTGTAACGTTTTGATTTATTATAAAATGCATGACATTCTATCATATGATGCTAAATTAATATATTTTATGATCGCCTCGAAATGAACAGGATGCAATTATTTTAGGATATAAAAAAAATACAAATTATTTACAGATGATTTATTAATATGGATATTTATAATGATTCTAAACTTTTGTTTTTTTTAAGTTTAAATTTGATACATAAAGAAGAACTCGCTGAAATTTTGATAATTACTTTTAGTTCACATTGTGTTATGATGAACCTTTAACTACTTTTGATGGCCCTCTGTGAGAAACGCTTTGGCTTATAAGGGACTCCTCTTGGCAACAATATTATTTATATATGTAAACCTCAGATCTGTGTACGACCTCAAATCTATGTCCGTTTTTCAAATCTATGCCCCATCGTGACGTCAATCGCTAATCTATGTCCGTAAAATATGATTCGGCCTCAAATCTGTGTCCGATTTTCAATCGCGACGTCATTCGCAAATCTGTGTCCGTTATAAAAAAGATAAGGTCTCAAATCTGTGTAATGTTTTATTTTTTTTCCAATTTGTTTCGCAATGCGCAAATTTATGCCCGTCTAATAAGTTCGGCCTTATAGGTTTTTTATTTTATTAAGTAATTTCACATAATTCAATATTAAGTTGGTATGTGTTCTTCATGTATGTGCAAGAGCTAAAGTATAGTATACGTTTAAGAAAATCTGGCGAAATCATTTAGCTGGTATTCATAATATTGTTTAAAGTACGGTCTTATATGCTTTTTGTTTTATTAAGATTTTTTTCATGTGTGTGGTTAAAATCTTTACATGCGTGTGTTATTATTGTATTAAGTATGAACCACAAAACCATATTTATTTTCCTAAAAAAGACAGTAAAGAATGAATATTTGTTTGCATCTTCAACTTACTTCGTTTTGTCTTTGAATTTGTTCATATCGCTGTTTCATTGACATTTATACCACTTTATCTATGTTTTTCCTTGAATACTAGTATCAAAAAATCATTCTAGATAGCTAAAAAATAAAACGTTCTTTATATTTTTAATTGAAATATTTGTGAATCACAAAAGAACATATTTCAATTGTTTGGTCTTAGCTGATATCTATATTAAGTTCAAATGTAAAACTTGTAATAATGTCTTTAATAACGAAAATATTCCCCCGAGAAGAATCATTCTTTGTTTTGGCATATTCCTTCTCTCCAGAAACCAGATGTAAACACTGCAGTCCCTTTGTTCACGGCTGGATTTGTTTTAAATTGTAAATATTCCACAATAGTAGGAGAAAAGATATCCTGTTAATTGTCAGAAAACATTTCAAGAGGATAAATCTCTAGTTGACGTTTTTGAAAATATTCCATCAGTCCACTTTTCATAACAGATTTTCCGCCAGTTTTAAAGACAAAACATAAAGCAATTTTAAACCATGTGTATTAATAGATAAAATGATAACCTTGCGTTTGTCATATAAACCACTTGTACAATGTTTGTACGGTGTGAGTTAATGCTCCGTGTTGAAGTCCGTACTTACACCTGTAATTGTTAACTTTTCATTGTTTACTTGATGACGTTTTGTTATGTTTTACGTCGATGAAAGGACATAGATTTAAGCCAAAAAAGGCCATAGATTTGAGTAAATAAAGGACATAGATGTGAGACAATACAGGACATAGATTTGAGACAATAAAGGACATAGATTTGGGACGTCTATGACGCAATATTAGAAAGGACATAGATTTGCGGAAAGGACATAGATTTGAGGCCGGACATAGATTTGAGGCTTACATATATATATTTAAAATAGTTATCAAAATTAACATGATGCACAAAATGCGCATTTTGAAAATTAATTTTTTATCAGGGATGCTTATAAAACCTGATGTTTGAAATCCGAAAGAATTTAACGTAAAGATGAGAGCAATTCAAACGTTTAATTACAGTTGACTTATGAAAGTCGAGTGGGGGTCATTATATGATCTTCAACAATGATCAAATACCCCACACGAACCAAAATTTAGAAATGTCGTTAATGAATCAAATTACAGCAACCAAAAGTTCCGCAAAAAAACTAATGAGATAAATAAACTTAGACAGGTTATTTTTTACTTGTTTGTGGGTACTTTTAATCGTTCTGTTGTATAACATTAAGTCAACAGTAGTATACCACTGTTCAATAGTCATACATTGATTAAAGGAAAACGAATTCCGGGTAACAAACTGAAACCGAGGGAAACATATCAATTATAAGAGGAAAACAAAGGAACAACATAAACACTGAACTGCAAAGATAAAAACGCAAGCATACATGGATCAATTAAGGAATAACAGTACTGTAGTTGAAGAGTTGCCACCGTCAATTGTAGATTTGACGGTCGCAAATGCAGTTTTACCGGCGACGCGTAGCGGAGACAATAAAACAGAGATTTGCGACCGTCAAATCAAAATTGACGGTGGCAACTCTTCAACTACAGTACTGTGAAATAATACGATAAAACTTGGAAAAATGTTTTAATTTGACAATTAAAAAAAAATCCGCGGAACTTCATGAATGATTTTGGCGAAAAGACGTCATGGGTAAACGTGACGTCATACAAATGAAAACTTACAAACTGGAGGTTATTACGTTACCTGTACGCTTCAAATTCGAATAAAATAACATTAAAACGGCAAATTCGAGGTAGGTGTTGTTTTATTTTCGATTATATAGTAGTAATCGAACATTTGTTGATTCAATTATTTCAAAATGGTTGTCCCTCCTTAGTAACGCCTGGTCAGCTGTGGATTTGACGGCAAATTTTAGCCAATGAAAAAAATTGTTACATACAAATTGCATTAGAATATATATTATAATTCAGTCTTAAGGGCATACGATACAGCTACAGGGAATGTAATGACGTTGCTAACGTAAAATGTTATTTTCGCGACGTCAAACTCTGACATATCGGGAAAAGATGCATTTTTCGACTGATTTTTATCTTTCAAACTGATTTAATTTGAAAACGAGAGCATGGACCCCTATTTTTTAAAACAGCAATTTGTTTCATTTTGCAAGGAGATTATGTGACCCAAATTTTATAAAACTGTAAATAGCGCAATTTTTTTAATTTTGATAAACATGCAGCAAAAAATGACGTTTTTTCCTCTATTCATGAACATTTTATAAATATAGAGTTATTTCGGAATAAAAATTGCATAATTTTTAATGATACTTATAAAATACAGAAATTACCGATTATTTAACAAAAACCATTTTGTGATTATCTTTTAAAACAAAAAAGTTATGTCTTTCTTTCGAAAAAGAAAATACGGACACATATCTGAATTTTGAGCAAATATACAAAATTTCGAACTCATTTTACTCAAAAAGTAGCACATGAAGGTATATTTTTTATTACATATTTGATTTAATGAGGTAAAAAATAGCCTATATGCAAATTTTCATCAACTTGTAAATACAGGTTCAATACTGTATCGTATGCCCTTAAATCTCAATCCACTACAATCCGCCTAGTTAAAACACACGTTTAAGTACATGGGTTGAACAAAATAATAATTATGTTATATTATCACTTGTCATACCTCCTAGTGAGGATATTATGTATCATTGTTTTTGTCGACTTTCCCGTTTGGTCTATATTAAGATAAGTCACCAGATTCTTTGACAGCTGTCACTTAATTGAAACAGATATTCCATAACGATCACCTAATTCGTGATGACGTTCGTCAATCTTACGAACTGTAATTTCAACTGCACGACTTAAAACTTTTGGGTTCAAAACTTCTTTGTAAGGAGCAAACCCTTTATTATGAAAATCTTTGTCAGAAATACCAGTTGGCTCTAAGATCATAATGAATTGACATGATTTTCGTTATTTGATTTTTCAAACTTTTTTTTTCTATTCGGGTTAATGTCCAAAAGGAAGGTAAAGTGGTGTTATGTATGGTACTTAATAGATCGTTTGGTGCTCCACGCCACTATGAACCCACTTAACTATAGCATATAGCGGATAGTGTAATGGTACAGGAAGCATAAACACAAACCTTTTGCAGAAAATTGTCAATTCTGGTCAATTTAGACCGGTGTATAACGCTCCTTGAGCGAGGTTCGATCTTCTAATATCAGATTTGACAAGTCATAAAACTAAGTACAGAATGGGCATTTTTTTAAGATTTGAGACATATTTATAATAATAATTAATCAACCAGACTCGCGTTGCGTCTAAAAAAAAAAGGGTAAAATAACAAAAGACAACCGAACTCAAAGGAAAATTCAAATCAGAAAGTGCCTTATAAATAGGCAAAATCAAAAGCTCAAACAATCAACCCAATGAAAAACAACTGTCATATTCCTGACTAAATATATGCATTTCCTCGTCTAGAAATGGTGGATTGAACCTAGTTTTACAGGTAGTTATACATCTCATGTGTACGACAGTCGCTTACAATTCCATTATGTTGACAATAATATACAAGCATAACAAACACATACTAGGTAAAACTTAGTTAAGAATGGGGATACAACAGTCAACATTGTGTTCTAATCTTATTCATTATATAAAAAAAAAGAATATGTCAAGAAAGGAAAACAAAATGGCATATAGATATAACACAAAAACTAAAAAAGAAAGACTAGAATGCGAAAAACGACCAAAAGACTATTCAGTGGTTCTCGAATTAAAAATCAAATAAGGCAAAATAATGTATAAAGTTTAAAAGTATTGACGACTTAAAAACTCGAATGGTTTTGTCAAATTTAGCTAAGGGAATCTTTTCCTGAGGATAGAATATCATTATTATTTCTACATTTTTAATTAAAAAGCTATAAAAAGAACAAAAATAGAAGGTAAATGCAAAACGGGAAAATCAATAAAACATATTTATCAACCAATGGAGATCGACTCCTATCTATATTACAAGCAAGGCTACGCAACGCAGATTTAAACAAGGCCAATTTAGTACATGATGTATATTGTGCATGTGGTTACACTAGTGACAGTGTTGAACACTATTTATTATATTGTAATAACTTTGCATCGCAAAGAAATGTTATGCTTACTGAACTGACCCACTTAGACATTCCTGTTACAATTGATTTGTTATTGTTTGGTATTAAATGACAACGTAGAATACAAAAGACAATTTTGTAACATTTTCTGAATTACATAAATATAAAAAAGAAACTCAACGTTTCTCACACTGATAGCCTTGCTGGTTATTGTTTTATTTACTAGTCTAAAGTACAGACGATGCATTATTCGAATGATCGATTTGTTGTTCATAACGGTTAACATTATGTTTCGCCTCAATGGATTTCCAATTATTGAAGTTAATACAAAAACGATACTTACATTAAATCTATGTTCTTGTCATCCCCTTATCCGTATTTTAACGTCAGAATTTAATGTCCGTATCACAATTATATATATTCACAATATTGCACGTTACTTTTTACAACTTAAACCGGTATTTGAAGTAGGTGTTTTCCCTTTGGACCGATCGTTTGGGTGTGTTTGATTATTCAAAATAAGAACGTTTGATATCCATTGAGCCGTTTCTATTATTGTTTTTGTGTATAAATATTATAATAACAATAGTTGTGATTTATTTAATTATTTTCATGCCTTCATGCTTATTAGAAAATTACAAATTTGTTTAATGTGCTATATAAATATAATGTATATTCATAAAATTGAGAGTAGAAATGGGGAATGTGCCAAAGAGACAACAACCCGACCATAGAGCAGACAACAGCAGAAGGTCACCAACAGGTCTTCAATGCAACGAGAAATTCTCGCACCCAGAGGCGTCCTTCAGCTGGCCCCTAAACAAATATATACTGGTTCAGTGATAATGAACACTATGTAAATCATGGAGAAGACGGAACTAAGTTGAAAACTTGTGTCTAATCTATTTGTTTTGAACAATAAAATATGTTTAAACTAACCAATGGACCGAATGGGAAAAAAACCCGCATCCTTTGCCAATCAGCACCAAAAACACCCAAAGCCAACATATCCATATAGTTGGATGTATTAATACCGGGTCACTTCAGAGTCATGAAGAACATAATACCATAAAGACAAATAAAATCAAAATAACAAAAATACCGGAATTTCGTATAAATTGTTTTAAAAATTGACGAGACACTCTTAGACATGACCCTGAACCATCAATCTTTTGTTCAGACATTGATATAAGTATGACCTTAATGATTGTTTATGTCAACAAAGCTTGCAATGTATTAGACAATATACAGAAGGGGCGAAAGATACCGGAGGGACTGTCAAACTCATGGATCGAAGATAGACTGACAGCGCCATGGTTAAAAGAGAAAAAGACAAACAGACAAATTACAGACCACAATATACAACATAAAAAACTTAAGACAATGCAACATGAACCCCACCAAAAACTGTGGTTGATCTCATGTGCTCCGGAAGGGTACGCAGATCCTGCTCCACATGTGGAACCCGTCGTTTTGCTCTAATTATTACAATCCCGGTAAATAGTCACATTTAGTAGGTCACATTCATGAAAAGAGAAGGTGAACGTAGTTACGACATACGGAACATATCCGATATCATTTGTGAAACGGTTATTGCATAACGTTCAACGTACGAAGGGATGATCTAAACTTCACCATTTGGAACTCTTGGTTCAATAGTTTTTTGTGAGCAGTAACCCTCTGTCAAGGAAATCATTATAAAAAGGCATGTTTTATACTTTTATGGTAATACAGATCCAGCTAGCTATGTTTAGACATATTTTCTAATGTAATTAGTTTACCTACCGTCTACAGAATGTTGCACTTCATCCAATACTTAAAAGAAAATATAAAATATTTATTGCGTTAATGTGCATAAGATTACAAATAGTTTTGTTTTTGTCGAAAAATTTTCCTTTTTCTTTGCAACATATGTCGTGTCCTGCGTAAAGAGATATATTAAACAATACTAGTATGTAATTCGTTGAAGAGTTTCCTTGAAAATATTATGAAGTTTCTATCGAAAAATGTACTACCATCTTAACTGTTTAGTGTGAAGGATCATAATTCTATTCTGTTTCAGGCACTAAAAAGTAAAATCAGAAAAATACTAAACTACGGAGAATATGTTCATTTCGGAGTGTAATCTGATTAGTCCTATCAAATTATTTTTTTTTCTCCTAAAATGGTATCCCATGTTTACCAGTTAACATGATTCTAAAGGACAGAACTACATATGTACAATTTAATAATATTTTAAACTTTTAAGAGGAGCCCATAGAAAAGTACAAACATATTCATCGTTATAATGGATACAAGATATTATACTTTCTTAATGAACAACATTTGCCTTACAGCTGATTTCATAATTACCAAGAAGTAGAGCAATCTGTCTCTAAATTATAAGTTTGCATGACCTGTTATATCATCATCCTTATAAATCACTGTTATAATCAACAGAAAGATCGAGACGGGGTGTTAAATATGTTCTTTTTGTATTATGTCACGTAGCAATTAATTGATTTTATTCGTTACATGTACAGCATATATTAGGAATAATACATAGTACTGAATGCTATATAATTACAACACTGTTTTGATATTTTTAAGAGGCTCTAACGAGCCTGTATTCTCCTACCTGATGTGTTTGCATAAAAATTCATCAAAAAAACAAAAATATAAAGTGTTTTGCGGATATTGATTGGTCAAATCATTGTATCGCTTAGCATTTTTAATATTTTGTTAACCTATATACTTTAAGCCGGATTATGGTCAAGTTTTGTTCTAATTAGCCCGGTTGCTTAAGGAAAAATATGAATAAACGACAGACGACGGACGAGGGAAGCCAAGTGATAATAAGTACTCACACTGACCCATCATCCGAGTTGAACTGAAAATATATGAAGGAACTTAAGTTTTAATGATAACAGATGTACAATAAAAGTTTATACGGGGTTGGCTTTTTTTGGTTTTCTTTTTTATTTCTTGCTTTTATCTTTCATGCCTTAATCGGCTGACATTGTTCACCCCATGCAAAAATGTAAGTGAACTACAGTTACTGGTTGATTTCCAAAACGACGCCGCCTTTTCTATATAGCACTATAGTCTGTTTCGATAAGACACAACATATTAATATCAAGAAAGAACTTTTTTTTTAAATTAAGTATACATTGTATTTTGCCAGTATCAAGTCTGGAATTAGTTATTTTCCATTCGTGCCGTTGGTTTAAACAGTCGAGTGTTTGATTTTGTCATGGACTTCCCCCCTCCCCTTTTTATCTCACCTGACCTGATCTACTATTAGATGCGAAAAAAACTTTCATTGGAAATAACAGACGGTTGTTTAAAAGGAAATGATCAATAACCAATTTTAAGAGGGTAAATAAATTTGTGTCATTAAAACAAAATCTTTTAAAGTGTCAGAGGAAGGTATTTTTATAGCAGAACTTAAAGATTCAAAAAGGAATACTTTTTTTTTAATTTTTATTCAACAACAAATTGCACTTTCTGCTGTTAACAATATACCTCACTAGTCCAGCATACCAGTGAAGAGTCCCTGTTTATTAATACCAGAAATCCAGGGTTGTTTTCTGGTAAGCATCATTATATATTAAATCAACATTAGTTCAAAAAGGGATACTAGTACTCCATTTAAATTGACAACACTCAAATTTTGGATACTAGTACTCCATTTGAGTTGACAACACTCAAATTTTGGATACTAGTACTCCATTTAAGTTGACAACACTCAAGTTTTGGATACTGGTACTCCATTTGAGTTGACAACACTCAAGTTTTGGATACTAGTACTCCATTTGAGTTGACAACACTCAAGTTTTGGATACTAGTACTCCATTTGAGTTGACAACACTTCAGTTTTGGATACTAGTACTCCATTTGAGTTGACAACACTCAAGTTTTGGATACTAGTACTCCATTTGAGTTGACAACACTCAAGTTTTGGATACTAGTACTCCATTTGAGTTGACAACACTTCAGTTTTGGATACTAGTACTCCATTTGAGTTGACAACACTCAAGTTTGAGTTTGAATGTCCCTCTTGAATCTTTCGCCCCTCTTTTTGAAAACACGTTGTCATTAACGTCATAAGAACAGACATTTTCCAAGGGAAAATGGTGGGTGAAACCTAGTATAAAAGCTAGCAAAACTCCTATATCTATATATATATGTAAGACTCAGATCGACGTCCGGTCTCTAATCGACGTCCGTTCTCAAATCGATGTCCAAATGTGACGTCACAATAAAATAACATTCCAAATCGACGGCCAATTTTATGCCTGTCTAATCGACGTCCATTTGTTGGCATTCTCTGATCGACGTCCGATTTTGAGCTTCTCTAATCAACGTCCGTTTTGGACACATACTACAAAACTGAACTGATCTGGTAGCAGTTGAAGCAGTTAGACCTTTAAACATATTATGTAAGACAAATAAGATCTAGCAGAAAAAGTCCAGTTATAAGTAAAATACGGAATAAATAAGAAATGTGTGCTTTAAAAAAAATTATTACATACTAATACTAAGTATGTTAACAGGTTATGATATCAATTTTTAAATTTCAGAGATTGGTATGAATTGCAAAGGGACAACTATACACCAGAGTTCAAATAAAATGTATGTAAGCAATTATAAACCATACCACTTTCAACAATGACAAAAACCCATACCGCAAAGGCTATAAAAAGCCACGACATAAATAATGTTAACAATTGAAATAAGAAAATAAACGGTCTTATTTTTAAATGACAATTCCGAAAAACAAATATGACAGACATAAACCATCGAAAACCAATGTACTGCAGGTCAATACAGATTATGTCTGGGGTTAAACATGTGTGTGAGCACTTAACCTTGAACAGTGGTGTAAAAGCACAACATAAAAACATAATGCCAATTATCTTGCGTTTTCGTAAAAAAGAAGATCTTATGTGATTGCCAATGATACAACACTCCACAAAAGACCAAAATGACAGAATTTAACAACTATAAGTCACCGTTCGGCCTTCAACAATGCGCAAAGCCCATACCGCATAGTCAAATATAAAAGTCCCCGAAATGACAATGAAAAACAATTAAACGAAAAAACTAACAACCTTATCTATGTCCAGTAATTAATTATTTATTGATATTGGACATTGATTTAATTAAGACGACTACAGTCAATCTGGCGAAGTTTTGGTAATAAATGCCGTCACATTGGACGTAGATAAGAGTATCAAAATATTGGACGTCGATTTGAGAATGTGACGTCAGATTTGGACGTCTATTGAGAAAAGGACGTCGATTTGAGGAACGGACGTCGATTTGAGAAACGGACGTCGATTAGAGGCTGGACGTCGATCTGAGTCTAACATATATATATATATATATATGTGTGTGTGTGTGTGACAATGTATTATTTTGCAAATTAGCAAATTTGGCTTTAGATATGAGTTTTATTAATGATAATTTTATTTATAAATAGTATTATAGTATATTTAATATATTTTGTCACGTCTTTGTTGTTTATCACGACGAAGTTAACAACTGACAACTTACGAACATCAACAATGGTCACATTGTCGCCTTATCAAAGAATAAGACACCAATGAATGACATCCATGCTGTTAGCATAGTTAATCACAGCAAGGTCATTGCAACAAATAGAAAATATTCAGATGCTGTCAGAAAAAAAGAGAAATCGGTTAAGTGTCAACACTCTCTTAAATATCACCTTTACACCTCTCTATATACCGTTCTATTTTTTGAATATAACACTCTGTATTATTGGATATATGATATAAAATGATTAAAACATTCAACCTTCTGTCTGTGATATACAGCTGCCTTTATTTTCAGACACCAACATATTACTTTTTTATTATTGTTTTCTGATATGTTTAAATCGAATCAATTGGAGTGTCATTCGTTTGATATTTTTATTTTTTTATTTTTTAAGTTACTTTTTATTTGGATTTTTCCTTGGAGTTTTTTCTTTACTTTTTTTTTAATTTTCCTCTTTATGAGGTCATATCAGTTTTATCATTGAATGGGTATTACACTTAGTAAAACATGTTTATTTCTAAAATGGTTCTCCTATAATCCATCACTACATATGGTGACGATCTATAGAAATAACCTTACGTTACATTGCTAAAAGATTACATGGTGAAGATTTACAGAAGAAATAACCTTACGTTACATTGCTAAAAAATTACATGGTGAAGATTTACAGAAGAAATAACCTTACGTTACATTGCTAAAAGATTACAGGGTGAAGATTTACAGAAATAACCTTACGTTCCATTGCTAAAAGATTACATGGTGAAGATTTACAGAAATAACCTTACGTTACATTGCTAAAAGATTACATGGTGAAGATTTACAGAAGAAATAACCTTACGTTACATTGCTAAAAGATTACAGGGTGAAGATTTACAGAAATAACCTTACGTTCCATTGCTAAAAGATTACATGGTGAAGATTTACAGAAATAACATTACGTTACATTGCTAAAAGATTACATGGTGAAGATTTACAGAAGAAATAACCTTACGTTACATTGCTTAAAGATTACATGGTGAAGATTTACAGAAGAAATAACCTTACGTTACATAGATAAAAGATTACATGAAAAAAGATTACATGGTGAAGATTTACAGAAGAAATAACCTTACGTTTCATTGCTAAAAGATTACATGGTGCAGATTTACAGAAGATATAACCTTACGTTACATTACTAAAAGATTACATGGTGAAGATTTACAGAAGAAATAACCTTACGTTTCATTGCTAAAAGATTACACGGTGAAGATTTACAGAAGAAATAACCTTACGTTACATTGCTAAAAGATTACATGGTGAAGATTTACAGAAGAAATAACCTTACGTTACATTGCTAAAAGATTACATGGTGAAGATTTACAGAAGAAATAACCTTACGTTACATTGCTAAAAGATTACATGGTGAAGATTTACAGAAGAAATAACCTTACGTTACATTGCTAAAAGATTACAGGGTGAAGATTTACAGAAATAACCTTACGTTCCATTGCTAAAAGATTACATGGTGAAGATTTACAGAAATAACATTACGTTACATTGCTAAAAGATTACATGGTGAAGATTTACAGAAGAAATAACCTTACGTTACATTGCTTAAAGATTACATGGTGAAGATTTACAGAAGAAATAACCTTACGTTACATAGATAAAAGATTACATGAAAAAAGATTACATGGTGAAGATTTACAGAAGAAATAACCTTACGTCTCATTGCTAAAAGATTACATGGTGCAGATTTACAGAAGATATAACCTTACGTTACATTGCTAAAAGATTACATGGTGAAGATTTACAGAAGAAATAACCTTACGTTACATTGCTAAAAGATTACAGGGTGAAGATTTACAGAAATAACCTTACGTTCCATTGCTAAAAGATTACATGGTGAAGATTTACAGAAATGACATTACGTTACATTGCTAAAAGATTACATGGTGAAGATTTACAGAAGAAATAACCTTACGTTACATTGCTTAAAGATTACATGGTGAATATTTACAGAAGAAATAACCTTACGTTACATAGATAAAAGATTACATGAAAAAAGATTACATGGTGCAGATTTACAGAAGAAATAACCTTAAGTTTCATTGCTAAAAGATTACATGGTGCAGATTTACAGAAGATATAACCTTACGTTACATTGCTAAAAGATTACATGGTGAAGATTTACAGAAGAAATAACCTTACGTTTCATTGCTAAAAGATTACACGGTGAAGATTTACAGAAGAAATAACCTTACGTTACATTGCTAAAAGATTACATGGTGAAGATTTACAGAAGAAATAACCTTACGTTACATTGCTAAAAGATTACATGGTGAAGATTTACAGAAGAAATAACCTTACGTTACATTGCTAAACGATTACATGATGAAGATTTACAGAAGAAATAACCTTACGTTACATTGCTAAAAGATTACATGGTGAAGATTTACAGAAGAAATAACCTTACGTTACATTGCTAAAAGATTACATGGTGAAGATTTACAGAAGAAATAACCTTACGTTACATTGCTAAAAGATTACATGGTGAAGATTTACAGAAGAAATAACCTTACGTTACATTGCTAAAAGATTACAGGGTGAAGATTTACAGAAATAACCTTACGTTCCATTGCTAAAAGATTACATGGTGAAGATTTACAGAAGAAATAACCTTACGTTACATTGCTAAAAGATTACATGGTGAAGATTTACAGAAGAAATAACCTTACGTTACATTGCTAAAAGATTACATGGTGAAGATTTACAGAAGAAATAACCTTACGTTACATTGCTAAAAGATTACATGGTGAAGATTTACAGAAGAAATAACCTTACGTTACATTGCTAAAAGATTACAGGGTGAAGATTTACAGAAATAACCTTACGTTCCATTGCTAAAAGATTACATGGTGAAGATTTACAGAAATAACCTTACGTTACATTCCTAAAAGATTACATGGTGAAGATTTACAGAAGAAATAACCTTACGTTACATTGCTAAAAGATTACATGGTGAAGATTTACAGAAGAAATAACCTTACGTTACATTGCTAAAAGATTACAGGGTGAAGATTTACAGAAATAACCTTACGTTCCATTGCTAAAGATTACATGGTGAAGATTTACAGAAATAACCTTACGTTACATTGCTAAAAGATTACATGGTGAAGATTTACAGAAGAAATAACCTTACGTTACATTGCTAAAAGATTACATGAAAAAAGATTACATGGTGAAGATTTACAGAAGAAATAACCTTACGTTTCATTGCTAAAAGATTACATGGTGAAGATTTACAGAAGAAATAACCTTACGTTACATTGCTAAAAGATTACATGGTGAAGATTTACAGAAGAAATAACCTTACGTTACATTGCTAAAAGATTACATGGTGAAGATTTACAGAAGAAATAACCTTACGTTACATTGCTAAAAGATTACATGGTGAAGATTTACAGAAGAAATAATCTTACGTTACATTGCTAAAAGATTACATGAAAAAAGATTACATGGTGAAGATTTACAGAAGAAATAACCTTACGTTACATTGCTAAAAGATTACACGGTGAAGATTTACAGAAGAAATAACCTTACGTTACATTGCTAAAAGATTACATGGTGAAGATTTACAGAAGAAATAACCTTACGTTACATTGCTAAAAGATTACATGGTGAAGATTTACAGAAGACATAACCTTACGTTACATTGCTAAAAGATTACATGGTGAAGATTTACAGAAGAAATAACCTTACGTTTCATTGCTAAAAGATTACATGGTGACGATTTACAGAAGAAATAACCTTACGTTACATTGCTATAAGATTACATGGTGAAGATTTACAGAAGAATTAACTTTACGTTACATTGCTAAAAGATTACATGGTGAAGATTTACAGAAGAAATAAACTTACGTTACATTGCTAAAAGATTACATGGTGAAGATTTACAGAAGAAATAACCTTACGTTACATTGCTAAAAGATTACAGGGTGAAGATTTACAGAAATAACCTTACGTTACATTGCTAAAAGATTACACGGTGAAGATTTACAGAAGAAATAACCTTACGTTACATTGCTGAAAGATTACATGGTGAAGATTTACAGAAGAAATAACCTTACGTTACATTGCTAAAAGATTACATGGTGAAGATTTACAGAAGAAATAACCTTACGTTTCATTGCTAAAAGATAACATGGTGAAGATTTACAGAAGAAATAACCTTACGTTACATTGCTAAAAGATTACATGGTGAAGATTTACAGAAGAAATAACCTTACGTTACATTGCTAAAAGATTACAGGGTGAAGATTTACAGAAATAACCTTACGTTCCATTGCTAAAAGATTACATGGTGAAGATTTACAGAAATAACCTTACGTTACATTCCTAAAAGATTACATGGTGAAGATTTACAGAAGAAATAACCTTACGTTACATTGCTAAAAGATTACATGGTGAAGATTTACAGAAGAAATAACCTTACGTTACATTGCTAAAAGATTACAGGGTGAAGATTTACAGAAATAACCTTACGTTCCATTGCTAAAAGATTACATGGTGAAGATTTACAGAAATAACCTTACGTTACATTCCTAAAAGATTACATGGTGAAGATTTACAGAAGAAATAACCTTACGTTACATTGCTAAAAGATTACATGGTGAAGATTTACAGAAGAAATAACCTTACGTTACATTGCTAAAAGATTACAGGGTGAAGATTTACAGAAATAACCTTACGTTCCATTGCTAAAGATTACATGGTGAAGATTTACAGAAATAACCTTACGTTACATTGCTAAAAGATTACATGGTGAAGATTTACAGAAGAAATAACCTTACGTTACATTGCTAAAAGATTACATGAAAAAAGATTACATGGTGAAGATTTACAGAAGAAATAACCTTACGTTTCATTGCTAAAAGATTACATGGTGAAGATTTACAGAAGAAATAACCTTACGTTACATTGCTAAAAGATTACATGGTGAAGATTTACAGAAGAAATAACCTTACGTTCCATTGCTAAAAAATTACATGGTGAAGATTTACAGAAGAAATAACCTTACGTTACATTGCTAAAAGATTACATGGTGAAGATTTACAGAAGAAATAACCTTACGTTACATTGCTATAAGATTACATGGTGAAGATTTACAGAAGAATTAACTTTACGTTACATTGCTAAAAGATTACATGGTGAAGATTTAAAGAAGAAATAAACTTACGTTACATTGCTAAAAGATTACATGGTGAAGATTTACAGAAGAAATAACCTTACGTTACATTGCTAAAAGATTACATGGTGAAGATTTACAGAAATAACCTTACGTTACATTGCTAAAAGATTACACGGTGAAGATTTACAGAAGAAATAACCTTACGTTACATTGCTGAAAGATTACATGGTGAAGATTTACAGAAGAAATAACCTTACGTTACATTGCTAAAAGATTACATGGTGAAGATTTACAGAAGAAATAACCTTACGTTACATTGCTAAAAGATTACATGGTGAAGATTTACAGAAGAAATAACCTTACGTTTCATTGCTAAAAGATTACATGGTGAAGATTTACAGAAGAAATAACCTTACGTTACATTTCTTAAAAATTAGAGGGTGAAGATTTACAGAAGAAATAACCTTACGTTTCATTGCTAAAAGATTACATGGTGAAGATTTACAGAAGAAATAACCTTACGTTACATTGCTAAAAGATTACATGGTGAAGATTTACAGAAGAAATAACCTTACGTTCCATTGCTAAAAGATTACATGGTGAAGATTTACAGAAGAAATAACCTTATGTTACATTGCTAAAAGATTACATGGTGAAGATTTACAGAAGAAATAACCTTACGTTACATTGCTAAAAGATTACATGGTGAAGATTTACAGAAGACACTAACTACTGTTGATTCATTAATAGTCGTTGGATAATAGTTATCAAAGATACCAGGATTATAATTTAGAACGCCAGACGCGCGTTTTGTCTACATAAGACTCATCAGTGACGCTCATATCAAAATATTTATAAAGCCAAACTAGTAACAAGTTGAAGAGCATTGAGGATCAATTCCAAAAAGTTGTGCCAAATACGGCTAAGGATAACAACTTTCGTTGATTTTGTGGGTACAGGAGAATTACGAATTAAAATGTTCAACAAAATATGTTAGTTTTCCTAAAACCTCGAAAATTGGTACGCACGAAAATAAATCATTCTAAAGTATACACTTTAGGAATTAAGGGATTACCATAACTAATAAAACTAAATTGAAGTTGCCTTGTAATTAAATTTTGTTTTGATTAAATTTATAGAAATTCTCGATTTTCTACCAAGATCCTTTGCGTCGGATATCACAAATGAATTGTTTGTTGCAAAATCAACGAATTCATCAATATCATTAGATTGAGTTAAACTGTTTGGGAAAGCCAATAATGGAACATTTGGTGATTTTAACTTTTTTTATAGTGTATTATCTCGGATAGAAATGAGAATAAAATGCGAGTAACCCCTTATGATAAGTGTTCGACATCATGTTTGTGTAATAAGTGTATCGAATAGCCAATTACAACCAAGACGAGCCAAATCAGACCTACAGGTTTTGTATCTTTTGTTAAATACTAGATATTTGAGGGAACTACAACAAACACTCCAGTCTGTACCGAGGCAATGGCTTCATAAAATATAGTACTGAATACAACGCTGTTGATTTCTTTTCATAATGGTTGTATGTATCTTAGTAACGAATTATAAGACGTCTGTTTTTATAGTCAATATTATCAATTAAGTCTGAAACATAATGAAGACTAAAGCATACTGGAAATAATATCAATTATCTATTTGAATCAGTGTAATTGCCTTTGAGAACACAGGTAGAAGTGTGGGGTGAAGACAGTGAGTTATTACGAACTATTGTATTTACCATGCTACATACTACGTCAACTAATAAGATATTTGTTCAAATAAGATTATTTTAGAGTATCGTTAAGGAAATAAATGACAAGCTAGTCACTCGTGGTGTTTTGTGAATATTTTATCATATATCTCATAAACAACACGACCTGTGCCACATGTGAAGCAGGATCTGCTTACCATTCCGGAGCACCTGAGATCACCCCTAGTTTTTGGTGGGTTTCGTGTTGTTTATTCTTTAGTTTTCTATGTTGTGCCATGTGTACTATTGTTTGTCTTTTTGTCCTTTTCATTTTTAGCCATGGCGTTGTCAGTTTATTTTCGATTTATGAGTTTGACTGTCCCTCTGGTATCTTTTGTCCCTCTTTTATAAGACCCAGAAAAAGGTTATGAATATTAACTTTTTTTTTTATTCCTAAAACAAACATTGTAATGGTTTGAGATATGAACCTAGAAGAATTTGTTAGATAAAATTGAAATAATACCATGTAACTTTTATTAATCTGATCTGGTAGTAAAAAGTGAAATCAGAAAAAACTGAACTCCGGGGAAAATTCAAAACGGATTGCCCCATATCAAATGGCAAAATCAAAAACTCTAACTCATCGAACGTATGGATAACAACTGTCATACTCCTTGCTTAATATAGGCATTTTATCATGTAGAAAATGGTTGGTTAATCCTGGTTTCATACCTAGCTAGACCCTTTACTCGTATGATAGGCGCATCAAATTCCATTCTATTGACAACAATGTGAGAATAAAACAAACAGACACACCCGGAGTTGGGCTTCAACTGGCCTCTTAATAAAAATGTATTCTAGTCCTATGAAATGGACATCTTACTAAACTCCAAAACTCAAGTAAATGAACTCAAATTTAAAAACAATACATGATTAACAAAAGCCAAATGCTCCTGACTTGAGAGAGGCGCAAACACGCGGCGGGGTTAGACTATAATACACATTTTAACAAAAGAATATAAGCAGAAAATGATATGTCAGCTGAAGATTTCAATTAAACTGATAAATAAACGTATCATAGATACCAGGACTAAATTTTGTATATACGCCAGACGCGCGTTTCGTCTACAAAACACTTATTAGTGACGCTCGAATCCAAAAAGTTAAGAAGGCCAAATAAAGTACGAGGTTGAAGAGCATTAAGGACCACAATTCCTAAATTTTTTGCCAAATACAGCTAAGGTAATCTATGCCTGAGACCTTACAAAAGATAATGTTTTAATCATATGACAATCAAGCACAATAACTCCTGTTTAGGGTTTATTATCATGTACATCAACCCCTTAGGTACATTTAATAACTAATTAGATTAAGATTTTGAACAAACCAAATCAGATACTGTTTGATACGCGTAGTATATAGGTATTGACGTTGTCACTATTGGAATCCTGCAAAAAGACGATATTTGGTCTTGGCTAAAGCCATTGCCCTAGAACGTTTATACAATGGTTATAATTATAGGTTCAAATTACAAATCGGATGTTTTTAACAATGTTAAGATTGATCAAATATAAAAGGTTGATGGTGAAAATGTATTTTAAAAGATATTTCAACAACACTTGATGCCCTTCTATTATGACTCTAAATCGTTGGTTATGGACTTTAGATATGGACCAGACTAAAAGTACTTTGCCTCATTATTAGACTTAAATCTTGAATTTGACATGAGCGGGAATCTATGACAAATGAGACGAATGTTATTTTGAAATTATAAATATCCCCTTAACAGTACCAAACCAACTTACCTGTAAATGGGATAGAACTTTTCCCAACTCATTCGGTATTCAAAAGCTTGCAGCTGCTACTCAGACTTTATAAAACATCAAGAGTGTCTGAGCTGAAAGTTAATGAACCAGTTTTATGTCAAGAAACGTCTCATCCTTTTTCTAAAAAAAGTTATTAGAAGATACCAAGACCTTGTTGATAAATATTCCGTATCAACTTCACAAATAATACATTATGGTCTTGAGGTGTATATGCTAGGTACTGAGGTTATCTGCCATCTTAATAACGTGTTACAGTGTTACTGTTGTTCATTTGTTTACCTCTTATAGTTGACGTGTTTCCCTCGGTTTTAGTTTGTAATCCGGATTTGTTTTCTCTCAATCGATAAATGACTTTTAAACACCAGTAAACTACTTTTGTCTTTATTTACAGTGTTTTTTTTTTATTTGAGTTATATACTTTTAACCTATACTGTTGAGTCGATGTTTTATAATATACTTTGGACGTGGGTCGGTATTTTGATCTTTTATCATTGCATATGTATAAAGTAAAATTACCAAAATACTGAACTCCAAGGAAAATTCAAAGCGGAAAGTCCCTAATATAATGTAAAATCAAAAGCTAAAACACGCCAAACGACTGGACAACATTTTTTATATTCCCGACATGGTACATGCATTTTTTTATGTAGATTATATCCAGGTAAACCTCCCACTTTGATGACAGTCGTATAAATATCCATTATATTGACAACGATAAGTGAACTTAACAAACAAAAATAAAAGTTAAAATTGTCAAAAAATAAGGATAATTTAGAGTGTCTATAGGTCGTTTTGTTTTATTTGTTGAAATATTTATTTGTTTGTGTAGTGCCTAAGATTAGAACACCATGTTGACTGTTGAATCCCAATTTTGTTACAATTGTACCTATCATGTCTGTTTCTTTTGCTAACACATTGTTGTCAATATAATGGAATTCTATACGACAGTCATACAAGTAAGATGTTTTGTTAGCTATAGAACACCTCTAATTAAACACTTTCTTCATAAAGAAATGCATGTCCCAAATCAGGTATATGACCCTTGATGTGTTTCCCCTTTTGTTTTGGTATGTGAGCCGTATTTGTTTTCGCTTAATTGATTTGTGACCATTGAACAGCGGCATATTACTGTTGTCATTGAACAGCGGCATATTACTGCTGTCTTTACTTGTATGATGATTGTTTTCCATTGGTTTGATGTGTTGTAGCTTTTAATTTTGTAATTTTTCTCTAGAATTTTCCTGGCAGTTCGATATATTTTTTTATTCTATTTCTAGACACTTATTGATTTGATACGTACTGACTTAAGTTTGACCTTGTTGAAAAATTTCTAGTTTAAACTGGTTCTTGGGAAGCTGTTTAATTGCAAATAAAAAAAAATAGAAAATGAATGAATTAATGACGTTTTTTGAATAATCAAAACGTAAAACGTTTAGAGACATGAACTAGTTAATTCTAAAACAAATGTTTTATTTGATACATGTATGGAGGAATGCAAATATTTAGCCAAAGAAGGCACATTAATGTAAATAGGAAAGACCCATTAAGAAATATATTCAGCATATTCGCCTTGTATAAGCGTTAGTTAATTTTCTAATTTAGGAATCAGTTATTTATGGCGACCTTTATACAGTGCTTTTAATGACAACCATAGTCAATTAACGTCTCCCCTGTGGTGGCCATTAAAGAACAGAAATATTTGATAGATGATCGGTGTTTGCTTAATGTGTACTTATAACAATCTTGTGTAATTCCATGTAAAGCGTAAATATTTACGCCTGCTAATGGACATAAACATAACATTTCCATTCTTGTTTTGATATTCAGTAACCTTACCAATAAACACAAATACTCCGGTAAAATGTACATCTCGTCCATGTCATCGGGAATGATAGTTTGACGATAACTCTTCCGCGTAGCACACACACCACGTGTTCAAAGAGCAATCCGTCATTATTTTACAACAAGCTGAAAGATTCCAATTCATAAGATTAATATCACAGACTAAAACTTCGGAACATAGTAATGACACCGGTATGAAACGATTTGATGTTTTGGAATTTCGGTCGGTGATGTTTCCATAAGAAATTGAACAACTCTTATTCCAAAATTATTAAAAAGAATAAAGTGATATATTTTCAGGTCAAGCTGCAAATAGGTAAGTTTGAAAGCCTTACCCAAGGTTGAACTAACCATTCTTGAGTTATCATGGAACTCTCTATATTATGTCTAGCTTATGCAAGAGTTTAACCAAAATGTCCGGATGTTGAGACAATGGATTCATTTATCTGTAAGGTGACCATATAAATGCCAGTTTGTAATAGTTGCCATATCTTTAATTTTTTTTTGTCGATCAAATGATTGGGGATCTTCTGAGAATTAAATTATTCACAACCTTGGGATGATTAAAGGTTTAGTCTATTGTCTAGACACTTATCGAGTGTCTAACATGTTTATTGACCTTTAGATGTTTTATTATTGCTTTTGTGTCGATGTGTTGCTGTCTCACTGACATACATCACTGACCCCCCCCCCCCCCCCCCCTCACTTTTACCTTTTATGTGCATTGCAATTCATTGACCTTAGAAATCTCACAATTTTCATATTTACTAGACTGAAGTATTTGTTATAATTGAAGATTATAGAAATTACGTTCAACATATGGTTTGTAATCAATAAATTGATAGGTTTAACTATTGGATGACGGAAACCATTATATCCAAATAAAAATGTCGTCTTCGTAAGTTTATAACTTAAAGGTGATGGGATTAGCTATCATAAAAGTAGATGCAATAAGAAGGAAATTTACAAAATATAGCAAATACAGGAAATTGTAAGTAATGTGTCATATTTTTAACAATAATTGTTATCACATGTGTATATTTACGTACAACTATTTGTACTTTTTCATGGTCGTATACGGCGACTTATCACGTGATCTAATATGAATACAACGGACGCACTAGTTGATTTGATTAGTCTTATTTCTTATTTAATCAATTGTTATATATTGTTCAGCTTATGTAATTAATAAAATGAGACATGAACTATACGACAACACAAAAGGATCTCGGCTAGAGGCCGTAAAAACTTTCATGACGGGTACCATACATGCAGCTATCATTTAATGGATTCGCATATAGACAGTTTGTAAAACAATTCAAAATATTAAAGGACATTCCATTGGTCTTTCGACAGATATTTATCGTAAATACCCTCTCATCAGCTTTATACATATGTTCTAATGAGTATATTTAAAGAGGAATTAACTTTTTGTTTGAGTAATAAAAGGGAGACTGATAAAAGCACGTCTCTATGAATACATTTTTGTTTCCGTTGAGAGTTAAATTTCTGATAATGTTAGAAAAAACTACCACGTAATCTGTTAAGAAATGTTTCTATTTTATATATTAAAATGTGGTTGTGATTCATCTAGAGGGGAATGTTCCTATTTTATATATTAAAATGGGGTTGCGATTCATCTAGAGGGCAATGTTCCTATTTTATATATTAAAATGGGGTTGCGATTCATCTAGAGGGAAATGTTCCTATTTTATATATTAAAATGTGGTTGTGATTCATCTAGAGGGGAATGTTCCTATTCTATATATTAAAATGGGGTTGCGATTCATCTAGAGGGAAATGTTCCTATTTTATATATCAAAATGTGGTTGTGATTCATCTAGAGGGGAATGTTCCTATTTTATATATTAAAATGGGGTTGCGATTCATCTAGAGGGAAATGTTTCTATTTTATATATTAAAATGTGGTTGTGATTCATCTAGAGGGGAATGTTCCTATTTTATATATTAAAATGGGGTTGCGATTCATCTAGAGGGAAATGTTTCTATTTTATATATTAAAATGGGATTGTGATTCATCTAGAGGGGAATGTTCCTATTTTATATATTAAAATGTGGTTGTGATTCATCTAGAGGGGAATGTTCCTATTTTATATATTAAAATGGGGTTGTGATTCATCTAGAGGGAAATGTTTCTATTTTGTATATTAAAATGTGGTTGTGATTCATCTAGAGGGGAATGTTCCTATTTTATATATTAAAATGGGGTTGCGATTCATCTAGAGGGGAATGTTCCTATTTTATATATTAAAATGTGGTTGTGATTCATCTAGAGGGAAATGTTTCTATTCTATATATTAAAATGTGGTTGTGATTCATCTAGAGGGGAATGTTCCTATTTTATATATTAAAATGGGGTTGTGATTCATCTAGAGGGAAATGTTTCTATTTTATATATTAAAATGTGGTTGTGATTCATCTAGAGGGTAATGTTCCTATTTTATATATTAAAATGGGTTGCGATTCATCTAGAGGGGTATGTTCCTATTTTATATATTAAAAATTGGTTGTGATTCATCTAGAGGGGAATGTTCCTATTTTATATATTAAAATGGGGTTGCGATTCATCTCTTCTTTTGTTACAGAAAACCATCAACGTACTGATGTTTACTTTCCGGCGCATGCCTGGTAAATGTTTTTTAATAAATTTATGTAGATAATTTTTGTCAAAATATAAGTTAACAAAATATTTCTTATTCAAAGTTGTTTTTGGTCATATATTTTCGTATTTTCAATTTTTACAATTTTTCTTTGTTTTTAATTTATACAATTTTTTGTTTACTTTTTAAATATTACATTTTTTATTTTTAGTTTTTTGGTATAAGATAAAAACAAGAGTATCTGTTTATTTCAGATGAGGGTAAGTATCAAGGAGCACGTCGTGTGTGAGTGCATCCTTGAAGTTTTCTGTAGTACTGTTTTTGGTAATTTCAGGGGTTAGTTTGTTCCAGTCTTTGATGGTTTGACAGAAGAAAGAAAATTTATAGCTGTCTTTATTGCAATGAATTTGTCTGTAGGATTCTTTATTGGTGGATCTTGTAGTAGACTGACTCTGTTGTAATACATTTTGCGATGGAATGGCTATCTTTTCATTTACAATTTTGTGGAACATTATAAGCCTTGTTCGTAGTCGGCGTTCTTGTTATGTTTGCCATTTCATGGTATCTAGCATCTCAGACACACTGCTGGTGTTGTGATGTCTATTGTACACATACCTTGCTGCCCGTCTTTGTACTTTTTCCAGTGATTTTATATTTTCGTTTGTAAATGGGTCCCATACAGTACAACAGTATTCCAACTTTGGTCTTATGAGTGTTTGGTACGCTCTTTCTTTAATTGTTTGCGATTGGACTTTAAGGTTTCTTCTGATGAAACCTAAGGATTTATTTGCTTTTGCAGCAGTTTGTTGGATGTGGGTGTTCCATTTTAGGTCTGCTGAGATGGTGATGCCTAAGTATTTTGCATGTTTTACAGATTCTAAAATGTGTCCATACATGTTATAATAAAAGTGGATGGGATTTCTTTTTGTTGTTATATTCATGATGTTACACTTGTCTGGATGGAAAGACATAAGCCAATCTTTTTCCCATTGTATATGGCAGCTTCTAGGGAAATGTTTCTATTTTATATATTAAAATGTGGTTGTGATTCATCTAGAGGGGAATGTTCCTATTTTATATATTAAAATGGGGTTGCGATTCATCTAGAGGGAAATGTTTCTATTTTATATATTAAAATGGGGTTGTGATTCATCTAGAGGGGAATGTTTCTATTTTATATATTAAAATGGGGTTGCGCTTCATCTAGAGGGAAATGTTTCTATTTTATATATTAAAATGTGGTTGTGATTCATCTAGAGGGGAATGTTCCTATTTTATATATTAAAATGGGGTTGCGATTCATCTAGAGGGGAATGTTCCTATTATATATATTAAAATGGGGTTGTGATTCATCTAGAGGGAAATGTTCCTATTTTATATATTAAAATGTGGTTGTGATTCATCTAGAGGGAAATGTTCCTATTTTATATATTAAAATGTGGTTGTGATTCATCTAGAGGGGAATGTTCCTATTTTATATATTAAAATGGGGTTGTGATTTGAGGTAGCTATATATTTATTTCAGTTGAATCAATTCCTATTTCTTAACTAGACCATAATTTTTTTTGAAGATTTATTGAATTTACAAAGAATGATTAAAGTCACTGGTTTAGCTTGATAATATTTATGTTCATTTTGGAGATAAAGTAAATTGTCCCGTGTTTGGTATTCTTATAGGGATTAATTGCACCCATCTCTTCTCAAATATGTTTCTTTGTTGGTTTCAGTTCATGTTCTAGCTTGTTAAAGGATTTACAAAAAACACAGCCGATTCATATTTTAAGAATACGGTAACAGTAATCATTATCCTTTTTCAGTCCTTGATATACAAATTAGCATGGCAAGTTTCATATTAATATCTATAACATACGGGTGACGATTTTGTTTTCCTAGTGTTAATTTTCCTTACCTGGTTGATGATTACAACTAGCTACATAGGTGCGACTTTGCAGTGATCTCTTAAATTCCAATGAAAGATATTTTCAGTAATATTAAAGAAAATAATATCTAAATCAAATTTTCAATTACCGTATTTTAAATATTGAAAACAAATATAATCAAAATTAACACATTCTTTTTTCATTTGAATTTTAAAAGCTTCAGATAGATCAACTTTTTATATCGATCACAAAATACTTGAATGCTCCGGTGTTCAGATGACAGTAAGTACGACATCGGGCACATAGATTGAACTTTTACTAATATGGCGGATATTTTAGTCCCCGATTTTTAAAAAGGCAATGACTTGTCAGTCAGTATAAACCTACGTATCATCTTAAAAATACTAGAAGGTGTTGTCGCATTTGAAAAAAAAAAAGTTTATTCATAAGTCGAAGCTAGAGTCTAAGGTAGGAAGGTATTGAACTTTCTAATTCGTAAATAACATCTTTAAAGATAGAGACTGTCAGATTGCAAACCAGTAGTAGAAGGCACAATTTATCTACTATAAAATAAACTCATCATAGATACCAGGATTGCAATTTTGTATTTGCGCCAGAGACGCGTTTCTTTTTCATAAGACTCATCAGTGAGGCTCGAATAAGAAATTTTTAAAAAGGCCAAATAAAGTACGAAGTTGAAGAACATTGAGGACAAAAGATTCATAAAAGTGTTGTGAACATGTCAAGGCTAACTTAAGCCAACACAGAAGTGGTTACATCCAAATAGTTAATGCCATCTCCTTTTTGTTATATATATTTTAAGTAGAATGAACACTGCAACATTTTCAGCAAAACATAAATAGGATGGAGGATCTGTGTATTCACATTATTTGTAAAACTCTCCTTATTCCTGTGAAGCGTGTGCTTTACATCGAGGCTTGCTATGCTTATCATCGACGCCACAGTACTTCAACCAATCACAAAATGTTTATTTGGGGCATTCGACCTATTTTAACTCAGATTTTGGATTTTTTTAATCGAAATTATAGAAAAATGGAATGTTGTTAGTACATATGAAATAGAAAATGATGAATTTCTCTTTGTTGGTTTGTTATGTCATAGCAATCAATTATTACACGTCGTCTTTTTTTATATACTATAATTATTCGATGAGAATATGTAAACAGTTGTTGCATGTTTGTATTGCAATATAAATTGTTTAAAGATTACATCATGACTTGAAAGTGATTATTTATATCATTTAAGTTTAGAAATTAAGACAAAATATTCTTTTAACGGCTCTAACAAACATATTGAAAGGTAGATAAAACATACAATGTCGTGAGTTTTCACAAAGATGTCATACCGGTAACTGTACTTAAGGATGTACTTAGGTGAGGTTTTGGAATTTGTGTCAAATGTTCGGACTCCTTGGTGTTTTTCCATACAATACAATGTAAAATATTTTGCCCCATAACACCCATTTATTTTTTCATACAAGACTTAATAGCTCATGAAAGGTCATTTACCAAAATTTTAGACGATTCTTAATTTTCTTTCTTTTGTTTTGAGACCTAATAATACCAATGCAAACATAAGGTAAAAGTCAGAGTCAGCCTTTTCCCGCCATATTTTAAATCTCAAATATCTCGAAAAGGAGGTCCATGACATATCAATATTTTTAACTTATTTGTATCCTTAGTTGATGCTCTACCAGCTTATAGTATCAATTTTAACTTCTTAATTTATTAATTTTCACCTAACCTCACCTAAGTACATCCTTAAGGCATCCCGAACAGTCATATTTTCAGAGTCGAGACAATCGAATATATTCAGGATATGTTCAGACACAGAAACAATTTATAAAAACTTTAAATTTGGTTAGTTTGTCTGTGATAGTCTCTTTCAATTCACCCATAACTATTATAAACTCTATGTAATGGTGAGTCTGGCACATAGACTATATTTGTCTATTTTCAAATAAATGTATGTACACACCTAAAAATCATTTAGGGTTGGCTATCATATTGCTGTATATATCATCTCCTCTTTTCTAGTATAAACATATCTTTGAAATCTCACAAAACAAGTTTAACCCCATCAAATTATTTGTGTGCCTGGCTAGGGGTCTGTAGTACCGGCCCTGTAGTACTAGTGTTATGGTTGACGTTGGTTGTCGGCTTCTATAAGTGTTTTTCGTTTAATGTAATTAGTCATCAACGCGTTAGGTATTCTTCTGAATTGTTCTTTATTTAGTTGTTCCGACGCCATTGTTGATAACTGTACGTTGACCTATAGTTGTTTACATCCTGGTACTTTGATCAAACGTAGCTAGTTGTATCATTGGGAATCAAACCTACATCTCTTTATCTTTTTTTGTTTAACATCACACCTGTATCGGACTGTCCCAAGTCAGTAACCTTTTCTGTGTTTGTCTTTAATTATCTTTATTAGGTTTGTTTCTCATAAAAGGGATCAGGTTTGGTGGTTTGTCTGAGATATTCTCTTTCAATTATCCCATAACATTTACAGTATGGAATGTAGAGAATGTCATATAATCTGTAATTGTCTATTTTCAAATAACATGTATAGACAACTATTTTCTCGTGTACACATATCTTTGAGACCTCACAAAACATGTTCAACCCCGCCGCACTTTTGCGCATGTCCCAAGTCAGGAGCTTTTTGCCTTTGTTAGTCATGTGTGGTTTTTTTTTAATTTTAGTTCTTTCATATCTTTTTGAGTTCAGTGTGACGTCCATTTTCACTGAACCAGAATACATTTTGTTTATAGGCCAGCTGAAGCCCGCCTCCGGATGTGGTTTTTTTTCTCTATGCTGAAGATCCATTGTTTTCTGTCCTTTGTTCGGGTTGTGATAGTTTTGACGCATTCCTCATTTCCATTCTCAATTTCATATCAGCTTTTAAAAAAAATTAGTAAAAGTAAATGATCACAACTTGATATCTAACATCTGTGAACCCGAAGTGACTATTAATAAGTTTTTTATATTATATCAATATGAATATTACAATGTAAATATTCAATTTTACATGAAATCTGTTTTACTGAATTATCATTGATTGTTACAGTACACACTGATTTGTCATAGATTTCTACAGTACAAACTTGTTTATTTATGTAAATGAGATTAGTATATTTCAGTCGGAAAAAATTAATTAAAAGAATAAAACGCATTGATTTAATCTTTATAGCCGTTTTATAGGAAAATCTATCGTACGAAATGGATGAAAAGAAACGCAAACTTTGCAAACGTCAGTATTATAAAAATATTAAGCCTTCTTTACGGAATTTGACAAAAATATCAATATTGCAACAGATGTCCTTATGATGAGGTGAATGTGAGGGAAGACCAATCTAACTTATAATCAATTAAATGAAACAGATTTTACTTCGAAAAATTAATATTTCATAAGCAAATAAAATGTTCAAATATAAGATATCGTATGATCAAGGACGTTATTCTGATTAAATACATAAATTGGCATGTAAAAAACCTTAAAGATAATTTATGTTCAGTAGATAGGGATTGACGAGAAATGTTTTGATCAAAATGCAGGTAAGTCTCATTTTTGTCTAATTATAAATAATATATTATAATTCTGTCAAAATCGTGTTAAATTATTAATCAGAGATATCAAAAGGCAAACATATTGGGAGCTAACGTTTAACACTAATAAAAATAATTCAAATACGACTGGAATTTTTTATAATGTCAAAGTTTACAGCAAATGTCAAATAACTGTTTTACATACTTTATGATTTCCACAGTCAGATTATCTGATAATTTCAATTGTATTTCCTCTCCCCCGGTTTCTTGGAAGATTTCAACAGTCATTGACTAATTATTAGACTTGTATGCCCCTCCCCCTTGATTCTTAGATGATTTCAATAATAAGATTGTCTTATTATTGTGGAATTGTATACCATAGAATCACAAAAAAGCCTTACAGATGCGATGAACGGATATGTTTTTTTTTTTTACATTTTGTTTTGTCGGGTTCCTTTATAGCTATATGCGATATGGGTTTTACTCATTTGCGAAGGTCGTAAAGTGACCTAAATATGGAACGCCACGACTGCCTTTTGTTAATAATCAGCATTATACGCAGTGTTCACAGCATTATATGAAGTGATCACAGCATTATATGAAGTGATCACAGCATTATATGTAGTGCTCACAACATTATATGAAGTGATCACAGCATTATATGCAGTGCTCACAGCATTATATGCAGTGTTCACAACATTATATGAAGTGATCACAACATTATATTAAGTGCTCACAACATTATATTAAGTGTTCACAAAATTATACGTTTTTTGTTGTATGATGAGATTGATGTATGATGAGATTTATGAATGATGAGATCATTCGGTAAACTTCGTTTTTTAGCGGAAATTACCGAATCCATAATTGGTAAATTACGGTAATGCCCAGCAAACAAATTTAAAAAGTTATTAAAATCATGTTATCATAAGGTAGCATACAATATTTAAAACTGATTGAAATAAGTAAGGAAAAGATGAAACTGAGAGGTGAATGATTGAAGTAGTTCTGTTCGTCGTAAGAAATACGAATGGCAAAATGTAAGTTAAATGATAAAAAGTTTATTTAATGAAATATCGTAGGAAAATTTGTATGATATATTCTCGAGTTCATTTCCTACTGAAGAAATTTAGCAAGGTGCCACTTTATAGTCCGTACTCAGTTTTAAAAAGCTTAATTACCTTTTAAATAAAACAGTCAGCTTTCTATAACACATAGGTGCCATATTACGCTAGCTTATATATGTCATGATAGAGTCATTTTTGGCATCGATTTTCAGAATTTGGCATTTTTACATGAATAAGTATCTAACAGATATGGAAAATGCAGTTTAAAGCATTTCACTGTAGGTGTTAAACATAACTTTACATCAATTATTCCATTTTTTTACACGCTTTTTAGCACGGCAAGTACTAAGATTGTCTTCTAAATATGATCAGCAGTCTTATATAGAAATTTAAACTTTCATAGAAAAATTTACCCTTTCAAGACCCTGTTTAACATTTTCATTTAAAGTTATCATCTCTTATGAAAATTGAGTTTGTGGGGATGAATAAAACGTTTACTACGTTTGTTCGTCAGTTTGCACGGTACATACATGTATATATATAAAAGTGGTATGCTTGCCAATGAAACAACTTTCCACAAGAGACAAAATGACATCACATAAATTTTAAACAGCTAAACGGCCACAGTACGACCTTCAACAATGAGGAAAGCCCATACCGGATAGTCAGCTATAGAAGGCCCCGAAATGATAAACGAAAAATATTCCTAATTTATGTACAAACAAACGATCGAAAAACTAACATGTATATAACACATTAATTAACAAACGACAACCACTGAAAAAAGGCTCCTCCTGACTTGGGACGGCCACATATATGCAAAATGTGGCGGGTTTTAACATGTTAGCGGGATGTTGGTATCCTCCTTCTAACCTGGGACAGTGGCGTAACAGAACAACATAAGAACGAACTATGAAAATCAGTTGTAAAAGGCTTGTTAGTTTTCTCGTTTGAATTGTTTTACATGGTCGTATCGGGGCCTTTTATAGCTGACTATGCGGTATGGGCTTTGCTCATTGTTGAAGGCCGTACAGTGACCTATAGTTGTTAATGTTTGTGTCATTTTGGTATTTTGTGGATAGTTGTCTCATTGGCAATCATACCACATCTTCTTTTTTTTATATTAACTCATTAGATGGGTACAAATATAAATACATATGATCTAACAAGAAAATAGAGTGAACGTGCATGTGGGCGGGTACTTGTTTATCCCAACAATAAAAAGACACTATAAGTACTGATCTGAGAGTATATATAACTAATATAGTACCATGCTGTTGATTAAAAATAACATCACTCCAGACCCTTTTGTTTTCCACATAATTAATATTGCCAATAATTAAGAAGTTCCGGGTCGAATCGATACCAATAATATATTCACCTGTTAACTATTACATTATCTCAGTACGTTCCGCATCTGACAGGATCTGAAATTCGGCAGTTTATTTATTTCAAAAAATATTCGTGTATTGAAAAAATTGTGTAAATTAATTAGAATTATCAATATAGAAGTATGTTCTCCAGGTTGATCAACAATCTGTCATTCTTGTTGCTCGTTTTTGTGCAAACTTGTCATACGCAAAATCTGTATGTTATTGTATGTAAAAATATCTTTCTTTGTACCATTTACTCAAGGTTTTATAAGAAATAAAGAATCTTGAATCTTGACAGGAGTACCACGAAACGCTGTATTTATGATTTTGCTATATACACGGGTCGTAATCACAGGGTTGAAACTACGTAATTCAATCATTGTCACATTGTTCCCGATTGTAGTACTTTAATCAGTATGACTTTCTAAGATGACAATACGAATAATAAAAATCTGGACTTAAAATAAGGCGTATAGGTACAGCATGTACAGTTTTCAATTTGTTAGACGTAAAACAGCGAATCAAAGATTCAATTTTATTCATAACTCATAAAGGACAAAACTGTTGATTAAAAAATACTCCTTTCTAGAGACTTTTGTTTTCCAAACAAAATCAATAATACCAATATTAAATTGACAAGTTCCAGGTCGACGCGTTCAAACAGAAAGATGTTAAAAGCAGAGAAAACTTCATCTTATAATCGGCATGACTTTATCAGATGACAATACCAATACTAAAATAAGGCTTACGCATAGTTATATTCTTTAATTCAGTCACAGACCCGCGATATCACGGATGTGGTCTAGTAAATATATATACATGTTAAGTTGTGAATATGGTGAAACTAATCCTCAAAATAAGTTTAAAATGCCCTGGTGTGGAATAAACTTGGGTTAAATTGATCATACTTCTTAATTTACTTATTTCAATCCGTTTTAAATATTGTATACTGCCTTAATGATCACATATATAATAATAACTGTTTAAATTTGTTTGCTGGGCATTAATTTACCGTAATTTACCAATTATGGATTCGGTAATTTCCGCTAAAAAACGAAGTTTACCGAATGATCTCATCATTCATAAATCTCATCATACATCAATCTCATCATACAACAAAAAACGTATAATGTTGTGAACACTTAATATAATGTTGTGAGCACTTAATATAATGTTGTGAGCACTTAATATAATGTTGTGAGCACTTCATATAATGTTGTGAACACTGCATATAATGCTGTGAGCACTGCATATAATGCTGTGATCACTTCATATAATGTTGTGAGCACTACATATAATGCTGTGATCACTTCATATAATGCTGTGAACACTGCGTATAATGCTGATTATTAACATAAGGCAGTCGTGGCGTTCCATATAAATTTGCCAACATCTTATTTATAATATTCTCTGTTGAATAGTTGTCTTATTGGCAATCATTCAACATGACGTGTAAAATTGAGAATGGAAAGGTGTCCTTATTTTATATGATTTCGATTACGTCCAGTCTGTGTTTTTGTTTTTGATTGATGTTTTTCTTATTTGAATAGATTTGAGGAGTTTAGCCCTTTTTGTTGTTCTTTTTGGGTTGTGGTGCTGCACAACTGTCCCAGGGGAGGGTTGAGCGCTGACAAACGTGTTTAACCCCGCCAGATTTGTATGTGCCTATCCAGTCAGGGGCCTGTTTTGTTGTAAATTAGGCTGTTAGTTTTTCATGATTGAATTGTTTCATACTATTGACGTCCAAGCCTTTTATAGCCGACTACACGATATTGTCATTGTTTGAGGACATACAGTTGTCTATAATTTCGTACATCCACTTCTTTTGAACCTTGGTTGGTGAAACAAGTGTGACAAGTGTGACAAGTGTGACACTTGTCATATTTCCTTATTTTTATATAAGCATAAAAGAAAAAGGGAGACTTTATAAATGTTGACGGAAATAAGTGAACAAATATACAGGGTAGGATAATTTGGCCGTTACATCGTATACTTCTTGATTCAATATAGGTACTGGAGGTAATATAAACATATAATATTATGCATTTTACGAACTGTGTATACTTCTGAGAACACTATTTATTTTTTAAATTGTATTTATTTGAAGTAAAATACAATAATTTAGTTCGATATTTTACTTGGTGTTTCACATTTCACAATTATTTATTTTCTTTAAATTTTTTTTTAGCTCAGTTCAGTAAAATTTTTAAACAAAGAGCCTCAACAGAACAATTTAAAATTAAAATGCAAAGTTTCGTAACATTTTGTCAACATTTTTGAAAAAACATTGAACGGCAAAATAATTTTTATATTTCTTCATATGTGACGTTTACATTTTATGACGTCAAACACGAGAAGCAATGCATGTGGTTTTTAATTTTGATAGATGCTATTTGTGCGTTTTTGTTAAATATGTTTTTGTTTTGAAATTGTGACACAGTGATGACTGGAGTACCAATATTTTGACTATTTTACCTATTATGTCTGTTTTGTTCACGCATCGTTGTATATATAATGGAATATGATGCGACTGTCGTACAAGTGAGAAGTTTAGGGCTTTAAAACCAGGTTCAATCCATCATTATCTACATTTGAAAATGCCTGTACCAAGTCAGGAACAACATGACAGTTGTTGTCCATTCGTTTGATGTGTTTTGTCATTTGATTTTGCCATTTGATTAGGGACTTTCCCTTCTGAATTTTCGTCGGAGTTCAGTATTTTTGTGATTTTACTTTTTGCTATTTTCACAACGGTCTTCTGATATCTGTATTGCTGTTACATGTATATTACATTGACGTCTGTTGTTTTCACTCTTGTAAATAACCAATATTAGATGAGTTTTATTATACATATGCATTATATATTTTTTTAACATTTTTTTCTATTTTAACCGTAGGAGTGATATAAATACCGGACAAATCTGCTAAAGATTGATTTGAATGAAAAGGCATTATGAAAGAACTTAATATTATAAAATACCAATCCATTATTCTAATTTTTTAACTACAGTAACAAAAATATGATCAACATCTTATTATCTTACATGCACTTCCGATTTGTGTTCCATTATCTTAGTCTCTCCTTATGTAATGACAATTCTTTCTTTCATTTGAAGGGAGGATATGAGCATAACAGACTTTGCAATAGACAATGCAAAAACACCTTTATTTCTAAGAAATAAGCGGGCCCGGAAATACGTTGACACCGGAAGTGTCGAAATGGGTGATTTATCCTCAAGTAATGATGATATAAAAACGATTGGTAAACTTGGCAAGAGATTAATTCGCCGGAAGAAGTTAATTCAATGGCGTCGATGGATCATAGATATGCAATTTGCCTTAGCTCTATTTGGCATTCTGTTGATGATAATAGAAACTGAATTATATATCGCCGATCATATAAGTAAAGCTGGCATTGTCTCGTTCTACATTAAACTTATTATATCTATAAGTACTGCTTGCCTTCTTATTGCCATATGGATTGGTTATTATCTCGGAGCACAAATAAGATCAGTAGATGCAGGAGTTAAAAACTGGTTGTCAGTTATGACTACCTATACATGGTGTGCTCTGGCCTTTGAACTGTTTTTATGCGCAATACATCCGTTTCCGGGAGACATAAAATCAAACTACAAATCACCTTACGGTGTAAAAAAAAAAGTCAGTATTGATGCCGTTGCTTCAATTCTTATGTTGACAAGACTTTATTTGGTCGCTAAATTCGCTGTTGTACACAGCATGCTTTTGACAGACACATCCACAACCAGCATAGGAGCTTTAAGCCGAGTTAAGATCAATACAATGTTTGTGTTTAAAGCTGCTATGTCCAAAAAACCCGGAATACTTCTTATGTTGGTGATGGTCTGTACCTTTTTGTGTAACAGTTGGGCAATGCGAACCTGTGAACTGTATTATGAAAAGAATAGTGAAAAGAATAGTTATCTGGAGATCATGTGGCTGGTGGCAATAACATTTCTGACAATAGGGTATGGTGACAGGACTCCTCAGAGTTATTGTGGGAGATACATTTCCATAGTAACAGGAATCATGGGCGTTATAACAACTGCTTTACTTGTTGCTATTATTACACGAAAATTGGAACAAACAAGAGCAGAAAGATACGTTTTTAATTTCGTTAATAGACTGCAAAACGAAAATAAAAAGAAAACCTCAGCGGCCAATGCAATAAAAGCACTTTTAAGAATATCTATTTTGAAAAAATACGGAAAAGATTATATCAAAGAAATTCGAAATTACGAAGACAAGCTTAAACAATGTTTAAAAGAAATGAGGACAGCTATGGGTGATAAATATCATATTGGGGACGAGGCTGTAGGAATGGTGGATATTGCACATGAGGTTAGCAAAATAGAGGATATCATAGTACGCAACGCCAGTAAAACCGATGGAGTAAACAACAGAGTTGCTTCAATTGAACTACGTTTAGATTCTATAGATAAAAAACTGGATGTCATATCAAAAATACTTGTGAAATGAAATAATTGAAGTGAAATTGTGTGTTAAATATGTGGTTTTGTTATAGTTACAAACGCAGATTTTATAGTGGAAAAGTGTGAAAGTCACTTTGTACTAATACACATAGTAGCATTCGCATGTAAAAAATAATAATATATCTTTACCAACAGTTAAAATAACTTTGAAAGGGGAAATACACAAAGACAGTACTAGTTCCGACAATTTACATAGGTGGCAGAAAGAGTGACGGAGATTTCCAGTGATAGCAAAACAGTTTTACAAAATGAAGAGATTAGATATCAATTTCTCTGTAGTTGTGCTGCCAATTATCTATAAAGAACAATAATTATAATAGCAGAACTTTAAATAAGTCAAAAGCGTACACATATACATCTTGAGAAGACAACGGTTAACGATTAATACACCCATTGTCAAAAAAGAAAAAAAGAAAAAAGAACTGATGTTTATAGCGATTTGATCTAGAAATATAGTCATCCAATATCACATCATTCATTACAGCTTATATAAAACGGGTTCATTTCTCGCTAATAATTACATTCATAAATATCCATTGGAAAACTGTTACTACATATGCTTATGAGGTTGAATATACCCCAGTTTAGAACAATAATATTCTAACACGTGACAAGCTAGTACATGCGCACGAGATCAAAGTACAGTCTGTGAATATTGTTTTCATGAAAATAAACGTCATACATGTATTTACGTTCTTTTGTGCTTCATTTGTTCAAGTGCTTTTCAAAATAGCATAATACAATACTAATATGTACTTCTATCTTTTACATATCTTGCGATGAATTGAGTTAAAACTATTTTATTTAAAACATTACAACACTTGCTGATTAATTTTTTTTCAGCAACATATGGATAATAAAAACTTGGTATAAGTGCCAATGAGATAAAGTTCCACCAGAGCTTTAAACTATAGGTAGAGCAGAATTAAGAATATCAACATTGATGTATGGGGTTTCGAAACCAGGCACAAACACTATCTTTTTACATCAGATGCGGGTTTCGTGTGGCATCGGAGAGGTTTATTGAGCTATACCATAGTTTCGGGTCGAATATTAGTCATATAATTGGAAACACTAAAGACGGTATGTCCTATGCATACATCTCATCGCTGTCAATCAGCTGACCAAGTATCTAGTGATTTTATTGCGTATCCTCTGAGAAATATTTGTTCGACAAATTAACAGACGGACGGACGGCTACAATAATAGTGTAATTCTTCCACTCGATGAACTTAAACTTTAAATGATAATTTCTGATGTAAAACATGATGTACATTTTCTGCATCGTTGTAAATTACACCGTGTTGTGTTTACTCGACTAGCAAACCACAATAGAATATAAGCTTACTATATTTGTGCAATCATTAATTTCAAATCTATTTATTATAAAAATATTTTGCTCTATATATTATTACTACATTAAATCATTATAATTGAACAGACGGTGGAGCGTTGTCATTCAATGCTATAAGTAACACGTTGTAGATGTCCAATGGGTGGAGCGGTGTCATTCATTGCTATAAGTAACACGTTGTAGATGTCCAATGGGTGGAGCGTTGTCATTCATTGCTATAAGTAACACGTTGTAGATGTCCAATGGATGGAGCGTTGTCATTCATTGCTATAAGTAACACGTTGTAGATGTCCAATGGATGGAGCGTTGTATTTCCCATGTTATAACAGGAGACCTTAACATCGTTCGCGACCGAGAGTTAAAATCATTCCTCAGTAAAGGACCTAAATATCGTCCCCCGTCAACTATTAACTGGAATGAGTGTCGTAATATCATCAACGACTCACTCCGCGCCTACTGTTTGAAATGGGTAAAACGGGAAAAAGCTGACAAAAAATCTTTGGACTCTTTTATTAATTCAGTAATGAAGATAGTTGATATTCGAATACAACATTTTAAAGAACATTTTACCCTCAACAAAAACTATAAAAACCCTATTTCGCGTATCAAAAATAAACTAACAGAACTAGCCAAGGAATTTGTTTTTGTCCCGGCTGATAAAGCTGCTAATAATATCATTATTGTTTGACGTAAATTTTATATAGAGGTTCTGCAAAAGGAAATCACGAATTCACCAACATTCCAACTGACTTCATTTTCAGAAAACGACATCTGTAACAAACATAAACTTTTAGCTACTTCTTTACAAGCAGAACCAAACACAATGAAAGTCCCAACTATGTACTGGCTTCCGAAGCTGCACAAAAAACCTTACAAATATAGATTTATTTAATCTTCCAGCCATTGTTCAACTACTAAATTGTCTGTTTTACTTACTAGTACACTTGGTACAATAAAAAACCTGATAATAAATTGTTCAAATAAGGCCTTTGAAAATAGTGGAATTAATTACTTTTGGAGTGTCAAAAACTCGTTGGAAGTACTTGATAAATTGCATGCATATATTGGTGATTTTGAATCTGTTCAAAGTTTTGATTTTTCTACCCTATATACCACTTTGCCTCATATTCTTATTAAGAAAAAATTCACATCCCTAATTAACTGGGCATTTAAAAAGTCGGAATGCGAGTACATATGTTCAAACTCTTTTAGATCATTTTTTAGTAGCAATAAACAAAAGAACTATGTCAATTGGACATGCTTTGATACTATTTATGCACTTGAATTTTTACTTGATAACATTTTTGTTCGCTTTGGAGATTCCGTATATCGTCAAGTTATTGGAATTCCAATGGGGACTAACTGTGCACCACTTATTGCGGACCTGTTTTTGTATTGTTATGAGTTACAATTTATGACTAAAATTAGCAAAGACCCATCAAAACAACATTTGATACAAAAATTTAACAATACTTTTAGATATTTGGATGATATATTGGCTCTAAATAATGACGACTTCAGTATGTATACTAAAGAAATTTATCCTGTAGAACTTACTTTAAATAAAGCTAATGATAACAATGACCACTGCCCTTTCCTCGATCTTGATATCTATATCATAAACGGGAAGCTTAATACAAAAAATTTATGATAAAAGAGATGATTTTTCATTTCCTATTGTTAATTATCCATTTTTAGATGGTGACGTTCCCTTGTCACCATCTTATGGTGTTTATATATCTCAACTTGTACGATTCGCTCGTGTATGTAACAATGTATTAGATTTTAGCGAGAGAAATTTATGTATTACTGAAAAATTATTACACCAGGGTTTTCGATATCACAAACTGGTCAAAACATTTACTAAATTTTATCACCGGTATAAGGAAATAATTCGTAAATATAACTCAACATGCAGACATCTTATACGTTCAGGTATTTCACATCCAAAATTTTATGGAAATATTCTTTATAAAGCACAAAAATGTCAGTATTCTCCTCAGAAACTAACAAAACCTTTAAATAGACTTATTAAAAGGGGATATAGTTACGATACTGTTGTCAGGTCATTAAAGATTGCATATTTTGGCTTTAACATTGATTCACTGATAGGGTCTTTGCATCGGAACTAAACACATTTACTTCTAAAAAAACAGTTGTTGGCATGACACGGGTTATGTTCTTCTCATATATTTTATGATAGTATGATACTAAACCCCTAACGGGAGGGATTGTACCTGATATTCATATGATGAAGACATAATCTTTCAATCAGTTTAATTGAGGTCTGGAGCTGGCATGTCAGTTAACTGCTAGTAGTCTGTTGTTATTTATGTATTATTGTCATTTTATTTATTTTCTTTTGTTACATCTTTTGACATCAGACTCGGACTTCTCTTGAACTGAATTTTAATGTGCGTATTGTTATTCTTTTACTTTTCTACATTGGCTAGAGGTATAGGGGGAGGGTTGAGATCTCATAAACATGTTTAACCCCGCCGCAATTTTGCGCCTGTCCCAAGTCAGGAGCCTCTGGCCTTTGTTAGTCTTGTATGATTTTAAATTTTAGTTTCTTGTGTATAATTCGGAGTTTAGTATGACGTCCATTATCACTGTACTATTATGCATATTTTAGGGGCCAGCTGAAGGACACCTACAGGTGCGGGAATTCTCGCTACATTGAAGACCCATTGGTTGCCTTCGGCTGTTGTTTGCTCTATGGTCGGGTGGTTGTCGCTTTGACATATTCACCATTTCCTTTCTCACTTTTATTGCTATAAGTAACACGTTGTAGGTGTCCAATGGGTGGAGCGTTGTCATTCAGTGCTATAAGTAACACGTTGTAGATGTCCAATGGGTGGAGCGTTGTCATTCATTGCTATAAGTAACACGTTGTAGATGTCCAATGGATGGAGCGTTGTCATTCATTGCTATAAGTAACACGTTGTAGGTGTCCAATGGGTGGAGTGTTGTCATTCATTGCTATAAGTAACACGTTGTAGATGTCCAATGGGTGGAGCGTTGTCATTCAGTGCTATAAGTAACACGTTGTAGATGTCCAATGGGTGGAGCGTTGTCATTCAGTGCTACAAGTAACACGTTGTAGATGTCCAATGGGTGGAGCGTTGTAATTCAGTGCTACAAATAACACGTTGTAGATGTTAAATGCTTGAACTGGTAAGACGAAGACGAAATAACAATGCCATGGATAAAACGAAAACCAACAAAGCCTACACAACACACAATAGAAAAATGAAAACGGGAGTAGTCTCAATAATGTTCATTCATAAATCAGCTATATCTATAAAATTCCATACTAAAGTAAAAGATTGTTTATCCTCTCTTTACAAACGTTTTTTTGCAGTCAAGAGAAAGTTGTTGCAGATAACTTTAAACTCTGTGTATTACGTAAATGTATCCGTGCAATAAATTCAAATCGTTCGTTCGTAACCTATAAATCAAATTCAAAAAGTCTGCGTCCATTTTAAATAACTTATTTTTTCACTGACCATTCGAATGTCCCAGTTGGTTAACTTTGTAAACATTTAATCAACAATTGGAATAAGAGATAGAATCATGAATATTTTTTTTTGTTTGTTTGTTCGTTCGTTTGTTTGTGTTGTTTTTTCGGAGGGGGAGGAAGGAGTGTGTCTCAAACATTTCACATATAAAAATAAGAAGATTTGGTATGATTGCCAACGAGACAACCCTCCACAAAAGACAAAATACTGAAAATAGCACGGAAAATAAGAACTATAGGTCACCGTAGGGCCTAAACAATGAGTAAAATAATGAAGGTAAAAAACATTAAGATACAAAGAAACAAACGACAACCACTGAAGTATAGGCTCCTGAATTAAAACAGACACACATACAATGAGGCGATGTTAAACGGGCACCCAATTGTACCCTTACCTAGAACAGTGGTGTAACAGTACAACATAAGAACACACTCCAAAAGTCAGTTGAAAAGGCTTAACTCATTGGATAGAAACAAATGAAATACATCTAACAAAACTCATAGTGGACAGAGCAGGATACTAACTACAAAAATATCTGATAGTCCTCGTAGTTACTGACAGCTAGTTCAAACCATTAACAACTAATAAAAATAATCAAGTAACTCAGACTAAAACTATGTTTGAATTTCCAAACGGTTTGGTCGAAAGCCTACATGATGCATATTTTTTTTTTAAATACTTCTGTGCGCATGGCATTCATCAGTATCACCAGCAACATTACTTTTTACCTCGCCAGAATATATTATCCTTACTAAATAAAACTGTATTTAAAGGACGAATACAAGTGTGGTATGGCAGTAGACTTTTTAAAATAGTAATTATATTAACTTTCATTGCTCAATTTAGAATTTTGATTGTTCGATCAATCGAGCCTTATTTTTCAATAATTCTTATTTACTGTGATTTTCCTTATAATATATTTTTATAAAGCAAATTGAATATTTAAAGCAACTCTCAACCCAAGGTTCAATGAATAAAAAATACAAAAAGATCGACCTTATAAACAACTGCAGAATTCAACTCATAATTCTTTCTGTTTTTTATTAACCATGGCAACGCCGTTATTGTCAAACAGTCATGTTTCTAATTGTATGGATATATACATCTGAAATAAATACTTTTATAAATAAATTCTCTGTTGTCCTTAAAATGATGGAGAAATTAGATTTCATTCTTTGAAAACATAACCATAAACCATACATGAAAAGATATATTTTTTTGCCATATTTAGGTCTTTCCACTTTTCGTGGAAAGACCTTTTGTTTTTCTTCTGATTATTAGGTCTTTCCACTTTTCCGTGGAAAGACCTATTGCTTTTCTTCTGATTATTATTTTTTTTTTTTCTTCCGCCTAATTTTTTTCCTTCGCTGTTTTTTTTGTTTCGCAAGATGTCGCTTAGAAATTTGGAATATGATATCGAACAGTTTATACGCTTTTGAAACCAACTCTGCTTAACCGAATACTTTACCATATAAGAGTTATCTCCCCGAACACTGTTTTTCTTGTTATCTCTAAGGCTTTGCAACCGTATAAGAAACCGACAAATTTATTTTTCCAAATTGCTCGTTATATCCTCAGGATGTTCTGTTTTATTTTGACCGAAGCCGTATCGAGATTCCATATGAGAGTTATTTCCCTTTTGTATTTGAAATTTTGAAATGTATTTTAAACTGGAAAACCATAAGTGATAGAGACCTAGGGTCTTTTGATTTGAGATCCTTGGTCCAAAAAAATGAAAATTAGGTCAAGGTCAAAGGTCAAGGTCATATTCTAAATTTTGATTTTGGCTTATTTTCACTCATTTTTATAAACCTTATAAGATATCGACAAATTATTTTTACTAAATTGTTAGTTGCGACATGTCGTAACATAATAATTTTGGTTGAAAGGGTGCGTAGACAATGACTGGGAGTTTTAGCCCCTATCATATCTAAAATTATGCGTAAAGTGATATAACTTATTAACCATACATATTAGAGACCTAGGGTCTTTTGATTTGAGATCCTCAGTTTGTGACCTTGAAATTGAGGTCAAGGTCATAGGTAAATTTGACGTTCTAGATTATGACCTTTGCTTAAAATTCATATCTTTACATCATAAAGCCATAGGAACTGACATTTTAGACTGATTTTTAATATTCTAATATCAAAATAGATATTTTTGTCAGCTAAACTTTTCTTCCTATCCAAATAAAGACATGAAAATGGAAACCAAGGATGCAAGTTCATTTGCAGAATATCTAACTCAAGATTTGTGAAAAAGGTCATTTATTCAGAATATCATAAAGCATTATATAACTGACAGTGATGGACAATTATGTCATCAAACAAAACTGAATAAATGACAACAATTGCAAAGGTGGGGAATAAATACCGCCACTCATCAATAAACAAATTACAAAACATAAACAAACAATTATATACAATCAACATATATATGATAGAATAATAATACTACAACTTTAAAAAAAAAAAAAAGAGGGTGTAGGTGGGTGGGAAATTGAAAATCTTTACTTTTCTGGCAAATCAAAAATAGCGTCTAGTAGCATTCAGTGCAATTGCGATAATGCGGGCGCAACTTGACGCTTGTTGAAAGTTAGCATGCACTTTAACCTCATTGGTCAATTAAAATATTTGTGGCCAATGATAATTAGTATTGACCCTGATCATGCCATGACCATGCTGACCTTGACTGCCTGTAATCGAAAACTTGCATAATTCCTAGACAAAGACCATGGAAATTTTCGGTTTCTTATTACACCATTGATAAGAAATAAAACCTACACAAGTTGAAACAGTAGCCCATAAAGCTAAAATTTAGTGTATAAAAATTTACTGCCAAAAATGTTTTTATTATAATAAAACTTATTTTTTGTCAGCTAAACTTTTCTTCCTATCCAAATAAAGACATGAAAATGGAAACCAAGGATGCGAGTTCATTTGCAGAATATCTAACTCAAGATTTGTGAAAAAGGTCATTTATTCAGAATATCATAAAGCATTATATAACTGACAGTGATGGACAATTATGTCATCAAACAAAACTGAATAAATGACAACAATTGCAAAGGTGGGGAATAAATACCGCCATGATCCCCAAGTCCCTGAGTTGGGGAGACCGCCACCCGAGACATCCTTGGAGACTACTTTTTATGACAAAAGGAAAAATTCAGAAAAATAACATATCTTTCAACTCAAAACATTAGTGTAAATAAAAAAAAAAAATTAGGCAGAGCAAGCCCTGTTGACCTCTACCGTAACTGTTTGGCCAGTAGAAATGCCAATGTAAAGCAAACCCTTTTGACCTTTACATTCCCATGTCATACTGCTTGAAGTTCATCCTATTACCAACATTAAAGTAACTTAAATGTGTAAGGTACGCAGAGTGAAACAATATAATCAAAGACAAAATACATAGTTATATATAAAATTTAGCAAAAATGAAAAAATACAATACAAATATATTTACATATCATTTTGCAAACAATATTGAACAATGGATTGAGCAAGCCCTGTTGACCTCTATCCAATTTGACATAAAAGTCTACTCTAAATAAACGCAAATAAAAGAAAATAGTAAAAGATAGAGCAAGCCCTGTTGACCTCTACCAGCTTAATTAATACATACTGGAAAAATATAATTTATTTGGCAGAGCAAGCCCTGTTGACCCCCGTCAAATCATACTCAAAAATTATCCATTCGAATGTAATTTTGCAATGCATTTGATTTCCATCTACCCATTTGTTGTATAACAGATAAAGATGTGCCTTTAGCTGCTTCACTTGTTGCAGCGCCTATTCTAAAACTATGACCCTTGTAAAGCTCTGGGCTTAAACCTATACAAATTAATAGGGACTTCAAAGAGGAATTGAAATAAGTGTATGATACTGGTGTACCACAAAGAAATTGAAAAAGGGGACCTGACTTGTGTTTTGCTACCTTTATATAATCCATCATTGTTTTTACAGGGCAAAACATATTACCAAAGTTTCGAGTAATTAAAATAGTCTTGGGACGCAAGTCACTATGTTTATAAAATGTTATTGTGACGGTCATATTTATTGGGACCTGATTTTTATAACCCACAGAAATGTCTGACAACTGTAAAACTTTGTTGTTTTCATTTTTGTTTTTAACAGCAATTTTTCCTATCCTGAGGAAACAATGAAATGCCAAAGACATCATAGCCTTTAAAAGGAACTGATTGAACTGATCCCGTATAACATTGGAAACCGCTAACAATAATTTTGATAAGATCTCTTTTGTAATGGGTAATCTGGTGTCACAGGAACTCCTCAAATTTTGTGCACCCTTGATAATCTTTTTTATCAAAAAAGAATTTGTATGATCAGTCAAACATTTTAACTTGTGAACATAACTTATAGCAGAAACATAAGATGCTATTGTAGATGGTTTATAATTTTGCAAAAACAGAAAGCTAATAAAATGAGACACCATCATGTGCGTAGATGGATAAGCCTGTGATAAAGGAAAATGTTCCTTACAGAACTGTTCGTATGCTTTTAACATTCTATTATAAGAAGCTCTTGTTGCTGTTGATAGTGAAGCTTGCAATAATTTTCTCGTCATAGATTCAAAAGATGCTGTGGCACTAAAACTGGAGTTGGACTTAACCAAGGAGCTATGTGATGGGCTTTCTGAAAAGAAAAACGATACAACAAGTCACAGACTACATTTGTCTTACCCGCAATATGCTTTGCTTTAAAATGTATATTAAACTTCAGCGATGCCAAAACTAACCTGCGGACCAATTTCATTAAAATTTTATCTCGTGATGAAGTTTTATTAATAATATCAGCAACCGCCTGATTATCAGTCAAAAACAGTACCTTATGATTTGACAATGAATGCCCCCATATTTCCACAGCAAGAACAATAGGAAACAACTCCTTTATTGTAATGTGTAATTGAAGCATATTTTGAGGCCATTCCCCTGCAAACCAAGTACTGCCAAAAACAGCAGCATATCCCCCATGAACCCCAGCTGCATCTGAATACAACTTTAATGATTCGGAAGACAACCATTTTTGAAACAAAAAACAGGACTTTCCATTGTAATTAGATACAAAATCAAACCATGCCCTCAAATCAGCTCTCGCTTCTGAATTAAGTGTAATTCTATAATGAGGACATGAATGGCCAATTGTTAGATCGAATAACCTTCTAAGAAATGCTCGTCCCGGAACTACAACACTACAGGCAAAATTCAATAAACCTAAAAGAGACTGTAATTCTCGAAGAATAACTTTCTTTTTTACCTTAAATATGTTAAGGAGACCCAAAATTTTTGCTATTTTATCTTTTGGTAATCGAGCTACCATAGCCCTAGAATCAATCTCAATGCCATAGATAATTATGCATGTTGTAGGTAATTGAGTTTTTTCATCTTTTATAGGCACACCTAAGGTTTTTGATAAAGTTAAAAATGTGTTAAGTGCTACAGAACACTTGTTAGTATTTGCTTCCCCTACAAAAAAGAAATCATCTAACAAATGTGAAACACCTCTTATTTGAAATTTGCTATTCAAAATCCACTGAAGAGCAGAGGAAAAATTTTCAAAAAGTTGGCAAGAAGAAGAGGCCCCCATGGGGAGGGCTGCATCATGATAAAACTTTTCCTCCCATTTAAAGCCCAATAAATGGTATTCTGAAAAATGCACAGGAATTAAACGGAACGCATCTTCAACATCGGCCTTACTCATTTCACAGTTGAAACCGTGTTCTTGAACAAGTTCTATGACAGTTTCAATATTTTGATATGAAACTGAAGTGTATTCAGGTGGTGTCCAAAAATTGACAGAGTCCCCTTTTGGAAAAGATAGGTCATGAATTAAGCGGAAAGACCCACTTTCTTTTTTAGGTATTAGACCCAAGGGAGAACAGATAAATTTTTCAAAGGGTGGTTCATCAAAAGGTCCTTTTATTCTGCCTTTCAAAATTTCCTTATTTAATTTGAGGTTGACCGCGTCAGGATTTTCTCTTGCGCTTTTATGGTTGGAAGGAAATTTGTCCACTTTTTTATCAAGCAAAGAATTTATTTTAAAGCCAAATGTAAAACCCTGTATTAAATTTAATTTCATTGCTTTGTCATAGCCTTTGAGAAAAATTTTCAATTTATTTACTTTTATTGGTGTTGGTAGACTTGTGGGTTGTAAGCCACTCTTTACATGAGACTGTGGCATGTTTTTTATCACATTGCACACATTGGTGCTTATGTTTGCAGTTGTCACTGGAGCAGCCACCTGTTCTACAGTAGGTCCAGCAGAAACCAGGTGGGAATTGACTGCTTTGTTGCTGAACCCGCCGTTGAAAGGGAGGACCTCCACTTTGTTTAACATGTTTATTATTTGATGCATTGTTACCGGTATTAGTATTTGAACGATTGAAATGATCATAAAAGGCAGTGCGCCAAAGATCATCATTTACAACTGCCCAATCAAATTTCATCACTCTGCGTACCTTTCTAAACGTTTCATCATAAGATTTTGCCATATTAAACCCAAATTGCTTTGACATGGCTCTAACATTATATGCATATTTAATAAGACTTAAAATATGTTCTGGATGGTTCACATAATAAATAGACATATAAATATCAAAAGCTTCAGTCCACTGATGAATTGAAAACAACTGTTTTGGTTTTGCGTATGTAGAAATTTTTACAGCTTTCGATTTGAAAAGAACATCATCATCCTCATCTTCATTAAAATTTGGAGAAAGAGTAACAAAATCCACGTAACTATCGGACATTATGTCTTTCCTAATTTTTTCACTGACATTAAAACCCAAGGGTAAAGTATTTCTAATTAAATAACTTGCTGTCTGCCCTATAGACGAATTGTCAATACCTAATGTTTGGTCTTCTTGTGTTGTTGGGCTACTAGCTGTGAAGTATCCAGCCACCGATAGGTCTGACGTCACAGGTGGTACCAATGAATAATGAACGGTGTTTGATGATGACGACGGCAATGTATGCTGACTCTCTGTTTGGTTATCAGCGCCAGAAACTGCTTCCTGTGTTGCACCAGAGCGCATACCACACACACTTGACAATCTGTCATCTGATAGTCTGACTCCACTGCTGTCTGTTAGGTGTAAACCAGCTCCTTTCAACTGTGTGATCATTGCTGCAGCTATTTCATCTGCTGTTGGCTGTGCTGTTGTACTAGCAATGTTCATCACAGGAGCTGTTGATGGAGTTGGACCAATGTTTCGAACACGTTTCCGCCCTCTTGGTGTATTACTTGTAGTTGTTTCCACAGCTGGCAGAACTACGGGATCTATGACAAGGTCCCGGTCTGTAAGGTCGGAAGGAGCAGCTCTTCTTTTGGATCTAGCTCTTTGTTTAGGCATCTTTAAAGTAAACAAAAATAATTCTTGAATACCTGATAATGTGTTTTGACCATAATATAACATCAGACAAATATGCATACATGTATATCACTTATATAATGCTATTCATTGTTAATTGTTCATACAAAAAGTTCACGCAACGAACAATGTGGCACACAAAAATGCAATATTATATGTCAACTACATTGTAACCATACATGATAATAACCATGTAAAGTATGGTACATGTAAAAAAAAAAATTTGTAAATAAAACCAGTGTAATCTGATACATAAATACAAAAATGCACTATGAATATCAGAACCATAACCATAATGATGGTTAACCATATGTATGTATAATGATACAAAATATAACCATGTAACCAGTGCAAATTGATACCATTTTACAAAATTGCACTGACATATATGATAACCATAGCCATAATGATGGCAATAAAACCATGCGTATAATGATACATTTGTGTGCCACACTAATTGAATAAATTTAACAAGAGCAGTGGATTGTCTGCAAAAATTTGTATATATATAATAATTAAAGTATCATTAATGACTGATGCATAAGTTTTCATGAATAACAAAACAATGATGTACATGTACAGATAATAGCATACTATAAATAAGCTTTTCATTTATTATAAGTAAACTATGTAAACGTCCCGTTAGATCTCTCTTTTTCAGTTTGATTTTATTAATTAAAATTATTTCATACGATTTGCACTACCGACAGCTGCACGAATACTTTTAGCATAGATGTGCATACCTTCACCATTTAAATGAACTTTATCTGACAACAAAGCTTTCGTGTTTTTCCACAGGCCCCGATGTTTCCAAAAAGTAATATTTGTACGTGATTTCAAAGATGAAAACAGTACCTGATTCACTTTGTTTACTTTGTTGTTATAATCGGGACCCGACCTTTCGGAATACCTCGGCAGTAATTGCCCAACGATCACGTGACCAACACCATACACTGTGATTATGTAATCACAGAATGACGCGATGTCTCGAGCCAATTTCTCAGGATTCTTCTCGCTTGTCAAGTCATTACCGCCAATTTGAATAAATACAGAATCTGGTTTAAAAGTGTCAAACACTTGCATAAATTCTGGTTTCTGAATGCATTTACGACCCGGACGCAATGTACTACCACCGAAACCGGCAAATTGAACCTGAATTTCGGTACCATCGAAACCTAAATTGTATAGCCCTTCTGCACGATTCTCGTACAAAAATGATTCTAATCTATGTACAAATGAATGACCAAATATTAAAACTCGATGAATCATAATAAACAAATCTAGAATTTACAATATAAAAATAATACGAATATTTTGAATAAAAGAATATTTTAGATGGCTTTTACCTTCTGAACAAGTTCTGTGTAATCCTAATGACGTCTTTTCTGTACCTAATCGTCAGTTATCTTCTGTCCAAAATTGAATAAAGCCTCTTTCAGGAACAAACTTGAAATTGAAAATCTTTACTTTTCTGGCAAATCAAAAATAGCGTCTAGTAGCATTCAGTGCAATTGCGATAATGCGGGCGCAACTTGACGCTTGTTGAAAGTTAGCATGCACTTTAACCTCATTGGTCAATTAAAATATTTGTGGCCAATGATAATTAGTATTGACCCTGATCATGCCATGACCATGCTGACCTTGACTGCCTGTAATCGAAAACTTGCATAATTCCTAGACAAAGACCATGGAAATTTTCGGTTTCTTATTACACCATTGATAAGAAATAAAACCTACACAAGTTGAAACAGTAGCCCATAAAGCTAAAATTTAGTGTATAAAAATTTACTGCCAAAAATGTTTTTATTATAATAAAACTTATTTTACTGGTGGAAAGACCTTCAATTGTTCTCTGAACAATTGGTTTTTAATTTTGTTTTTTTTTCTTCTGCCGTCTGAGATGCTTTTTTGTCTTACAACATATCGAATGGATTTTTTGGCCAATGATGTACAGCACTGGGGGTTTCAAAACTCACCCTGTGTGACCAAACACTTATTCTTATAGGAGTTATCTCCCCGCGTCCCCTTTTTCTTGTTATCGCTATATCTCTAAAACCGTAAAAGATTTAAGCAAACTGCTTTCACCAAATTGGTCGTCTACTCTTGAGAATGATTTGGTTTATTTTGACTTCAGTGATCGGAAGACATCTAATGGGAGTTATTTCCCTTTGAAAATTTAAGATAGGCGATTTGTTGGATCAATTCATACGTTATAAGTCGTAGAGGCCTACAATCTTTTGATATGAAGTCTTTGGTCCATTTGAAGGAAATTGAGGTCAAGGTCAAAGGTCAAGGTCATGTTCTAAATTTGAATTTTGCTTGTTATCGTTATACCACAGAAACTGTGACAGTAAATGATATGATGTGTTTGCCAAATAACTGTTTACAATAAGGCGCAGCTTCAACCTATTTCAGTCAAAGTGTTTTGGTTAACCCTTATAGGAGTTTTCTCCCCTTATGTATTTCAAATCAGTATTTCTCCACAACCATACAAGTGATTGACCTCCGGTCTTTCGTTTTGTGTTCACTGACCTATGACCTTGAAATTGAGATCAAGGTCGAAGGTCAAGGTCATGTTATAAATTTTTGATTTTGCTTGTTATCGTTATTCAAAAGAAACTGTTACAGTAAATGATATGATTTGTTTGCCAAATTATTGTTTACATAAAGGCGCAACTTCAATCTATTCAGTCGAAGTGTTTTGGTTAACCCTTATAGGAGTTTTCTCCCCTTATGTATTTGAAATCAGTATTTCTCCACAACCATACAAATGATTGACCTGGGGTCTTTTGATTTGAGATCACTGACCTATGACCTTGAAATTAAGGTCAAGATCAAAGGTCAATTTGACATTCTAAATTTTGACCTTTGCTAAAAATTATTTCAAGTCTTCTGAATATACCTATAAGTCTTATCTTTTATATCAATTTGAAGAACCAAATAACATCAACAAGGAGTGACATTTTCTAACATCGTTTTTTAAATTTCATTCTTGTTATCGAGGTGGAAAGACCTTCAATTGTTCTCTGAAGAATTGGTTTTTAATTCTTCTTTGAATTGTAACTAACGATGTTTTTAAAGAAAATACACCAAAGAAAAAGAAGAAGAAGAAGAAGAGTAAAAAAAAAAACATAAATAAGGCAAAAACAAAAAGAAAGAACAATAGTCTTGCATACATACAGTTTTAACAGTCATAATAAACTACATAATCCATATATATAAATAGTCCCTCTTTCTCAGGTACACCCAAACATGTAATAAATTTTTAAGATAAATTGGCTTAAGTGCGAATGAGACAACACCACATCCAAGTCACAATTTATGAAAATAAACCATTATTGGTCAAATAGATATAAAAAGATGTGGTATGAGTTTCAATGAGAAGACTCTCCATCCAAGTCACAATTTATAAAAGTAAACCACAATGATTATAGGTCAAATTATGGTCTTCAACATGGAGCCTTGGCGCACACCTAGCTATAAAAGCCCCCAAATTACAAGTTAAAACCATTCAAACGGGAAACCATTTTTGGATAAAAATTATGCAGGTATAAGTGGTTCAGAAGTGTTTCTCGATTTTTATATAGATTAAACAGTTGGTTTTCCCGTTATTAAAATGTGTATTAAAATCAATTTATTAGTTATTTTCATAAGTTATCATTCTCCTTCAAAGAATAAATTCAATAATGATTCCACAACCAAATAAAGGAAGAAAATAACCAACATTATATATGATTGTATTAAATATTCAGAAAACGAAATCTGTAACAAACATAAACTTTTAGGCACCGCTTTACAAGCAGAGCCAAATACAATGAAAGTCCCAACTATGTATTGGCTTCCGAAGCTACACAAAACCCCTTACAAATATAGATTTATTTCGTCTTCAAGCCATTGTTCAACTACTAAATTGTCTATTCTTCTTACCAGCACACTTGGTACAATTAAAAACCTGATAATAAATTGTTCAAATAAGGCCTTCGAAAATAGTGGAATAAATTACTTTTGGAGTGTCAAGAACTCGTTGGAAGTACTTGATAAATTGCATGCTTATATTGGTGATTTTGAATCTGTTCAAAGTTTTGATTTTTCTACCCTGTATACCACATTGCCTCACATTCTCATTAAGAAAAAAATCACACACCTAATTAAATGGGCATTCAAAAAATCAGAATGTGAATATATATGTTCAAACTCTTTTAGGTCATTTTTTAGTAGCAATAAGCAAAAAAACTATGTTAATTGGACATGCTTTGATACTATATATGCCCTTGAATTTTTACTAGATAACATTTTTGTTCGCTTTGGGGATTCCGTATATCGTCAGATTATCGGAATTCCAATGGGGACTAACTGTGCACCACTTATTGCGGACCTGTTTTTGTATTGTTATGAGTTACAATTTATGACAAAAATAAGCAAAGACCCATCGAAACAACATCTGATAAACAAATTTAATAATACTTTTAGATATTTGGATGATATTTTGGCTCTCAATAATGACGACTTCAGTATGTATATTAATGAAATTTATCCTGTTGAACTTACTTTAAATAAAGCTAATACTAACAATGACCACTGCCCTTTTCTCGATCTTGATATCTATATCACTAATGGAAAGCTGAATACTAAAATTTATGATAAAAGGGATGATTTTTCATTTCCTATCGTTAATTATCCGTTTTTAGATGGTGACGTTCCCTTGTCACCATCTTACGGTGTTTATATATCTCAACTTGTGCGATTCGCTCGTGTATGTAACAATGCTTTAGATTTTAACGAGAGAAATTTATGTATTACTGAAAAATTATTACACCAGGGTTTTCGATATCACAAACTAGTCAAAACATTTACTAAATTTTATCATCGGTATAAAGACATTATTCGTAAATATAGCTCAACATGCAGACTTTTAATACGTTCAGGTATTTCACATCCAATTTTTTATGGTTATATTCTTTATAAAGCACAAAGGTGTCAGTATTCACCTCAGAAACTTACAAAACCTTTGAATAGACTTATTAAGAAGGGATATAATTACGATACTGTTGTCAAGTCATTAAAGATTGCATATTTTGGCGTTAATATTGAGTCATTGATAAGGTCTTTGTATCGGAACTAAACACATTTATTCTAAAAACAGTTGTTGGCATGACACGGGTTATGTTCTTCTCATATATGTTATGATGGTATGATACTAAACCCCTAACGGGAAGGATTGTGCCTGATGTTCATATGATGAAATCATAATCTTTCAGTCAGTTTAGTTGAAGTCTGGAGCTGGCATGTCAGTTAACTGCTAGTAGTCTGTTGTTATTTATGTATTATTGTCATTTTGTTTATTTTCTTTGGTTACATCTTCTGACATCAGACTCGGATTTCTCTTGAACTGAATTTTAATGTGCGTATTGTTATGCGTTTACTTTACTACATTGGTTAGAGGTATAGGGGGAGGGTTGAGATCTCACAAACATGTTTAACCCCGCCGCATTTTTGCGCCTGTCCCAAGTCAGGAGCCTCTGGCCTTTGTTAGTCTTGTATTATTTTAATTTTAGTTTCTTGTGTACAATTTGGAAATTAGTATGGCGTTCATTATCACTGGACTAGTATATATTTGTTTAGGGGCCAGCTGAAGGACGCCTCCGGGTGCGGGAATTTCTCGCTACATTGAAGACCTGTTGGTGACTTTCTGCTGTTGTTTTTTATTTGGGCGGGTTGTTGTCTCTTTGACACATTCCCCATTTCCATTCTCAATTTTATTTCATAACTTATCCAATAGATTTGTACAGAGTGTGAATCTATTTTCTTATCGTTTGGGCTTGTATATTATATTTGCCTTCGTGTTTATATGATCCGTCCATGCTACTAAAGTATTTCTTTTCAAAATCCAAGAGTCTTTTCTAAATTGAGGTATATTATATGGCTTTCCAAATACCGGTTGGATTCTTTACATCAATGAAGAGACATTAATTGTCGAAATCCGGATATGGTGTACAAATTTTTGCACCCCATGTTTGCTGTATAACATCTTTTCCACAAGTTTATTGTTTTCTGTTCTAAATTAATAATAAGATCCATTGCGTTACATCTTGTGATACGTTTATTTGGCAATCGCCAATGGCAGTTAGTATGGTCTAAGAACATCAGTTGTTCGACCTGATATTTTCATCCATCACTTTCTTATAATATTTCTCACTTTGTCACAATCTTTCTTTGAAGTTTATTATAAGATAATGGACAAAAATGTCTATTTACACTTCAAAAACTACTAAACAGACTAACCTGTACAGTTCGAAAAGTTTTAAGGCATGGCATCCACTAGATACAATGTATATAAAAGTCAAATGCAATTTATTTGATCCATAGTGTTTATAAATATAAAAAAGAAGATGTGGTATGATTACCAATGAGACAACTATCCACAAAAGACCAAAATGACACAGACATTAACAACTATAGGTCACCGTATGGCCTTCAACAATGAGCAAAGCCCATACCGCATAGTCAGCTATAAAAGGCCCCGATAAGACAATGTAAAATAATTCAAACGAGAAAACTAACGGCCTTATTTATGTGAAAAAAAATGAACGAAAAACAAATATGTAACACATAAACAGACGACAACCACTGAATTACAGGCTCCTGACTTGGGACAGGCACATACATAAATAATGTGGCGGGGTTAAACATGTTAGCGGGATCCCAACCCTCCCACTAACCTGGGATAGTGGTATAACAGTACAACATAAGAACGAACTATAACAATCAGTTGGAAAAGGCTTAACTCATCAGATGGACAAAAATAAAGTGTTTATAAAGTCTTTGTGATTTCCTTAACTCTTTTGTGCTTTGTTACACTCTTTATCATTCTTTAGGGGTTTTTTTTTTTGTTTGTTTTTTTTTAGATTTGCGCAACAGAGTTTTAGTATACACATTTGTACCAAAAGTAAGTTTTGTGAACACGGTCTATGTGTTATTGTAAGTAATCTTCGTGTTACACAATCTTCAATTTGATAAAGGTGGTCAGTATATGGCCGCAGGAGGTGTAGAATTATTTTAAGCGCGCAATAAATGAGAGACTTCGATTTAATGGTCATCTTAATGTAACTGTAAAATAATTTTAATCTGTTTAAAGTATCTCTGTTTTAGCGTCGACATTTAAAAACACCATTTTATCTTCAGATTATTATGAGGACCAAAGCTAAATAATTAGTATCAACTTTCAAGTGGAATACTCAGATAGTACTACTGTACCATACATATATACACATAATTCACATTTACTATTATCGAAGATCGAACCTGTTTAATAGTGTTGACATTAAGTTTTGGTTTAAATGTTATTATTTGGAATTAATATTGTACACAACAATACAGATACATAATAAACAACGTTTATTTATTTTTATTAGATTTAAGCAACATACTATCCTTTTGTGTGATTTTTAAAATCCGCCTAATTCTTTAACAGCGATGTTGACTTTTCGGCTTTGTTTAAAAGATCTCAACAGAAATCAAAACGTACACCAAGTTTGAATATTTGAAATACAAGTAGCGATGCAGAAGAAGAACATCATCTATGGATTGACAATATTTTTGTTTCTATTGGTTATTTTTGTTTTCCGGGAACTACCGATCAGAGTAGAGACAGTACCAGCTACCGTAAGGTAAGAAATAACATTTATATATATATATATATATATATAAATAAGAGAAAGAAAATTGATTTAAATTAAAATTATATATATATGTATATTTGAAGGACCGAGTAGAAACATGGATTCATAGTGAAGGTTTTAAGTAATTTTACTATTCTAAAAGGTTACCTATTCAACACTGTACTTAAATCTTTGAATATTGCTTTTATTGGTGTGAATATTGATTTTGTTATCAATTTATAATCAAAACCATTCTAAATATTACACAAATGTACTTTCACAGTACTACAATCTGTTGATACTCAAAGTTTGGCATTTCACAAAGTCATGTTTTTATCTGACTGTTAATGATGTCTTAACACTAAGTACACTGGATGATGGATGTGTGCTGATTGAGTTAAGTCTTAGATACATGTTTTTATATTCATTAGTTGTAAATAGAATTAAACTAGCAGTCACTTACTGCGAATTCTCTCAGATCTGTACTTTGTGTCCTTTTGTTTTGGGGATGTATAAGTACCCTGCCACGTCTGTTTTTGTTTTGTAAGAAGTATTTCTATTTGTATCTATCTGGTGAGTTAAGCCATTTTCAACTGATATTTATAATATAGATATAAGAAGATGTGATGTGAGTGTCAATGAGACAAAATTCCATCCAAGATACAATTTATAAAAGTAAACCAGTATAGGTCAAATTAATTTACGGTCTTCAACACGGAGCCTTGGCTCATACCGAACAGCAAGCTATAAAGGGCTCCAAAATTACTAGTGTAAAACCATACAAACGAAAAAAACAACGGTCTAATCTTCTAGTATATAAAAAACAAGAAACCAGAAACACTTATAAACCACATTAACAAACGACAACTACTGAACATCAGATTCCTGACTTATATAGTTTATTATATATATATATTATATATATATGTTGTACTGTTACACCGCTGTCCCAGTTTAGTTTTAGGGGGGTGAGCAATCACAGACATATTAAACACTGACACATTCTTTACGTGCCTGTCCTAAGACAGGAGCCTGTAGTTCAGAGGTTGTTGTTCATGTTTATCATAATTGTTTTTCGTCAACTAATTTGATGTAAATTATGCCGTTAGTTTAAATTGTTTCATAATTTCATGTCGGGTGCCTTTTAAAGCTAACCATACGGTTTGGGTTTTTCTCATTGTTGAAGGTCTTATGTTTGCCTATAATTGCTTTACATCCACTTCATTTGAACTTTGTAGGCTAGTTCTAATTGTCAATCATACAAAATCTGCCTTTTTTATATTGAACACAGGACATGTATAAAAATCAGTTTGTTTGAAATGAAAACTATTTAATTGGTGCAGTAAAACTCGTACCGTTAGTTTTATTAGATAAGAAGCGAAAGAAACCAGAGACATTTAAAATCATAATTGGAAATTAAACTGACAACGCCATGGCCAAAAAAGAAAAAGACCATTACACAAACAATAGTACACAAAACCCAACATTGAAAACAGAGCAACACGAACCATAGCAAATGTTGACTATATGAAGTTCTTTAGATTTTAAAAGCGCTCATGTATATATGTTCCTTAAAACTGAGGGGTCAGACCCATGTCAGACAAGCTTATGATTGTGATTTTACATAAATTTATAATTGAACTTTTAAAATATGTTCTATTATATTGTATTGTATTGCATTGCATTGTATTTAATTGTATAATTTAATACAAATTTATTGATTTTGTTTGTTTGTATTGCTTGACCCTTATGGATGTAATTTTACAATAAAGATTTATATTATGTTTATTTTGTTAGAACTGTATTCTGCTATTTGTTGCTCTAAATATTAAACTTTAACAGTCTTCCCAGGATAACATGGATAAACTCCAAACCAGACACAGAACGTTTTGTCCAGACACAGGTTCATATTAGTAATGACACAGGGGTTACACTTATATGTCCGGAAAAAAAACCAGTCTTTCCAACTGAAGACATATTATGCATGGTAAGTTTTTATCTTTCCAACTGAAGATATATTATGCACGGTGAGTATTTATCTTTCCAACTGAAGATATATTATGCACGATGAGTATTTATCTTTCCAACTGAAGATATATTATGTACGGTGAGTATTTATCTTTCCAACTGAAGATATATTATGCACGACGAGTTTTTATCTTTCCAACTGAAGATATATTATGCACGATGAGTATTTATCTTTCCAACTGAAGATATATTATACACGGTGAGTATTTATCTTTCCAACTGAAGATATATTATACACGGTGAGTATTTATCTTTCTAACTGAAGATATATTATGCACGGTGAGTATTTATCTTTCCAACTGAAGATATATTATGCACGGTGAGTATTTATCTTTCCAACTGAAGATATATTATGCACGATGAGTTTTTATCTTTCCAACTGAAGATATATTATGCACGATGAGTATTTATCTTTCCAACTGAAGATATATTATGCACGGTGAGTATTTATCTTTCCAACTGAAGATATATTATGCACGGTGAGTATTTATCTTTCTCTTTCCAACTGAAGATATATTATGCACGGTGAGTATTTATCTTTCCAACTGAAGATATATTATGCACGGTGAGTATTTATCTTTCCAACTGAAGATATATTATACACGGTGAGTATTTATCTTTCCAACTGAAGATATATTATGCATGGTAAGTTTTTATCTTTCCGACTGAAGATATATTATGCACGGTGAGTATTTATCTTTCTAACTGAAGATATATTATGCATGGTAAGTATTTATCTTTCCAACTGATTCAGAAGATAAATGTTTCATGGTGAGTATTTAAATAACCAATGTACACAAACCCTCCGAGTATTTTTCTAGCATAGATGTGTTTTAATAAAGGTTTTATTCGTTGGTTCAATGTTAGAAAGTTTCTGTTATTAGTTTGATGCTTTTTTTTTTCTCAGACTATGCTTCATTTAACAATTACCTTTAGATATCGACTGAACTTTGTAGGCTCTGTATACTTGTAATTGTAAATTTATATAAAGAAGGAGACTTTATTAATTGGTTAAACTTGTTTCCTGTGTCTCTTTCAGCAAATAAAATTTTTAAACACTTAAAGTTTGTACGTTAAGACTAACGTATAAGTACACTTTGTACGTCCAGACTAACGTTGAGAACATTATGTACATCCAGAGTAATGTACAATGCACATTTACCACACAATGCAAAACCCACGTGTGTAATATCTTATTAAATAACCTCTCCCTCTTGTTTGTTTTAGGCGGGGGAGGGGTTGTAAGCACTTGCTGTCATTCATATTAATTTAGTCCGAACTTGATTTGATCCATTAAACTATTCATAAACCAATCTGCTTTTGAACGATGCGTTTTGCATATTTTACACTAATATTATTTTTTTTTATTTTGAATTTGATATTCTGTCAAACTGAACAAATCTTTGTCATTGCATAACAGCTTAGGAAATCATGTATGATCTTTTAAAAGACATAATAACAATAGAAAACAATCAATGTAATCAAATAAAAGTTGTTTTCATATGGAATTAAATCTTAAGACGGTCATAACATGTTTTTCCAATGTTGTTTTAAAAAGAGATTTTCTACATTATTAAATGTAAATACCGTTTACTAATAATGCATTGCAACTGTTCGAAAGATATGTCATTTACGCAATAATCCGTCTACATTAGTCTTGCGATTTAAAGGAATTACAAAATGAAAATTTTATTCAGACCCTGTTTATGTGTTAATTTTTAAGTTCTAATAGCGTTTTCATTCTCAATTTTATTTTGCTATTTTGTTGAATTGATAAACAAATAGTTTTTAATCAAGTAAACTACGATTTTAATATTAATTTTGTCTTACGACATTTGGGTTTTTGAATTAAGTGTAATATCATCAGTGTTTTCTGCCGAGTGAAATTAAATGCCAGTAAAGATAAGCTTGGTTTTCATTGAGCGCCACTTTAGCTCGTTAACATCTTCTTCAATGTTGCGCAATCTGAAATCTACGTTTTAACCACGACCTTTATGGTTGAGAATGGTTTCATTGGCAAGCATACCACACCTTCTTATTTATATATATATATATTAGGGATAGAGTGTACATCAATGAAAAAGCAGAGCCTGTAATTCAGTGGTTGTCGTTTGTTTATGTGTTACATATTTGTTTTTCGTTCGTTTTTTGTACATAAATAAGGCCGTTAGTTTTATCGTTTGAATTGTTTCACATTGTCATTTCAGGGCCTTTTATAGCTGACTATGCGGTATGGGCTTTGCTCATTATTGAAGGCCGTACTGTGACCTATAGTTGTTATGTTCTGTGTCACTTTGGTCTCTTGTGAAGAGTTGTCTCATTTGCAATCATACCACATCTTCTCTTTTATATATACAACTAAAATAATCAAAATGCATAAAATGTAGTGTTATAAATTGCAGAAACCACCTCGTTATTCTCCGAGTTACAGAAATCCCTGTTGGTATCCCGATGATTCAGACAAGTTGTCCTGTCTTCCGTATTTCCTCCAGATTGGAATGTCTAAATGTGCTACTACAGATTTGTTTAGCAGATTGATTGCACATCCTGATATCATCCCTTTAAGTGGTGCTAATGGTAAAAACAAATCAATCACATGGTGGAACCTGAGGTTAACAGGTAATGTCTAGTCCAAATAATTTACGTCTTGCAAAGCTTTAATTTAATTTTTTTTTTCTGGGACGGATTTTACTTTTTGATATGATAATGTCTGCTTATTTTAGTATTAAAACATCCCTTGATTAATTCAACTGTTTCTAGATAATACAGTTCTACAGTATTTCCCATTTTGTTGCTGTTTTATTTCATTTGGTATTATGTTGATTGATAATGTTTTCGCTCAGGCGTCAACATATTCATTATTTACCGAATCAGCTCAATGCAACAATTGGTTTTAAAATGCATTTTTTCCTTCTAGCGTAACATCTAAAAACGATAAGCTATTTTAAAAAAAAGGCATTCAATAAGTTAATCGCCATAATCTTTAACAGTTAATGACTAAGGATGTTGACTACTCTGTTCTTTAAAAAGGCTGTTAAAAATTGATAGTATATAAATAAAGGAACTAAAAAATCAGTTATAAACGAAGTGTTCGTGTGCTTGTTTTCTAGATATAAGTATTTGAAAATTTTGGCGCCTTTTTTCTTTCAAAACATGATATTAAACTAACAAGAATTCTATAGCATTTTCAAATATTGCTTTTAAAACTTTATGTAATAAAATTATGAAAAGAAAACTAGGGGTTAGCGAGGAATATGTTTTAATGGCAATACATGAATTAAACAAGAGGATTCCAAATATCTGACAAAAATTTAGATACAAAAGGAGCGAACAACCGTAATTCAAGTATCCTTATGTTGTTGTTTTTTCTGGATTTTTTTTTTATTTCAAACAGATGACTCAGAAATCTTATTTATTTTGGTCTACAATTTAACTAATAACAGTTAGAAATGAAATTTTATAACTGTAACGTTTTTAAGATGCCATATTTATTGTCTTTAATATATGAATATGAATATACAAACAATTTATGAATACATTACGTTGTCTGATACCAGACGTCAGATGTGCCATGTAATTTTATGCGCATCTGTTCAATTTAATTTATTCGATCAATCATTAAATGCGTACTAATTTACATAAAATAAAAGTGCTCGTACAAAATCAGACACAACGTTTATTTGTATTTTTTAAAATCTATTCACGTAGGAAGCACATGGCAGCCACCATACAGTGGAGGGAAGCGTGAGAACTTTAAGCAGTACTCCGAGTATTTCTCAAATGCAGCCAAAGTAATAGAGTCGAATAAAGATCAAACCGGATATCATGGAAAAGTTACAGGTAACCTCACAAAAAACATCATGGCAACATATGTATCTATATATCATCTATGTAACAGTGTCATTGTCGATAATATAAAGCGCTTCATTTGATTGGCTGTGTGCTCTATTTTTGTGGTTTAGATATACAAGTTTTTCTTAATTACGCTGATATATTTATCGAGTCCATGCTTTGTTCATTGTTTATTTTCCAGACATATTGTTATTTAGATATACGATTTAGTATGCTATATAACAGTATGAGAATTTTAGTCCAATTAGTGAACACGAATATGAATGCTAACGACTCTTTTTAAAACGATTCTTCGATTTAATATAATAGGGTTTATAAAGTCGACTGAAAGGGCATAAGTCCCAAGAATTTAAATGCACAGGAGGTAATGTTTCTGCATATAAATTGATATATACATTCAGAATTTAATTCATTCAATGTTCATTTTTTCCGTTGCAATTATCGATTGCAAAGACCTTTGATCTATATTAAGCTTTAGGTTTAGAACCTTTGTCACGGTTTCACACCTCTCCATATACGTACATATTTCAGTAAAAAATATTACTTACGGTAGACATGATTCCCAAGACGAACGTCTGTTATCTTGGAATTACACTGTAGAAATCAAACTAATGTCTCTGTTTAAATTGGTCAGCTTAACAAAAACAAAACAAGTGTTATTCTTAAAACTGTACTTATATACTTTATTTATTTATTTGTATTTAGGAGAAGGGTCACCTACCTATTTATGGATGTTGTATTTATGGAACCGTATACCACAAAATACTTACCTAACAAAACCTAAAGTGTTGGTTCCTCATCTTATCCGCCATGTGCTTCCTAAGACAAAGTTCATTGTCACATTACGAGACCCGATAGAAAGGTAAGCTTACGACTAAAACAACTTCCTCTGGAAAAAATGACCTTATCTTGATTTGGTAATTATTATACTTATAATATATTGTACTTTTGGTGATTGAGTTCGTCGACTGTACAATTTTTACATATCCTTCAAGCTGCCTTTCAATTATTTAGCTTTGATGTTCCTAATGAAGTAAATCAAGAAAAGCGCTGTGGACGCATGACATTCATAAGTTGATGGGTTTTCTTTTGCTATGTCAACAAGAAGTCAGCAAACGTGCTTAGTATGAGGTTTACATGTGCAATCCCTGTTTATCGGAATAACTAATCTGGGTTATGCTATTGGTATAATTTGTTTAGGCTACACGTCACACATAGAGTACTAAATGATTTACAACCGATGTGATGGCAACTATTTGGTATTTTTCAAGCTGTTTATTGCCCTTTCCTTAATAATTTAAGATATAAGTAGGAATTAAGATCTAACTCCCTTAGGCAAAAGTGAAGTTATAGCATTCTGCATTCTGTTTTGCATTTACTTCATCGCTGAAATTGACACGTATCGAAAGTCAAATTATTTGATTTGTAAGATGCAATCATCTTTTTCTTTCAGAATGTATTCAAGTTACCATTTTTTCAACAAAGATAAAAAGTATGATAAGTTTGCTTTCCACGAGACAATGAATTTTGCTATTGATAAATTCATGGAATGTAAGGCTTTGAAAGGTGACAGACAGTGTGTCCTAGATCCTGACCTCCGTGCAACAATCTCTACAAAGGTAAGATCAATTGCCTTGAACTCTGACCCATGTTATGTGCCCTCAATCTTAACCTTAGTGCTACAATTTATACAAAAATACTACGATGAATCGGCTTGAACTCTAACTCATGTGGTCTTTAGAGGTCTAGAAAATTAGCAAGCTGTAAAAACAGGTTAATGCGCTAAATAAGGAAATGGCTGTACCAAGTCAAGACTATGACAGTTGTTTTCCATTTCATTTTTGCTTAATTTGTTAGAGCTCTTGGTTTTTCCCTTGGATTAAGGGCATCCCTATGTTTGCCATTATACTGTTATTTCTGTGTCGGCAACACTATGATATGACTTACAATATGCATGCCTGACTTTTGAAGGCTTAAAAGACATATTCTATCTTTATTAGAATTTAAAGCAACTTGTGTATTATTACATGACTCCTTTCTTAAACCACATCATTGTTTTACAGGTGCGGTTACTGAACAGTATGTATTACTTATACATCAAAGAATGGCTGGATGTATTTCCAAGAGAACAATTTATCTTCATCAAAATGGAAGAGTATGTCACCAACAAAGAGGAAGTATTAAACAGAATATTCAAATTTCTCGGACTGTGTGAGTAAAAATCAAATATTTCATTTGATTTGAATGTCTGACATGATCAAATTACGTAAAATAAAACCAACAAAAAATATGACAATTCCGCAGTGTAGTATACCTGACTTAGGTTATATACCTGACTTAGGTTTGGGGGACTAAAGACAAGTATAAAATATAAATCAAAAGAAGATATTTCGAATTACATCCTTTTCCCAAAATGAGGCTGATAATGTAAAAAAAATAAAGTATAATAATCATGGATAAGTCAATACAGTTCCGGAAAATACGGATTCAACAGCAACACTGGCAGGAAAGTTAATATTAAGAAGAATAAAACCAAGAATTATGTTATCTCACATCAATTGTAGGTCTAGGGTAAGAAGAGACAGAAAAAAATGAAACGCTACTTCTTATATTCATCCATGTTTTGTTATGAATCTTACTTTCAAACAAATCTAAATGTATCAGAAAAGGATGTAGGCGCTTACAAGGATGTATATAGGCACACATGGACATCAACATTTCATTTTTTCCACCCCTTGTTGCGGCGTTGGCATTAGAAAATTCTAGTTTTTTTTAAATTATAGCTGTACTTTGTGAATATGTAGCTTTCTTTAAATTTAACTTGTAATCACCTAGCTAGAACTAGTTTAGAATTTATACTAAAGTAATTAAATCACAGCTGATCCTAAATATAGGCAACAGTAGTATAAACCTGTTCGAACAGTTACTTTTCATGATACTACATGCTAATCTCAAACCAGAGACTGTACCTAGAATTGTATTTCTGAACGTGTAATCACTAATAACGACTATTTTGTAGCCACGTTGTCACCAGCAGAAATGAAGAAATACGGATTGTTGTTAACAAAAATCAGGAACAAGACAAAGGGAGGCAAGCAGTACGAACCTATGTTAAATGCAACACGAGAAATGTTGTACAGTCTTTACGATCCGTACACCAAAATGTTACCACAACTACTAAACGATCCATCCTTCGCGTGGTCAAAGGTGTCTTATGAGGAATATGTACAACGAATGCTGAGGAAAAAGGTGGCTGGCTAATACTTTGCTAATCTTAAATATATTTACTTATAGAATAAATTCATAAAAGATGTTAGTCTGCTTAATTATTTGTAATTCTATACAATATTAGAATATCAAATAAGCATTATGTCCGGTACCAAAGTTAAATAATCTTGAGGAACAAACTATCACATATGCATTGTTTCTGGTGTCACAGTTGTTCTATAAGAGAACAGTAGTCTACTGTAATTCATATCTCATAAATCGATCAAAAAGACAAAAAAATCAAGGGAATTGCATGAACGCCAAAAGGAGGAAGTTTTGAGATACTTTTTTATCAGTTGAAGTAATGGAATTGACTAGGTAACAATCTCAAAGTTTTGAAATACTTTTGATCGGTTGATATAATGGAATTGACTCAGTAACAATCTCGCAAGTTTTACCATGCGTTTTTAAATATCCGTTGATATAACGGAGTTGATTGAGTAACAACAGTCTTGCATGTTTGAAATACTTTGTGATGTATCAATTGATGTAATTCATCAAAACAAAGTTTAGATGTAGAGTTAAATAAAACCCACTATTATATTCAATTTTTTTTATACCAGAAAATGACGTGTTTACTGTCGTCCCTCTCCTTTCGTCAGTTTAATATATTATCACAATTATTAAAGGTACCAGGCTAATAATTTGAAACGCCATACGCGCGATTTGTTTACAGAGTGTGTGTATATGTCTCTGTTATCATGTGTAAAATTTGTACAACTTGTAGCATAGGGTTCGGACGTAGGATTTTCATCGCTGTGGTGAAGACCCTTTGTGGCCTTCGGTTTCTGTTTGCCCTTTGATCGGCTTGTTGTCCCTTTTAAACATTCTCCATTTTCATTCTCAATTCCCATGGTCAAATACGGCTTTTTTTCCGTATTTGGCCTGGTTTTTTTTGTACTGGCCCTGTCCGAAAAGCAATATCAACTCTTATTTTTTTATCAATAGGGCAACGTAATCAGTATTGCACATGCTGATTTATCCGTTTTAGGGCTGATGCCGGAGAATAAAATATTACAGACACATGACTAATGATTAAAAAAATGAGAAAAAGTTTTCATAGAAATTATATAACAGTCGGTGACAATTCCAGGCGTTTCTTCCTGATCATTGTATTAAGGCCATTGTTTTATATTAATTTCTTATAACATCAATTGCATTAAAAGTTAGTCGGAAACAAAGGCCCATAGAGAAGTGTTCTAACAAGTGGTGATACATTAAAAATACTTGAATATTTCAACTTCCTCATTATCTAATTATATGATAGTTAAATGGACTAGTGTAAATAAATTCCGTCGAAAATGAATTATTTGTTTACAGTATTTTTTGTTCTGGATTCTCTGAGTTGTTTCTTGGTAGGCTCTGTGTCAGGTATGTCAGTACTATTATTTATCGTACTCAGAAATACATTACTCGAAAGAATATATATTAACGATTTAGGGACGACATCAAAAGATCGATGAAAAAAAAAATTAAATCAAATAGTTTGGGGGTGGGGGTGGGGGTCAACATTGCTGCAAGTTTTGTTAATCTAAAATCGATTTTACATATATCCCTATTGGTCAATCAACTTTTCCCAAATTAAGTTAAGAGGGGGGGGGGAGGGTGTGAGGGTCAGTGAAAAAACTATGTGAATTAAGTTTTTTATCCTTCATTGAACTTTTGATGTCGTCCCTTATAGGAGTAGGTTTAATTTACTCTCAGAAGTAAACATTTCAAAAGTCAAAACGTAAATTGTACCAAAATATACAGACTAAGTATTTCCTTGGTATTCCATATGTGTTTTCCTGAACTGTTTATGATATTACTGCATTAAATATACATTTATATGTCATCTCTGATATAGGTTTTATCGCGTTAAGTCCTTGTCATGAGTTAAAAGGAAAACAATTTCTATTATGTTTTGTGTTTTCCTGATTCGATCAAGTTAAAAAGATGAGTCTACCTAGGGTGTTCTCGAGTAAAAGGTAACGAACGATCTAGTAGCTACGACGGAGAAACATCTTTGGCAATATGCGACATAAATTAATAATAAAATCATCACAGACACCAGTATTCTTTTTCATATTTACGCCAGTGACGCTCGATTCCTAAAAAGTGAAAAAGGCCAAATAAAGTATGAAGTTAAAAGTTTTTCCAAACACAGCCAAGGTAATCTATTCCTGAGGTAGAAAAGCCTTAGTTTTTTTTCAAAAATTCTAAAGTTGTGTATTTTAAAACAGTTAATTTATAAATATGACCATATCAATGATAACTGATGTCGGCACATAAGGGCTGACTACTGGGCTGGTGATACCCTAGGGGAATTGAAACCCCACCAGCAGTGGCATCCACCAAGGGGGACTACCTACGAGATATATTAAAAAACGAAAGTATGATTTATTATTTTTTTCACTCATTAATGAAAGTGAATTAGTGAAGTAATAATTCTCTTAGCACTAGTATGGTTCAATTTTGTCATACTAATCGAAGAAACATTCATGATGAATAATTCACTTGCAAGTGAATAAATCGACTTCATTGAATCCGTATTCTTGTGAACTTCAATTTAACCCCTGAACTAGATAAGTTTAACGGTTTTGGTTATTTAAATGAACATAGTTTCAACATTGAAAGTGAAACAAATGCAAAACATTTAATTGACTGATTCGATACACTAAAAATCACTCGTATACAGGTAAAATCGACGATTAACATATGTCAACTCGGGTGTCAAGACTTAAATACATACGAAGCGAAGCTATATATTATCTAGCCCATGCCCTATAAATTGTTTATTTTATACTTTTTTATAATTTGGATAAATATTTTACATGGTTATAAATCAAATATGAGAATTTGAGCCAAATCGGTAAATATGAATGTGACAGCTATTGTGCCTTTAACATTTCATTTTCTTTAACAGTAAGTTAGTAAATCAATCTTTCAAACGATGACTATCATTTAGGAACCTTTGTTAAAAAGCTTCAGGAATCGCGTCATAATCGTTAGTTTTCCTTTAATATTTTTGCAAATATGCTGTGTCTTTCTTCGATTTCCAATAATGCAGTCTTTTTTTCTTTGACTTATTATTATCTTATCATATCCTATCATACAAACAAAACCAAATCTTTAGTTTAAACATATTTTATTTGCCTAAATATGCAAAAGGGATGAGACACAAGTTAGTCAAACTTATATAGTCTTCTCCCATAACAATTTATAACAATAGAATATTTACAAAGCATGCATACAAACAATTCATTATATATATTATTAGTTACATAGTGTGTTAGTTACCTAATACGAGATATATGTAATTTACTGACCCCATATATCTCGTATTAATTAGGTCACTAGCGCACCGTGTAGCGAATTTATCTTACCGACTATCTGTGGTACTTAGACTAGCGGCATGCCAATTAAACGGATTATGTCTTCAATACTTAGTTTAAACATATTAAAGAACCTACTTCCATTTGTCTATACAAAACAAATACCAACAATACCAACAAGATAGCTTTAAATTTGTTTTATGAGTGTGTTTCAATCGTTCATTATTAATTTGTTCGTCTGTTTGAACCTTTTAGATTTCATTTTTGTTTTAAAAGAGAAGTTACTCCTTACTATAAACCCCATATGGGTGCTTACCAACTATGGTAACTAACCATTTATTTTTTAGGACACCCAATATCAAATATATATAGTCACCATGTATAGTCTATTAACCAATCATATCCTCATAAATCTACAAGAGATAAGATAAATATAGATATTGCAACTATGAAAAGATGGTGTGTGATATCGGATGTGAATGGTTATACACAATATGCATGTATTTACAATGTATTATAATATGCTATATTACACAATTAGAAACCTTTTATACTCTTAACATGCTTAATAAATTCCAATATATTCTTTACAATTCTTTCATTTTCAACATTAGTTAAAGACGTATCACCGGAGGTTAAGATGTTCAAATCTAGTGGAGAGTGGAGAGTTCGTTGGTAACCAGTATACATAATTTGTCTTATATTGCATATTTAGGACAAAATCTTTATATTGCAGGCACCTTATCGAAACCAGTTCTCACTTATGACAAACAACTTTTTGTGGGAGAACGCATTCAGTTTAGTTGCTACTCAAGATATAAAGGTACTCCGTCAAATTTATCGCAAAACATTGGATATAAATATAATTACAACTATAGACACTCTATGGACTCTTTCCTTGATATCGCCCATTCCGATAAGGGCAAAAATGTGTCCTGTCAAGCGTCCAATGAAATAGGAGAGTTATCTCCCATCAGCAACGTCATTACTCTGGATCCATACTGTGAGTATACACATTTAATTTATTATAAGATACTTGCCGTTGTTGTACATTTTCATATTTAATTTTTTTTTTGTAAAATACGTATATATTTTCTTTTCTAACCCAAAAGTATTTCAGAAAAAAACATTTACAACTTAGTTTTCAATTCCTCAAAGGACTTGAACTTCTATGAGGGGGAGGACAGGGGTAAGGGAGACAGGGAGAAAGGGGGTAGGAGAAAGGAGAAAGGGGTAGGAGAAAGGAGAGGAAGGCTGGGAGAAAGGAGAAAAAATAGAATATCTCTCCTATTAAAAAATTTTCTAATATTTCAAGAAAAAATATCTCAAAAGGTGATTTTTTTTCTAATGGGAGAAAGGAGAACGGGGGTAGGAGAAAGGAGAAGAGGGGTGGGAGAAGGGAGAAGGGTACCCCCTGTCCTCCCCCTCTTTCCTAATATGAACACACATATGATGTGTTGTTGAAATAAACTATACAGAAACCAACCGACAGAAACAACAAGACATCTATATAGGTTATCATATTGATATGGAGCATATAATCTATCATATTGATATGGAGCATATAATCTATCATATTGATATGGAGCATATAATCTAGTAAAAAATTCATATACATGTCTTTATTATGCATATTGTTTATTTTTTCACCATGCTCCTAAATTTTAAAACTGTCCTTAATGTACTGAACAATAACAAATATTCAATGGATTAAATAGACAAAATAGAAAAAAAATCATTTTTTGTCCGAAAAGTTTTACCGTTGGAAATTCACTTTTCCTGTTTCATTGGGGATGTCTTTAGATAACAGTATTGTATTATTGAAAGAAAGAGAGAGAAAACGCCTGTTCAAAGGAAGTTAAAAGCTATTGTTCTAAAGTGTATCTTCAATCTCTTTGTTTATATAAGAAAAAAGATGTAACGATACTGATAAAAATAGTTCCAATAATTTAACAATGCATACGGAAGAAAAGTCCGGACTTTATGTGTTAGTTTCCTCTACTGAACTTGATATACCCCGAAAGTATGGAAAAACCTTCTTGTCTTCAAATCTTGATATTATATACTCTGAAAGTATGGTAACACCTTTTTAATTTCTGTGTCATTTGGTCTATTGTAGAGTGTTGTCAACTTGTCTCATTGGCAATCATACCACATCTTCTTTTTAATATTCATATATTGATAAACTCAGAAAGTATGGAAAAACCATTTTGACTTCCAATGTTGATATACTCTGGAGGTATGAAGACACCTTCTTGACTTCATGTCTTAGTATACTTGTCTTTATATTTTAATACACTCCGAAAGTACGGAAACACCTTCTTGTCTTCATAGATATAAGACGATGAGGTATGAGTGCCAATGAGACAACTAGTGCTCTTTATCTAAGTTAAAATTTGTAAAAGTAAACCATTATAGGTCAGAGTACGATTTTCAACACGGAGTCAGGGCTTACACCAAAAGCAAACATATAAAGGGTCCCAAAAATGACTAGTGAAAAAACATTCAAACAGGTAAAAATGGTCTAAGCTATATATATATATATATATATATATATATATATAGATTGCCTAACAATGTAATTTTAACACACTATTTAGTATGTAAATATAAGAATGTTTAAAATATTTACAAAATGATGAAAATAAACGCAATATTTCGCTAGACCAACTAGCTTTATCAAGAGTGCATCTATCCAGGTGAAATCGGATGTAGATGATAAGAAACTTTTGCAACTCAACGTCTATGTTGTACTGAACTGCCTTTAAAATAAGAAAATTTTGCAGCTCAATGTCTATGACCTCTTGCATTTAGCTGCTTTGAAAATAAGAAAATTTTGCAGATCAATGTACATGTTGCACTTGGATTTAGCTACCTTAAAAATACATAATTGGTAGTTGAAGTTAGCAACGTCCATTGGCCAATATTAAGGGATAAGCATCGTCCTTTTTATCCCGTAATATTGGCCAATGGACGTTGCTAACTTCAAAAACAATCCCCACCAAAAATGCAGGAGATCTCGGGTGCTTCCGCCCCACATGTGGTACCTGTCGTATTGTTCATGGTAGTACAAACCCGGTTATAAGTTAAATTCTGTGGCCCACATTTGGAAAGGGGGGATGGGATGGGAACTTATTCGCTATTATCTGTGAACAGGATATTCTAATAACGGAAAACCGACTTGTGATTAAAACTAAACAAAAATACAAATTCTACAATCGTCCTGAATATGCATGAAATATTTGCCACTGGACGTTAAGCAACCAACAATCAATCAATCAAATTCTACAACGTCAATGCAGGTAAAGCATTCAAGTAAGGAAAATAAATTAAGAAGCTCAATTCACTCATGATTGGACTTATTTAAAGTTTTCGGGAGGGAAAATACGATTTTCTCTACATTTAGAGAAGATAAGAATTACTATTCTTAAACAAGTAATATACTATTGAATCTGTGTTTTCCTCGGAATTCAGTATATTTTTTTTACACAGTAAAAAAGTATAACCATTGCAAAATCATGATATACTGTAGGAAAAAGAAAGAAGCATTGATGATGTAAATTTGTGGAAATCATGATCCCAACATTATGATTTATATCAAAAGTTAATATTAATCGTGCCAATTATTCATAGATTGCTATTTTTAACGTTTTTACACTTGTGCAACAGATGGACCTGAGGACATCACAACATTACCTACAGGTAGCGTTTACAATGTTACAGAAGGTGAAACAGTCTCGATTGTCTGCTCGGCAAAATGTTATCCTGAATGCATCTTTGTATGGAAATACAACACTGATATATTCAGACAGTACAGAACAGGCAGCATTCTAACAATACAACATGTTAATCGATCACATGCTGGAGAATATAGATGCCGTGCTGATCATATCTCAGACTCTCAAAGATTCCAAAGAATCGACAGAATAATTAATGTCCAGTGTGAGTTTAGCTTTTATTTGTATGTACATGTAAAAGTAAAAAGTAAACCAAATAAAGGCAACAGTAATATACTGCTGTTCAAAACTCATAAATCGATAGAAAAAAAGAAATTCTGGTTACAAACTAAAACTGAGGGAAACGCATTAAATATAAGAGGAGAACAACGACACAACATTAAAATGTAACACACACAGAAACGAACTAAGCATAAGACGAAATCCGATGAGAATTATAAATAAAACAAATATAACATCAAAACTAAATATATGAATTTGGGATAGAAAAGCATCGTGACACGTCTTATAATAATGTGAAGTCATACTCAAATATAAGAGGAAACAAAGGACACAAGAGAAACACAACGTTAAAATGTAACACAAACAATAACGAACTATAATATAACAATGGCTATATTCCTGACTTAATACAGGACAAAACAACAAAAATACCCAACGCCAAGAAAAATTCAAAATGGAAAATTCCTTATTAAATGGCAAAACCGTAAGCTCAAACACATAAAACGAATGTAAAACAACTGTCATACTCTTGATTGGCACAGGCACCTCCTCATGTAGAAAACGAACAATAAATTAAACCTGGTTTTATAGCTAGCTTAACCTCTCACTTGATTATCTAGGAATGTTTGTTTGCCTACATACTAGGTTATTGAATGGCACTAGTGTATGTTCAAAAGTACATAGCACATGCTAAACCTAATATTAAAGTATATTGTTTTTTTTTCTCAATTATATCAATGTCAAGTTGGACTTTTTTACTAAACGGCAAGTACCGATATATGATTCAGAGGATGCACAATGTTTAAGCTCAAGTTGATGACAAAATCAAATAAATGATCAATTTTGATTATAGAACCTATGGAAAATTTAACAAAGTTAATTTTAATTCTTGTTGTATCTGAAGGTCGACCAGCAAAACAACTGACAGTTTTGAATGGTGAAATATTCACAACACTCAATAAGAAAGAGGTCGTAGAAATTTCTGTTGTATCTGATGTGGGACCAAACATAACGTGGATCGACGAAACTAGTTATATATGGGAGCGTACAGTGAGGGACAATTTGAAATTCAACTACACGTCATTTATAATAGCTGAGAATTTATCCGACTTTGGCACATATGGAGTACAGATCTGCAACAACAATTGTTGTATAATAAAATTTATTCACTTGAAACAAATGATCAATCCAGGTAACCAATTTGTGCAATTTTAAGATATTTTATGTTTGCCTATGAGACAAATGCCCACCACATGACAAACACGTAGAAGTTAGCAACTATAGGTCATCGTACAGCATTCAACAATGGGTAAAATCCATACAATGTTAATCAATTTTTTTCCCAGGAATTCAAACTAGGTCTTTGCATCGGAACTAAACACATTTATTCTAAAAACAGTTGTTGGCATGACACGGGTTATGTTCTTCTCATATATGTTATGATGGTATGATACTAAACCCCTAACGGGAAGGATTGTGCCTGATGTTCATATGATGAAATCATAATCTTTCAGTCAGTTTAATTGAAGTCTGGAGCTGGCATGTCAGTTAACTGCTAGTAGTCTGTTGTTATTTATGTATTATTGTCATTTTGTTTATTTTCTTTGGTTACATCTTCTGACATCAGACTCGGACTTCTCTTGAACTGAATTTTAATGTGTGTATTGTTATGCGTTTACTTTTCTACTTTGGTTAGAGGTATAGGGGGAGGGTTGAGATCTCACAAACATGTTTAACCCCGCCGCATTTTTGCGCCTGTCCCAAGTCAGGAGCCTCTGGCCTTTGTTAGTCTTGTATTATTTTAATTTTAGTTTCTTGTGTACAATTTGGAAATTAGTATGGCGTTCATTATCACTGGACTAGTATATATTTGTTTAGGGGCCAGCTGAAGGACGCCTCCGAGTGCGGGAATTTCTCGCTACATTGAAGACCTGTTGGTGACCCTCTGCTGTTGTTTTTTATTTGGTCGGGTTGTTGTCTCTTTGACACATTCCCCATTTCCATTCTCAATTTTATAGAAAACTAACATAAAAAAATAAAATGATACTCTACAACACAGTTTCTGAATGGCAGGCTCATACAGATTGTTTTGGGTCGAGTTTTATTGATTTGTAATTCATTAATATGTTTGGTAAACATAAAGGTCTACCTGATAGTAGAAAGAAATATGTTATATAAAGTTTATGCATTTCATGTTTGGATCTGAAAGCATTATACGAAAAACAAGCTCAAAACTCAGAAGCAGATACATATAAAGTGGAAAGAAAAAACAGCTGATACTACATAAACTACAATAGGAGTGACAGGTCAATATCATTTTGTTTTATGCCAGCTTCCACGATTCTCTCAACATTTCGATAAACTGAAAGAAAGAATAGTAATCTTTCAGCTTTAAACAGTTGTAAATTTAGTTCCCTTCTAAAATAAAAATGTATAACAAAAAATACCGAACTCCAATTACAAAAGGGAAAGTCCATAAAAACTGCAAAAACTTAAACGTTGTCAATCAACAGAAAGATCGATTAAAAAAAATACCGCTGCCAGAAAAATAACATAATTTTAACTTTCCAGTGATTGAATGTATAAATTATAACTTTACTCTTTTCCAGATGGCTTCAGACTTTTAGATTATATAGTTCCTATAACCGGTATAGCTGCGGGGCTTTTTGTACTCATTTTAGTTACCAGTTTGTTGTGTAACAGGAAAAGGCATGTAAGTCATAGAACCATCAAATTGGTACCTAATGTCGAATACAAAAGAAAACCAAGATGCCACAGTTTTGAAGCTGACGAACCGTTCTATGAAAATAAAAATACATTAAAAGTCAATGACCACTCTGAGGAACAACAACCTTCATACGAGAATTACGAACATTTAACGGAAGACAAGAATTGTCATGACGAGGGGGAATATGCTAATTTAAGACAAACATAAACATAAAAGAAGAAGAAAATGGAAGGAAAACGATCAACAGTTCAGAGTTGTAACCAATTTTTCATTATGTAAAAACTGATTTTGTATAGATATCAAGAAGTTTTATGTACAAGACAACTCGTACACAATCAACGAGCTCTTCCCGACTTACTCTTATCCATATTGTGTACCATTTGTATGTATTTATGTATAAATTATTAATATAAATATATCATGTGTAAGTTATTTACTGTAAATTTATTCGTTATTTTGTATTTCATAATTGATCCAGTGATATTATATTTTATATAGTTATTTTGTATGATAAAGAGGTATTTGCTGTGAATGAAGTCCAAAAATCTTTGAATGTTTAGTTATGCTTGTTATTACATATTTGAGTAAGTATATATTTGCAGTCTTTCATATTATCCCACTTTTTTTTGTAATATTGAATGAAAAAAAGGCAACACAATCTATTAATTTGAATATATCCAGATAAAACTTTTTAAAACAGTGACTAAGAATAATCCTGATACATTTTCTGGATAATGGCTTTAAGTTTTGAAGCGTCTTAGATCACTCCCAGCTTTTTCTTGGGTTCGTATTGCTACTTAGTCTTTATTTGTATGTTGTTTCCTGTGTACTATCATTTGTCTGTTTGTCGTTTTATTTTAGCCATGGCTTTGTCCGAGGATATCAGCAGCCCAGTAATCAACACTTCGGTGTTTACATGAATATCAATTATATGGTACTTTTTATAAATGTCCTGTTAACATGAGTATGAATTTTTCAAAATACTAAGGATTTTCTTATCCCAGGATTATATAACCTTAGCCATATTTGGCACAATTTTTTGGAATTTTTGATCCTCAATGCTCTTCAACTTTGTACTTGTTTAGCTTTATCCCTTTTTGATCTGAGCATCACTGATGAGTCTTATGAAGACAAAACGCTCGTCGGCGAATTAAATTATAAGCCTGGTACCTTTGATAACTATTTGTCAGTGTGTTTTTGATCTATGAGTTTGATTGTACCTCTGGTGACGTGATGCAGGCCTAACTTGTAAACACCAACTCGGTGCTCACTTTTATTGATATTACTGTTTGTATTACATTTACTTTCATTCACGAATGTGACCTACCGAGTTAGACTATTTACCGGATTTGTAATAACATGAACAACACGACGGGTGCCACATGGCGAGCAGGATCTGCTTACCTTTTCGGGGCATCTGAAATCACCCCCAGTTTTTGATGGGGTTCGTGTTGATAATTAGTCTTTAGTTTTCTATGGTGTGTTCGTCTTTTTCTTTGTTAGCCATGACGTTGTCAGTTTATTTTCGATCTTTGAGTTTGACTGTCCCTCTGGTATCGTTCGCTCTTCTTATATATTCATTCTTCACATTCCATTAAACAACCCATTCAGCCTACACATATAATGACATCATTTTCATTAATTTGAAATCCGAATGACATCATACATTCCATAAATAGAATAGCAGTTGACTACAGTTATATAAAACACGTTCCTATCATGATTTCCTTGATAAAAAGTTACTGCTCACAAGGAAGCCATTAAACCAAGAGCTTCAAATGATGAAGTTGAAATCATCCCTTCGTAAATTTTACGGCCGCCATCATGAGTTGGTTGACCGTATGGAATAACCATTTCGCAGATGATATCGGATACGTTCTTTACGTCTTAACTACAATCCCCTTCGATTTTCATGAATGTGACCTACCGAATTAGACTATTTACCGGGTTTGTAATGAAATGAGTAACACGACGGGTGCCACATGTGGAACAGGATTTGCTCACCCTTCCGAAGCACATGAGATCACCCCAGTTTTTGGTGGAGTTCGTGTTGCTCAGTCTTTGCTTTTTTATGTTGTGTCATGTGTACTATTATTTTTCTGTTTGTCTTTTTTAGCGATGGCGTGGTCAGTTTGTTGTCGATCTATGAGTTTGGTTGTTCCTCTGGTATCTTTCGTCCCTCTTTTATGAACTCTTACTTACTACTGGAGAACTCTGAGACCACCCACGGTTGGATAGGGTTCTTGTTGTTCAGGTTTAAGTTTTCTGTGTTGTTTTTGTATTCTGTTTGGTGTTTCTTAGTCTTTTTTCTTTATTGCCACGGCGTTTTCTGTTTATCTTCGACTTTTAAATTTGGCATGTTTTATCTCTCTTATACTACACAAATTTAAAACATGTTAAACCCAGCAATATCTAAAGGCCAGTTCCAAGCAAGGAATCTGTAGACTTTGTTAGTCTTATATGTTGTTAGTGTTTGTTCTTTTCGGAGTTTATTGTGGCGTCCATTTTTTTCTTAACTAGTACACATAACCGTTTAGGAATAAGCTGACATTTCCAATTGTAGCTTTCGCTCATCAAACTGGACATAGTTGAATTATTTATCAATTAATTCGAATCTGTTGATATTTTAGTTGTTATGGTTTTCTAAATTTTAGATTAAAAAAAAATCCGTCCGGATGAATTTTATTGAAAACCGTAGTAAAATTATCCTCTAAATTGTGGTAAAACTCCAAGGAAAATTCAAAACGTAATAGCCTTCACGGGGTATATATCTCCCAATTGCTACGATATTCCCGTGCTTGCATTTCCTATCATGATTTTCTTGATAGAGGGTTACTGCTCACAAGGAAGCTATTAAACCAAGAGTTCCAAATGGTGAAGTTGAAATCATCCCTTCGTAAATTTTACGAACGCCATCACGAGTTGGTTGACCGGTATGGAATAACCGTTTCACAAATGATATCAAATATGTTCCTTACGTCGTAACTACAATCCCCTTCCCTTTCATGAATGTGACCTACCGAATTAGACTATTTACCGGATTTGTAATCACATAAGCAACACGACGGGTGCCATATGTGGAGCAGGATCTGCTTACCCTTCCGGAGCACCTGAGATCACCCTTAGTTTTTGGTGGGGTTCGTGTTGTTTATTCTTTAGTTTTTTATTTTGTGTCATGTGTACTATTGTTTTTCTGTTTGTCTTTTTCATTTTTAGCCATGGCGTTGTCAGTTTGTTTTAGATTTATGAGTTTGACTGTCCCTTTGGTATTTTTCGTCCCTCTCCTTCATTACATGGGAAACATTAAAGCTCAAACACCTCAATCGAATGAAATACGAATATTCCTGGCATGGTTCGGGCAAATCAATGGTTTTATAGCTAGCTATACAACATACTTGTATGACAGTCGCATATAACTATATCATGTAGACAACAATTTGCGAGCAACACAAACTGATAAATTTACACTGTGTCAAAGATTAAATTTATTTATCCAGTGTATGTTCACTTATTTTTATAAATATGTCATTTCAATATACATTGTATAGTGTGTCTTTCTATGTTGTGATTATACATAAATCGTTCAAGTAAGGGGACTGTACCTATTAAAACGTTAAAGCAACTGCATGTATTTGCACCTGTCTTTAGACAGGAACCTGATGTTCAGTGGTTGGCATTTGTTGCTGTGGCTCATGACTGTTTTTCGTTTCTCGTCTTTTTATATAGATTAGAGTTTTGTTTATTTTTTAATGGTTTTACACAAGTCATGCTTTGGGCCCTTTATAGCTTGCTGTTTGGTGTGAGCCAAGACTCCGTGTAACAAACAAATGATTATTTAGATGCAGAAAAACTAGAATGTAGACACTATATAAAACAAGAACTATCTTTAAAGAAGATATCCGACGTATTTAAATTTGAGTACAGTTTAAAACTATCACTTCGATAACATTCAGAAGCACAAAGATACCATTTAAATAATGTTTTCTCTGTTTGTGTTCAGTATTCTCGTTCCTCGTATCTTTCTATTTACATTCACCAAAACCCCGCGGAAATCTCACATGCGTAGGTGCGTTCTAAAAGTCATGTACGTTCGCACAACAAAGTTTACATTAAAAATTATATAAACAACTGTCACGGATGCAAAGAGCTATTCGAGACACAATTGTTTTAATAAAAATATAAATCTTTGTAAGATCTAGTTCAAATATTTATTGTTTTTCACTTGCTTTCCATCAAGATATAATTAACGAGACGTTTTTTCAAACACAACCAAATCACCCACCATGACAGCATTTTGTCCAATCACAGAAAGGATTTTCGAGCATGAGTATTCTGTTGCCATAGTGAAGCGTCCTTAAGTTCAAAGGGCACAAACCGAAACTAATAACGACTACGTCGGAAAAAGGCACATAAGAAAACACGAAAAACAAGAACACAGATAAATACAACATAGATCCCATTATTCCGCATCATTTTCCGATCGTAAAACCAATCAGTTAGCGATAACATATGTTTTCCAGGAAACTTTCTTATCGAGTTAGTAAATATTTTCGACAGACTGTATTTAACTGTTGACGTTATATTTGAATAAAAATTGTCATTTCAGCTTTTAAAAAATGTGAACATTAGTTTATACAGTTCAAAGTAGTTTTTTTTTGTATCAAAAGGATGTTCTACTTATTTAGTCTTTGTCCTTTTTTTCATTAAAACTCATCGTCATTTTATAGATATAGGAAGATGTGGTATGAATACCAATGGGACAACACTCCATCAAAGTCACAATTTGTAAAAAGGAAACCATTATGAATCAAAGTTCGACCGTAAACACAGAGCCTTGGCACACACTGAAAGGCAAGCTATAAAGGGCCCATAATAAATCGAGTGAAATCCTTCAACCAGGAAAACCGACTGCCTAATCTATATAAAATAACGAGAAACGAGAAACACTTTTTTAGTAACACCATAAACAAACAACTACATGTACCACTGATGTGTAGCTACGAATGGTTTGCCTTTCGCGATTTATATTTTAAATATTTCTCAAAAAGGTTTCTTTATTTTTCGTTAATTTTTTTATATAAATAAGGCCGTTAGTTTTCTCGTTTGAATTGTTTTACATTGTCATTTCGACGCCTTTTATATCTGACTATGCGGTATGGGTTTTTCTCATTGTTGAAGGCCGTATGGTGACATATAGTTGTTAATTTCTGTGTCATGTTGGTCTCTTGTAGTCAGTTGTCTCATTGGCAATCATACCACATCTTCTTTTTTTTATTCTATAGTTGAGGACCACTTACAAAAAGGTTTATTAAATGCTTCAGTATGTTGTTTATTTTCGTCCAAATTTCAATATATAGGGACTTAAAAATTAAGATAAAGATGAAAAAACGGAAATAAAGTCTCGTTCAAACAAGTGGTTTGTAAAGGGGAGGATCCACATAATTACATTGAAAACAAATGGTAGGAAAGAAACGAGACGAGACCACTTATAATATACTTCCTGCTTCGGAAAACAGTTATTAGCTTTATTTAAAGTAAAACCAAACAAAAGACAAACAAAAACAAAAAAATTACGATATGAACATCATGAAAGTAATTTTTATCGGTATCAATGGATTTCTACTGATTCTATCATTTGTTTCAGGTGGGTAATTTTTGCAACCTCGTATTTTAAAACCATTCTCTTTAAAATTTGATTTTGGAAAATATATTGCTGCTATTGACAAAACATTGCGTAAAAGTAAGAGAACAAGTCATTAAAAAAATTGACAACTAAAAACGGAATTTAGGGACAAGGGTTTGAAGATGCAAGAAACTGATTTTTAGTTTAGAAAAATCAGGAGCACAAGCAAACTAAGTTACGATAGACTGTCTCTACATTTAAAAATGTTCAATTGTAACCCACAAAGTTATTGTAATCAAATCATAATTGTTACGTTTCAAGATGTACAGTAAAACAAGCAAATAGAAACTAAATAAAGAGAGAAATATTTCTACATATTATTTTGAATTAATAAATCAATATTTACAAAAAAAAAGAGCCGCTAGATACTAATTGGAAATTAAAAAACAATTCTGAATTGACATCATAAAATGATGAATCCGATACCCTTCTGGAGTTAACTTTCATCAGGAACGAACAAAGCCAAATATTTAAAATTCAAAGATCATGATGATGTTAACGAACCGGAACTGTTTCAGACCTATATGAACAAATTCTTCAAAGATTAACTTTACATGAGTAAGTTGAAACCTTAGTTTCATTATAATTTAAAAATCTATAAACAGACAGGTTTATAAAAGTGTGTCACAAATTATGTCTGTACTGATATACTAACCACTGCGCTGATGAGAACTTGGAGTTTATACGAGATCCTCATTTGTGATTGTGATCTTTATTTATCTCTTCGATCTACGAATTTTAAACATCGGTAAAAGGCTGTCAGCTCATTATATCGTATTTCTCATCTCAAGACTATTTCTCCTCTTAAAACCTGGGTATACTATTTCCCTCATTGTCTGTGTTTTAGATTCTGTTGGTGTTGTCATTTTTAATATAAAATTTCTGGTTGTGTAAATTTAATTTCTTTATGTTTTGGGGTTGTTGTTTTTTGTCTGTTTCTTTAAATAACAGCACTAAATTCGTAATTACAAATGTATCACTGTGAGTGTTATAAAAAAAGAACACTTGAATTGAAAAAAAATGGTTTAAACATTAAAAAAGAAAAGAAAAGAAGACTTGTCATGTCTATGAGCATGTTGATCATGAACTGATAAAATAACAAGTTGTTTCTGAGAGGGGTTCAGGTATTATAATTGGTTTTGATAATGAATAAATTGTGCGTTGACATCAAAAGAAAATGAAATAGAGTACAGGGCAACATCATAATGACAAGTCTTAAAAAGTACACTTACAAAAAAACTGAACTCCGAAGAAAATTCAAAACAGAAATTCCGTAATTACATGGCTAAACCAAAATCTAAAACACATCAAACAGATGGATAACTACTGTTAAATAATTGAATTGGTACAGGCATTTTTTATGAAGACAATGGTGGATTAAACCTTGTTTAAACAATTCCATTATAATGAGTATCAATAGATTAAAATGAGTTATGAAATCACTTTTTTTTTTGTTGCATATTTCGAATTTTAAATCGACATAAAAAAGTTGTAAAGGGTAATAATAAATAGCAATTTTTTTTTATGTTTACAGGTCGACTGTTGAAACCAAAGATATCTTTTGACAAATACCCGTTTGTTGGCGAGCGTGTACATTTTAAATGCAATTTATTTAAAGAACGTAACAACAGTTTTACTTATTACTACGGAGATGAACACTCTCGATATAATTATTTAGATGTCACTCTTTCGGATAAAGGAAAGAAAGTATCTTGCCAATCAACCAACCGAAAAGGCGTAAAATCGAATTTCAGTAACGTGCTGACATTGGATCCACATTGTGAGTTTTCATTTGTATACGAATGTTGATTTTTAGGTAAATGTATTACAATATATAAAATGGACAATTTCATCCTGGTATCTATGATGAGTTTTTCCATAATTCGTGATTAATGCAAGTGCGCACTGCACAGTCATTAAAGAAATTTATACCTTAGAGTTTTGGTAGAAGAGTTCCAATATAAAACTAGCTTAATATACCATTTCCTCTTGGATGTATGTGTGCCAAGTCAGGAATGTGACCATTCAAAAATATAGAAGAATTTTTTTTTTTAGAAAAAAACGATTGTACATAAGAAGCATGCCCTTATCATAATTCACTGATTCAAAAAGTACTAGTATTATGGGCAAATTATTTTTAAATGTCTGTAGGATCTATCTCTTCAATAATAAGGCTTGAATATTTTTCATGAAACCAAAACCCATCATCCCATTCTGATAACATGCGATAGGAACATTATTTTTTTTTCAAATTCCTCAATATTCAAAACACATCTACATTTCAATCTTTTTATTTGTCGTGTGTTTGTACTTGATTTTAGTATCTATGACAATAACCTTTTATTTGTCGTGTGTTTGTACTTGATTTTAGTATCTATGACAATAACCTTTTATTTGTCGTGTGTTTGTACTTGATTTTAGTATCTATGACAATAACCTTTTATTCGTCGTGTGTTTGTACTTGATTTTAGTATCTATGACAATAACCTTTTATTTGTCGTGTGTTTGTACTTGATTTTAGTATCTATGACAATAACGTGTTTTCATTATTGCAAAAGTTTAATTTATTGATATGTTGGTTTGATAAAACAATACAGTTAAATGTTAACTTATTATTGAAGGACAAGCAGAGAGACTTGACAACCACTTCCTTTGATCTTTTGGATAACTGTCTCATTGGCAATTATATCACATCTACTTATTTTATATTGGTACTTATGGAAGTGTGATGAAAATTAAACTAGAGTATCACTTCCTGTTTTACCGCTAGTTTGTATCTGTGATCAGTATGATCAACACAAGTGTTATCACACGAACTGTCTTGTTAGCGTACTATAATTATCTACAATTGATATAAATAGATTAATAGAGGAAGAATATGAATAAAAAGATAAAGTACCATCTTCTTATGAAAAAAAATGTTTTGAAAAGATATGCATGATAAGTGCATCGTGCAAAGAAACCATCAGAATCTCCAGTGAACGGAATACAAAAGACTTGATTCAGTTTGGCCTCCTTCCTGTTATGATTATAGCATCTATGATGAATCTTGTGTAGACTCCCTGCTAACGTAACTAATGCACTAAGTTTTTAAGTTTGTATCGTTCATATCAAAGAATAGCGTACAGCGAAAATTACTAATTAATTTATGTTTGGAATCCACTGTTACAAACCCTCATTCAAACCAATACAAAATTACAGCTATAATTTCCGATATTACAAGTCACAGACTTTTCAAGCCAGTCCGCATTGGCAAAGATGAAAAAGAGAAAAGATCTTTCCTTAATCTTTCCTTTGCCAACAAAGGTATCGATGGCGTCAACTTAGCCAATATCCTTCATCATAAATTAGTTCTATCGAAAATACCTCCTTATTTCAAAGACCAGTCTGTACCAGTCATTTCTTATACCTATACCAAACCTATTGCAACTAAAATTTTCAATTACAAATACGTTTTGCAGGATCTCGATATTGACGACTTCAAGTCTAAACCTCCTGATTGCACTTGTGCTAGTTCCCAATTCACATATAATCCTGCTGGCCACGTTATTACCGGTGACCTCAACATTGTTAATGACACTTCTCTACGAAATGTGTTATCGAAAGGTCCGAAATATCGTGAGCCTAAATCCATCAATTGGAAATACAACTTTAAAATTTTGATGGATTCAGTTGAGGATTATGCCAGGCAATGGGCTAAGCGCGAGAAAGTAGACGTAGACACTCTTTCCGAATGGATTAAGGCAGTGAGGTCGTTGATACAAATCAGAATTAAGAAACTGAATGGATCTATCAATGCCCATGCTACGTCAATCTTTAAAAACCCAAATGTTGCAAAACACCTATCCTACCTCCATGACAAATATGTTGTTGTCCCCGCAGATAAAGCCCAAAACAACATCGTTTTTGTATGTAAAACTCATTACATTAACTGCTTGATAAACGAATTAGGTATTGACAATTCACTTGGAAACTCAACATATACCCTCACGACACTTACCAAAGAGGAAATCCTGGATAATCATAGGTCTGTTCTGTGTTCCTTTGGAATTTCAACCAAAGATGAAGAACTGGATCTGCCATCACTGTATTGGATACCTAAACTACATAAGTGTCCTTACAAACAACGGTATATTACTGGGTCTTCCAAGTGCTCCACGAAACCTCTTTCTAAATTATTAACATCTATTTTATCAGCAATCAAAGACGGGCTTCAAAGTTATTGTGAAACTGCCTATTCTAGAGGTGGCGTGAATCAGATGTGGATACTTAAAAATTCCAAAGATCTTTTAGAGTACATACAATCTAACTCTCTTTCATCTTGTAACAGTATTAAAACATTTGACTTTTCTACTCTTCACACTAGTATTCCACATTCCAAACTAAAAGACAAATTGAAAGAGTTGGTTTTGCTTTGCTTCGTAAAAAAGAATGGCCAACGTAGATACAAGTATCTTGTCTTAGGGAGGGATAAATCCTACTTTGTAAAGGATCACTCTGATTCGAACAAAAAATTCTCTGAAACTGATATTATCAAGATGCTTGATTTCTTGATTGACAACATATTTGTTACGTTCGGAGGACGTGTTTTTCAACAGACTGTCGGCATTCCAATGGGAACAAACTGTGCCCCTCTACTTGCCGACTTGTTTCTTTATTATTATGAGGCTGACTTCATGCAGGAACTTCTTAGGAAGAAAGATAAGAAGTTAGCTATATCCGTTAACTCTACTTTTCGCTATATAGATGATGTTCTTTCACTAAATAATTCAAAATTTGGCGACTATTTGGAACGCATCTATCCAATTGAGCTAGAGATAAAGGATACTACAGATACAGTTAAGTCGGCCTCATATCTTGACTTACATCTAGAAATTGACAATGAGGGTCGGTTGAAAACAAAACTTTACGACAAAAGAGATGATTTCAGCTTTCCAATTGTGAACTTTCCATTTCTAAGTAGCAACATTCCAGCAGCACCTGCATACGGGGTATATATCTCCCAATTGATACGATATTCCCGTGCTTGCATTTCCTATCATGATTTTCTTGATAGAGGGTTGCTGCTCACAAGGAAGCTATTAAACCAAGAGTTCCAAATGATGAAGTTGAAATCATCCCTTCGTAAATTTTACGGACGCCATCACGAGTTGGTTGACCGTTATGGAATAAGCGTTTCACAAATGACATCGGATATGTTCCTTACGTCGTAACTACAATCCCCTTCCTTTTCATGAATGTGACCTACCGAATTAGACTATTTACTGGATTTGTTATCACATAAGCAACACGACGGGTGCCGCATGTGGAGCAGGATCTGCTTACCCTTCCGGAGCACCTGAGATCACCCCTAGTTTTTTGGTGGGGTTCGTATTGTTTATTCTTTAGTTTTCTATGTTGTGTCGTGTGTGCTGTTTTTTGTTTGTCTTTTTCATTTTTAGCCATGACGTTGTCAGTTTGTTTTAGATTTATGAGTTTGACTGTCCCTTTGGTATCTTTCGTCTCTCTTTTAATTAAAAAGCACAGACGATATAACATATATGAAATGAATTTTCAATGAAATCGTCAACATGGTCAATAATATGTGTCATTTTTTTTTCTCGCAAAAAGAACCTTATTTTTCCCCTGGCCTCAAGGTAGATTAGCGAAAGCTAATTGAGTCACCCTCTTTAAATAAAGTCGTTACTTACTTACTTACTTATCGTGCAGACCCTGCAAAAAACTGGCAAGATGACAAATTACAGTTTTCAGTGGGGTGTGTGTTGCTTAGTCTTTAGTTTTCTATGTTGTGTCTTGTGTAATATTGTTTGTCTGTTGGTCTTTTTCTTTTTTAGCCGTGGCAATGTCAGTTGATTTTTTATCCATGAGTTTGACTGTCCCTCTGGTATTTTTCGTCCCTCTTTTAAAGCACTGATCCTGTTTTTAAATGTTTATCATAATGAGTTAACTACATCCATTCCCTTTCCATACGTTAACTTCGACTGTTAATTATAAACAGGGTGGCAACAACGCAACAAATATAATAGAACCTACCATTGGTTATCTAGAGTTTTATGCTTTATTTACAGATGGACCGGAAGACGTTCAGATATCTCCTACATGGAATGTTTACAATGTGACTGAACATGACAGACTCTCTCTTATGTGTTCAGCAAAGTGTTATCCAGGTTGCCACTTTTCCTGGACGGACATACAAGGGCAGAAAACTTACCAAGGGTATAATCTTATTATCAACAAAGTGAAACGATTAAACGGTGGACTGTATAGATGCCACGCCAATCACACGGAAGTAACCACAAAAACCAAAGTGAAAGATATTACTATCAACGTTCTCTGTGAGTAAAGACTTTTCATATACTAAATAGAAATAATTTTCAAACGCTACTCCTTCAGATTCAAATATAGTCAAATAATAGAAACGTTTGTGGTGTAAATTTCTTGAGTAGACCTTGGGTTGAAGTCATAACAATTGCTCAGTGCTCGGAGCACAAAAATCATGCTCGAAACATGAAATCCGGTATTTTGATTCGTTAATTCTTGAGTCTGAGTACAAAAATCGTGCTCGAAAGTTCTATGACCGCAAGGCCTTATCTTCATCAGGTACCAAGTGTTTGAGAAGGCTGAACAGTAGTCAACACTTCGGTTTGACAGGAATATCATGTATATGGTCATATTTATAAATTTACTGTTTGCAAAAGTATGAATTATTCGAAATTTTAAGGATTTTCTTATACTAGGCATAGATTACCTAAACCGTATTTGGCACTACTTTTTTGGAATTGTGTGACCTCAATGCTCTTCAACTTTATACTTGTTTGGTGTTTTAACTATTTTGATATGGACGATATTGGTGAGTCTTGTGTAGACGAAATGCGCTTTGATAACTATTATTACTTCTTTACAGAAATATAACATGATGTTATTTCACTTCCACTTCTGAAACAGTGCACTAATTTCTTACTTTTAGTATCATACATTGTACAAATGTATATATATAATGTTACGAGTTGTATAAATATCTCCAGATTAATAAGATTTTAATTATTTTCATTTTGTCAGATTCACCAAAATTCAATGATTACATCATGTTTAACGCTAACTATACAACGTCAAAGAGATATACGTTCACGGAAGGCACGTTGAGTTTTAAAGTTATTATCAACGGCAATCCTAAATCCTGCATAGAAATGTACAGTTCAGACTTAAACACAAAGACAGCTGCACAATTCTCTAGCAACGGGGTCTATTACAGCATAGGACTTCCTCACATGTCATGTGAAAACACAGGCAACTATACATTAGTAGCAAGTAATGGTATTGGTATGAGTTCCAACATGACAGTACAGCTAACTATACTCTGTAAGTTTACATTGACACTTTTCACTTTCAGTGCATTAGTAACATATAACATACAATACATCCACAAAATTTAATTTAGATAACATAACATGTAATCCTCATGATCATGCAATGACATAACGCTTACTGACTTATTTTTTAATTTTCTATGTTGTGTCATGTGTACTGTTGTTTGTCTGTTTGTCTTTTTCATTTTTAGCCATGGCGTTGCCAGTTTATTTTCGATTTAAGAGTTTGGCTGTCCCTATGGTATCTTTTGTCCCGCTTTTACTTGTATTCTGTTTTTATTTTACAGCTGGTCACCTTTTACCCCTTTTTAATATAAAAAAAAAAAAAACAAAAAAAAAAAACAATCATATCTTTATACATAGGTGTTCCAGTCAAAACTAATTATCATGCTAATTCAGACACATTCTTTTAAGTAATTTCGAATTCCAGTTAAAACAAAAGAGGGACGAAAGATACTAGAGGGACATTCAAACTCAAAGAACGAAAATAAACTGACTAGTTAAAACTCATAGAGATGAGTACAGATGAGCTTAATTACCGAACAATTGTAAACTTAAACGGGTTCTAGTTATCATTATTCAAAGTTCCCACTTCGGTACTGACATGATTTATGACAACCTTTTTAAACATTTTCGTTCATAAAATTAAAACAAAACTAAGGTTTCAACCCCCTCAGGGAAATTCAACAAAAGAAGACGGATTTGACTTCTTTTGTTTGTTCTTTTCGGTCCTCCTTTTACTGTTTCAGTTTTAATAATCTTTAGCTTTCAAAAAAAAGCCTTTGAACGGTTCTGTTGAAGATAATTCCAGAAAAGCGCTTCGGACGCATGAAAGTTATAAAGTTTTTTTTTTTTTTTTTTTTTTTAAATCTTAAAAGCATTCATTTTATTAAATCTTAAAAGCATTCAAAGACTTTAAGTGTTTAAGAATTGGTGATCATAATGCCACCCGTTTCCGCTCAGCGGGTTTTAAACTGTGTAATATTCTGTCTCACTTGCGGTTCTCTTTTTAGCAAGTACATTTTACTTCTTTATGTTTGTAAGATGTGTAGAATGTTGTTTGACTAGTTATTTTCTTTGGTTATGTATCATGCCTCTCCTCTTTCCGATATGTATTGTAGTTATTATGTTTAACTACATATATTTGTTAAGACATTTTATTTCAAAAATATCCTTTCAAAGATCATTAAGAATATATTAATATAATATTCAATATTAATTCAGTTCTATTCCAACTTTCCCTGAGACCTAGATTGAACTGAAATTGTCCACAAAAAAAAATACGAAAAAGTATGCAAATGTAAATTCAAATTATTGCGGCGTATCTGCTTACTCTTCCTGATCACCTGAAATCATCGCCTGTGTTCGTGTTGCCCAGTCTTTCTTTGTAATCAATTTTATTTTTCTCTTTATGTTTATATTTTATAAACACATCTTGTAACTAACCCGTGTTTGTCTCTTTTAATCAATGCTTTGATTGTTTCAAGCGACAACTGTTGGATCTAAAAACAAAACTGTTATAGTTACAAATCTTATATTGATTTGGTTTTAAAGGCAAGCCTAAAAAACTTCTTATTGCTCCGGACGATACACATACTGAACTTGGACAAGAATGGATTGTGCAGTTATCTGTTGTATCTAATCCAAAACCAAACGTCACATGGGTCAACAGTACCAGCAATCTATGGGAACTGATAGAGATGAAGGATTTCAGATTCAAATTTACTTCAGTTGTAAAGGCTAGCCAGCTGTCAGATTATGGAGTGTATGGAGTAAAAATCTGTAACACTATTGGATGTATCACAGAATATGTCGTTTTACAACCAAAAGGTAAAGAGACAATCGAAATTTCAGGTATGCATGCAATTAAATATACCTGGGGATAAGTATCACAAAATATGTCGTTTTACAACCAAAAGATTAATGGAATAAAACGGAATTTCAGGTATGCAGATTAAATATGCCGAGGGATAAGTATCACAACATTGATCAAATCGAGTAATGTTTAAAGCGACATTATAAAGTTTAGATCCAAAGAAATGACAATTCGAAGGAATAATATGTCGAAGTCATCGAAAAACAAAATTGTACCATATTACAATGATTGATTTATAGATGATGAACTTGGATTACAACCGGTTATCAGATCAAAGGATCCTGGATATGACATTCAAATTCATACATCTTGTTCTGCGCACGTTTAGATTGGTTTGAAGATTCCCATTTAATAAATATATTTGGGAGCGGGGAAGATTGGTTTTGGGAATGCATATTATATAATAATAACTATGAAAAAATATCACGATTTTCGAAAGCAGTTAATAATTTAAATTCAAATCCGCGCAAAAATAGTATGAAAAACTCACAAAAAGTGGAAATAAATATACGTAAAAAACATTCCCAACGAAATTATAATGGTCGTCCCCTTATTGGGGCGATCCCGAAAAAAAGCAAACAGTAACATATATCCTAAGTATCAAAGTAAGAATGGAGAAATTTCACATAGTATGTGTGTTTGTTTTGTCCACACGTTGTTCTCAATATAATGGAATTCTAAGCGACTGCCATGCAAGTGAAAGGTATAGCTGGCTATAAAAACCGGTTTATTCCATCATTTTCTACATAAAAAGACTATACCAAGTTAGGAATATGACAGTGGTTATCCATTCGTTTGATGTGTTTGAGATTTTGATTTTGCCATTTGTTTATGGACTTTTCGTTTTGAAGTTCGGTATTTTGGCACACTGTTTAGCATTCTCCAAGTGTTTTTAATAATTTGGCTTCACTTTTTCAGAAACGATGGATTATTTAGTGTATGCAGTTTCTGGTGGTGGAGCAGCACTGTTCTTAATATGTATAGTCACGTGCTGGTTTTGCTGTAGAAAAAAACGACAGCAAAATAAAGCAATAAATGAGCAGCCTAAAAACAAAGCAATAAATGAGCAGCCTAAAAACAAAGCAATAAATGAGCAGCATAAAAACAAAGCAATAAATGAACAGGCTAAAAACAAAGCAACAAATAAGCAGACTAAAAACAAAGCTATACAGGAGCAGCCTAAAATCAAAGCTATAAAAGAGCAGCCTAAAATCAAAGCTATAAATGAGCAGCCTAAAAACAAAGCAATTGTTCAGCAGCCTAAAAACAAAGCAATCAATCAACGGCCTAAAACCAAAGCAACCAATCAACAGCCTAAAAACAAAGCAACCAATGAGAAGCCTAAAAACAAAGCAATCTATCAGCAGCCTAAAAACATCCCAGAAAATGGTGATCACGAAGATGTTGAACATTTATACGATGATATAAGCACTAGCTATTTCCCGAGTGTACATTACCGTAATTCAGAACATGAAGACACCAACGCATATACTAATCCTGGATATGTAAACTTACAACAGCCAAAGCAAGAGGTGGATAATCGTCATAACAAAAACGAGTCATCGGCAAGAAAATATGTGAACATAAAATAGTAAAAACCGTTGTTTAGCAGTTTAAGCTATTTAGTCACACACACTATTTCAACTATTTTGTATTCGTTGTTCTATCTTTTTTGTACAATTTAAATGTGTCAAATGTATTTTTTTCTTATTATTTTTTTTTTATCGTTTAGTAGTAGTTTACATTTAAAAGACAAGACAATGTCGTTAAAACAAATCTGAAAGAAAACCTGCAGAATTACAAATGGTATATGGTATGATTGCCATAATATGAAAAGCCCAGAAATGACAAATGCAAAACGATTCAAATGAAAAAACTGACGGTCTAACTTATGTAAAAAAATAATGAACGAAAAACAAATATGATAGAAAGCTACAAACGACAACCACTGAATTACAGGCTCCTGGCTTGGGCCAGTCAAAACTGAATGAGACGGGTTTCAACGAGTTAGATGTCTCCCAAACCTCCTCCTTACATGGAAAAGAGGTGCAGCAGCACAACAATAGAACACACAATATAAAACAATTAACGAATAACAAATATGATAGGTAACATCAAACAAAACCACATCTCATCTACAGGCTCCAGACTTAGGATATGGGCATATAGAATGTGTCTGTAAGTGATAAATTTTTGCCCTAAAATTGGACAGTGTATTAGGTAGTGAGGTATAGCACAACATTATAACAACCCTCCTCCTTACTAGGAAAAGAGGTGCCGCAGAACAACACAATTACAAACAATAAACGAATAACAATTATGATATACAACACCAAACAACAACCACATCTCATATACAGGCCCCATACTTAGGTAGGACAGGGGCATATAGAATATCTTTGTTAGTGCTAAATTTTCGCCCTAAACTCGGACATTGCATGGTATATTGGTACAGCACAACAATATAACAATCTGAAAAAAATAGGATGGAATGCTCTTCAACTTCATACTTTATTTGGCCTTTTCAACATTTTGGATTCGAGCGTCACTGGTGAGTCTTTTGTAGACGAAACGCGCGTCTGGCGTAAATATGAAATTTTAATCCTGGTATCTATGATGAGTTTATGAATAGTTTTACACTTTATTTATTTTGTATTAATTTCTCTAAATTTAGCTAAATAAAAATATGAAAAATTGTATTTTTTCATTATACATTTTTGGTTTGTATATATAGAGCATATCAATGAAAACCCCAAACCATTAACATAAAATAAATATAGAGTTCAACATTCAATCTAAAACGATAGACAAGACCAGTATCACATGGCAAGATCTAAATTGATTATTGGTGGCCGACAATATCTAAAGATAAAAGAATCGAGGAAGAAAAGTCTCCTTCGTCTTTGAAGGAATATTCATTCTATGATTATTGCTTCTGAAAACGCTATATAAAGAAAAGATTGTTAGCAAAAACATATTATCAGCTGTTATTTATTTTCTTCAATTATATATTTATTTCAATCAGTGCTGAGAATTTTTTTGAAAATTTTACGAATCCGCAAGTACAAATTTGTCCATAACAATTCGGGACATTGCATTATGCGTTTCCTTCAAATCATAAGAGAAACCAAATTTAAAATAGAAGGCGTTCTTTTCTGCACAAACTTTCACATGAAATAGTTTATTTGTCTCACTTTTTAGTTTATTTGTCTGTCACGGTTTAGTTTATTTGTCTGTCACTTTTTAGTTTATTCAAAGTTGAGACACAATGGCTATGAATGTTGGAAGTTGCATTATTGAATAAAGGATGCGATTGGCCATGAATTGTATTTTATTTTAACATTTTCCCGTTGAAAACAATACTTATCCACTTTTGTTTAAAATTGCTCGTTAATATTTTTTTTTTTTTATTAATTTTTAAATTTGATTATCTCGAATGAACCAATGTTTTCTTTATGTTTTTATTATCTCCCTTCCCTCGATAGATTTATTTGTGTTAATATGTGGCAAACCTATTATTTAAACTGTATACTAATAAATATCGTACCAATTACCAAATCAGGAATATGACAGTTGTTATCCATTTGTTCGATGTGTTTGAGCTTTTGATTTTGACATTTGATTAGGGACTTTCCGTTTTGAATTTTCCTCAGAGGTCAGTATTTTTGTGATTTTACTTTTTTTTATACCATACATAAGATAATTCCTGATAATTCTTATAGAGTAAAATATTAAAGACGAACACATGCGTAGTGATCTGGAAAGAAATGTTTGTGTCCAGGATAGCACAATTCAAGGTTTTTTAACGACCTTGACCAATGGGGATCTTGGACGGTCGGTATCTCGAATATCCTCTGTTTGATGCTCTGTTATGACTATGGTCATGGCTGCAGATTAATGTTAAGTATACAGGGACATGATTTCGAATTTAAAGTGGATCTTGTAGGAATTGCCATGAGGATCCTTTGTAGTAATCCGCTCGCGAATACATCATAACCATCAGTCAGAATTATTAATATTAGGTATTTAGACCACAATGGGGATCAATGTGCATTTATCTCCTACAATTTACTGTAGGACTGAAAGGAACAGATTTAGAATAGATGAATTATCTTTTTTTCAAGTAATTGAATAGATTTGTCATACAATTTTAAGTTCTTACTTTTAGAAGAATTAATAAAAGAACAGTTATCGTCGGCAACAATAGAAGTGTAGGACATAAAAAAAAGTTCTACTTTTAAATTTGTTCTAGTCGTGACCTAAACTATATTTCCTGTTCATTTAATAGAGAAAAGTCAATCTAAATAAGCGTAGTTCTCTGATTTCATGAATTATAATGAAATCAGAGTGTCTGTATTTTAATTAGATTGAGAGAAAAGGCATTGTACATAACATTTGTGTACTTTATATTTCAATTTTAAAACTTATTTTAATTGCTAGATGTGGCATGTGGTGATGTGTTAAGCTGACTAACGTCAAACTGTTTGATAAAATAGTTATGATTTTACGGTTAATTTTGTCATGCGATCAGAAACAAATGCATATGTATGCCCTCAATGCTTAAAGTCCTTAAGCTTAATCGAGAACTGATCAGGCTCATGGTCGTCCTGACATGGATGATTATTACACTTTCAACCAATGAATACTCATATATAAAAAAAGAAGATGTGGTATGATTGCCAATTAAACAACTGTCCACAAGAGACCAAAATGACACAAATAAACAGCTATAGGTCACCGTACGGCCTTCGACAATGAGCAAAGACCATACCGCATTGTCAGCTATAAAAGGCCCCGATATGACAATGTAAAACAATTCGAACGAGAAAACTAACGGCCTTATTTATATAAAAAAAAAAAATGAACGAAAAACAAATATGACTGTCCATTAAATAAGTCAAGAGGTAAATCGCCTCGATTCTATGTGCTTGCATTTCCTATCATGATTTTCTTGATAGAGGGTTGCTGCTCACAAGGAAGCTATTAAACCAAGAGTTTCAAATGGTTAAGTTCAAATCATCCCTTCGTAAATTTTACGGACGCCATCACGAGTTGGTTGACCGTTATGGAATAAACGTTTCACAAATGATATCGGATATGTTCCTTTCGTCGTTACTACAATCCCCTTCCCTTTCATGAATGTGACCTACCGAATTAGACTATTTACTGGATTTGTTATCACATAAGCAACACGACGGGTGCCATATGTAGAGCAGGATCTGCTTACCCTTCCGGAGCACCTGAGATCACCCCTAGATTTTTGTTGGGGTTCGTGTTTTTTTATTCTTTAGTTTTCTATGTTGTGTCATGTGTGCTATTATTTGTTTGTCTTTTTCATTTTCAGCCATGGCGTTGTCAGTTTGTTTTAGATTTATGAGTTTGACTGTCTCTTTGGTATCTTTCGTCCCTCTTTTCTAAATAAAAAGAGAAACCAACGTCAAATTTGCCAATGGACAAACAGATATAGCAATGAAATTCGTGACTTTTACAGGAACTAATACAACATCTTCTTATATCTAAATGATAATAATCCGGAAATAAAGCAGTTTGTTTAGAAGTTGTTGTATTTTTTAACATCAATTTTGTTTTGGTTGGGGGTTAGAGATCACAGCTTAAAAAGGCAACAGTAGTATACCGCTGCTCCATAAAACCAAGGAGTAAACAAAGACTCAAAAAACCAAAGGACATTTACAACAACAGTTATAAAAAATAAATAAGAAACAACACGAACTCAACTAAAAACCGAGAGTAAAATCAGGTGCATAAAGGCAACAGTAGTATACTACTGGTCAATAAAGGCAACAGTAATATACCGCTGCTAAAAAAGGCAATAGTAGCAAACCGCTGATAATTAAAGGCAACAGTAGTATACTGATGTTCAATAAAGGCAACAGTAGTATACCGTTGCTCAAAAGTAATAAATCGAATTTGAGATAATAAATCTTGGTAACAAATAAACACCGATGGAAATACACCAACTATAAGAGGAAAACAACGGAATAACATAAACACGGAAATACAACAGACACAAATCATAGCATACATAGAAACGGAGTATTTGATAAAAAATGTCATATTCCTGACTTAGAATAGAGCATTTAAAAAAATGGTGGGTTGAACCTGGTTTTATAGCTAGCTTAAGTCCCACTTAGTATGACAATTTCGAAACGTGTTATGAAGGAGGTTGGGGATTACAGCAAACCAGGTTAAGACAAAACAAGCACGTTTAACTTTAATGAATGTTGAATATCCATATGAATAGTAAAAGAAAGGCGAAAGATATCCGAGGGACATTCAAACTCGTAGATCAAAACTAAACCGACAATGCCATGGCTAAAAGAAAAAGAAAAGGTCAAATAGAAAAACAGTCGTAAACCAGACAAAATATAGAACACTGAAGACTAAGCAACATACATCCCACCAAAACTGAGTGTGATCACAGGTGCTCCGAAAGGGTAAGTTTCGATAAAAAAAAATCACTTCAGATGTTCATCATTTAAACAATAAATGATTGCTGGTAATAAGGTTAACCAAGGTTCACGTATGGCTTAATTCAAATCATTTTTCAATTCCAATTTACCAACACATATACGGCAAAATAAAAAATTTACTCAAATTTTTAAATTTTCCTCAGGCTGTAAAAGCGCAAAGTCTATGGATGACTGGTTGTAATGATAAGCACATTATTCAAATTTTAAACTTTCCCATCTATGGTTTGGTTTGATTGATTTATTAATGTTTGTCGGTTAATGTCACTACAAATTTAACACACAGGCACTGTAGTTTTTCTGGTTTCATGTACACTTTATTACACTTGTATCGAAATAATCACATAAAACCAATTACTAGTACCTATGGAGGACATATTTCATACCAACTAGATGTCCCAATGTAAAGGAGACGAAAATATGAGAAACATAATTATATCGCACCATTAAATCAGGTGAGAAAGGTGAAAGGTCAATGAGACAACTATCCACTTAACTTTAATTGAGATGAATGTAAGCAACTATAGGCAACAGTACAGCCTTCAAAAATGAGTTAAAAAAAGGTATAGTCAGCTATAAGAGAGCACGACCTGAAAAATATGCTACAATTCAAATATAATCTAACGACAAATCAATTTACGAAAAAAAATATATGACAGACACTAATCAAGGACAAACACAATTTGAAGGTGCCACTCCCTCTCTCCCTCCACCTTGACATGGGACAGTTGTGTAACAGTGCAACATAAGAACAAAATATCAAATCAGTTGAAAATGACTTAACTTCTCAGGTCGGCAAAAAGATATATTTTGTTGTAAGTTTGGATTCTTGACTTATTAAAGTTAAATGAAACGGGTATGTATTAATCAGAAACAACATTCATGTGTCATTGATGCATGTTGTAAAGAGGCATATTACGTAAATGGTGTCAGACATATAACCGTCTGCTCAAGTATTATTTTCTATACCAGACATATTGTATTAATAATATCACATTCTCCTGGAAAGGCTGTCATATATTTTAATCAAGCAAGCAGTACAGATAATATATATTCTAATACAATCTCTCGATAGAGCTAAGTTATAAAAAAATAAAATGTCATGCACTGTTTGTGGGTGTGGGTGTTTACATCAAGTTAAACAAAAATTATTGAAGATACTATTGATAGGAAGACAGTGTCAATTGTACCAATTAGTGACACATTATAATGTCAACACAATTAACGGTGTTCAATTCCCTTTGTCAGACATGTGCTGATTAATAATTTACGTTTTCTAGGAAAAGTTGTCAGATTAGGTTCTGGTTTATGTTTAAATATCATCATTATAGAAAGAGAGACAAAAGAACATCTAGATAAATCACAACATCACGAATGCAAGGTCCGCAAAAAAAAAAGTAACAATAAGAAGATACAGAGTATAAGTTCATAAAAAAGAGACTACAGCCCGACCATAGAGCAGACAACAGCTGAAGGCCAATAATTTTCTTGATCTAATCTTTGGTATTTTCTGTGTTTTTGTTTTTGTTGTTGTTGGTTTTTTAATGGAATAGTAAGCAGATGTTAAGTTCGTAAGTACATTTATGCTGCCTGAAAACAAACATTTTCATAATAAGTAAACAGAATAAATTGCATTAATCCTTAAAGGGGCACTAGCTGTCAAATTCATGGTTACCGATTTGACTGAAATTCTAGTTTTGATTAATAACAATGTAAAACATTTATTCATATCATAAACAGTCTAAAATGAGCAATTTACATAGCATATGGTCGAGACTACGTAGCTTCGTTTCGTGTGTCTTTTAGTCTAGCTGCAATCTAATTAATTATCGAGTTTGGCCTCCAAATTCTTCCGACGACCATATAAGTGATATAAACATAAAAAAAGATATAAATAGATAAGTGGATATTTCTATGTTTGTTTAATTTATATTAAAGATTAAAAATATATGTTAATCATCCTTTTTACCTGTATAAGAATGTTGTATTTTTTTTGGATCAAAAAAGTCAATTAAATGATTTACCTCTGTTTCATTTTCAATGTTGACATTCTTTTCCTTTAAATAACTATACACACACAATGCACGTGTAATCAATCACTAGCAAAGGGATTGAATTGAAATTCAGATGAATACGGATTTAATGAGGTCGAATTATTCACTTGCAAGTGAATAATAAATTATCAATGTTTCTTTGCTTATTTTGACAAAATTAACCCATACTGGCTGCTAAAAGCGAATTAGTATTTCACTATTTCACTTTCGTAAATGATTGAACAAAAAATATCATATATTATACTTTTTTTTATATATCTCGTAGCTAGTGCTCCTTTAAAAAGGATTGTGAAAAAATCAATTATGCTGAGTATTTGATTTTCGTTATTGTTTTTATTTCATAATATAACATTAATCTACTAATCTTTCTCTTTTTATGGTTTTGGATTTATTTCTTCGAAGTTTTGAGTTCTGGGGTTCGAAAATTTATTCGTTAAAATCTAGATATAATCCTAGGTTTATGATGACTATATACTCAGTACTATTTCACGGACTCTATTTGATATTTTGTCTATGAAATGTGTTAAAAAAGACTGATTGCAATGTTCTGTTTTTTAATTGATTTGGAATCATTTCCTTAGAAGTATTATTTACAGTGCGAATTAATCTCTCCGCAGATGATTTCATTTTTCATTTCCACTTTCAGACACCTTATCAAACAAACAGACGTAACATTCTTCCTTAAAGATGGATGATAACTAGCAGAACTATATAATTAATCTGTCTTAAAAAAAACAATCAAACAAAAAGTTGGAGAAATAAAACTTAATGACCGACTAGAAATAATAACACCCACTGAAATCCTATAAAAATGGAAGTGACTGCATCAAATAAGAATGCGTATCGATAAAACAGAGGAGGAACTATTTTTAAGAACACGAGGTTCAGATCAAGGAATTAAATGAAGTTCGACCTGATTATTAAAAAAAAACATTATTGCTGCTGTTTACTGCATGATGCTTGTGAAGCTGAGTCATTACATGTTCTCTTTCTAAACACCGCCTTCTTTCTGTTGTTAGATTATCAAAAGATGGTAAACATTCCAGTAATATTCCGCGCTATCGTCTGTAACGTTACCCTTCTTGTATTTGTTCAAATTAATCACTTTCGTTTAGACTGAAATAGATGTTTTGGTGTAGACTGTAAACGTCATTTTGTAGGTGGAATGGTTGTCTGGTGAACGAAAGATCACACATTTTTCATCTTTGATCTGACCAGAATAAATAAGTAGAATTGTAATTCCCAGTTGTCCATCGATTCTTCAGTCCTCTTAGACAGTTTAGAATCTGACATTTACAGAGATAGTCGGGAGAAAAATAAACGTCCCTTTACCACCCTTACAGCTGTGAACATATATTCAATATGCACTTTTATTCTATTTTCTTCTTACAATGTCCTGTTCCAGTCATGGATGTGGCAGTTTTTATCATAAACTTCGGTGTTGACATGAATATCAATTATGTGGTCATTTTTATAAACTTCCTGTTAACAAAACTTTTCATTTTTCGAAAAACTAAGGATTTTCTTATCCCAGGCATAGATTACCTTATCCGTATTTTGCACAATTTTTTTGAATTTGGATCCTCAATGCTCTTCAACTTTGTACTTGTTTGGCTTTCTGACTAGTTTGGTCTGAGCGTCTTATGTAGATGATACATGCGTCTGGCGTATTGAATTATAAGCCTGGTATCGTATCTTTGTTTACTATTAGCATGTCGAAATGTATTATTGTATTGTTTATTTGTACTGTAGTCCTGTCATGTTATGTCCTTTTAGTGTTATATTTAACATTGCTATAAAAGGCTTTAAGCGCGAGGTTTGGCTAGCCACAAAACCAGGTTCAACCACCCATTTTTTTCTTAAAATGTCCTGTACAATAGTTATCAAAGGTACCAGTAGTATAAGTCAGGAATATGGCAGTTTTTATCTTATAGTTCGTTTCTGTGTGTGTTACATTGTCGATTGGTTTTTTTTTGTTGCACGTAAATGTTTATGTTGATTCGTTGTATTCCTCTTATAGATGATGTGTTTACATCAGTTTTAGTTTGTAACCCAGATTTGCTTTCTCTCAATCGATTTTTGACTTTCGAACAGCGAACATACTACTGTTGCCTAAATTTAAATTTTATTACACGGCTACCTTATCTCATTTCAACACCTTGTCTGTTTCAGAGGTGTCTAGCATTTAAGAAAGAGGGGGAAAACTAACAATATGATTGTTTTTACATATTTTGGAAAATGTAACATATTTGGATTGTTAATTGTTTATTTGTGGTATCTCGTGCATTCAGTAACAATTGATTGTTGGGATTATAGACTTATACATATCTTATCTTATCTAGCCGTGGGTGTTATTCAAATTTACCAAAATATGTTATTATTGTGTTTTTAGGAACATTCCTATATTGAAAATTGAATTTGAATGCAGATATATGTTTGTTTGATTTTGAATTTGATTGAAAACGTTTGTCATCTTGTAAACCGTTAGTTTTCTGTTGAAATTTTTTTTAACATCTACCTGTGTATTTTTCTTGATATCTATAAACCACGATTTCCTTAGTTATTTTTTCAATGTTGCCTAGAAAACTCTAAATAGTCTCGAATCAACAACAACAAATTAATAAAATGTTTTCAATTTTATTTATTTTTAACATTTATGTGACCATTTGAGCATAATAACCAACAAACTATAATACAAAGTAATTTACATACAAACGTACATGCCACGAATTGAAGAACGCAAACTTAACAGTTCAGCATAGCTTAAACTTACTTCACGTGGTCCCTGATTTTCCAGACACAAGACATTGTAATTAGCAAACAATTTTTTTTTCAGACATGCCTCGGCTACAATATTAAAGGAACAATTTTGCCTGACAAGACTAAAGATTTTTCTGAATTTATATCTTATTATTGTGTCAATGAGGTCTGGAAAACTTCCACCTTAAAATAGCAGAAAACAATTGGTCCAGATTTTTAATGGACAGCATTTTTATTAGACAGGAGGAATTTCTTCCCTCACGTAGCTTGGAAACGAGCTGTTTGATCTATAACTTTTAATATATTTTTAAGAAAAGAGCGATATGATGAGAGTTAAGACGAGGTATAATTCAGTTATTATTTGTTTATATCCCATACTAATTTAATGTTTATCGAGCAAAAGGTCATCTGCAACTGATACTGTAAAATATCAGCCGAAAATTACAAACTAAGCTCAAAGAAAAGCTCAAAAAGGCTTCAAAATGTGTCGAGCAGCTAATATTTTATACAATATCAGTAAGATGAAAGTCTGAAATCGTTTTAGTGGGGGAATGTATCTTGTGTAGTATTTCATGATATAAACAATAGGTTATATTTGCTTTACATGCAAACAGGAAGTAAACTTGATAAGGTTGTGTCAATTATTTTGACGTCGGAAATAAATCCGGGTTTTGGACAAGCATATTTAACGTCACAACGCAATTTGATGTAGAGATGAGCAGGGTGATATTGACACAGGAAAACCAGCAAAATCAAAGGTTTTACTATTAAATTATATATACATTGATTTGTCTTTCGCAGAATATAACATAGCATGTACAATATCCAGTCTAATTACATACATTCAGAGCTATATGCAACAATGTAACATTATATCAGAATACTAATTATATAACATATAGCGGTAGTAAGAATTTAAGTCATCAATACTGTAAAATAAAAACAGTAACAACAAATTTCCATTACCACAATGACAAAAAACTTTTAAATGTAGCATAATTTACATGATCGCCAAATAAATACTGGTCATGAAAAGACAATACAATTCCTACAATGACAACAGTTTTATATGGCTCTATGTTAGTTGACTAAACCTAGAATTAATCCGCAGACAGTAATCCTATGAAATAGATATGTCACACAATATTTTTTCATATAGGGAGGATTAATTTCACAGAGTATTTGGTTGGCAAATAATTTTGAAAAAGGATGATTTGCTATAGATTTCTGACAATTCAATTAGATACTTATTTTTATTTCAAGGCTTATCTAATGGGCAAGTGAAAACAAAGTTAAATTTTCAAGGACGGCACTAGTTTACAATTTCCAGCAAGATTTAATTTGTGACATATTTTTTTTAAATCAATTAATTTGAAAGTAAATATCGATTTTTGTCGTCAAATATACGAGCATTTGAATATATAAAAAAAAGCCTGTTAGTTAACGAAGAATGGAATATACAAAATAAATATGTTTTAAATTGATTTGTTGTTTTGTATTAAAATTGAGTTAAAATAAAAATTGATTTGGTATTTTGTTTTTATTTGTGGTATATCATAACACAGGTCATTGTCTAATATTTGTAATACTAGTATATAAAATGATACTAATGCTTTTCCCCTTCTAATTACACTTAAAAATTTGATTTATTTTTTAAAATGACTTTACTACACGTTAATCTTTCTGTTGCATACAAGAAACCATATTTGATGGCCAAATATTTTTCAAAGAAAAGAAAGCCATCGTATGTAAAATGTTAATCTGTTGGATAAGTTTAATGTTTATGTCTCATATCTATCTTTCACTACAAATTCTACCCGCATTTTCCAGTTCTATATCTAACCTTCACCGATATTAAGTAGAGCTATGTTGATTAGAACTCGGAAGCTCAATCATTATAATGCTGAAGTTCTAAAGAAGTAAATACAATCATCTGTATGTTAACCTTATCGATAAATCCCGGCTAATATTTGTGGTCGATAAGTTCCGACTTCTCTTTGGGGTCGACTAGTCCCGACTACAATTTGTGGTCGATAAGTTCGGATATCTATTTACTGTTCATAAGTCCCGACTACTCTTTGTAATCGATAAGTTCCGACATTCATTTGTGGTCGATGAGTACCGACTACTCTTAATCGTCGATAAGTTCCGACTACTTTTTGTGGTCGACAAATCCCGATATCTATTTGTGGTCGACAAGTCCCGACTACTATTTGTGATCGCCAAGTCCGACTTTTCTTTGTAGTCGATAAGTCCCGACTACTCTTTGTGGTCGATAAGTTTCGACATCTATTCATGGTCAATAATTCCCGACTACTCTTTGTGGTCGAGAAGTTCCGACATATATTTATGGTCGATAAGTTCCGACTTCTATTTACGGTCGATAAGTCCCGACTACTCTTTGTCGTCGATACGTTCTGACTACCCCTTGTGGTTGATAAAGTAACTAATTTTGTGGTTGATAAAGTAACTAATTTTGTGGTCGATAAGTTCATGCTTCGTTTTGTTGTCCCAATGATATTTATACAGACTAAATGACTCTGTGAACAGTACATACCATAGTAATGAGGATCCCAACTTGGTGATGAATATATACCTAAAATGTTTCACTAATACCGGTACATCGAAAGAAGTAAAATTAAATGTCTGCTAAATAATTAGACAGAATAAACAGATATTTGTGATTAAAGCCTTTCTTCATTTCAGGTCTCGAACTGATGATTTGTTTTCCCTCTTCCTTCCTTCCAATTAATTTCTATCAAGTTGCAATTTATAAATCGTACATAGTTCTACTTATTAGATATATGCGTATATGTTTAAGAAAACAACTTAATGAATCGGTCCTTTTCACAAATGTTATTAAATAGTTCAATTAGACTACAAGATTTTCAAGGTCTCTATATCAAAAATGAAATCTATCTTTCCCACTTGACAAATCAATTGTTTTTTTCACAGGAAATAGAATGGCGATTTAATTTTTGGCCATTTAATTTGACGCATGTTATATTTCACCTGAATGGTATTTTGTGATATTGATAAACGGTATTTGGCGAGATATGTATGAATATGAGATGAATATGTTGATGATCCTAATGCAATGAGTTCCAATCCCTTCTTATCCTTCTGCTAACTTTATTATTTTCTCATCATGGCTGTATATAAGGCGTCCATTTTAGTTGACATATCTGAAAGTTTAGATTCCATATTGTTAACTTGATCTTTCAGTTCTTTGTTCGTATCCTCCATTTTTTCCACGATATCATAGACGTCATTGACAGATTTGGATATTTCTATAACACCTATAGCACTCTCGCCAATAGATGATTTCTCATTTTTAGCTTCTCTCATATTGGAAATAGCTTGCAACAGTTTTCCATGTAATCGAATTCTCTTTCTGTCGCTGACTTCGCTGTGTTTTTTCATTCGCCATAACTGTATGACGTATTTAATAACATCTGATGCCGCGTGTTTTCTTTCTTTGTCTAACTGGGCCCTATAAACAAAATTGTGTACGTATTTTTCGGCTCTAGATTGTTCTAATTTCTGAGCTAGGACAGCAACTAACAGCGCAGTTGTTCCTACGCCCATTAATCCAGTCGATACAGCGACAAATCTACCACAGTACGAGTTGGGGTAAATATCACCATATCCAACTGTTAAAAACGTAATGGCGATCATCCACATGCAGTTGAAAAATGTTGAATGTTCTGGATCAGGATGGTAGTATATTTCGCAGGTGCGCATTGCCCACGAGCTAGAAAGTAGAATTCCAAGCATAATAAATATTAGGATCGTACCTGGCATAGTTGACATTAACGCTTTGAAAATAAAAACTGTATTGATCTTGACTTTGTTTAATGCCCCCAGGCTTTGTGTAGCTGTATTGGTAAGAAGTCGACTGTGCACCACCAGAAATTTTCCTACTAAATAAAATCTCATCAGCATGAGAATTGATAAAATAGCATCTATAGAAACATCATGTCCTTCACTTTTAGGATCGGTCACGTGAGTTGTTATATTGCCTGGAATTGGATGAATGGCACATATCATCAGCTCCATTAAGATTTTCAAAAATGTAGCGGGAAAATTTACTGCTAGTCGCCAGTCTTCTAGACTATTGTCAGTCATGTGCAGTTGTATTCCAATCACGTGATATCCAATTACAGCCATTAAGAGTAAAAGGGTCGATACAGATATACCGCTCTTTAAAAATATTGATACGGCATCTGCTTTTGTTATCTTGTGTGCAAATATAAGTTCATTTTCTACTAACATGACAATGACCCCTATCAGGGCAAGTGTGCATTCTATATTTACACAAATCCGACGTCGTTTGATCAGTAACTTTCGTCGACTTAGTCGATAACTAATATTATCAAATTTCCCAGGAGGCCCCAGTGCTGATAGATCTGCATGACTTCCGTTCTGACTGTCGTCTTGCACGTATTTATTATATTTCCCATTCCGGCGGTCTACTAGGGGAATCCCCGGATCTTCCACCACAGTACTACCACTCATTTTATTCTGAAAGACACAAAAATATGAAAATATAGTAAAAAGAAAAATAGTTTTCCATTTGAAACTATGAAAACGTGCTATAAATAAAACATAAGTTCAAGTTACAGCTTATTTATTCCATAAACTAACGTCTTTGGACAATCTCTTTCCAGTTTTCTCTCAGAATTATATGGTCTTTTATGATTTTACTCCATATTGGGCGCTCAAATACATATTTCGTCTCACTATTCTTACTATATACCAGCTTTGATAAGGGTTTGATATGAATATAAATTTTCACTTCTCTTCTCGTACTATGAACAACAAAATTATTTATTTTGTAAAAAAGTTATATTTCCATATTTCATGACTATATACCTTACAACAAAATATTTTTTATCTACCTGTGTACGTTATTCTATTTGGGGTCATTTTGTCAAAGGATATGGTTGTCTTTCCGATATGTTTTAACATTTCTCTCTCATTTTAATCAATTTTGTATTTTCATTGTGTCATAGATCAAATGTATTCGTTCAGTGTATCAGTTGTCTTTTTATTGAGTTAAGCCATTTCTATTGATATTTTATAGTGGGTATTTATATATTGTGATGTAACACTATTGTTTCGGGTAAGGGTGAAGGTTGGTACCTATTAAAACGGGGAAAAAACGCATTTGTTTTCATCTGTCCTTAGTCAGGAGCATGATGTTCAGTTGTTGTCGTTTGTTGGTGTGGTTCATAAGTGACTGTTTCTCGTTTTTCGTTTTACATATATATGAGACCGTTAGAAATTACATCCAATGTCGCATATGTAACGAATACTAAACAAACATAAGATTACATTTGGATTTGACTTTCAGTATTGATAAGAAAATGATCCAAAGTGAGTCACTTCTTCAAGTAATGTAAAGGAAATCTACATTGCAATACAGTTGACAAACCAAAAACGTCCTATTTCAGTTAAACCAGTTAAATATTTATACTTTTATTGACACTTATCATGTTAAGGCACACTGCGCCATCGATACACTGTTAATAGCAGATGATTATAAACGTATATCAATAGTATTGATAAAAAATATAATCAATACTGAGTACATGGTTTAAAAATTATGTACTAATTAATTCAGCAATTGAATGAATATGTTATACCATATGTAAAATCAATAAAAGAGCAAATAAAGCGACACTTGTAAGCACTGGCGTGGCGCTTCGTGCAAAATGTGATAGCACACTTCATTTTAGATGTCTTAAACCCCTTGTTGATATATATATAGTAAAAAGTAAAATATAAAAAAAATTAGATCCGAGGAAAATTAAAAAATGAAATTGTAACTGATCCAGTATATTTATGGTGTAAAGTTATATTTTCTAAATGTAAATAAACAATTAAAAATTTTGTAAATAATTATTATATACCAAAATAGATTAAAAACATCATAAATCATACGTCATTTTGTCATATTTAAAATCTGCTTGCTCAGCATTTATTAATCTGCAGCAGCTGTATCAGTTGAATGTTTAATCTATATTAGAAAACTGTTAACGTGTTTAATTCTCCTGTCATAAAAATCCATTCGATCTCACATTTGAACTGGTATAAAACTGCCTTTCATACACAGTAAGAATTCTATATTCACATTAATCTGTCTTAACGATTCCTATCGTTTATTTACTTTTTTATTTTCTTATTTTTTCATTGTTTGCTTTTGAATTTTTTGCTATTTGTACTTAATATCATCCTTAGAACAGGAATGCTTAACTCCATGCTCCTTCGTATGGATAATTGAACTCTGCATTAAATTACCCAAGCAGAACAAATTCAAAAGATGTCAAAGGACAGCCTGAGGTCTTCAGATTCTCAAAAACGTACACAACATAGCATAGGAATAAGGAAATAACGACGTACTCTTTGAAAACATGTTTCTGTTGTTTTAATTACACCAGAATTGATGTATGTTCACAATAAAACCGGAAAATATTTTATGTTCCGTGGAGGTTTGATTCCAGGGTTGGCTTACAAAGGATCAGGATCTGTCCTATGGAGGACCAAACTTTATACAATATAAAAAAGAAGATGTGGTATGATTGCCAATGAGACAACTCTCCACAAAAGACCAAAATGACACAGAAATTAACATTTATAGGTCACCTTACGGACTTCAACAATGAGCAAAGCAAGGTGGTTTTTAACTACGATACAATATTTTGAAACAAAGAGGTTTCCTTATTATATGTCATAAACATTTCAAGTAGTCTTCAATCCTTCTTTTCTAGTTATAGGTATCTTAAAGACAAATATCAGATAATTATCATCTGTTCAGGAGTAAAGGGATAGGTATCAAAAGAACAGGATGCCATGGCTTATTTTTTTTTTTATGATTACTATTTGTTTATATAAACATAAAGACTATGACTTGTGACTGTACATGAGAGTGGTCTCATTTGCAATCAAACCACATTTTTTCATTTCAATATAGTACGTGACGTCGTCCATGATGTATGTGTGTTTGGCTTGATACCCTGTCCGCTCCTACGTCGTTTTGGTTAATAAAGGGTCAACCGAGCCGTGCATATTAAATGATATATATACCAACTTGCTTGGTCAATAACTATAACATAATTACAGCATTTAAAATGTTATCAAAGCTTTCGTGGTTTAATCTTGGCAGTTTGATGGTGGTATGCAAAATATTTAATCGGAATTAAATAGTCAACTGAAAAAAAAACAATTTTTAGTCCATTCTTTGATCTGTCAAATCATTAAACATTGAAATATGTCTCTAACAAACAATCTCTGACAGATTTTAGCCGATAATATGACTAAATCACTACAGCTATTAACTTACATGTCAAATATGACTAAAAAATTATATGTGCTGAACAATTGATCACGGCTTTTTAATTATTAGTTTTTATCCGTATTCTTGACATACGTTAAATAATCCAAACTTACTAAATTACAAAAAAATCTTCCCATTAGTAAATAAAGATGGTTTTTGTTTCTGATTTTTGTTTTGTTTGTATGTTTGATGTACAACATATTCTCCATCTAGCATGTGAAATAAAAAGAAATTAAACAAACTATTGAAAACACGAATTCTGTACTACTAGTTCGCGCCTTATAAGGCATTGTGAAAGCTTTTTAAGTCTCATCGTTGGTGGTGATTATTCATTTATTATTAAAAAATATCAAGAGTTCTCGTTTTGCATTCAAAGATTTCCTTAAGCTTGATTAAGTATTTAACCTTATAAACAAAATGGTTCGTTGACAAGGGGACGAGCATTTGTTTTCTAGCGGGGGACAGGAGGATTTTGAGGATTTCTGATTTTGAGGATTTCTGTTAAGAGCTGAAAAAAAAGCCTAACCAAAAACATGTGTTCTAAAATCAAAATGATGAAAATTTGTTTGTAATCTTTTTTTTTTACTGAAGAATGCAAGTGAAGCCAGCGTATATATCAATTAAACCATTAAACGATTTGATATATTAACAAATAGAACATGTTGTTAGTTAATGTAACCGTTAAAGGATTTGATATAACAACTAAAACAGGTTAATGATTTCTGTACTGTGATGGGATTTTCTGGAGTATAATGTAATAATAATTGTCTACTTGGTAAATATTTGGTTATTTCAATTATTTTATCAGAAATATAAGGGAGCGTATTGAGACAATCAAATGTAAACAATAGTGAAGTGACATGATTGATTTTCTAACGTTTATAGAATCTAACAAACGAATTCAAAGTTATCAATGGAAAACCATAACACAAACATTCCTGATAACACACCTTTTATGGACACATTTACTGGTTATTAATTAACACTGCAGTGATAATTGTAGCTTTGACAATGCCATTATCTCCATTCATTTCATCAAACTGGATTTTTCCAGACGTTAACTTCAAATGTTCGAATTATGTCGGATGTGTTGTGTCGATTGATTGTCGTCTCATTAAAGTCCAGATTTTATGCTTTTAATAACATTCATGCAGAGAGCAAAAAAATGTTAAAAATCTAATTTATCGTTAATGACATTTTCATAAATTTTTCCCTTAAAATTATAAAATCAGATGTTTACACCACTGATTGATTGATTGATGTTTACTTTACGCCACGTCGTCGACACAAAAAGTATACATCGCGCCGACTTACATCACTGAAAATACTATGTGTAAATAAAGCACTTGCGTATGTATGCTCAGATAAAAAAAAAAAAAATAAAAATAAAAATATGTAATTGCATACATGTGTTCATAACTTGGCGGTCTCCGAATGTAACAAAAATCAAAAAACCCATGGGGATCTTAAATTCCTGGAGTCACTTCGGTTCCTTAATCCCCTATATAGAGCTGTCAAATAAAAGATTGGATGGGAAACTTTTATATCAAATATTTATGAATTGAAAAGGAAAACAATAAAATTCTGTTTGAAACATATAAATTGGTGGGTACTAGTATTTTAACCTCCCAACTACCCAGCCTCAGGTTCACAAAATGAATAGAATTGACTCCCCCTTTTTTTCGTGCTTACTTATGGGCCAGGCTGGCATAGGGGAATGCTAGTATCATGTATTGAGCTTTGCTAGCAATATCTCTCTATTGTTTTGATCACATTGACATGATATTCAATTATTACGGCCCCGATAGTGGACATCAGATCACATTGACAAGATATTCAATTATTACGGCCCCGATAGTGGACATCAGATGACATTGACAAGATCTTCAATTATTACGGCCCCGATAGTGGACATCAGATCACATTGACAAGATATTCAATTATTACGGCCCCGATAGTGGACATCAGATCACATTGACAAGATATTTATAGGTTTCATAACGAGTAAGAATTAGATATCGATTGATATCAACTCGAGTTATTTAATTTCAATAATAATAAACGAGCCTATGGCGAGTTTATTATTATTGAAATTAAATAACGAGAGTTGATATCAAGCGATATCTAATTCTCACAAGTTGTTAAACCTATTTCTCTTATGGCAAAAAGTTGTATGTGCGTGGCCTATTTGTTGCGAGTTGTGTTGCTACGGCCGTTTTTCTTTGCAACGCGTACTGATCTGTATACTTTTTGAACTAATATGGTTTTATTTTATTGTGTTGTATGTTCTTGTGTGAACAGAATACTGTTCCATTGACTCCCAGATATATCTTTTTTTTATATTTTTATAGGTTTCATAACGAGTGCACGGGTTCCTTTCTTTATTTCTTCGTCCATGATATTTTAAGATTTATATTAGATAATGCAGACGATAAAGCAGACGAAAATCGCGAAAACCGGAAGTAAACAATCAGTTGTCAAGAAAAAAAGTAGTCCCGGCATGACCTTTTCCAGTGAATAATGACCTGATCAACGGCCAATGAAAATATTGGAAATTTACGAGATAAGCCAATCAAAATAACGTAATTTTGATATCACTTTTTCATATCACACTCCGTACGGTGTGATACGAAAAATATCTATTCACGTGGGAGTTAGATAACAGGCCCAAACCATAAGAGAATCAATTATTACAGCCCCGATAGTGGTACTCATGGAAAACTTAAAGAAGATATCTCTTTGGAAACCCAGATGGAGCAGGACCATGTTAAAAACGAAACAGAATACACTCTACGAAACACTTGTCAACACAAACAAAAGCATGGATTTGAACATTTCTATTTCTTAAATTGTCAGCTTCAACAGCCACAGAAAGATGTTTTAGAACAATGAACAGAATTAAAACCTGATTGCAAATTCCCTCATACCTTAGTGCTAAATATTGAAGAAAAAATAATCTGATTGATCGCGATGAAAAACTAAATTTATTTGTAGTAAAATAAAACATACCCCCTCCTGTAGTTAAATGGTTGCTCCCTAAGGGAAAAAGCTGAACTTTTTTTTGTAAATAATCTAAATTGTTATTTTGGTAAAAAGATTATATCGATCGTTTGAAACCTATTCAATATTTTCAAGACTCTTTTTATTGAAATGAAACAAAAATCAAAGTGTCGGATTCTAGGGGGAATATACATGTATTCACGGAAAATGCCTCAAAAATGTAATTTCTATATTTCGTCCAAAAAAATTAGTTTGGCATCTAGATCATTTCCGCCAGCTACGTCACTGTAAAGATATCGTTGAGCAAAAAGACCATGATTAATTTCTTTACAATTGTCTACATTTTCAAAAAACATGATAATCATAAAACAAAAACACATACCTTAATTTGCAACTCTATTTAATTCTTGGAGGTTTACAATGTTTTCAGTAGTCTCAACAAATAACGATAAAGACATCAGGCTCACAATTTATTTTGACATGAATATATTACATCTGTTAGTTTTAAAAAAATCCATGACTTCATTCAAATACTTTCATTCATTTACCGTTATTACCAATTATTATTATTAATATTAACATTATCATTATGCAATAATATTGTCATATTAGCTACAACCATTTTTGGGACATTAACGCTGTCAGTCTAATTTATCAAAATTAATACAGCTTGCATAATTCATTGATTCAATTAACTTACGATGAACTGAAACAGTAAGAACCATGGAATCTTCAGTGATGCATGTCTAAAGCTTAAACTCCCTTACCACGTCACAGGCGGACATCTTTTTTCAGGCAGACGATAAATGAAAATCTTTAATATGTTTACATTGTATGATCGTGGTGATTTTTCTATGATGAAATTTAACTAACTATCTATCGTAACAGCTGTATAATCCTTTACAAAGTTCACATTCACAATAAAAAAATATTGACTGAACATATGGTGGAAAAGAAAGACCATTTATTTTTAGAAGGCTGTCACAATCTTAAAAGTTATCAATTACTGATTGATTGATTGATTGATTGATTGGCGTTTAAAAGCTCCACATCAGCAGTATTAGCTATTTTTTGGCAGTTCCTTGTTAGAGGATGATGCCCTTGGAGAACCACAGACATTCAGCAAGAACTAACACTCCTAGTCACTTAAGATTGGAGTCGAACGCACCTACCTCGCCCAAGGTTCGAACACACAACCTCAGTGTTGACAGGCTAGTGATACAGTAGTTAAACATTTCAGACCATTCGGTTATCGAAGTCACGGTTATCAAAAAAGTCGTCAAAAAAACATAAACCATACAAAAACGTATTATGGTGTATGACCCTTTCTGTAGCCATGTGAATTTCGAACTGCAAAAATAATTAATAATAGAAACGAGTCATTTTGTACATATAAAAAAGTGAAACTACTTGCAAAGCAGTATCACTTATTGTTTAATCGCATTTAATGGAAAATGGGGATTTTATGGCAAATAAAACCAAGATTTTTGTAGAAAGTCCACAGACTTTAATACATAGAGTTTCGTTAAAAAAAATAAACAGATTATTAACTTTGTCCATGGTGTGCTAGTGTTTATTTATTTTCAAAATGTCCTAAATAACCTTTATATTCTAACGTCGAGTGCACCCTAGAAGGTGTACTTGAATTTGTCCATATCTTCCAATATCTTAAAATCATTGCTAGCATACCATGCAATAATCTTATTCTATCTTATTGTCAAATATTAGAGTTCACGGTAAAAAGCTGTGGATTTTCTATAAAATGTCCTTATGTTTAGCATTGGTTCGACACAAGGGTACATAACCCTCAACACTCCATGTGAATGGACTAGATGTCTTACATGTAAACTTTATGTTGAAATATTCTTACCACTAAGACTTGTTCTACACATTTGTACATAGCACTAGTTTTTCTCTATGATGGAATCCTGATAAGATCGTGAAGTTCGAAGAATATAACTAACCAGACTCAAGTGGAGACCAATTCCAAAGTATACACTGGTCTATCGAGTGCACCTTCTGTAAACGATGGAATCGAAACCAAAACCCCTATCACAATGAGTTAAGTCTTAAGTGATCGGTTCATGTTAATAAAAATTATGAACCTAAATACTTATAACTAGGCGGTCAAGCTTTCCTTTTGATAATTTTGTGACAAGTAAAAATATGGACTTATTCAAACACATCTTTAAGGGTACACTCGACTTTCGTGACGTATATTCACTGATAATACTGTTACAATAAATTTTTTTGGACTGATAGTGATAATGTTGCACGGCCTTTCGCTAAGCTTGGCTGCAGTTATTTCAATTCAATTCAATTCAATTCAATATTTTATTGGAAAGAGCACAATAGAGGCGTGATCCAAATACAGACAATTATAATATTAAAACAACACATAAATGAAATAAAGATTCAAGTAACAAGTCATGAGCCAATTCTATGTATACAAATACATTATAAACTGATATTGATACCATAAACTTATATTTCAGTATTATTCTAGATTTTCATATATTTACTTAAAACACACAATATAAGATTTATATATATATATATATATATATATATATATATATATATATATATATATGTATATGCACAAACTACTGTAAAAGATAATTATCTGATGAAACGGTATGGTGGTCTCTCAAATCAAGAGCTTCTTCAATATACATACAAATAGATTTTTTTTTCATCCAAATTATTTGAATTAATATCATTAATTTTATATTTAGATCTAATTTCGTTATATTGCGGACATTCAATCAAGAAATGAATCTCATTTTCAATTTTTCCTGTGCAAAATTTACAAAATCTCTCATTAGATGGTATTTTTGGTCTTGCACACCTCCCAGTTTCTATTGCTAATGAGTGTGCACTTATTCTTAATTTAGTGAGTTTTTTTCTAAGGTATTTAGGAATATTAAAATTTAAATATTATTGTTGTTTAAATTTAGTATAAATTTTACTAAAAAATAAAAGTTTACCACAGTTTCCATCTTTTATCTTAGAAAGTTCAAATATAATTTTATTTTTGTAGAAATCTTCTAGTTTCTGTTTGAAATTACTATTACAATGCTTGTTAAAGGGTAGAATGAAATTCAAAACAGTGTGGCTGTGGCCATTGATTGACACATTAAATTTATCCATTGACTGGGACAATTTGCGTGAACGTTTGTATGTAACGACTACTGTTCACGACGTATCTACGATAGACATTTAAACTGTGGGGTCACCAAAGGTTCTCAACACCTTAATAAAGTAATTCGAAAAATTAATCAGAAATAACACGATGTTTTGATTTATATCAATTATATAAATCAAAACATAAAGGTTATTCCTGATTCATTTTTCGAATTATTTTATAATTAAAGGCGTTAAGAAACCTTTGGTGACCCCACAGTTTAAATGTCTATCGTAGGTACGTCGTGAACAGTGGTCTTTACATACAAACGTTCACGTAAATTGTCCCAGTCAATGGATGAATTTAATGTGTCAATCAATGGCCACAGCCACACTGTTTTGAATTTCATTCTATTCCAATATGTTTCATTAATTCAGATAGTTTATAAGACCATGAATTTTCTTTATTTGTGAGAGTTTTGTCCACTTCAAAAGCAGCCAGAGAATTTCATGCGGACCACCAGACCGTTCACCAATATCACTGAGACGCTCATAATATTTATACATAAGTTGATAACATTTAATGCTAATGGGTAAAGTGCCCAATTCACACCGCACTGCTAGATTGGAAGACTTTCCATGAACCCCAAGTATGTTTTTAAATATGGAGTTTTGTGTTTTTTCTAATTTACTTTTGTCTAATGCTTCAAAATTTGGTTTGAATTCTGATATCCATACTTCTGATCCATAAGTTAAAATAGGAGTTATCATTGAATTAAAAAGCTGGAGCCAAGTCTTAACAGACAAATTTTCACTATATGGTAGTTTTGACTTCAATGCAAAATATGCTTTTTTAGCTTTATCTGAGAGGCTTGACACTGCCTGTATAAATTTTCCAGAGCTATGAAAATCAACTCCTAAGTATTTATAACAATCAACAATTTCAATTGCATTAGAACTGTAATAAAAGTGAAAGTTTTCTTTATTTACTTTATTTTTAGAGAAAATTATAATTTTTGTTTTCTTAAGGTTCACGTCCAGTTTCCATTCAGAACTATATTTTTGTAAAGAATCAAGAGAGTTCTAGAGACCATCTGCAGATTCTGATATCAACAATAAATCATCAGCATACAATAAATGATTCACTTTTTTACCATTTAAATTAACTGCACTAGTTAAGTTTGTATCTAAGTATTTTCCTATGTCATCAACAAATATATTAAAAAAGTTGGACTTATTTAAAACTAAGTGAGTAAACTATATTTTAAGTTTTCAACCTATAATAACATTCGTTGCTTTCTACAAAATGCGTATTTTCGATTAATTGCAAAGAAATAATGTGAATGTTAGTTATTGTCAAGTCAGGCTGTGTCGATCATGTCTATTTTTGTCTTTGTCTTTGTGTTTTTATAGTAGAAGAACTATATTTGGAATTGTACTGTCAAATGTTCTATAAACTTCTAAATTTTATATTTGGCTTATTTCGATAACAGCATAATTCAGTAGAAACTGGGATATCTGGTTAATCTTAATAAAACTCACTTTAATAAAAGTAACAAAATGAATGATTATTTTGCTCATTCCTCAATTTTTACGTTGCAAATCATGATTGAATATGGTTTCTTTTCTCTCCCCCACTTTTTTGTACCATGTTATTATCTAAGAAACTCTGAGAAACTACATCTTATCTTGTCATATAAACATGTCTGTCTCGTTCAAGCTTACATAGGTAACATTTACGGAGAACTTTTGCCTTATAAGTTATTGCTTTTGTAGACATAAGCTAAATATTCTGACAATTAATGTAAGTTATAATGCCATCGAACCATTTTACTTTATTTATACTTAAACGAATGATTTGATCAATATACATGTATATTTTAAAACGAGGATAATTACATCACTGGACTGAGATATATATAAATATATAGAGACACGTGCTTGCTTTATACATTTATTAATATTTGAGAACGTTATAATAAATTAAAATGAAAGAAGCTGCTGTATGGTTTTCTTTCATAATTAAACGTCAATCAACATAATTACTGCCCCAACCCTCAAAAAAAAAAAGAAGAAAGAAATGCGATCCAAAGCAAAAGAGACACAGGTTTTAAAAGTCTTCGTGTTCAAAAATGAGTTTACCATAATGCGGAATAACACAAAAATCAACCATTTGATCTTTATTTTGAAAAATTACAGAAGGAATCAAAATGAAATAGTTCTTCAGTGCTGAAAATATGACGCCTTGAAAAAGATAATTTAATTTACATTGAAAGAAATAAAAAATGTATCATCTATTATCCGACTGAGGATGGCACTGGTAAAAGACAATCAAAAACACCTAAGTATATAGAAGTGTATGTGAATTAAATCAAATAAGCCCGAAGCTAATGCACGACTACAAGTGGATAATACAGCTTGCACATCAAAAATGATTTATTGTAAAAGGAAATTGATTTTGTCAAAAGAACATAGTCCGTGATTAACTCGGTGACAATCAAAATAACCATTACCATAAGTGTCGCATTCTTTATGGAATCAATAACAGGCTTATCGTCAAACAGTTCCTCGAACAGTTCAAGTCATTCTGAAGGATTGAGTATAAACACCCTCAAAGGAGAATAAACTTCCCACGTCTCGCGAGAACACAAACAGTGTTTGACCAACTCATTTAGACACCACTTTTTAAGTAGGCAAAAATTTAGCGGCATCAACTTAAAACCTTCTTGATGACAATTATCATAAGAAGAATCAAAGACAGACATTAACTCATAATTGCTAAAAAGGGTGTAGTTATCCCGATCAAGCATCCGGTACAAGTAAAATTCGAATACTCATGAATGTGTATTTGCTCAATAGCAAATTCTTTTAAACTGACAAAGTATATTACAAAGCAAGATGAGATATGCTATAAACTTCAATTTATTTTATGGCTATATAATTTGATCAATGATACAAATAGGATCAGACACACGTCTTAACAACTTATGAAGTCTTCTCCTGTATACGGTATGATAACAGTATTAAATTAAATAGAGCATGAACATACAAAACTAATAAGTTCTAACAAATATGAATTAAGTAATTACTGGAATGGTTACATTTATTGGTTTCGGAAAGTCAACAGGGAAAAGTAAAAAGCGGATGAAAAGTGAAGCTTCGGAAGTTGTATGCAGACAGTGCTTTCCTGAAGGTAGTTATGAGCTAAGAAAACCATGTAGATATTTTTTTTAAGACAGAAATAAAGGCAACAGTAGTATACCGCTGTTCAAACTCATAAATCCATGGACAAAAAACAAAATCGGGGTAACAAACTAAAACTGAGGGAAACACATAAATATAAGAGGAGAACAACGACACAACACTACAATGTAACTAACACACACAGAAACGGACCAAGCATCAGACAGAAAGACAGCAATTTTCCAAAAACAAGAGTTTTGTACTCGTATGCTGGTTTTGCGATGCGTTTAATATTGATGCTTAGAAATTTTTCACTTCGTAAACAGGTGTAAAATGTTCCCGTATTCCAAGGTTTCATCCCGATACGTAGGGGTTTTGTGTTGTTTCATGGTTGTAGCTTTTCAGCAAGTTTTCTTTCTTTAGATAAACAGTTGAACCTATAAACATATAACCTTGAACACAGAGCATACATATCAACATATAACCTTGAACACAGAGCATACATTATTTTATTCTGAAAATCATTCAAAATATCTGAAAATGTCATTGAATACAATTTTCAAAGGACAAGTGAAGAAAATTGGATCTTTCTTTCGTTGTTGATAAAAGAATATGCTTAATGTATTGGAAATGACATTATAAGGCTGATTTAAAACTCGCCAGTTTACTAAAGAAATTAAAGACATAATAGCTGTTTGAAGAGGAAACGAATTCGTTCATCATGCATCCCATGGGCTGTTTAAAAAATGTTATTTAGATTTTGAATTGAAGCAGAAAATAGAAAAGAAAGAAAATAATAGCATGCATCAACGTTGATGTGATACTATTGTTTATTCATTTCTAGTGGTACCTTAGAAATTGTGGGGAAATCGAAATGTATTTTGTTTAGTGGGCGGAGACACTGGATCAATATTTGTATGAAGTATTCTAGGTTTTCTAAATAGTAACAAGTATCTATTCGATCGTTTGGGATATTTAAATGTTTACTACTTGAGATCCGGGGCTTGTGTTGAAAACCTGTCGATTTTGGTTTTAAGTTCATTTAGATGTAAGTGTTTAAAACTTGTAACGAGTCAAATTGATTTCCAAGCTGTTTGTCGTTACTATAATTAAAATGGAAATCCATTTTAGTTTGTATCCACTATTTCAACTTTTAGTTGCATTTACAGTTCAAACACTTAGACTATAAGGTTTGGTTAACCATATGATCACAAGTATTATTCCTTCAAGGAAATTCAGGGAGGCACAAAATAAACAATATATAATGCACCACCGTTGAGTACTTGGATTTCTTTGAGTTTTTACTCATATAATTGAATGTTAAACGACAGTCTGTATTAAAAATTATTGATAAAATAACAATATGTTTGTTCTGAAATTTTCATTTCTGGTGAAATATGAAGCACGACACAAGCTTGTTCATCTAGCCGATTTTTGACTGCTTTAAAAATTACTATGTTCTTTAAAAATGTAAAAGTAATAATACAAAAACTCCACAGGTGAACAGCACCAACACCAAAATCAAACTCTTCATAGAAAGTGAGCTCGTCTACAAGTCATGTAAAACGAAATATTTGTTCGGTATGTTGACTTGATTGCAGCTCAAAGTGTTGTTGGGATCATCTCATCAATGTCAAAGTATAAATTCAATAAAATAAATATATTCCAAAGCAAAGTGTTAATTTTAAGCTCTTAGACAACACATTGTAGTCAACAACTGAATTTCGTTTCTTGTCTATAGTCAGCCTTCTGATATAAACTTTCAATTATGCTGCTAATATTTAGTGTGATCAAAATGTTCATGATGCAAATCAATAGTGTACTATTACAAGTCAGGTAAGACGTTATTTTCTAATTAGGAAAACTTACAAGAAGAAACTAATCTACAAGGTATAACCCTTGTGGAATTGGTATAACTAATCTACAAGGTATAACCCTTATGGAATTGGTATAACTAATCTACAAGGTATAACCATTGTGGAATTGGTATAGCTAATCTACAAGGTATAACCCTTGTGGAATTGGTATAACTAATCTATAAGGTATAACCCTTATGGAATTGGTATAACTAATCTACAAGGTATAACCCTTGTGGAATTGGTATAACTAATCTACAAGGTATAACCCTTGTGGTATTGGTATAACTAATCTACAAGGTATAACCCTTATGGAATTGGTATAACTAATCTACAAGGTATAACCCTTATGGAATTGGTATAACTAATCTACAAGGTATAACCCTTATGGAATTGGTATAACTAATCTACAAGGTATAACCCTTATGGAATTGGTATAACTAATCTACAAGGTATAACCATTGCGGAATTGGTATAACTAATCTACAAGGTATAACCCTTGTGGAATTGGTATAACTAATCTACAAGGTATAACCCTTATGGAATTGGTATAACTAATCTACAAGGTATAACCCTTGTGGAATAGGTATGATAGACACTGCAGATTATTTCGTCAAGCGAATGTTATCAAATTAGGTATTAATAAAGAACACTATGTATGGAATACGATTCTATCAATATAAAAATATAAATAGGGTCACAATATATGTAAATGCATCATACTGTGTTTAGTTTTAAAAACTCTGCCTTTATTCTAATCTGAATAGTTGAAATCCAGAAAAATATGCATGGTAAAACGAAACAATTATATGTGTATTATAGCATAGGGATACCGCACGTGTAAAGGTAATAATAGAGTCAAAAGCATGTGACAACTAGGGTAGGATACCAAGAACACAATCAAAAACGATAACCCAATGACAAAAAGACAACAAGGTTATACGAACAGATAAACGACAGCCTTAAATACTACACTGAAATAAAAGATTGAGTGATATGAACCTTTAAAAAACGTAGCGAAACCATTAGCCTCTAAAATATAAGTCTTGAGCGCACGCGAACCACGGTTATGCGCATTGACATCAATAGTATACGTTAATACTCAAAATAAAACGCATATTATTAAAAATACGTAATTTTATCAACTTTTATCGGACTACAAGGTTAACTGTGGTCAGTTTCATGACTATTAACATACAGTGGCCGTTTAATTAACTTATTCAAAATTATCTATTAGTTTTATAAGACATAACAGTACAGTAACTTACAATTGCATTAATAAAAACTTGTCTGATCCTTAGTCTGGTGTCCATATACTTCTCAGCCATTTCTGACCAGGAATCCGAGTCTGATATATCTTGAAACAATTTATTTAGATTTTGTACTTATTTCCACACCACACTTGTAAAATGCTGTTTTCGCCAGAATAAGACAATAGTTAAGTTAATATGGTATTAGGTGTCCCATAGCCGCGCTTATTCCATCATTACAAATTTTGATACACATGTTAATTCACAAAACTCAGTCATTTTTATATTTCAATTATGTAAAACTCACTTTAAAAACATGTCTCAATTCTAAACTGAATTCCACTTAGATTTCAATTTCAACACTGTTTTATCAGATTTATGAATGGAAATTGATTTTGATATCGACATAATTCATGCCATGCGCCTGAGAAAATGCCACTCAAAAGACCATAATTAGCTAGTAACGGAATCTGAAAACTAAAACCAATACGGATTCTTTGTGACAATTTTAAAATCAAACAAGTACTTTACAATTAGTAAATTTCCGATACAAGTTTACGTTAACAAATTGAGATTTCAGCAGGTGCTTGTTTTACAGAAATAACACATCTAACTATGACAATAAATCACAGACACGTTATGATTAATATTTAATTGACTATATTAGTATATTAGATATATCATTGCCAGACTATCCTGTTATCCCGGATATGTCTGTAGGGAAATATTATAAAAAAAACATATTCACTTACAAGAAAGAAGTAATGGGTAGCTTGAAACTTGAATAAAACGTTTCGATGTTTTTACCTCTGTGAATGTTAATAATTTTGTTGAAGTTTTTAGAAGTAAAAGAGGCATTAAGGAACACTAAAATATTTTTTTTGATATTTCTGCAGATGAAGGAGTTACTGCCAGCGTTATCTTCACTTATGTTCACAGTATTGCCAGTCGTAACGCCACTAATGCTCATGGTTTTATGACAACTAGATTGCCACAAAGGCTCACGGTTTAATGCCAACAAGATTGCCACAAATGCTCACGGTTTAATGCCAACTAGATTGCCACTAAAGCTTTCGTTTTAGCGCCAGCGGTATCGTCGCTTATGCTCAAGAATAAAAGTCAATAGTATCGCCACTAATGCGCACGGTTTGTTGTTAGCAGTCTCGTCATTACTTCTTGTGGTTTAATGCCAGATGTATAGTCACCAATGCTCAGGGTTGAATGACAGTGGTATTGTTACTTATGCTCAGGGTTTAGTGACAGCGGTATCATCACTAATATTTAGGATTTAATGCCAGATGTTTCGTCACTGATGCACAGGGTATACAATCGGCTGTATCGTGTCTACGGTTAAAGGTTTAATGTCAGTGGTATCGTCACCAATGATCAGTGTTAAATACCAGTGTTATCGTCACCAATGATCATGGGTCAATGACAGAGGGGACGTCACTAATGCTCAGGGTTTAATGCCGGAAATACCGTCAATGATACTCACTTTTCATTGGCAAGAGTATCGTCACTAATGCTCATGGTTAAATGCCTTACGATAAAGTAACTGCTGATTAGGATTTAATGCCAGCGGGATCCGTCATCCATTGTTTAATGCAAACGGTATCGTTGATAATGCTCACGAGACCCGCGACTTACACATAAATTTATCTAATTTGAAAATAGTTTTTAATAAAAGCTGCAATTTATTTAATGCAATCAGACAAGAAATTATTTTTCACTTAATCTGCAAAAGAGTCCCCCGATCCAACACAACAAAAAACAAACATAAAAAAATGACTACAAATATTAAATTTGCACTTTTCCATATTATGATTGATATGAAACAATGCATTAAAAAAAACTATGTCAATTGGACATGCTTTGATACTATATATGCCCTTGAATTTTTACTAGATAACATTTTTGTTCTCTTTGGGGATTCCGTGTATCGTCAGATTATCGGAATTCCAATGGGGGCTAACTGTGCACCACTTATTGCGGACCTGTTTTTGTATTGCTATGAGTTACAATTTATGACAAAAATAAGCAAAGACCCATCGAAACAACATCTGATAAACAAATTTAATAATACTTTTAGATATTTGGATGATATTTTGGCTCTCAATAATGACGACTTCAGTATGTATATTAAAGAAATTTATCCTGTTGAACTTACTTTAAATAAAGCTAATACTAACAATGACCACTGCTCTTTCCTCGATCTTGATATCTATTTCACTAACGGAAAGCTGAATACTAAAATTTATGATAAAAGAGATGATTTTTCATTTCCTATCGTTAATTATCCATTTTTAGATGGTGACGTTCCCTTGTCACCATCTTACGGTGTTTATATATCTCAACTTGTACGATTCGCTCGTGTATGTAACAATGTTTTAGATTTTAACGAGAGAAATTTATGTATTACTGAAAAATTATTACACCAGGGTTTTCGATATCACAAACTAGTCAAAACATTTACTAAATTTTATCATCGGTATAAGGACATCATTCGTAAATATAGCTGAAACATGCAGACTTCTTATCTTATACGTTCAGGTATTTCACATCCAATTTTTTATGGAAATATTCTTTATAAAGCACAAAGGTGTCAGTATTCACCTCAAAAACTAACAAAACCTTTGAATAGACTTATTAAGAAGGGATATAGTTACGATACTGTTGTCAGGTCATTAAAGATTGCATATTTTGGCGTTAATATTGTTTCACTTATAGGGTCTTTGCATCGGAACTAAACACATTTATTCAAAAACAGTTGTTGGCATGACACGGGTTATGTTCTTCTCATATATGTTATGATGGTATGATACTAAACCCCTAACGGGAAGGATTGTGCCTGATGTTCATATGATGAAATCATAATCTTTCAGTTAGTTTAATTAAAGTCTGGAGCTGGCATGTCAGTTAACTACTAGTAGTCTGTTGTTATTTTTGTATTATTGTCATTTTGTTTATTTTCTTTGGTTACATCTTCTCACATCAGACTCGGACTTCTCTTGAACTGAATTTTAATGTATGTATTGTTATGCGTGTACTTTTCTACATTGGCTAGAGGTATAGGGGGAGGGTTGAGATCTCACAAACATGTTTAACTGTGCATTTGTATTCAGATATCGCAGATCAAATTTATTCGTTCATTGTGTAATCATACGTTTTTTGATTGAGTTAAGTCTGCCAATTGATATTTTATCGTATGTTTTTCTATGTTGTGATGTTATGCTATTGTTTCATAAAAAGGGAGAAGGTTTGGATCCATTAAAACGTTTAATCCCGCTGCAAATGTTTGCACCTGTCCTAAGTCAGGAATCTGATGTACAGTAGTTGTCGTTTGTTTATGTAATATATACGTGTTTCTCGTTTCTCGTTTTGTTTATATAGATTAGACCGTTGGTTTTCCCGTTTGAATGGTTTTATACTAGTAATTTTGGGGCCCTTTATAGCTTCGTAGTTGTTCGGTGTGAGCCAAGGCTCCGTGTTGAAGGCCGTACTTTAACCTATAATGGTTTACTTTTTTAAATTGTTATTTGGATGGAGAGTTGTCTCATTGGCACTCACACCACATCTGCCTTTATCTATTAACCCCGCCGCATTTTTGCGCCTGTCCCAAGTCAGGAGCCTCTGGCCTTTGTTAGTCTTGTATTATTTTAATTTTAGTTTCTTATGTACAATTTAGAAATTAGTATGGCGTTCATTATCACTGAACTAGTATATATTTGTTTAGGGGCCAGTTGAAGGACGCCTCCGGGTGCGGGAATATCTCGCTACATTGAAGACCTGTTGGTGACCTTCTGCTGTTGTTTTTTTTTTCTATGGTCGGGTTGTTGTCTCTTTGGCACATTCCCCATTTCCATTCTCAATTTTATTATCCTATATCTTGCGTAAATACCTACAGATATTAGTAACTTGTACGTTTACCGAGTTGATCGAAAAGTTCGATGATGAATTGTATTAAACTATCTAAAACCCCAAGGATTCACCTCTTTTTCACTAGTATCATTAAAGGTTATTAGCGATGCGCACTTGTTCACAACTGTTCATTATAACGAATTACAACAAAAAAGACGTGTAAAAACGTCAGGAATAAAAGATAAAGTATGTCCCTAGTGATACTGACTTCTAGTTTTAACAACCAATTCTACTCCTGGACAAAAGACGATAATAAAATCAGGCACGACTTGGTAGATTATAATTGATGAGAGCAACAACCTTCCTATTAAAATACTTCAATTCTTAAGTTTTATAATGTTAATTTTGAATATTGATTACTTTCTTCATGCCAGACCTTTCAATATTTCCGATAATTCCCTCAAATTGTTATGAAATATGCATCAATTACTAATGTGAAGTTGCCAAAAGAAATATGTACGATTAAATAGTAATTTTACCATAAACAATTCACGAAGAAAAGTGCAGCTGTGTTTGACATATAATTCGTTTCCTCGGAAAAAACTATTTTTTACTTGGAGTTTCCATAATCAAATTATCGAATTATCTTGAAATTCTCTCATTGCTCAGAACTAATGCTTAATTTGGTATGAGTCTATTTTGAAAAGGGAAAACTAATTTAGAAATTAGGGAGCAACCATTTTAATTTAAAGGGAAGGGGTTTATGGTTTTTTTTCTCGAAGTCTTTTTTTCGACGCTTTCGATCAAACTGTTTTTTTTTCAAAATTTAACTATAAGGTAAAATGGAAAAAATCTGCATTCAGAATAATTTGAATATTCTTTTCCATCAAATCATTTTCAGAAAACATAACACCCCCCCCCCCCCCCCCCCCCTTTCTGTTTCTCAAGTTACTGTTGCTGTCTTTTCTGATTCATCCTCCACAGTTTTTGACGATCTGTTTTTTTTTTACCTTTCATCATGAACAATGAAGGAAATAAAAAAAAGTAATAGGGTGAAAAAGCAGAAAAGACAAAATACTACTCCGAAAACTGTATCGAGACCTCCTACACGTGTCAATCAAAAGTCCAAGTCAGGAACTGGTAATAATGTTGAAATGAACCACGATGGGTATGTTTGACCGACAATTTGGAGACTGTGTTTAAATACGTATCTTTTATGTGGGGAAAATAAATGAGATAACATATGAGAAAAAGATTTGGTATGATTGTCAAAGAGATACAGTAAACGAAATATAGCATTAGTATAATGAAATAGAGTATAATAGAATAGTTTTATTTCCCAAATTACATAAAATTGAGAATGGAAATGGGGAATGTGTCAAAGAGACAACAACCCGACCAAATAAAAAACAACAGCAGAGGGTCTAGCCCATAAAGGCAAAAAATCAGATACAATTGATTAACATTATTGGTAACAACAACAATAATAGCAGCATATACATGTATATTTAGAATATAAGCATTGGTCAGAATCAGAGCAAAAAACCACATATATATTGTGAATAAAAGAATAAAATTACATTACATGCATTTATTCTCAAATTATTTACTTGACTTAGTGTCAGTGTTCATACCTGATCTCCTTAATTTCAAAACAGTCACAAAGAATATGTAGACAGCTCTCTCACTACCAAGAACCCTAACAAAGAATATGTAGACAGCTCTCTCACTACCAAGAACCCTAACAAAGAATATGTAGACAGCTCTCTCACTACCAAGAACCCTAACTTTTGCTTTACAATTAACGCTTGCTATATAAGTTCTGTTAAAATATAAGGACATACACTACTGACACGGGGACAATTACATAATTCATCAAATGAAAATTTACTGTCTATATTGATGTATTGACAAATGAACTTATTTATGTTTATTGTTGACTTGTGTCTTGGGTAATTATTTTGAAACATTATGATGAACAAACATTTTATGGCTCATTTCTTACGTGACTCAGATACAACTTGATAAATCACTTTCTAAAAAATATACAGTTTGTCAATATTACTTCTTTACCATTGCTGATTAATTATTAAAATTCAAAGAAACTTAAAACTAATAATATCAAAGAACGTCTCAAATGTCAAATTTTGTTACAATTGTAAATGGCTAATAAAGACAAAAAATAAAAAAAATAGTTCTGTGCTTTCCGACATCTATCATGTTAAACTGTAATATACCACGGAATCAATAGTTTACAATTTATCATGAAATCAGTTATACTATTCCGTCAATGATCTATGTGTCAAAGCAAGGGCTGATGGATGAAAGATATGCTTATGTTACATAACGAAGATGTAAATCTATCTAGCTTCATCCAGAAGGGTCAATGTGTAGTTACTTAATTCTAGAGTGATCTCATGATTTAGTGGAAACATAAACTCGATCTGGGCATCCATAAAAAGCACTATATCACGCGCGACTGTCGTCTGTTTATTCATGTTCCAATGATAGAGTGAAGCAATTTATTTCAAAAGTGCATAATATTAAAAGTACAAATGTTGTGCATTTAATATAAATATAAGAAGACGTGGTATGATTGCCAATGACACAAATATCTATCAGTATCCTAATAACGTAGATTTTAGTAAGTATAATTCATCGTGCTGCCTTTAAAAATGAGCATTGCATTTCTTATATTTAATAACAGTACAAAATGTATCAGCACAAATTCCATCGATAGTTCTGCTAAACAAGCATACAAAGAAGACCCATTGGTGGCCTTCGGCTGTTTTCTCTTTGATACATTCACCGTTTCCATTCTCAATTTCAAAGAATATATACTCAATTCAATTCAATATTTTATTGGAAAGAGCACAATAGAGGCGTGATCCAAATACAGACAATAATAATGTAAAAACAAAATATAAATAAAATATAGATGCATGTAACAACAGTATATTCTATGGATACCATAACATTCTAGATAAATTCTATGGATACCATTATACATTGTAAACTCATATACAGCACGATTATTCTAAATTTTCATAATTTTACTTAGAAAACACAATCACCTATAATGTATATAAGATATATGTGTATTTGCACAAACTATTATAAAGGATTATTATCTGATGAAACAGTATGTTGGTCTCTAAAATCAAGAGCTTATTCTATATAAAATTGAGAATGGAAATGGGGAATGTGCCAAAGAGACAACAACCCGACCATAGAAAAAAACAACAGCAGAAGGTCACCAACAGGTCTATATACATACAAATAGATTTTAGTTCATTTTCAGACATAGGATTTTACATTTTGGTAAAATTTTCATCCAAATTATTTAAGTTAATATCATTTATTTTGTAGTTAGATCTAATTTTGTTACATTGAGGACATTCAATCAAGAAATGTATCTCATTTTCAATTTTTCCTGTGCAAAATTTACAAAATCTCTCATTATAGGGTATTATTGGTCTTGCATATATAGGGGTTTCAACAAGCTTTGAGCATTTGATTTTAACATTTGATGAGGGATTTTCTGTTTTAAATTTTTCTTAATTGGAGTTCGGTCTATTTGCTGTTTTACTTTTTAACCAGAAGACAACTATAATCAAGACAATACACCCCAACACTATACCCACATTTATAAACTTTCCGACATTTGACAATGCATCTAAAAACCCCTATGCATCCCCCCAAAAAAACAGAACAATATAGCTCTTCAATATAACATCTACTTTTGTACCAATGTGGTAGCTATCCAACAAAGTTCAAATGTAGTTAATGTACGCGATTATAGGCAAACATACGGCCTTCAATAATGTGAAAAACCCATAAGGTGTGGTAGGCTATAAAAGACCACGACATAAGAATGTGAAAAAATTCAAGTGAGAAAACTAATGGCCTAATTTATAACAAAAAAAAAAAGACGGACATGAACCTACGAACACCACAGAACTATAGGCTCTTTACTTGAGACAGGCACATACAGAATATAGCGGGGTTAAACATGTAACAAATGTATAAAGATGAACGGAGGTCTTAAAAGTCAGAGTTATCAAATCTGAGATAGAAAGGTCATTCCATAGACATTTTTTAACAGATAACTTCTGTGCTCATCATAATTTATAAAAAAAAAAGAAGATTTGGTATGATTGCTAATCTCACAACTTTTCCCTAGAGACCAAAGGAAGTAGATTTTTACCTTTATATTTTAATTTCTTTAATCCGTCAATCGTCTGCTGTATGGATCTTTATTGATTAGTATATATATGTACAGTATATCTTTTCTATTGAAAGATGATATTTAAGATCGATATAAACCTTAGATGTCTATAGTTGATAGACCAGATGATGGATTGTTATGTATGGACATTTAACGTCCAGTGGCAAATCAAATGCAAATTCAAGACGAGAATACTCTTAGTATGTTAATGCAAAATTAATATTAATATTTGTACTTTGCCGAAACACTTAGTACTAGATCATAAGATAGGCTAGCATTCCACATATAGAAAAATCTCTTTACTTGGGCACATTATTCGGACTCGGGTTTTGTGTTTAAGCCTTACAGCTACTTAAAAGTACTTGAATATTTATGAAAATTTATGAACGAAAGTGACCTTAATAAGAATAGCCTATCGTTCTAAGGTCAACGGGATACCTTTGAGAAGTTTGAACCATAGTTTCAAAATGAGTTCTAAAATGAGCAATGAGAAAGTTAAGAAAATGTGTAAACCGAATCATGTGACTACTGGGCTGATCACTCTAGTAAACGAGCAGCAGTTTGACACAGCGCTTGAAAATGAAATTAGGGTCAAGGAATGGTAAACAAACTAGTTCACATGTTTTGTTAGAATTTACATTTTGATCTCTTACTGAAACTGGAAAAATTAGATGTAGATTACATCTAGTATGTTTGGTATTTTTGTTATTTTACTTTTTTCCTATACATTTTACTTATCAGCCATATGCTGTAGCCAGATTCAACTATAATAATTACAAGATATGCTGTAGCCAGACAAATTCAACTATAATAATTACTAGGAACCGTCTTTGCTTCGCACTTCAGTCAAAGTAGTGTTCTGTGTGCAAAACATCTATGAATAGGTTTAAGGTTTTAAGAAAATTCTTAAATCCCTATTTCCCGATTTTATTTTCCTTATTAGTTGAATGGAATTCATTCAATAGAATTTAGGTGAATAAAAGGGGGAAATTCATAACTGTTTTATTTAAGTTATATATATATAGTTAAACATTCCATAGTTGTATGCACAATCTTGTAAAAAAAAATCTATGATAGGACCCATTTACCGTACTCAAAGCTGTTGAATGGTATTAAAAAAGAACCTGTTTTTTTATGTAATTCTGACCTAAGATTAATACCTTGTAATTAATTTTCCAGTCCACTAAGAAAGCGGATTTTCTTTTAATAAACAATTGTTTATACAACAAGAGCAGAAGGAAGTATCTTAACATAAAAATAAAGTTAGTATATAAAATACATGGAATTTATAATAGTTGCTGCCTTGTAATAATGTTACTGTAAAGGATGAATTGTCGTTTGCTCCTAATTTATTTTTCCCAATATTTATTGAGGCCAATGTAAAACATCTCTAATTTGGAATTCTTAAACAACAGATGTGCATTCAATTGCACGTACCTTCTTATTTCACATGTAATAAAAGTTACAAAATAATAAAATATTTTTACTTTGTTTTATTAAAATATGAAAGCTTACATATCACGATATAAATGTCCTCTCGTTTCAATGTTGATTTTCAAAGCAAATATCTGACTATAAATTATGTAATATTTAACACATTATATATGGTCAATACCGTTTCAAGTTACTAGTAATCTATAACACTATGTTTTAACGCGACAAAGAAGTTCTATATAACATATAAATGTGGTATGATACCCAATGAAATTTATATCCATCACATTCCAAATGATATGCATGTCACCAACTATAGGTCACTGTGAGGCTTTCAACAATGAGCAAAACCACCCATACCGTATATTCATATATAAAAGACCATACATGACATAACGCGAAACAATCCAAAAGAGGAAACCAAAGGTCTGACTTTTTGGCGAAACAACAACAAAAAAATTACAGATTTCTGACATGGGACTGGCGCATGCAAAATCGAGAATGGTTAAACTAGTATGTGAACCCTTGACTCTTCTCCTAACCTGTGAAAATGATGAAACATCCTCGTTGTTCATGGTCCTAGCTTACATTCCTCCCCAAGATCGGTTATATTCGTGAATTTATCAGAATTGATTGAAGAAAAAAATATATAAATGGGGGGGGGGGGGGGGGGGGGGGAATAATTCCAGCATTTAGAAACATTATTTTGACATTCTGTAAAGTATAATCATCAGGGCTGTTCGGCTTCTTAATATGACAAATTTATATCAATAGAAGATAGGTCAGATGAAAATTCCAGGTCACGTGGTAAAAACTAGCATGCATCATGGCCTAAATATGTTATAGAAGTAATTCCAATACCAAAGCAACCATGAAGATACGGCCACATTCGAAGTACGATTCTACTCATGATTTATCAAATTATTAAGTATTTCATAAGTTCTTTAATGGCTAAATGTAAACATTTTTTTTTATTAAAATACTTCTATTTTCATATCAAAGACATGTAGTCATTGGACAAAAAATATCTATTTTAATTGAAATGATAGGACATTTTTTGAGTGGGAACTCACCGTTTTGTCCTATGACTGGCTTTGCTAGATATCTGTATTTAATCTATTTGAGCCGGCAGCTAATATTTATGGTGGCCGGTTAAGGCCAGTTTCGACTTCGCGTTTTCGCGTTTTCGACTTCGCGTGTTCACCTTTTCGCGTTTTTACGATATACATGTTATTATAACATAACATTTTAAATATAATTGGAGACAAGACTACAAAGTATAAGTCATTCAAATGATTGGCATATAAATTTCATATTTGTGACGCATTTTAAATATTTTTATAAATTAGACAATTTCTTTACATTCTTGTTGACAATTACTGAACAAATTTAAAAACAGATGCTTTTGTATAAAATGCCTTTGAATATACAATTTGCTGGAAGTTATAGTTTGGACATTTTAAAATAAATAAAATTAATCATTATTATCGCCATGGTTACTTAAATTACATAATCTTTCATTTAATGCTCTTGTTGTGAATCTAAAAATTTTAATATTTAAATTAGCTTGTGTGAAAAAAGTTTAAAATTTAATTCATTGTGGAGATGAGACTTTTGTCAAATAAAACTTGGGACGGTTTTGCGAAGCTTTCCTAAGACCTGTTATAAGACAAGAAGTAATTGTAACAGGATGCTGTTACGAAGTCTCCCAAACAAAGCTCCGATAACTCCCCATTCATATGGTCCCATGTTCATTTGATTTGATTTTTTGTCCCATACAAGAATATATATGGCTTACGAGTAGGGATCTCAACCATTTACAAGTTTTCAAACAGAAGGGGGTGGTGGTGACCCCCAGGGACTTTACCTACATTTCATTTGATTTGTTTTATTGTCCCCTACAAGATAATATATGGTTTAGGGGTGGGGATCTGGACCGTTTACAAGATAAAAGTACATTCTCAAATTGAACAGGGTGGGGGTGACCCCCAGGAACTTCCATCTAATTTCATGTGATTTGTTTTATTGTCCCATACAAGAATATATATGGTTTAGGGGTGGGGATCTGGACCGTTTTCAAGTTTTCAAACAAGAGGGGGTGGGGTGACCCCCTATGGACTTCCCTTTTCTTTCATTTGATTTGTTTTATTGTCCCCTACAAGAATATATATGGTTTAGGGGTGGGGATCTGGACCGTTTACAAGTTTTCAACCTAGAGGGGGTGGGGTGACCCCCTATGGACTTCCCTTTTATTTCATTTGATTTGTTTTATTGTCCCCTACAAGAATATATATGGTTTAGGGGTGGGGATCTGGACCGTTTACAAGTTGTCAACCTAGAGGGGGTGGGGTGACCCCCTAGGGACTTCCCTTTTATTTCATTTGATTTGTTTTATTGTCCCCTACAAGAATATATATGGTTTAGGGGTGGGGATCTGGACTGTTTACAAGATAATAGTACATTCTCAAATTGAACGGGGTAGGGGTGACCCCCAGGAACTTCCATCTAATTACATGTGATTTGTTTCATTGTCCCCTACAAGAATATATATGGTTTAGGGGTGGGGATCTGGACCGTTTACAAGTTTTCAAACAAGAAGGGGTGGGGTGACCCCCTAGGGACTTCCTTTTTATTTCATTTGATTTGTCTTATTGTCCCCTACAAGAATATATATGGTTTAGGGGTGGGGATCTGGACCGTTTAAAAGTTTTCCAACAAGAGGGGGTGGGGTGACCCCCCCAGGGACTTCTTTTTTATTTCATTTGATTTGTTTTATTGTCCCCCACAAGAATATATATGGTTTAGGGGTGGGGATCTGGACTGTTTACAAGATAATAGCACATTCTCAAATTGAAGGGGGTGGGGATGACCCCCCAGGGCATCCCCCTATATTTCATGTGAATTATTTTATTGTCCTATTATCATTTCTGAAGACTGTATGTATCTATCACTTATAGTTTTCAAGTTATATTCATTTAAAAAATTTTGAAAATAAAATCCCATAGGGTTCTATAGTAAAACCCTCCCTGCTTTCTACCCCCCAAAATACCCCTTAATAGACCCCAATGCACAAACGAAAGATTGATGGCTCACCTAGACATATTAGTCTACAATTTTATGAAACCCTAAGTAAATCTGACAAGTGGTTTTGGAGAAACGCTGCGGACAAGTTCATTTTTTAAAGTGGCGGAAGAAAAAGAAAAAGAAAAAGAAGAAGAATAATAAAAATAATAAGAACTGAGCAAAAACAATAAGTCTCCAAACTTTGTTTGGGAGACTTAATAATAGGACATGTCTTATGATCCTCTTAGGACTATCCAAGACCTCGCCTCAAAACTGTCGTAGGTTGATCTTAGCAAAGATATCCTAAACCTGTTGCATGTTCTTTTAATTTAAACAAAAAGTAACCTGGATTTATGGAAAATTCATGTAAATGTAGAATGTGTTTCCCATATATTACTAAACGCATTGATTAATATTTCAAATTTTCAAAGATGGAAATTTGTTCATCTACAGGAGACATCAAGGGACAAGGCTGTAGACAATAACAACAATAACTTATAAATTTGACTCTTTTAAAAAGATAATGATTTGTTAGAGTATTTGAAACAAAGAATGTAAAGGAATTGTCTAATTTATGAAAATGTTTAAAGTAAACCCCAGATATGAAATTGATATGACAATCATTTGAATGACTTATACTTTGTAGTCTTGTCTCCAGTGATATTTAAAATGTTATGTTATAATAGCATGTATATCGTAAAAAGGTGAAAAGGCGAAATCGCGAAGTCGAAAAGGCGAAGTCGAAAAACCGATTTACTTCGCGTTTTTTGCGTTTTCGACTTCGCCTTTTCGCCTTTGAGTGGGGACAGGCTTTGGTGCACAGTCAGTTACTGAAAGTCATTTAGTTTACTTTCAACCGCTGTTGGATTTTTTCATATCTTTTTTGTTAATGACTTAATCATCTGTTACAATTTTTAACTAATATGTATGTACCATACATTTTTTTAAATTTTCAAACACGTGTTGTTCCACTAGCCTACTACATATTCATATTCCTGTACTAAATCAGGAATCTGGTCAGTGGTCGATATCTCATTTTTTGAAATCTCATGTTAAATCGCTTATTCGGTCGTCCATATTATTTTCACTCAAAAACCTCATGATCTCAACATCAGATATACAGGGCCTGATATTTTATATTGTAAAAAAACGTATTTATCACAACTACATAAAAAAAAAAACACCATTGAAAAATCAAAATTTGACGAGCACCCGTTTCAAAATGAGATCGGACATGTGACATCAACACTTAATTCTTATACAAACATCAAGGCACAGGTGACACAACAACTATAGGTCACCATACGGCCTTTAACAAGGAGTAAATTAACAACTATAGGTCACCGTACAGCCTTTAACAAGGAGCAAATCCCATACCGCATTGTCAGCTATAAAAGGCCCCAAAATGACAAATATAAAAAACTATCTATAAAACTACATTAAATTTTATAATATCTTTTAAAATAAATTCCTTTCTTACAGTGAACCTGTATCACGTACAGACAAGTACCAAAACTAGAAAAAAGATCAACATGGTTTTATAATTTGATCATAATTTAAGTCGGAAGTATTCGTAATTTGGGCAGAAATTTATAAAAATTCGGATGTTTTTAGAATATGATTAATAATATATATGCAGCACTATACTTACCAAGATACAACTAATTAAAAATATGTCAAATAGATCAAATACTGTTTAAGCACATGTAAAGATTCTCTTTTTAAAAATCCGTATTACGAACTTTTTGAAATTCCGTCGACAGAGTTTGCCTCAATTTAAAGTCTTCGGACAGTTTTTTGAGAAACGAAATATAAATTTATTTAAAAACTATCTTTTTAACTTTTATTTTTTTTTCTAAATATGTAAAGACATTTTTTTAATTGAATCTATATGTCATGTTTTTCTTCGATATTTTTATACAGTTCATTGAGTTCTAGATAAATACAAAATTTCAAAATGACGAAATATGTTTAAAGGAGGCGATAAGTCTAAATTGAGCCCGGACAGCTATCGACCCGTGTGTTTACTATCTAGTGTATTGAAGCTTTTTGAAAAGATAGTACTTATCCGTCTACAAATATTTGTCGTATTACCAGAGACGTTTCCTAATCCTCTCCAACATGGATTTCAAAAAGGTCTTGGTTGTCTGACTGCGTCCTTTTGTCTCCTTGAAACAATTTACCATAACATAGAACAAAATAGCAAAGTTTTTGTAGCGTTTTTAGACAGTAGAAAGGCCTTTGATACAGTATGGCGCAAAGCACTTATGTTTAAATTATTTAATTTGGGTGTCAAAGGGAAAGCATGGTCCCTGATTAATGATATGTATAGTAAAACACAAGGTTCAGTTGTTGTAAATAAATGTAAATCAAATGACTTTGTAGTCAAAGAAGGTGTTAGACAAGGAGGGGTATTGTCTGTTTTTTTATACTTAGTGTTTATTAATGAACTAATTAATGAATTGGAAAGATGTAATAGAGTCACTGGTGTTAATAGTATAAAATGTTGCGCTCCATCACTTGCTGACGATATTACATGTATTGCTACAACACCACACCGTTTACAACACATGCTGGATATATGTACTGGATATATGTACAATCTATTCAAATAAATGGAGGTTTCAGTTCAACGGAAAGAAATCATGTGTTATTCAATTTTCAAAATCCTCAATAAAAACAGACTATAACTGGAAAATTAACCAAGAATCTGTACCGGTTGAAGACAGTCATATTCATCTAGGCATTGAACTTAACGGAAAATTAAACGCACTTACACGAACGACAAAAGCTTGTAGGAAGGGTAGAAACACTTATTTTGCAATTGCCAACTTAAGAGGCGAAAATACGAATCCTTTGGTTCTCGTCAAACTGTACAAGTCAGTAGTAATTCCAACTTTTTTTATATGGCTGTGAAGTTTGGTGTGACCTGAAGAATCAAGATATCACATTACTGAATAGACTTCAGCATTTTGTTGTAAAACACGTACAAAAGTTTAAGACGTCAACAAGATCAGATATGTGTGAAAGCATGGTTGGACTACGTAATATAACCTGTGACATTGAAAAACGTAAATTATATTTCTTTGGAAAACTTTGTAAAACGAAAAACTCTTATCTTGCAAAACAAATCTTTCTACAAAGACTTTTTTCGTGCCTGTTAGATGGACGAAACCATATTGGATTTATTCCGGACATATTAAACATTCTATGTAAATACAATCTGTATGAATTTCTTATAACCTATATTAGTGATGGCAACTTTCCTGATAAGCTGCAATGGAAACGTTTAGTTGTAAATGCAGTTGAATCAAAACATGATAATGACTGGCTGATCCGCATTAATTCAGACAATGACTTTAAGAGGTTCAAATATATTCATAAATCCGTATCTGCAGCTCATGTGTGGAAATTCCCCTCGAACAGCTCTGAAATTCGCACTGCATTGTTTATTGGAAAACTTATATCTACCGCTCCAACCCATGTTTTCAAATTTTGTGAAATTTGCGACCGTCCGTTCACTGACGTTTTCGTACATGCATGCTTTGGCTGTACGTGTACATCAAATATGCACAGCACTTGGATGGACTTAATAATAGAAAACTTTTGTCTCGACCTCTATGTTGAACTAAGTGAATGTGATGATGATTCCTTATATACAATCTGTCTAGGAAAAAACCCTTCAACCATGCTTAGTGATCCCGACTTAGAGTCATTCAAGCGACTTTGCTACATCCATGTAACAAAATCTGCATCCGAATACAATCGTCAATTGAACAATATAGTATAATGCTAGCACATGTAATATCGACAGCACGCGATATAAACTCTTTTGCTTTTGAACTGATCACTTTCATTTATATGTAAATATTGCGTATTTCTCACAACTTTATCATTTATATGTTCTGTTATTAATGTTTTAATGTATTGTTCATTATTATATAATTCATGTAATCTCTGTAAAGAGGAAATAAAGATATGAATGAATGAATGAATGAATAGATAAATACAAAATTTCAAAATGACGAAATACGCGACCCAATAACGTATCCTTCGCCTGAAATAATGATAGTTAATCCATCTAGCCACAGACTTTATTGAGAATAATTAATTTATCTAGCCACGGACTTTATTGAGAATAATTAATTCATCTAGCCACGGACTTTATTGAGAATAATTAATTATTCATGTAGCCAAAGAATTTATTGAGACTTTATGTTTTCCTAAGGGTTTGACTCTGTACACATCGTTACATATATTATTATTTGTTTCCACTGTGAATATTTTGATTTGCTCTTTTGTACTTAAACCTCTTCAAATCTGTTTATTTTTATATCAATTAATATATTCAATTACTAAAAATAGCCTTGCTATATAAAAGTGCATGATTTTCACATTGAGTATATGCAAAGGAGACCTAAACTAAACAAGTATTAGATAAAATACAAAGGTAACAAAGAAACAGGCCGGTAACAACCGTTGCCGGATAGTTTTTCTGCACGAGTAGTCAGGTCAAGGTCCGAGGCGATAGCCGAGGACCTTGACCTGACTACAAGTGCAGAAAAACTATTCGGCTGGTTGTTACCGGCCTACTTCTTTTGTTACTTTTGTTTTTTATCTGACTTGTACGACGTTTCAAGTAATAATACATTAAGCAAGACTAAACATTTGAGAATCTTTGATAGCCATAAAGCAGTAAATGTAAGTTAAAGTATAAACACATTTTTTTTTTTCATTTCCCTTCAACCGAGATTTTTTTCAAGAAAATAAATCAGGAATCTTTTTAAAATGCAACTTCGTAAAAAAGTAATATATTAAGGAATATTTTAGTGGTAGGTAAGATAATGTTTGATTTTTATGAATAAAACGGAAAGCGGGGAGGGGGAGGGGGGCTAATTCATTTTAAAATACACAGGCTGTGATCTTTATATTTGATGAAAAAATGCAGTTTGAGCCATTAAATCCCGCCATTCCCCCTTAAAAAAAAATCGTAAAAATCGCGCGTTTGTTGCCAAATACATGAATTTAATATGCAGTGGTGGGGGTCCCGCGGGTTGGAACAACCCTTTTTTTGAAGATCAATGCATTTAAATGGGGACATAAAGTTGGACCCCCCTGTTTTGTTCTGGATTTAGACATGGATCCGCCACTGATATAAATTCGATAACAATATAAAGGTATCAAAAGAATGAATTTCCTACTTCATTAGTGAATGAAATATTTATGAAAAAAATGGATTTTGTCTTAATATTATATATATTCAGGAATATACTTTGATTTTTTTTTAAATTCATGCTCGTCTCTAGATCTGCAAGTGTTGATCGGGATTAAACACGTGTTACCATATGATCCAATCGCAGCTTACCGCCCAAAATTGATGACAAGTTGAATGATTTTCTTCTAGATTTGCTGCTTATTTGGACGTGTATTACATGAACACTTTTTGTTTATAGGATCAATCGTGCATTGGTGAGTTGATAGGTATTTTATCTTTTGATATTAGATTTGATTTTTATTTACTTATTTCCTGTCTTATTTTTTATTGAAATGTTCACGTCAGTATCATCCTTTCTTTACTTTCAGCATTGTCCAAAATACTATTCATGTCCATATATTTAAGAAAACATTTATTGACCGAATATTTTGCTTCATAAAGGGGGCGGTATGTTCTTTTTTGAGTATATTAACTATTTACTTTTCAGCGCCATCACCCAAATGTTTTTGTTTAAATTAGCACCAGGGGCGGATCCAGTCATTTTAAAAAGGATGGTTCCAACTATATGTCCCCATTCAAATGCATTGATCGGCCAACAAAAAAGGGGGGTTCCAACACCCGGATCCCCCCCCACCCCCCCCTGGGATCCGCCAATGAGCACTATTAACGATATTTGGAAAATCAGGAATCATTCAAAACATTAATTTGTCATCTGCTTGATCATAATAATTTTTTTCTCATATAATTTGGGACCAAAATATCTATTTTAGGAGAAAATACCCCCCACTATTGAAGTTAAATGTCTAATCCCTTAGTGTACTGATGTGAATAGTAATTAACTGGAAATGTTTGAAAAAAAAAGATATTGGTGTTGTTCAATAAAAAGACGGGAAATAAGTCGGTGAACCAAAAAGTTCAAATCTAATTGAAAGATAAAGTGCCCATGAACTCACTGAGCATGCACGAGTGATTCTATTCATAAAAAGTGTCCGTGTAACAACTAAAAAGAGTCCGTGTATCGTTTAAAAAGAGTCCGTGTAACACCCGTTAATGTACTGTTTTTCTATAGCTCTGCGGGGGGCAAAGTCGTACAATCATAGGAAGAGCTTACCGGTTCGGACATCCCGTCCTTCTTCTTACTGTCCAGTCCTAGGATACCAGTCATCGTCTGACCACCAGTCAGATAAACATATGTCTAACTTGATGTTATTGTTACATCTCAAGTTGACATTTAACATATACAATTCTCGATCAATTCATAAAGTTTTCTTTACAACATGTTTTGAGGGTCTTGACTTTTTACAAAAATGAAGTACTTGGAAACTCCATAATGTCATTAAGTGTTACCCCCTTTTAGGACGATCAAAGCATGTCATTTTTGGGGCCCTATAAAGCTTGTTGTTCGGTGTGAGCCAAGGCTCCATTTTGAAGACCGCACTTTGACCTATAATGGTTTACTATTATAAATTGTGACTTGTATGGAAAGAAGTCTCATTGGCACTCATATTACATCTTCTTATATCTATTTGAATGGGAACTTATATTTGGAACGATACCTCCTTTCATCTGGGTTGGAACCCTTCTTTTAAAATTGGATGTATCCGCCGGGCCCCTGTATGGGTAATCTGAGATACATGTAATAGGGCTAACCATAAAATTTTAGGACACCTGAGAAGCATCATAAGATCATGGGACATCAAAATATCTTTTATCAGATACATATTTTGTAATATATGAATTAAGAATATGCCCGACATAATTCGACATTATTACCTAATCTGCCCAGCTGAATTCGACATTATTAGCTAATATGCCTAGCTGAATTCGACATTATAAGCTAATATGCCTAGCTGAATTCAACACGATTACCTAATATGCCTAGCTGAATTCGACATTATAAGCTAATATGCCTAGCTGAATTCAACATGATTACCTAATATGCCTAGCTGAATTCCACATTATTACCTAATATGCCTAGCTGTATTCGACATTATTAGCTAATACGCCTAACTGAATTCGACATTATTAACTAATCTGCCTAGCTGAATTCGACATTATTACCTAATATGCCTAGCTGAATTCGACATTATTACCTAATATTCCTAGCCGAATTCGACATTATTACCTAATCTGCCTAGCTGAATTCGACATTATTACCTAATCTGCCTAGCTGAATTCGACATTATTACCTAATATGACTAACTGAATTCGACATTATTACCTAATCTGCCTAGCTGAATTCGACATTATTACCTAATATGACTAGCTGAATTCGACATTATTACCCAATATGACTAGCTGAATTCGACATTATTACCTAATATGCCTAGCTGAATTCGACATTATAAGCTAATATGCCTAGCTGGATTCGACATTATAAACTAATATTCCTAGCTGAATTTGACATTATTACCTAATCTGCCTAGCTGTATTCGACATTATTACCTAATATGCCTAGCTGGATTCGACATTATTAACTAATATTCCTAGCTGAATTCGACATTATTACCTAATATGCCTAGCTGGATTCGACATTATTAACTAATATTCCTAGCTAAATTCGACATGATTACCTAATATGCCTAGCTGAATTCGACATTATTATCTAATATGCCTAGCTGAATTCGACATTATTACCTAATATGCCTAGCTGAATTCGACATTATTACCTAATCTGCCTAGCTGAATTCGACATTATTACCTAATCTGCCTAGCTGAATTCGACATTATTACCTAATCTGCCTAGCTGAATTCGACATTATTACCTAATCTGCCTAGCTGAATTCGACAGTATTACCTAATCTGCATAGCTGAATTCGACATTATTACCTAATCTGCCTAGTTGTATTAGACATTATCAGTTAATATTCCTAGCTGAATTCGACATTATAAGCTAATATGCCTAGCTGAATTCGACATTATTACCTAATCTGCCTAGCTGTATTCGACATTATTTCCTAATCTGCCTAGCTGTATTTGACATTATTAGCTAATATGTCTAGCTGAATTCGACATTATAAGCTAATATGCCTAGCTGAATTCGACATTATTACCTAATACGACTAGCTGAATTCGACATTATAAGGTAATATGCCTAGCTGAATTCGATATTATTACCTAATCTGCCTAGCTGAATTCGACATTATGAGCTAATATGCCTAGCTTAATTCAACATTATTAGCTAATCTGCCTAGCTGAATTCGACAGTATTACCTAATCTGCCTAGCTGAATTCGACATTATTAACTAATCTGCCTAGCTGTATTCTACATTATTACCTAATATGACTAGCTGAATTCGACATTATTACCTAATCTGCCTAGTTGTATTCGACATTATTACCTAATCTGCCTAGTTGTATTCGACATTATTACCTAATCTGCCTAGCTGAATTCGACAGTATTACCTAATATGCCTAGCTGAATTCGACATTATTACCTAATCTGTCTTGTTGTATTCGACATTATTACCTAATCTGCCTAGCTGAATTCGACAGTATTACCTAATATGCCTAGCTGAATTCGACATTATTAGCTAATATGCCTAGCTGAATTCGACATTATTACCTAATATGCCTAGCTGAATTCGACATTATTACCTAATATGCCTAGCTGGATTCGACATTATTAACTAATATTCCTAGCTGAATTCGACATTATTAGCTAATATGCCTAGCTGAATTCGACATTATTACCTAATCTGCCTAGCTGAATTCGACATTATTACCTAATCTGCCTAGCTGAATTCGACATTAGTACCTAATCTGCCTAGCTGTATTCAACATTATAAGCTAATATTCCTAGCTGAATTCGACATTATTAGCTAATATTCCTAACTGAATTCGACATTATTAACTAATATTCCTAGCTGAATTCGACATTATTACCTAATCTGTCTAGCTGAATTCGACATTATTACCTAATCTGCCTAGTTGTATTCGACATTATTACCTAATCTGTCTTGTTGTATTCGACATTATTACCTAATCTGCCTAGCTGAATTCGACATTATTACCTAATATGCCTAGCTGAATTCGACATTATTACCTAATCTGCCTAGCTGTATTCGACATTATTACCTAATATGCCTAGCTGAATTCGACATTATTACCTAATCTGCCTAGTTGTATTCGACATTATTACCTAATCTGCCTAGTTGTATTCGACATTATTACCTAATCTGTCTTGTTGTATTCGACATTATTACCTAATCTGCCTAGCTGAATTCGACAGTATTACCTAATATGCCTAGCTGAATTCGACATTATTAGCTAATATGCCTAGCTGAATTCGACATTATTACCTAATATGCCTAGCTGAATTTGACATTATTACCTAATATGCCTAGCTGGATTCGACATTATTAACTAATATTCCTAGCTGAATTAGACATTATTAGCTAATATGCCTAGCTGAATTCGACATTATTACCTAATCTGCCTAGCTGAATTCGACATTAGTACCTAATCTGCCTAGCTGTATTCGACATTATAAGCTAATATTCCTAGCTGGATTCGACATTATTAACTAATATTCCTAGCTGAATTAGACATTATTAGCTAATATGCCTAGCTGAATTCGACATTATTACCTAATCTGCCTAGCTGAATTCGACATTATTACCTAATCTGCCTAGCTGAATTCGACAGTATTACCTAATCTGCATAGCTGAATTCGACATTATTACCTAATCTGCCTAGTTGTATTAGACATTATCAGTTAATATTCCTAGCTGAATTCGACATTATAAGCTAATATGCCTAGCTGAATTCGACATTATTACCTAATCTGCCTAGCTGTATTCGACATTATTTCCTAATCTGCCTAGCTGAATTCGACATTATTACCTAATCTGCCTAGCTGAATTCGACATTATTACCTAATCTGCCTAGCTGAATTCGACATTAGTACCTAATCTGCCTAGCTGTATTCGACATTATAAGCTAATATTCCTAGCTGAATTCGACATTATTAGCTAATATTCCTAACTGAATTCGACATTATTAACTAATATTCCTAGCTGAATTCGACATTATTACCTAATCTGTCTAGCTGAATTCGACATTATTACCTAATCTGCTTAGTTGTATTCGACATTATTACCTAATCTGTCTTGTTGTATTCGACATTATTACCTAATCTGCCTAGCTGAATTCGACATTATTACCTAATATGCCTAGCTGAATTCGACATTATTACCTAATCTGCCTAGCTGTATTCGACATTATTACCTAATATGCCTAGCTGAATTCGACATTATTACCTAATCTGCCTAGTTGTATTCGACATTATTACCTAATCTGCCTAGTTGTATTCGACATTATTACCTAATCTGTCTTGTTGTATTCGACATTATTACCTAATCTGCCTAGCTGAATTCGACAGTATTACCTAATATGCCTAGCTGAATTCGACATTATTAGCTAATATGCCTAGCTGAATTCGACATTATTACCTTATATGCCTAGCTGAATTTGACATTATTACCTAATATGCCTAGCTGGATTCGACATTATTAACTAATATTCCTAGCTGAATTCGACATTATTAGCTAATATGCCTAGCTGAATTCGACATTATTACCTAATCTGCCTAGCTGAATTCGACATTATTACCTAATCTGCCTAGCTGAATTCGACATTAGTACCTAATCTGCCTAGCTGAATTCGACATTATTACCTAATATGCCTAGCTGAATTTGACATTATTACCTAATCTGCCTAGTTGTATTCGACATTATTACCTAATCTGCCTATCTGTATTTGACATTATAAGCTAATATGCCTAGCTTAATTCGACATTATTAGCTAATCTGCCTAACTGAATTCGACATTATTAACTAATATTCCTAGCTGAATTCGACATTATTAACTAATATTCCTAACTGAATTCGACATTATTAACTAATATTCCTAGCTGAATTCGACATTATTACCTAATCTGTCTAGCTGAATTCGACATTATTACCTAATCTGCATAGCTGAATTCGACATTATAAACTAATATTCCTAGCTGAATTCGACATTATTACCTAATCTGTCTAGCTGAATTCGACATTATTACCTAATCTGCCTAGCTGTATTCGACATTATTAACTAATATTCCTAGCTGAATTCGACATTATTAACTAATATTCCTAACTGAATTCGACATTATTAACTAATATTTCTAGCTGAATTCGACATTATTACCTAATCTGTCTAGCTGAATTCGACATTATTACCTATCTGCCTAGTTGTATTCGCCATTATTACCTAATCTGCCTAGTTGTATTCGACATTATTACCTAATCTGTCTTGTTGTATTCGACATTATTAACTAATCTGTCTTGTTGTATTCGACATTATTACCTAATCTGCCTAGTTGAATTCGCCATTATTACCTAATCTGTCTAGCTGAATTCGACATTATTAGCTAATCTGCCTAGTTGTATTCGACAGTATAACTTATATGCCTAGCTGAATTCGACATTATTACCTAATCTGCCTAGCTGTATTCGACATTATTACCTAATCTGCCTAGTTGTATTCGACATTATTACCTAATCTGCCTAGTTGTATTCGACATTATTACCTAATCTGCCTTGTTGTATTCGACATTATTACCTAATCTGCCTAGCTGAATTCGACATTATTACCTAATATGCCTAGCTGAATTCGACATTATTACCTAATCTGCCTAGTTGTATTCGACATTATTACCTAATCTGTCTTGTTGTATTCGACATTATTACCTAATCTGCCTAGCTGAATTCGACATTATTACCTAATATGCCTAGCTGAATTCGACATTATTACCTAATCTGCCTAGCTGTATTCGACATTATTACCTAATATGCCTAGCTGAATTCGACATTATTACCTAATCTGCCTAGCTGTATTCGACATTATTACCTAATATGCCTAGCTGAATTCGACATTATTACCTAATATGCCTAGCTGTATTCGACATTATAACCTAATCTGCCTAGTTGTATTCGACATTATTACCTAATCTGTCTTGTTGTATTCGACATTATTACCTAATCTGCCTAGCTGAATTCGACATTATTACCTAATATGCCTAGCTGAATTCGACATTATTACCTAATCTGCCTAGCTGTATTCGACATTATTACCTAATATGCCTAGCTGAATTCGACATTATTACCTAATCTGCCTAGTTGTATTCGACATTATTACCTAATCTGCCTAGTTGTATTCGACATTATTACCTAATCTGTCTTGTTGTATTCGACATTATTACCTAATCTGCCTAGCTGAATTCGACAGTATTACCTAATATGCCTAGCTGAATTCGACATTATTAGCTAATATGCCTAGCTGAATTCGACATTATTACCTAATATGCCTAGCTGGATTCGACATTATTAACTAATATTCCTAGCTGAATTCGACATTATTAGCTAATATGCCTAGCTGAATTCGACATTATTACCTAATCTGCCTAGCTGAATTCGACATTAGTACCTAATCTGTCTAGCTGAATTCGACATTAGTACCTAATCTGCCTAGCTGAATTCGACATTATTACCTAATATGCCTAGCTGAATTTGACATTATTACCTAATCTGCCTAGTTGTATTCGACATTATTACCTAATCTGCCTAGTTGTATTCGACATTATTACCTAATCTGCCTATCTGTATTTGACATTATAAGCTAATATGCCTAGCTTAATTCGACATTATTAGCTAATCTGCCTAACTGAATTCGACATTATTAACTAATATGCCTAGCTTAATTCGACATTATTAGCTAATCTGCCTAACTGAATTCGACATTATTAACTAATATTCCTAGCTGAATTCGACATTATTAACTAATATTCCTAACTGAATTCGACATTATTAACTAATATTCCTAGCTGAATTCGACATTATTACCTAATCTGTCTAGCTAATTTCGACATTATTACCTAATCTGCATAGCTGAATTCGACATTATAAACTAATATTCCTAGCTGAATTCGACATTATTACCTAATCTGTCTAGCTGAATTCGACATTATTACCTAATCTGCCTAGCTGTATTCGACTTTATTACCTAATCTGCCTAGTTGTATTCGACATTATTACCTAATCTGCCTAGCTGAATTCGACATTATTACCCAATATGCCTAGCTGAATTCGATATTATTACCTAATCTGCCTAGCTGAATTCGACATTATTACCTAATATGCCTAGCTGAATTCGACATTATTACCTAATATGACTAACTGAATTCGACATTATTACCTAATCTGCCTAGTTGTATTCGACATTATTACCTAATCTGTCTAGCTGAATTCGACATTATTACCTAATATGCCTAGCTGAATTCGACATTATTACCTAATCTGCCTAGCTGTATTCGACATTATTACCTAATCTGCCTAGTTGTATTCGACATTATTACCTAATCTGCCTAGTTGTATTCGACATTATTACCTAATCTGCCTTGTTGTATTCGACATTATTACCTAATCTGCCTAGCTGAATTCGACATTATTACCTAATATGCCTAGCTGAATTCGACATTATTACCTAATCTGCCTAGTTGTATTCGACATTATTACCTAATCTGTCTTGTTGTATTCGACATTATTACCTAATCTGCCTAGCTGAATTCGACATTATTACCTAATATGCCTAGCTGAATTCGACATTATTACCTAATCTGCCTAGCTGTATTCGACATTATTACCTAATATGCCTAGCTGAATTCGACATTATTACCTAATCTGCCTAGCTGTATTCGACATTATAACCTAATATGCCTAGCTGAATTCGACATTATTACCTAATATGCCTAGCTGTATTCGACATTATAACCTAATCTGCCTAGTTGTATTCGACATTATTACCTAATCTGTCTTGTTGTATTCGACATTATTACCTAATCTGCCTAGCTGAATTCGAAATTATTACCTAATATGCCTAGCTGAATTCGACATTATTACCTAATCTGCCTAGCTGTATTCGACATTATTACCTAATATGCCTAGCTGAATTCGACATTATTACCTAATCTGCCTAGTTGTATTCGACATTATTACCTAATCTGCCTAGTTGTATTCGACATTATTACCTAATCTGTCTTGTTGTATTCGACATTATTACCTAATCTGCCTAGCTGAATTCGACAGTATTACCTAATATGCCTAGCTGAATTCGACATTATTAGCTAATATGCCTAGCTGAATTCGACATTATTACCTAATATGCCTAGCTGGATTCGACATTATTAACTAATATTCCTAGCTGAATTCGACATTATTAGCTAATATGCCTAGCTGAATTCGACATTATTACCTAATCTGCCTAGCTGAATTCGACATTAGTACCTAATCTGTCTAGCTGAATTCGACATTAGTACCTAATCTGCCTAGCTGAATTCGACATTATTACCTAATATGCCTAGCTGAATTTGACATTATTACCTAATATGCCTAGCTGAATTCGACATTATTACCTAATCTGCCTAGTTGTATTCGACATTATTACCTAATCTGCCTATCTGTATTTGACATTATAAGCTAATATGCCTAGCTTAATTCGACATTATTAGCTAATCTGCCTAACTGAATTCGACATTATTAACTAATATTCCTAGCTGAATTCGACATTATTAACTAATATTCCTAACTGAATTCGACATTATTAACTAATATTCCTAGCTGAATTCGACATTATTACCTAATCTGTCTAGCTGAATTCGACATTATTACCTAATCTGCATAGCTGAATTCGACATTATAAACTAATATTCCTAGCTGAATTCGACATTATTACCTAATCTGTCTAGCTGAATTCGACATTATTACCTAATCTGCCTAGCTGTATTCGACTTTATTACCTAATCTGCCTAGTTGTATTCGACATTATTACCTAATCTGCCTAGCTGAATTCGACATTATTACCCAATATGCCTAGCTGAATTCGATATTATTACCTAATCTGCCTAGCTGAATTCGACATTATTACCTAATATGCCTAGCTGAATTCGACATTATTACCTAATATGACTAACTGAATTCGACATTATTACCTAATCTGCCTAGTTGTATTCGACATTATTACCTAATCTGTCTAGCTGAATTCGACATTATTACCTAATATGCCTAGCTGAATTCGACATTATTACCTAATCTGCCTAGCTGTATTCGACATTATTACCTAATATGCCTAGCTGAATTCGACATTATTACCTAACCTGCCTAGCTGTATTCGACATTATTAGCTAATATGCCTAGCTGAATTCGACATTATAAGCTAATATGCCTAGCTGAATTCGACATTATTAGCTAATATGCCTAGCTGAATTCGACATTATTACCTAATCTGGTAGCTAAATTCGACATGTTATGGTACGAAGCGAAGGCATAAAACGAAAATTTATATATCTGGTTCTCTATTAAAAGGCACGGTTTAAAAAGTTACATTATTTTATTATTTGTTCTGTATTTGATAGTCCTATTTATTTCAGTAAAAATTGTTGAGGGACAGCAAATACGCAAAAGTAAGAGGACCCATAGTGAAGATCCGGACAGGAAGAAAGTGAAAAGCAGAGGAAGCAGTGAAAGAATCAGTGACTAGAATATGACACAGGGTCATTGTCGGTTTCCCAATAGTAGGGATACAAGGATTTGGTATGACAACAAAACCTAGATGGGATATAGCAGATGAGAAGGGAAAGAGAGATTTGGTAGAGCAGGAAGTTCGACAGATAGAGAGCAGGAACATCACGGCGTGAAGCAGCAATATAGCTTGTTAAATTGGAAAGGAGCTAGAAGCAGGGCCTTATCTTGGACTGAGATTTGGAGAATGGAGGAGTACCTTTTGAGTTTCCTTCTGAGATCAGTGTATGCTGTACTACCAAATCCATCAAATCTCTATATATGGGGGTTGATAGAATATCCAATGTGCACCTTATGCAAAGACAAACCAGCATTTCTACAACATGTGTTGTCGTCATGTCAAGTGGTACTGAAAGATGGTAGGTACACATGGAGACATGATAGTGTACTAAAAACAATAGCAGCCAGGTTGGACATCAACAGGAAGAAGAAGAGAAAGGTCAAGAAAAACATCACTTTCATAAACTTTGTGAAGACTGGAGGAAAACACACTTTAAGGCTTTTGGATCCTTGCAACAGCAACAGACTAGCAATTTACTGCAGATATTCAGCAACGTATGAGCTTCCCAGTAGAAATAGCAGCAACATCGCGAAGATCAGATATATGGTAATACGGTCATGGGGAACCAGGCTAACAGTGTTGCTGGAACTGACAGTCCCTTGGGGTCAAAGGATGAATGAGGCATACGAAATGATGACTGCAAAATACCAACAGCTTGTAGAAGATTGCCAACAGAAGGGATGGAGAACGTGATGCCTTGCCTATGAAGTATGGTTCAGGGGTTTTGCGGGATAGACGGTATGGCAAACTCTCAGGACCTTAGGAGGGGTAGGAGCAGAGAGGAAGAAGCTTATTTCAGAAGTGTGTAGACAAGCAGAAGTGGCATCATGTACAGTGGATATGGAGGAAGGGTAATGAAATCTGGAAAAGTGGAAATTAGAGATACTAGTATGTGAACTAAGACATTTTGTGTAAATAATGGACTTATGATAGAAGAGAAGTTTTAACAGCTCCGATGAAAACATCAATCAGTGACAGTGCAGCAGTTACATAAGCTGACATATCGGGAGCAACATGTAAGCCATCTAGTTTCAGTTTCAGACTGTTCACCTGAGCTGGTGCACCTCTGGAGGTTGTTGTGGAATAGCGCCGAAAAGCCGAGGAAGGAGCTAGGACCCCATCTGATGATGTAACTGGATCATCATTATTACGATGTTTACAAGGTCAAATTATTTGTTCCGTATTTGATAGTCCTAACATTTATAGTAAAAATATGTCTTCACATTAATTATGATCTTAATAAATACTTACAGTAAAAGCTAATATAATTTAAAAATAGATCATCATCTGTAATGTTTACAAAAGGTAAATCTAGATTGGAAAGGGGGAAAGAAATAGTTATTAGATGTTCCTACCTTTTAGAAATAACGTCCGTAATAGAAAACAGTAATAAGCCATTCCTTTTTCTTTATGTATCCCCATTATCAAGTAATAAACCATATTTCACAGTTCGTTCTTCGTGTATGTGTAAGATGTTGTTAATTTCAGGTCCAATATAACCACAGATAACGTCTCCCGGGGACAGCGGTTTTGTCGGGTTTGACTATAGCTAATGTAGAAATAATTGTATGTTACATTATAGTGTGTTTTAAGTGTGTTTTATCAATAATTAACTTCTCTTGTAGTGTTACGTGGGAGGTAATGTAAGACAATGGACCGATTAAAAAAATGTTACTCAGTTATATTAGTAAGACATCATTTGCAGATGGTGTACACTTGGAAGAAATAAAGTATATTTTTGCATTTTCGTTTTCCGAGTTAAGGAGTCGTGTGGTTTTTAAAGACCAAAAATATCTGCTCCTTGTTTTTGTGACATAACAGTTCAAAACTCAAAGGTTTAAAAAACACATTGATTGGTTATAAATAACTTGGTAATACTTAACGTTCAGAGGCAGTTATTTATTAATGCATATTCAGGACGAAAAACTATCAACAAGTTAAACGAGTATTAGCCGTCAAATTCATGTTCACCGATTTGACTCAAATTCTCATATTTGATTAATAACACATTAAAACGTATATCCAAATTAAACAAATTCTGAAATAAATTATGCACAAGAATAATAAAATTGAGAATGGAATGCATATATTTGATAAAATATGTCAGAATTTCGTGTCTCTTTTTGTCTAGACGCCATCTAATGAACTATCAAGAAGACCTCCGAAGACTGCCGATCGTCATATTACCCGATATTAACATAAAAGATAGCGACCTCGTGCAATTGGATTTTTTTTCTAGGTCTGTTTGATTTCTTGTTATTGGTTAGAAATAGGTAAATTATAGTTTTACCTGTATAACAATGACTTTTTATGGATCGAATCAACAGTCAACGAAGTGGTTCACTTTTGTTTCACTTTCAATGTTGACATTCCTTTCCTTTTAATGACTGAACACGATGTAAACATGCGCAACCAATCTCTATCTAACCGGTTAAATTGGAAAAAAATAACGCGTTATTGTTCAAAAGACAGAAAACAACAGTATTTATTATAGTCTAATATAGTTTAATATGAACAAGTATAAAAAAAAATAAAAAGATTTTTATAACAATCAAAATTAACAGACAGAAGAATTATAGACAACCTCAACGGCAAAACAACAGACGAAATGACAGACAATAGTCAACAATGTTCCCAATGAAAAAATACGGAGAAATTGATATGACAACTGTCCACTAAAGTTTAAAAAGGTATAATGTGTAATCAGAAATAATGTCCAAAAGTCTAAACATGAACTGACAATTTAAAGAGGAACAAATCTTGATTATCTTCAAAACAGTTCAAGGTAAAACAATAGTTATGTTTCTATTAAACTTATGTCATACATATGATGATTAAAAGGTTCACATTTGACTTGTTTCAAACTTTGGTATTTATGACTCTGATTATTCATTTTAGGGTATATATATATAGCGTCATATTCTGACTTTTAGAGGGACATGGTATAATTTTAACTTGGTTCATTTATTTTCATGAGAGCTATATTTCGACCGATCGAACCAGGATATATTTTAAAAAAATTAAATGTTACAAACTGGCCGTAATAATTAAAGAAGAGGTAGCGAAAAATGTTATAATAACATAAACGATACTAATTTTTCTACACCAGATGCGCATTTCCACAATTAATGTCTCTTCAGTGATGCTCGAGGTCAAAATATTGTAAATGCGATTTTACAATTGAACTATTCGCGAAAATTAAATGTCATTTTAACCAAAAATTCAAATGGATTTTGTATTGAGTTGTACCAATGATTTGTATAGTAATACTATACACACAAATCCTTGATTATACTAGTATTTAAATAAGTTAATTTGTTAATTGTTTTTTCCTGTTTCTGCACATTTAATATTGAAGACAAAAGTAAATTTGTGAAAAGTACATTGTTTAAGAGGTAAAATTTAATATGAGTTGAATTTTCTGATAAAACGAATCAAGCTCAATTACACAGACGCGAGGTTTGGGCGTAAGGAATAAAAGTTAAACAAATGATTTGTCCTTGTTGTCTGGGTATATATCGGCTGTAACTTAGGGTGCATTTCTTTCTAACACAAACGATGCAAACGACAAAGCGCTCACATGTTTTGATCATTTGTTTCTAACATACGTTTGCAAAGTTTACATAAACTTTGACAAACTATGCAATCGCTAAAGATGCGTCTACAGTTTGTCGTTCGTCGTTTGTTAGTACAAACGCTACATTTGTTTCTAACTTGAACTTGAATAAACGATATATTTTTTTGTACGTTTGTAAAAAATCTGTTTACCAACAACATGTACATACATAATTTAAAGTTCAAATAGGGTCAGTAAAGACTTATTAAACGTTGTATTTGTTTCTACTTTCGTAGCGTTTAGAAAACAACAACAAACGGCACACAACGTTTACAAAATTTTGGTTAGAAAGAAATGCAGCCTTAGTCTGATTGAGAAAAAATACTATTTTCTATATGAATATGGAGACTAATCATATAAATCATATTCGTTATTGATAAAAAAAAAATGCTTGGAAGTAAAATTCTGTTCAGCTTTGCCATTCTTATTTTACTGTTTCAAATTATTTTGAGCGTTCTGTTTTCTTATTTTCTGAATCGCAAAGTATACTGTCGGATACTTTTGTTTCGTGGTTCAGCATTAATTAATAGCCGATAAAAAAAGTTGAATGCAAATGATATGTACATACGAAGTCTTGTATTATAGGACTACCATTTCAACGTGAAAATTGCAGTAGAAGAGGGTACATCACAGAACTCATCTCATAGTATGTGCCTAGTATGATCAAAACTGTATCGTATGACTTTAATAAAGAAGAAAAGGCAGCAACAAAGCTCAAGAACGGACAATCAGAGTAAGAATATCACTTTATCTGTTGCGGAGGGTATAAAACGTTAGAATTGCTTAAGTAAGTCAAAGATAATCAAAGAATGTCTACCATGACATGATGAACAACCGTGTTACTAGGAATTTTTTTAAAGAGCACACGTGTTTAGCATAATGTAAACAATTTATAAATCGCGCCTGATTACCTTTTCGGTATGTATTATCTTTTTCATTACAAAACATTTCTAAATATTCATTCATCATTTGATTAAATTAAGTATATAACAATGTATAGAGCCTCAATTGATAATAAAAGCAATACAAAGTTATTTATTTCTATACAGATGTTACCGTATAGAGAAACGTCAGATGTTTTGGTCAATACACATCACCGTTGACCTTCAATCGTAAGTCATAAATAGAAACTTTAATGATTTTTTTCTAATTATTTTTCCAATTTTAACGACTGAGGTGATATAAGTTGACCGAAATATGGTAAAGCTAAAAAAAAAAAACATACGAAATAATATCTACAGAACAAGTGAACGCTAAAAATAAATCGGTCAACATTCTAAATAAATACATAAAACGCCTGTTCTTCATTTTGAATAACCATGCAGAAATTGCTTTCGTTTTAAACACTGCAATACCATCGTGAAAACATTTTTGAAATGTGGGAGCGGTTAAGGCAGTGGCATGTTGACTAGATTTTGAATCTTCAAGCTAAACGTGCAGTTTGACTACGAATCTTAGAATTTAATAAACTTTATGATGGTGAGAATTGTTTAGATTCGTTTGGACAATACGTTTTTGACTGAGACCTCTTATAATAAAACCAAAATAGCTGTTGAGTAAACATAATTACCAGAACGCGCTTGACATTTAAACAAATTGTCAGACCAATATTGACTCCGAACAGAACATAAGATGGTTTAGTTAGTTCATCCCGAACAGAACATAAGATGGTTTAGTTAGTTCATCGCTAAATTCTGCGTCAACATGCGAGAGAAGAACAGCAAAAATGGGCTGTACCATTGATCTATTTAATTGTTCATAGTAAAATCACATTTCAAGATTTTTTCTTTTTCATCTTCATTTTAATGCCTATCATATCATCTTATTCTAGATCTTCTTCTTAAGGAACACTAATACTTTTCCTATGACATTTGATTTAATTATGGGCTGTAACTAAATTAGATAAACTATATAATTGTCCTATATTGTAAAGAAATGAAGCAACCTTGACCTTATAATAAACTGTAAAGCAACTCATAATATATTTGTCGATTAATGAGACTGAGTATAATTGAACATGCAAGTTAGTCCTAGTGGAATATACTAAATAATTGTCTGTTTTACATCATTTAGCCTTTTTGTTTATATCCACATTTCATTACCAAACACAGATTAAATTTGATTTACATGATATTGATAATTTCAAGTTCAAAGAAGGCTTTTGTTTTCCAATAATCATTATTTACGACACGATTTATGATAGGAGAAAATTGATTTGTTATTCATATAATACTTTATTTCCAGTATTTTCAGCACATGTCATAGGACTCAAATCTATGGTGGGTTCCAAATCTATGGCAGATTCCTAATCTATGATAAATATGACGTCATGCCATCCGAAATCTATGGCAGATTTTTTAAAACCCTAATCTATATATATATGGCAAATTTTGTAATTTCCTAATATATGGCGGATTTTTGTTGTTTCAAAACCTATGGTAAAATTTGTGCAAATGGGAAACAATGCAGTATATATATACGACCAATGACTTGTCTTAAACAAGTGGAAATATACGACAACGGGAGCATATCTATAAACATTTGTGAAATAAACTTTTCATAATGGTCAACCAAAACATTTCATAAATGATGAATTCATATATCCTAATACAGACTGAAATATTTAAATGATGCGCCCGGTTAAAACAATAATTTTTAATGCATGATACCTGTTTAGCCCATTCATTAAACCAACTAGTTCAAGTCCCTCAACAAACAAGAAGGCAGGTTTTTATATAAAAAAAGACAACTAAAAATGAACAGTTTGAATTTTCACATAATGTTATTTTTAGTTAATTTTTTTTTATTTGATGACAATTCTAATCACATTGGTATCAGGTAATTTGATCTTTCAGTTTATAACCTTTGCCAGACGTAAAATATTTTTTATAAATCCTTATGAAATTTCCGGTACTGAAAACCATCGATGTCCTTATTCAACGCGGGCTTCGATCGGTACATCACATTTCATCTGAAATGGTGTTCAAATCCATTGGTTCCGTCGTATTCGGCAGCGACGATGTAATGGCGTTATTCAATTGTGACGTTACGAAAAAGATCTGCCATAGATTTGGAGAAAACAAAAATCTGCCATAGATTTGATTTGTTTGACGTTGGTAACGTTACATTTGCTATAGATTAGGAATCTGCCATAGATTTGGAACCCGCCATAGATTTGAGTCATACATATATATTTTGCTTACACTGGATTTTTCTTTTTAAGATAAGAATCAAACAACACTGGTATCTTTTGGATCAGTACATCTATGAACGGTAATATGCAGATTAATGCGACCTGGTTTGCTTAATTGATAGATAGTTGTCAAAGGTACCAGGATTATAGTTTTGTACGCCAGACGCGCGTTTCGTCTACATAAGACTCATCAGTGACGCTCATATAAAAATATTTATAAAGCCAAACAAGTACAAAGTTGAACGAGTTTAAAACTGGGTACATGTATTACGATGTGACGAATGGTAGAGTAAATATAAACGGTAAAGGGTTCATGACTTCTGAATTTGACAGTGCCCGTGAAAAAAGCTCCTTATGATTTTTAACCCCCATAACAATTACCAAAAATAGCAAGAACACTGCATGGGGACTTTCATGACAGCTTTTGGTCATTCTCGAAAGGATTGGCATTTGAATGGTTACAAACAGCAATTAATGAAAATATTGATATAATTTAAATAAGCTCATGAATAAGCATGTTCACCATTCCTTACATAGAGGGATGACGTACTTTCGATCACGAGACACTGTACGGCGTAGACACGGTTTGTGACGATGAAAGTTCTCCCATCGTCCAATTTTCATCCATGGAGATCCCTGCCTTTATTTATTGATGCTTTGGAAATCATGAAAAATAAGGTTAAAATCATAATTTATAGTATAAGATATCATTAGATACTATAATAATATCTAAGATATTAGCAAAAAACTGCCAAATTTCTATAAAATTACTAACTCAGGGGCATCAACCCAACAACTGGTTGTCAGATTTGTCTGAAAATTTCAGGGCAGATATATCTAGATCTGATGAACATTTTTGCCACCAGTCAGATTTTCTCTATATGCTTCAGTTTCAGAGATATAAACCAAAAACTGCATTTATCCTATGTTCAATTTTTAGCCTTGTCTGCCATCTTGGTTCGCAGGCAGGTCATCGGACACATTTTTTAAACTAGATTCTCTTATGATAATTGTGGACAAGTTTGGTTACATTTTGTCTTAGTAGTTTCAGAGAAGATTTTTGTAAAAGATTACAAAAAATTAAGAAACATTGGTAAAATTGACTATAAAGGGCAATAACTTCTGAAGGGGTCAACTGATCATTTTGGTCATTTGACTTATTTGTAGATCTTACTTTGCTGAACATTATTGCTGTTCACAGTTTATCTTTATCTATAATATTATTCAAGATAATAACCAAAAACGGCAAAATTTCCTTAAAATTACCAATTTAGGGGCAGCAACCCAACAACGGGTTCTCCGATTCATCTGAAAATTTCAGAGCAGATAGATTTCGACCTGATAAACAATACCTTACCTGTCAGATTTGCTATAAATGCTTTGGTTTCAGAGATATAAGCCAATATCTACATTTCCCCCCTATGTTCTATTTTTAGCCATGGCGGCCATGTTGGTTGGTTAGCCGGATCACATATTTTAAACCAGATACCCAAATGATGATTGTGGCCAAGTTTGGTTTAATTTGGCCCAGTAGTTTCAGAGGAGAAGATTTTTGTAAAAGTTAACGACGACGACGGACGACGGACGCAAAGTGATGAGAAAAGCTCACTTGGACCTGCGGGCCAGATGAGCTAAAAAGGGGGGTTCCAACTTCATGACCCCATTCAAATGCATTGATCGTCCAAAAAAGGGGGTTCCGGACCCCCCCCCCCCCCTTTTAGATCCGCCACTTCTCTTCAATCTTGTACTTGTTTGGCTTTATATATAACTATTTTGGTCTGACCTTCATTGAAGAGTCTTATGTAGACGAAACGCTCGTCTGGCGAATTAAATTGTAATCCTCGTACCTTCGATAACTAATAATAACAGTTTGCAATATAAAACCAAAACTTGCATTTTATCCCTATGTTCTATTTTTCCCTTGTCAAGTGATGATAAAAGGTTCACCCCATCGAGCTAAAAATGGTGAAACTAGTGGGGAGCTAGGTTAAGTTTAAAAGCGCCAAACCTTCCATGCTTATATCAGGCATTAAGGGGTAAAACAAAATCAGTTTCAAACAAACTGAAATATATATTACTTCACTTACCATCAAAGATGTCCAGTTTTCCCCATTCATTGATGCATTTCACTAGTAAAAAGACTTATAACAGCAAAGGTTTCATTCATAGTCAATTTAAGAATGACCTGACTTGTTACGTAGTAGGCTAGACGCTTGCATTTATTTCTTTATATTTAATACGTAATTCTGTTTTAAGAGGTTTGTTTACGGATAGGTTGGCATGAATACCAAATAGTGCATGCTTCAGTGCATGATGTTAATAATTTGTTGTATTGGTGCTCTTATACTAGCATTTTACTAATACCACTCTGTCTGTGGTGCAGAACGTCTTATAATAATACTTTTTGACTAAAAACGCCTTAACAACATTTCAGAAAAAAAAACGATTTATCTAACCTACATATTGAGCAATGAAAGTTATCCCGATTTTAACGATTTAAAAAAAATCATAAAACTCTGTGAATAGGATTAAACATTGAATCGAGTTTGCGAACGTAAAACTTCCTACGAGATGACTTAGTTTGTCATTAAGATATCTTTCTTTTTTCGGCAGCTTACCCTCTCAATCAGTGATATTCTTTCAATGAAATCATTATAGATACAGCGAATCAACTAACATTTATTTATACATAATTATATACATTCTATGCAGGTTCGATATAACTGGAAACGGAGACAATCAAAATCGTCTCGTTTTTCCTTAATTTCAGATCTTAACCGAATCTTAGTGATAATATATATATATATATAGGAGTAAGTCCAGTCATACAGCAAATCGGCGTTCGATATTTCCAGTTTATATGTGATAGTGGACTTGCGCCTCCTAAAATTGGTTAAACGAAAAACACTCGAACATCACCAAAATCAACAGACATTCAACAAATGTCTTGGCTTTGTGTTCGACATTGAATTGTAAGCTTATTTCACGGCTTTCGTTTTTCCTTGAAACTCACGAAAAAAATGTTAAACAAGAAAATTTCCCCAGTACACGGATTCCCCATCCGCACTATCATTGTCTATGTTCAATGGACTGTGAAAATGGGTGGAAATCCCTAATTTGGCATTCAAAGTAGAAAGATCATATCATAGGGAACATGTGTAATAAGTTTGAAGTTGATTGGACTTCAACTTCATCAAAAACTACCTCGACCAAAAGTTTTAACCTGACCGGGACAGACGGACGGACGGTCGAACGATCAGAGGGACGAATGAACGAAAGGACGGACGGACGAACGAACGAACGAACGAACGCACAGACCAGAAAACATAATGTCCATAAATGGGGCATAAAAATCGTTTTATTAAATGATGAACGACATCTGATTTTGGTATTAGTCGATAAAACTAAATGTAAAATAAAGAGATGCGTGATGATTTTTAAATGTATTTGAAGATTCCGGGCGTAAATTTACTAAGCGAATATTTTAACGGATACCCGAAAATTGTCAAATTCAATACCGTTACCTTCATTCACTTTACCTGATAGAAAACATCTCTAAATCACATCTTAAAAGCAGTCATTCAATGAACTTCAGCAAAATTCAGACCAGTAGTCGTTGAATTAAGGTATGAAATTTTAAAATTTATAATAATAATTTTATATTCTTTGAATTTCAAATGAATAATACTTATAGTAATTTTAAACTTCAATCAATAAACTATAATTTTAACCTTCTTCGGTGTAGCGATATCTATATGCACTAGTGGAAAACAATCACTTAATCATGATGCATAAACATTCATCTTAATCCAGGCATAAAGGGGAGATATATATGATATCGTTGTGCTTTTTAAAATAGTAATGTCAAGAAACAGGACGAAAGCAGGGCAACATTTTCATTTAAGTATTGCATGCATAATGTATGTTGTAGAAAAGGTCTATAATTGTCTGCGACCATTGCTGTGCATGTTCCGTTGTGCATGTTCCGTTAAAGAAATCTGTCTTATTCGATGAGATCAAAAATTTTGCTATAAACTAAATGCTACTTACAAAGTCTTCAATATCTGACCAAGATCGGCTTTGGTCATCCTGTCTTATGGTCATCTCAATGACCAATTCTCTTCTTTCTCCGTTCGCTCCTCTTCAAGGTTTTCTTGGCCCAATACACACTGTTTTCATTATTAGTACACGTTTACAATTGTAAAATGTCAGTAATCCTAAATAAAAATAAACTGTCCTAGCATTAAATCGTCACCCACAACCTGTTTATAAATAAAATATAGCAATTCTTTATTTAAAGACAACAAAGAAAGTGTGACGTAGAAATGTATCGTTGTCATTGATCATTTTAAATCTACTTTTACAATGGAAACGTGATCATTTAATAACGTAATTAGACAGATTTCTCATGAGTTTATATATATATACTATATTTATAACAACTTATTTGACATTTAAGCACTTTTTTTTTTAACTCATGGCCAAAGTCTTTGGAAAGTTGTGATTTGCTAACATAAGTTATAGCATATATTGAAATATACCTACCTAGTAGATATTTTTCAAGATGAGATAGGTCATGTTTAACTGTCGTTCAAGCAATTTGTGAATTGAAAACTATGACATCACTTGTTCCTTCTGTCAAATATTGTGTGAAGCGAAAAGTAATAATTTTTTGGGCAGTTCGTTACATGTATGATTTACTTTTCGACTCCTTTGTAGTTCGTTACATTTAGGCAGCAACCATTTGATTCTTGTGAAGTTGTTGACATAAATGCTTTAACCTTCAGTTATAATTAGTTCGTTAGATGTATTCTTTACCCTTCGGTTCTTATTACTTCGTTAGATGTATGCTTAACTCTTGATTTCTTATAAAGTTCTTCACATGTTTGCTTTACCCTTCGGTTCTTATGAACTTCTTTACATCTTTGATTTACCCGGCTTTCGACTCTTATGAAGTTCATTACATGTATGATATACATGTCGACTCCTTTGTAGTGCGTGACATCTATGCTTTACCCGTTGGTTTTTGTGAAGTTCTTTACATATATACATATACCGGGATGCTTTAACCTTCAGTTCTTATTAGTTCTTTACATATACCGGGATGCTTTAACCTTCAGTTCTTATTAGTTCTTTACATATACCGGTATGCTTTAACCTTCAGTTCTTATTAGTTCTTTACATATACCGGTATGCTCTAACCTTCAGTTCTTATTAGTTCTTTACATATACCGGGATGCTTTAACCTTCAGTTCTTATTAGTTCTTTACATATACCGGGGTGCTTTAACCTTCAGTTCTTATTAGTTCTTTACATATACCGGTATGCTTTAACCTTCAGTTCTTATTAGTTCTTTACATATACCGGGATGCTTTAACCTTCAGTTCTTATTAGTTCTTTACATATACCGGTTACTTTAACCTTCAGTTCTTATTAGTTCTTTACATATACCGGGATGCTTTAACCTTCAGTTCTTATTAGTTCTTTACATATACCGGGATGCTTTAACCTTCAGTTCTTATTAGTTCTTTACATATACCGGGATGCTTTAACCTTCAGTTCATATTAGTTTTTTACATATACCGGGATGCTTTAACCTTCAGTTCTTATTAGTTCTTCACATATACCGGTATGCTTTAACCTTCAGTTCTTATTAGTTCTTTACATATACCGGAATGCTTTAACCTTCAGTTCTTATTAGTTCTTTACATGTACCGGGATGCTTTAACCTTCAGTTCTTATTAGTTCTTTACATATACCGGTATGCTTTAACCTTCAGGTCTTATTAGTTCTTTACATATACCGGTTACTTTAACCTTCAGTTCTTATTAGTTCTTTACATATACCGGTTACTTTAACCTTCAGTTCTTATTAGTTCTTTACATATACCGGGATGCTATAACCTTCAGTTCTTATTAGTTCTTTACATATACCGGTTACTTTAACCTTCAGTCCTTATTAGTTTTTTACATATACTGGTTACTTTAACCTTCAGTTCTTATTAGTTCTTTACATATACCGGGATGCTTTAACCTTCAGGTCTTATTAGTTCTTTACATATACCGGTATGCTTTAACCTTCAGTTCTTATTAGTTCTTTACATATACTGGTTACTTTAACCTTCAGTTCTTATTAGTTCTTTACATATACCGGTATGCTTTAACCTTCAGTTCTTATTAGTTCTTTACATATACCGGTTACTTTAACCTTCAGTTCTTATTAGTTCTTTACATATACCGGTTACTTTAACCTTCAGTTCTTATTAGTTCTTTACATATACCGGTTACTTTAACCTTCAGTTCTTATTAGTTCTTTACATATACCGGGATGCTCTAACCTTCAGTTCTTATTAGTTCTTTACATATACCGGATTGCTTTAACCTTCAGTTCTTATTAGTTCTTTACATATACCGGGATGCTTTAACCTTCAGTTCTTATTAGTTCTTTACATATACCGGTTTGCTTTAACCTTCAGTTCCTATTAGTTCTTTACATATACCGGTATGCTTTAACCTTCAGTTCTTATTAGTTCTTTACATATACCGGGATGCTTTAACCTTCAGTTCTTATTAGTTCTTTACATATACCGGTTACTTTAACCTTCAGTTCTTATTAGTTCTTTACATATACCGGGATGCTTTAACCTTCAGTTCTTATTAGTTCTTTACATATACCGGATTGCTTTAACCTTCAGTTCTTATTAGTTCTTTACATATACCGGATTGCTTTAACCTTCAGTTCTTATTAGTTCTTTAAATATACCGGTTACTTTAACCTTCAGTTCTTATTAGTTCTTTACATATACCGGTATGCTTTAACCTTCAGTTCTTATTAGTTCTTTACATATACCGGTTACTTTAACCTTCAGTTCTTAATAGTTCTTTACATATACCGGGATGCTTTAACCTTCAGTTCTTATCAGTTCTTTACATATACCGGGATGCTTTAACCTTCAGTTCTTATTAGTTCTTTACATATACCGGGATGCTTTAACCTTCAGTTCTTATTAGTTCTTTACATATACCGGGATGCTTTAACCTTCAGTTCTTATTAGTTCTTTACATATACCGGGATGCTTTAACCTTCAGTTCTTATTAGCTCTTTACATATACCGGTATGCTTTAACCTTCAGTTCTTATTAGTTCTTTACATATACCGGGATGCTTTAACCTTCAGTTCTTATTAGTTCTTTACATATACCGGGATGCTTTAACCTTCAGTTCTTATTAGTTCTTTACATATACCGGGATGCTTTAACCTTCAGTTCTTATTAGTTCTTTACATATACCGGTATGCTTTAACCTTCAGTTCTTATTAGTTCTTTACATATACCGGGATGCTTTAACCTTCAGTTCTTATTAGTTCTTTACATATACCGGTTACTTTAACCTTCAGTTCTTATTAGTTCTTTACATATACCGGAATGCTTTAACCTTCAGTTCTTATTAGTTCTTTACATGTACCGGGATGCTTTAACCTTCAGTTCTTATTAGTTCTTTACATATACCGGTATGCTTTAACCTTCAGTTCTTATTAGTTCTTTACATATACCGGTTACTTTAACCTTCAGTTCTTATTAGTTCTTTACATATACCGGTTACTTTAACCTTCAGTTCTTATTAGTTCTTTACATATACCGGGATGCTATAACCTTCAGTTCTTATTAGTTCTTTACATATACCGGTTACTTTAACCTTCAGTCCTTATTAGTTTTTTTACATATACCGGTTACTTTAACCTTCAGTTCTTATTAGTTCTTTACATATACCGGTTACTTTAACCTTCAGTTCTTATTAGTTCTTTACATATACCGGTATGCTTTAACCTTCAGTTCTTATTAGTTCTTTACATATACCGGTTACTTTAACCTTCAGTTCTTATTAGTTCTTTACATATACCGGTATGCTTTAACCTTCAGTTCTTATTAGTTCTTTACATATACCGGGATGCTTTAACCTTCAGTTCTTATTAGTTCTTTACATATACCGGATTGCTTTAACCTTCAGTTCTTATTAGTTCTTTACATATACCGGGATGCTTTAACCTTCAGTTCTTATTAGTTCTTTACATATACCGGGATGCTTTAACCTTCAGTTCTTATTAGTTCTTTACATATACCGGTTACTTTAACCTTCAGTTCTTATTAGTTCTTTACATATACCGGGATGCTTTAACCTTCAGTTCTTATTAGTTCTTTACATATACCGGTATGCTTTAACCTTCAGTTCTTATTAGTTCTTTACATATACCGGGATGCTTTAACCTTCAGTTCTTATTAGTTCTTTACATGTATTCTTCACCCTTGGTTTCTAATGACGTTCTTAACATGTATGCGTTATACTTTGTTTGTTATTAGTTCGCTACATGTATGCGTTACACTTTGGTTCTTATTAATTCGCTACATGTATGCTTTCCCTTAGGTTCGTTTGAAGTTTGTTACATGTATGATTTACGCTTCGGTTCTTATTACTTCGTTAAATAAAATTGAGAATGGAAATGGGGAATGTGCCAAAGAGACAACAACTATGCCGACCATAGAAAAAAAAACAACAGCAGAAGGTCACTAACAGGTCTTCAATGTAGCGAAAAATTCCCGCACCCGGAGGCGTCCTTCAGCTGGCCCCTAAACAAATATATACTAGTTCAGTGATAATGAACGCCATACTAATTTCCAAATTGTACACAAGAAACTAAAATTAAAATAATACAAGACTAACAAAGGCCAGAGGCTCCTGACTTGGGACAGGCGCAAAAATGATGTATGCTTAACTCTTGGTTTTTATGAAGTTCTTTTCATGTATGCTTTACCCTTAGGTTCCTATTAGTTCTTTAGATGTATGCTTAACTCTTTGTTTTTTATGAAGTTTTTTTACATGTATGCTTTACCCTTAGGTTCCTATTAGTTCTTTAGATGTATGCTTAACTCTTGGTTTTTTATGAAGTTTTTTACATGTATGCTTTACCCTTAGGTTCCTATTAGTTCTTTAGATGTATGCTTAACTCTTGGTTTTTTATGAAGTTCGATACATGTATGCTTTACCCTTAGGTTCCTATTAGTTCTTTAGATGTATGCTTAACTCTTGTTTTTTTATGAAGTTCTTTACATGTATGCTTTACCCTTAGGTTCCTATTAGTTCTTTAGATGTATGCTTAACTCTTGGTTTTTTATGAAGTTCTTTACATGTATGCTTTACTCTTAGGTTCCTATTAGTTCTTTAGATGTATGCTTAACTCTTGGTTTTTTATGAAGTTCTTTACATGTATGCTTTACTCTTAGGTTCCTATTAGTTCTTTAGATGTATGCTTAACTCTTGGTTTTTTATGAAGTTTTTTACATGTATGCTTTACCCTTAGGTTCCTATTAGTTCTTTAGATGTATGCTTAACTCTTGGTTTTTTATGAAGTTCTTTACATGTATGCTTTACCCTTAGGTTCCTATTAGTTCTTTAGATGTATGCTTAACTCTTGGTTTTTTATGAAGTTCTTTACATGTATGCTTTACCCTTAGGTTCCTATTAGTTCTTTAGATGTATGCTTAACTCTTGGTTTTTTATGAAGTTCTTTACATGTATGCTTTACCCTTAGGTTCCTATTAGTTCTTTAGATGTATGCTTAACTCTTAGTTTTTTTATGAAGTTCGATACATGTATGCTTTACCCTTAGGTTCCTATTAGTTCTTTAGATGTATGCTTAACTCTTGGTTTTTTATGAAGTTCGATACATGTATGCTTTACCCTTAGGTTCCTATTAGTTCTTTAGATGTATGCTTAACTCTTAGTTTTTTTATGAAGTTCGATACATGTATGCTTTACCCTTAGGTTCCTATTAGTTCTTTAGATGTATGCTTAACTCTTGGTTTTTTATGAAGTTCGATACATGTATGCTTTACCCTTAGGTTCCTATTAGTTCTTTAGATGTATGCTTAACTCTTGTTTTTTTATGAAGTTCTTTACATGTATGCTTTACCCTTAGGTTCCCATTAGTTCTTTAGATGTATGCTTAACTCTTGGTTTTTTATGAAGTTCTTTACATGTATGCTTTACCCTTAGGTTCCTATTAGTTCTTTAGATGTATGCTTAACTCTTGGTTTTTTATGAAGTTTTTTACATGTATGCTTTACCCTTAGGTTCCTATTAGTTCTTTAGATGTATGCTTAACTCTTGGTTTTTTATGAAGTTCTTTACATGTATGCTTTACCCTTCGGTTCTTAAGAAGTGCGATACATGTTTGCTTTACCATTGGGTTTTTGTGAAGTTCGTTATATGTAAACTCTACCCTTCGACTCTTATGTTTAGTTCGTTATGCTTTACCTTTCGGTTCTTATGAAGTTCGTTACATGTATGCTCCACCCTTCGACTTTTATGCAGTTTGTTGTATGTATGCAAGGCGAGGCGAGGCGAATTAAATTTCTAAATTATAAATTTCCCCACCTTATAGCAGCAATATACCCCTGCATATGGGTTATACATATGCCAACTCATTTGCTTGTAGCTGCTTCTCAGACTTTATAAAACGTCATCAGTGTCTGAGTAGAAAGTTGATGAGCCAAGGTAATGTCAAAGAATGTCTGGTCCTTTTTCTAATAAAGTTCATTGGAAGACAACAAGACCTTGTTGATAAAGATTCCATGTCAATATCACAAATAGTACATAATGGTCTTGAGGTATAAATGCTATAATACAAGATTTAATCCAACATTTTCTACATAAGGAAATGCCTGTACCAAGTCAGGAATATTTACAGTTTTTTTCCATTCGTTTATAGATGTGTTTGAGCTTTTGATTTCGCCATTTTATAAGGACTTTCCGTTTTGATATTTTTTTTGCAGTTCGTTATTTTTGTTATTTTACTGTTTATAGACAGAGAGAAGTAATCTTAAGCAAAAATGTACAGCAAAATAATTTCTACAAATAAGCGAGTCAACACGACGAAAATTGCGAACGGACTCATTTTATGAGTTATTTCCCTTGAGTGATGAATTTGCATTTTTGGCAAAAACTATTGTGGATAGGGAGATACATATATAGATGGATAGGGAGATGCACAGCTCCTTGGTGTATTTTGCAGTAGGGAAACCTACACTATTCTCAATACCTATTGCTGTAGTATATTTTTATATTTGCTGTGAATACACATATGAACCTTTTTTTTTACATTTGTGTTTGTTTTTCTGCATCAGATACGAGGAGGATTGTTATGTTTTTTAAGCACACAATCCTAGAGCATCGTCCCTTGGTGTCTGTTGCAGCTAAACAATCATTTATATTTATACATTTCCAGCAAAATATTATAAAATTAAGTGAGAAAAAAAGTTTGCCACATCTCTGGAGTATCAAATTTTAAATACTTTTTTTATTACATCGAGATGACCTTGAGGTCATTCCGATGTATTGCTATCGCCTAAATTTCCATTATGCAAATTAGTTTTGGGTTTTCAACCGATCTATAAAAATTATAGATCCGCGGACATTATCTAGTGCAAAAATAACATTCCTTATCGAATGTTTTAACTTCATTTTCTCAATGGATACTCCTATAAATATTTTTTTTAAACACAAATTTATAATATGAAAATGTTTTGTCGTTAGATGATATAAAAAAGTAAAAAAAATCATTGATAATATCTATGCATACGTACCGAAACATTGTGTTAAAGCTTCGTTTGAAGAATATCTCGAGAATGTTTAGCGACACTCCGACAAGGACCGGTAACTCTGTAATTGTTTTTGCGAGAAAACATGAATGGCTTCTCATATTCAATCTTTAAGAAAAAATTTAATTGATCATCCACGCACGAACTTGTCTCAGAAAAAAAGTATATCTCTGTACATTAACCTAAGTTTCAGTTATAGAGATATGATCTTTTTCTGTGACATGTTTCTTTTGACCATCCACAAGAACTTGCGGTCATCCGATGTTCAGTACTTCAGTACTTTGATTTAACATTTAATAGCCTGTATGACTTTATCTCAATAGTTAAAGTTTATTATATGAATGTCATGTAAAACACTGTATGTTGTATCAATTTTATATGTTATGTGTATATGCCCCCCTTGGGACCTAATTTGGAAAATAAAACTTGTCTTATCTTATCTTATCATATATATATAAGGAACGTATCAGTTATTGTATGGGAGGGAGAGCTGGTCATTTTGAAATCAAACATTTAGAATTTTCTTCATCCCCTCATATTATATCACTATTCATATTTAGCTCACCTGGCCCAAACGGCCAAGTGAGCTTTTCTCATCTCTTGGCGTCCGTCGTCCGTCGTCCGTCGTCCGTAAACTTTTACAAAAATCTTCTCCCCTAAAACTACTGGGCCAAATTTAACCAAACTTGGCTACAATCATCATTGGGGTATCTAGTTTAAAAAATGGGTTCGATGATCCGGCAAACCAACCAAGATGGCCGCCATGGCTAAAAATAGAACATAGGGGTAAAATTTAGATTTCGGCTAATATCTCTGAAACTAAAGCATTTAGAGCAAATATGGCATGGGTTAAAATTGTTTATTAGGTCAAGATCTATCAGCCCTATAATTTTCATACAAATCAGACAACCCGTTGTTGGGTTGCTGCCCCTGAATTAGTAATTTTAAGAATTTTTTGCAGTTTTTGGTCATTATCTTTAATATTATTTTAGATAAAGATAAACTGTGAACATAAATTATGTATAGCAAAGTTAGATCTACAAATAAGTCAACTTGAACAAAATTTTAAACAATTTTCGTAACTTATGTAAATTTTTGTAAACTTTTACAAAATATTTCCTTTGAAACTACTGACAGTGACGTAGCTAGGTAATTTTCAAGTGTACGCCCGAACCTCGGTCAGGGCATAAAGGCCCTATTGGATTCAAGCCAATGAACCATCTGGTAGTAGATGAGCGGATGCTAAGCCTCCGGAAGTTTTAAAGTTATCGAGAATGACATACCATTCATGTCATTGAAAACTCATATCAATAACAACATTATTTAGATTCAAAATGGTTATTTGTTTATGTTTAATTTATTCATTGTTTATTTAGAATCATAAATGAACATGAAATGATTAATTTTCAGTTAAGTTGTTCAGGTGCAATATTAAAATGTGTAAATAGAACCCTGGTTCTCGCCTGAAATTTCTCCCCGCGAAAAGTTTATTCATTTATCAGTCCAGTACAGGATTTAAACAAATCAAATATTTTCATTTAATTTCTGCACAAGTTTCATGACAAAATATGGAGGTTTATAAATTTATCGTGTAAATTAACTCGACATCATAGATACCAGGCACAGGCACTCGTCTCATAAAAAAATCCTATATACCTTAGTTTATATAAAGGTATATAGGGAAAAAAACTCTGAGACGAGTGTCTGTGATGGGTCTGTGATACCAGGATGGAATTTTTTTTCTTGCGCTATGCACGTTTTCCTCCAAGAAAGTTTCATTAACTTTGACCACGGTTTTACAAATAATTTATATGTACCAAATTTTAACCTCAGAATGTAAATACTTCAAGAAATTCCTTTGATTAATCCAGAAATTACGGGAAAATTCATCATACTTAATTTCGTCATGATGCGCTGGATACTCTTTTGACCATAAACAGTTTTTGTCCAGCTATCGTAAAATCATACCACATACTGAACCTACATCTACACAGTTACAATTATTAAAAAAAACATGCAAACAACATTTCGAATCTAAGTGCATAAGGAATTGCTTTAAAAAAGGAAAGCGAGTGTAGAAATCACGGTAGATTTAGACTTTGACAGAAAATGAACAAATATATAAATATGTCATTTTTATTCGAAATTACAAGCAATTGAAGAAAGACTTAGAAGGTTGATGTATAGTTAACCATTCTTTTAATAATATCTAGATGAAAATATTTTGTTTAACCAAATCCAAGTGTACGCCCGGGCGTTTTGACGTAAACGTAGCTACGCGCATGACTGAGCCAAGTTCATTATAGATAGATTATTAGAGATAATGATAAACAGCAAGAATGTTCAGTAAATAAAGATTGACAAACACATCATCATCACAAAAACATAATTTTGTCATGAATTATATTCTCATCTATTCTCATCTATTATGTATGTCCTTAATGTTTAGTATGAACATAGACCAAGGTGAGCGACACAGGTTCTTTAGCGCCTCTGGTTATTTTATCCCATTCTTAACTTGAACACTCTTTTTTAATGTAATCCCCCCGGCTCTTTCAAACATTCCAAAATTTGAAAATGCAAAACACTTAACATTTAAACACACATTAGTGATATGTACTAGGATCGGTATACTTGAGATCTAGAGATAAAAATTGCCCCCCCCCCCCCCCCCAAAAAAAACCCTTCGAAATTATGAAAAAAAATGTACAACACACTGCCACGTTAACAAAGATAGTCCATAAATCAATGGCAAGGAATATGTGCTGTAGTAAAAATCAGTGGGTGTTTGGCAGTCCGGCAACCGATGCTTCATCACATTATTCCTTCGTGTTATGTCTTGAGTTTTTTTTTTTTTTTAATTTTATTGAGTGCATTTAGTAGTATTCATCTGGGACTATTACACTAAGTATTATTCTTCTTCTTCTTTAGGTTTTCAGTAGTCCTTCAATGATCTGAAGATTATTTACTGTTTGCGCGCGCAGCGTGGCCTATATATATATTTACAAAAACAAAAGGGCCAAAACAAAAACAAAAATATTTGGAAATAAATTTGAGGTGCATAATTTATTAAAATTGTGATTAAAACTATGTACATAGGCTAATAATGAGTTAGATGAATTTGTGGAGAACAGCTGGTGTGAGCTGTTCTCTGAAAGTGTCGACTGTGGCGACAGCGACTGTTTGCATTGGCAATAAGTTCCACTGAGTTATGGTATATGGAAAAAATGAGTATTTATATGTATCTTTTTTGGTTGAAATGTGTCTAAAAGTATAATTATGGTTTTTGCGTGTTCTACTGTCTGATGGTATGAGAATAGCCGATGGTATAGCTACGATTTGATGTACTTTTTTATAGAACATTATTAATCTTGTGCGAGTTCTTCTTTCCTGTAGAGTTGGCCAGTTTAGGGTGTTTATCATATCTGTCGGGCTACTGATGTTATGGTATCTGTTACAGACATATCTGGCAGCTCGCCTTTGGACCATCTCGATTTTTGAGGTTTGTTCAACTGTGTGAGGGTCCCATACTGAACATGAATATTCCAGTTTAGGACGGACTAGTGCCAGATATGCCTGAGTTTTGATGTTCTGACATAATGTTTTTAAGTTTCTTTTTAAGAAGCCCAGAGATTTGTTGCCATTAGCTATGATGTTGTATGTATGTTTAGACCATTTTAGGTTTGCTTGAAGTGTAATGCCCAGATATTTAGCCGAAGAGACAAGTTCCAGTTTGTGATTGTGAAGGATATAGTCATGTTTAAATGGGTTTTTCTTCTGTGAGACTGTAAGGACTGTGCATTTGTCTGGATGGAAAGCCATCAACCAGTCTTGCTCCCACCTAGCAGCTGCATCTAAATCTAACTGTAGTGCATCACAGTCGCTTTGAGATTTGATGGTTTTGTAGATGATACTGTCATCGGCAAACAGTCTGAGCTTACTGGATGATAGGTATTCTGGTAGGTCGTTAATGTATACCAAGAATAATACTGGGCCCAGAACTGTGCCTTGAGGGACACCTGAGGTGACTGGGGCTAGGTCAGATGACTCTCCATCCAGGACAACTGTTTGTGTTCTGTCATTTAAGAATGCAGAGACCCAGTTTAAAGTTTCATTTTGGATACCGTAATAGTGTAATTTATAGAGTAATCTTTTATGAGGGACTTTGTCAAAGGCTTTATAATTAAGTCTATTTGAGTGTTGTTGTTATTATTTGCTGCAAGTTCTTGAATGAATGAAATGAGTTGTGTTTCGCAAGATCTAGACTGACGGAAGCCATGCTGGAGGTCATACAGTATGTTGTTCTTTTCAAGATGGTTGATGATGTGTTTTGTGATGATATGCTCCATAAGTTTACAGGATATACATGTCAATGATATAGGGCGGTAATTTTCTGGTTTATATTTTTCCCCTTTTTTGAATGCTGGTGCTACATTGGCGTGTTATTATTATCATTATTCTTAGTATAATTGTCCGAGTTTTCATATACTTGTCAAATTTACAAATGAGGTGCTCCTATTTTAGAGGATCATTATTATAAGAATAAAAGAATCAAACACTAAAAAACTGTTCGGCAAAGGGGAAATAACTCGAAGTCGAACACGTGGGTAAACAAAACAACATTTAAATAGACGACAACTGTAAAAGTACCATAACATTATAGCATAACAAGTAGAACATTATGGTAAAATAGAATGGCAGACAGTGGCATAAGACATTTGTTTGATGAGTTGAATCTGACGGAAAAGACAGCTTTTTCTCTGGAGAAAACTAAAGATGACTACATATTAGATATCACTGTACAGGAAAGGTATAATTTTGGCATATAAATATATATACAGCATGTTTTTTATATTCATCATGTTTATAGGGAGTACAATGTTTTCCTATTTATTGTACTTAAAATAACAAATTGTCTACTTAACGTCATAAAATAATAGCCTCATACAGAGAGACCACCATTTGTTCACCAGGTGTTTTTTTTCAAGTTATTCTATCAATTGCATTTATATCACATGAACCACTTCCAAGTTTAATCATTGGAGTGTTGATTCCCTCACTTGAATAATATCAGTGTCACTGTTAGAATTCTTCATACAAGTTGTTAACTGATCAAGGCTATAGACGGATAATGAGAGTAGGAACATAAACATGATAAAATAGCTACTAGATTTGTCCATAAGATCTAGATACTCAGCTTCTGCTATGAAAGGACAATTTCAGATGCCCACAGCCAATCTTTCTTTCACCACGTTGGTCAACACAGTTGAGGGATTCAGAGGTGCCTTGAAACACAGGACTCAGGAGTTTAAAATCTTACTCTTTATAGCAATAATGGTATATAAATATGTCAAACTCTGCTATCACAGTAGAGCTTCTCTCGAGAACTGTAAAATATTGCAAACCTGTTTAATGTAAATAGCCAAAACTTTCTATATTTGCTCGCACACTGCCCGACTGGGTAAGTATTTTGCTTGAAACCAATTACAATAAAATTTACTTAAAGATAAAAGAACTGATGTCTTCTGTTGAATTCTGTGTCAGGAAGAATTTTTGATTGGGTTGCTCAATTATTATCTGACCCACCTTATCAAAGCCAAAAGAAGAAGACTTGAAAAATTTAGACAAATTACGTGCCTTTAATCAGTGATTTAATCATGGACAGAAACTTGCAGTATATCCAAAACTTGTAAGCACTGAAGAGTAGACACATTTGTCTTTTAGAAAATGTTGAAACTGTATGTTTTACCGTATTTTTTCAGAAGTAACACATTAGCAGCCACAAGCAGTAATAAGTTTATAAGATTGTTTTCCTACAGTAACTTAGCTACCAAAGGATGTATTGAAGGTACGATATCAATAAGAATTTATTTCTTGGGACAAGCACGAGTGAAGCAAGATTTTACTGTTCATTAGATGATACATTTAAAAGGCTGATCTTAAATTATGATGCAGTTTTCTTTATTTGAACAGATACAGAACAGTTTAAATAGTTTGTACATGTACACGAGTTGCATTATATGAATATAAAAAAGAAGATGTGGTATGATTGCCAATGAGACAACTATCCACAAAAGACCAAAATGACACAGACATTAACAACTATAGGTCACCATATGGCCTTCAACAATGAGCAAAGCCCATACCGCATAGTCAGCTATAATAGGCCCCGATAAGACAATGTAAAACAATTCAAACGAGAAAACTAACGGCCTTATTTATGTAAAAAAAATGAACGAAAAACAAATATGTAACACATAAACAAACGACAACCACTGAATTACAGGCTCCTGACTTGGGACAGGCACATACATAAATAATGTGGCGAGGTTAAACATGTTAGCGGGATCCCAACCCTCCCCTAACCTGGGACAGTGGTTACATAACAGTACAACATAAGAACGAACTATAAAAATCAGTTGAAAAAGGCTTTACTCATCAGATGGACAAAAATACAATGAAGACTATTTTGTAGGTCACAGTGGCCAAATTACTGGTGTGAAGTTTGCCAATACAGAGAGTGATATTTTGTTTTCATCATCTGAAGATAAAACTATTAAGTAAGTAAATCCACTTCATTTCAACTTTTGTGGAAAGTTGTCCTATTGGCAATCAGGCCACAACTCTTTACTTTTATTTTTAGACATAGTCTAAAAATGTATCAACGAGTTGAAGAATAGATCATATATATATTTGGTCAATAGTAAACACTGGGTAAATTTCAAATCTCAAAGCCAGGCTTTGTGGAAATGAAATGTTCCATAAAACATTTTGGCTGCAGTTTGATAGCAAACATGAGATGAGCTGCTTATAAAGGCAAGATTATAAACTATAAGATGTTCATGGAAAACAAGTTTAAACTATATAGTATCACAGAAAAATACCTTTAATGGGGAATTGGATTAAATAATTTGTGCCAATAGCATGAATAGTATAAAATGGGTGCCAGTGGGTGTCTGTTTCTATGAGAATATTGTAGAAAAATCTAATTGAGAACTGCTTGCACAGTGAAAAGAAAGATTTTACTTAGATCTGCTTCTGTTAAATATAAGCATCTGATTTCTAGGTCTAGTTACTAAGCTGCTGGTCTGCCAATCAGTATGACCACCAGCTGACCTACAGGGACTTAGCATTATATTTGAGTATGTATTAAATAAGAATAATAGTATCCTTTTGAGAAGATCTACACAAGTTACAACTAAAAATGTATAAAGAGTTGCTGATGAGGTACTGATTAGTTGCAGTGTTGTGAAAAATAATATTCTTTTCTTTTAAATTTTCTTTATTTTGCAGATGCTGGGACATAAGAACAGATCTTAAAAAACCAGTTTCTGTATTTGAAGGTAATATTGAATAGTAGTCATAGGATGATATTATACAATATGTGTACCCTCATACTTTGCTCTATGGTCGGGTGGTTGTCGCTTTGACATATTCACCATTTCCTTTCTCAATTTTATGCTACAGATGTACATTTATAATTAAATCAAATCAAGGAAGCCTTATCCTATCCTTAGTTTTAAAGTACAAAGTAGAGTAAGATCTAATGTTAAATATGTTAGGTGGATTGTACCAACTCAGCACTCAGGTTACCTCCACAAATAGACATGATGTTAAATCTGTTGTTCTTAACACTGAGGCAATTGGCCTCCGCCACAATGTAGCCTAGAGTGCTGAATGTGATGCTAAATATATGTCTCTTGGTACTTAAATGATCAAGAATCTTATTTTAATTAATTAAACATGTTAAATGTGTCATACCACATCTTCTTATTTATACAAATAGATATCTTAATTGTTTTGTGCTGAAATATTAAAATACTTCCTATTTTATTACAAAATATTGAATTCAAAAGGTTGTCATGCTTTCCCTTCCACTTAGTGGAGCTGTAAAGAGGGAGATCTTCCATTTTGTAACTCATATGCAGAACTTTGAATCTATTTTCAGGTTACGAAGAATCTAATAACATATTTACAAGTTTTGATGTAAGCTGCAATGACAGAGTTATATGTGCTGGCTGTGCTCAGAATAAAAAGTCAGAAGATGTACATTTAATGTTTTGGTAAGTTATACCTTCTTATAGCGAAGGTTGGACTAGTAACTGCTCAACTCTATTTTCCTTCTGTCCTCGAGATATGGAAACTTTTTGTAAATGAAATCATACCTTCGCTGAAAACTTTAAAATTTGCTGGGATAAGATTGAATTTTATTCGCCAAAGAATGATATTGCCTTATAAAATCTGTATAAAATTGTTAAATGTTGAACCCCTTTATATCTTTCTAAATAAGAAAAGCTCGCTGCGATATAGCCTTTCTGTGCTAATGTGGTGTAAAGCAAACAACAATCAATCAATCAATAAGAAAAGTAACTTATTTTTTTACTTAGAAATATACATGCATTTAACTCTGAGAATTCTTTTCAATTTCTATATTTAGTATTTTAATGCCCAGTGTCTATCTACTTTGAATTTTGAATTGATGACAACATAGTTTTGTTTGACCTTTGTAGGGATAGAAGAGGTAAAGAGTTGTTAGGGTGTTACAGTGATTCACATCAAGATGATATTACACAGGTATACATAGACATATTTACATTTAGGGAAAACTGGTATGTTGTTTCTGGTTAGTCAGCAATGTTTCAACCTCTTCTCTGCCTGTGTTTTGTTGATACAAATATATTGCAATGAGATGGTCATTCTGAAATGGTAGAACATGATTTTTATGCCCCATCTAGGGACATTATGTTTTTATACGACCTCAAAAATATTTTTGGTATCAAATAATGGTATGATGTCGTCTGTGTCGTCTGCATTGTCATCGTCTGCATAGTTGTCATCCGTAGACACATTTAGTTTCCAGACAAAAACTTTAGTTTAAATCAATGGATCTCTATGAGATTTAAGAAGAAGGTTCAATACCACAAAAGGAAGGTTGGGATTGATTTTGGGGATGATGGTCTCAACCGTTTAGAATAATAACTTGTGTTTGAAAATTGAAAATCTTTTATTGCACAGTATTGCGCAATAGATTTGTAAGATCTTGACATTTATTTTGTGTCAGAAACCTACACAATGTCAAAAATTTGATCACAATCCAAATTTAGACAGTTTCAAGCTTAAATATTGTGTCGAAATTTGCCCCAACTGTTCAGGGTTCAACATCTGCAGTCGTATTAGGCTGCACTCAGCAAAGCAATTTATTCAGTTTGTGCTGACATTTTGTATGATTATAATATTTAATACTTCTTGATAATGTTGATAATTGACATAACAATAATGGATTGTTCTTGTTGTTTTAGGTATGTTTCCATCCGACAGAACCAGACACTTTATCAACAGGATCAACCGATGGTTTGGTATGTGTGTTTGATATCGGTCAACCGACAGAAGATGATGCCATAGTTCTTACACTTAATTCAGAATCATCTGTGGTTAGTTTTTGTATATCAACTGTTTAGTTATTTTGGTTTGCATAAAAATAAGATATGTTTTAGTACTGCTTTCATATGCAGTGAATATATTCTGTAGAAAAAAACCTAGAAAATGTGGTATAATTACCAATGAAACAAGTTACTATCAGAGACCAAAGGACCTATAGTGAAGTTATCAACTATAGATCACTATATGACTTTCAACAATTTGGAAAACCCATACCATTAAGCAAGCTATAAAATGCCCCAATATGACAAAATGTAAGACAATGCAAAGGAAAAAATGTCCAGAATTACGTACATAGCAATAAACAAAAAACAAATATCTGATGCTGCTCTATCCTATACGGTGGGTGACAATTAGTACAACCGGTTGAATCCAACATGCATTGAAAAAAGCATGAAGTTTTCCAATCACATATTTATTGGATTTCAGGTGTTTGCAAAGGCTTTTCTGTGCAATTACTTCAAAACATCACATTAATCATTATGAAAACTACTGTGCATATCAAAATATACATAATAATACAAAAATAGCACAACTTACAGTGTGGTGGACATTTATATGACAAAAATTAATCCAAAGTTCTCAAGTGAGCATACACGAGTTGTGTTGATAAAGGGAGATAATCACATAAAAGGTATGTATGGAAAGCATGTAAAAATGTTCCAGAACAGACATAGCAGACAACCACTGAATTACAGGTTTATGTCTGTAGAAGTCAATTTCAAAAAGACCATCAAAGTGATCTTATATTATTATTATTATAATTAAACCACTCATCTTTAATCTTTACTGTTTAATTATTTACAACTGTAAAAAAACCTGTGTGGCATGAAACCTCTTTTGAAGAAAGAATTGCTTTTCAGTTGTGTAATTTTTTTTAATAGAATTAACAATAATGAAAAATTATATGTATCAAATCTCTTACTCATAGTTCTTAATTTGTGGATAGTCACCAAGTTGCATTATTGGTTTCAATAAAAATTTAACAAAAAATTGAATTTACAGTCCATTTTATTGTATTTCTGCAACTTTCAAATTTGTTTTTTTTTGTTTATTGCTACAGGATAAAATTGGTTGGCATGGTAACAATTTATATTGTGTGACACATATAGATACATTTTACTTATGGGACACAAAAAAGGTAAATATATGTTCTTGTATTTGTATACATGTATTAGGGCCCACCTATGTACAAGAAGTTGTATTTTTTTCACAGATTGAATTTTTAATCCCTTTTCTTGTTTTTATGTCTGATTGATAGCTGTTTGCTGAACATCTTTTTGTTTCTTACTGGAGTTGGGGTTATAACCCAAAATGACATCTTGCTAAAACATGTCTTATACAAAGATGTTAATGTTTTATCACATTTTATCATACATTTAGTAGTAAATACAGTAGTTTTGAATATTTGATAAATAGCCTGCTGTTTAATCCATCTTGCGCAATTTTTATGTGCACCCTTTATCGCACCCTTTATCACACCCCAACTCATTTTTTTTCTTTCATTTTTACATAAACTCAGTTTTAATTTATGCAAGCTTATTCAGAAATATTTTTCCTTAAAATGTGTTCTAAATGAATGGTCAATCAGGCGTGACACAATTTATTGAATGACGTCATTGCATGTGACGTCACAAACGTCGAGTTTTCATATTTCTGACAAACGAAATGCAGCTTTAAGAAAGAACTCAATGAAATACCATACAAAACACCAAAAAAAATAGAATAAACAAAATATCTAAAAAACAACAGCATGCAAATTGTAAGGTAACCCAGGTATCACCCTCGACCAATATCATCCCTCGTGCCTAAAGGCCCTCTGGCTGATATTGGTATCTAGGGATGATATGGCATATGATACGGATTTTTCCATGTATTATTCTCTATATATCCCACTTATGGAGGGGGTTGTATACTGTAATTGTCCCTGTCTGTATCCATCCCTCAGTCTCTGTTTATGCCCAGTTTCTATTTCAAAAAATTATTTGATCTAGAACTTCATAATACAGTCAAACTTTTTATAAAGGTCACCTAAATGTACTTTTATGTCATCATCTTCTTCAGTATATTTTTTTCTGCTTGTCTATCACTTGGTTAGGTTACTTTTGATATATTTTTATAAAAATTTATAATATTGAAGTATTGTTATTATCTTATCCTTGTAATAACATGATGGGAGCTGGTATTTAATTAGTTACATGTGTGTTCCTATTTCAGGAGGAAGATTTATTAGTACTAACAGACATCAAAGAAAAAGACAACCTGCAGGTAGAGTGAAAGTTTTTATAAAAATAATACCCCATAGCTATAGTATTACCTTTGATACAAGTGGGCCTTTATGATACAATACCATGTGGTGAATTGGTAATAAAATACAGCCTTTCTAGAATAAACACCAACTTTCTTTTTGATCAAACCAAATGACCAATGTTGTTATTAGTTTTGGGTATAATAGTCTTCAAATAGTTATCTGTCAGAAATATAGCAATAAAGACCAGCAAGTTGTTCAAAATGGCCATCACACTAAGGAAATTATGTTTTATTCTAAGGGAAATAATGCAGTGTTGTTTTCAAAACCTATATTCTGAAATCTTTGTATTTTGGAGCAAACATGGCCACAATAATCTTAAGGGTGGTGTATTATTAAAAGAGGAGTAAGTTTAGTAAAAGTTGACAAGACCATCTGAATTTGAACAAAATGTATGTCTAGAAAACATTTAGTGCAGTCTTCAACAAACTAAACATTCAATTCAGATATGTAAGTTTTTATAACAAACAGTATTATTATTAAAAAAATAATTTTGTCAAAGTATTTCTTCAGGCCCTTATAGCATGTTAAAATTATCCAATTTTCATTTAATTTTTCGTTGACATTCAAAATTTGTCCTATTTGTGTGTACATGAAAAGACTGCTTCAACAAATTTTCTGAAATCTAGGTAACCTTTTGGTGTAGAATAGTTTACACCTGAATTCTAGGTAACCCTTTGGTTTAGAACAGTTTACACCTGAAATCTAGGTAACCCTTTGGTTTAGAACAGATTACACCTGAAATCTAGGTAACCCTTTGGTTTAGAATAGTTTACACCTGAAATCTAGGTAACCCTTTGGTTTAGAATAGTTTACACCTGAAATCTAGGTAACCCTTTGGTTAAGAACAGTTTACACCTGAAATCTAGGTAACCCTTTGGTTTAGAATAGTTTACACCTGAAATCTAGGTAACCCTTTGGTTTAGAACAGTTTACACCTGAAATCTAGGTAACCCTTTGGTTTAGAATAGATTACACCTGAAATCTAGGTAACCCTTTGGTTTAGAATAGTTTACACCTGAAATCTAGGTAACCCTTTGGTTTAGAATAGTTTACACCTGAAATCTAGGTAACCCTTTGGTTTAGAACAGTTTACACCTGAAATCTAGGTAACCCTTTGGTTTAGAACAGTTTACACCTGAAATCTAGGTAACCCTTTGGTTTAGAATAGTTTACACCTGAAATCTAGGTAACCCTTTGGTTTAGAACAGTTTACACCTGAAATCTAGGTAACCCTTTGGTTTAGAACAGTTTACACCTGAAATCTAGGTAACCCTTTGGTTTAGAATAGTTTACACTGAAATCTAGGTAACCCTTTGGTTTAGAACAGTTTACACCTGAAATCTAGGTAACCCTTTGGTTTAGAATAGTTTACACCTGAAATCTAGGTAACCCTTTGGTTTAGTTTACACCTGAAATCTAGGTAACTCTTTGGTTTAGAACAGTTTACACCTGAAATCTAGGTAACCCTTTGGTATAGAATAGTTTACACCTGAAATCTAGGTAACCCTTTCAGGGCTGTAACTACATTGAGGCAAATGAGGCAAATGCCTCATGTAAAAAAAAAAAAAAAAAAATGAAACAAAAGATTTTTTTCAATAAAGGAGTATTGGGACATAATCGTACACAAGTCAATATATAGAAACAATACAAATAATCAATGGTCAAAGTTTGTGTTCCTGCTCTTCATCTTGATACTTGCCGGATGGTATTAATAATTAGGGCTATTCCAGAAAAAAATGTATGGGGGGGTTGGAAGGCACTTTTTGTCAGCACCCGCCACCCAGACAATTGTAATTGAGACTTATAGTACATTATAGTGTGAAAAGTTGCTCTGATACCCATCTCCCATGTATTATTAATATAATGTGCCTTCCAACCCCCCCCCCCCTCCATACATTTTTTTCTGGAATAGCCCTTATGAGAATTACGATTTTTGCTTTATCCTACATATCAGTCTTTTAATGTTGTCTCTAATACCTAAAAGTCTTAAATTATAATGAATCTTTGTTTTTGCTTTGGGGCCTGATTGTCGAAAAAAATATCTAAAAATTAATTAAGCCGTTTCAATGCAAGAAAGAGTCTGGGAAACGCTCAGAATGCACGATTTTGTGTTATTTTTCTCAGAGTTTCTAGGGGCCTTAAGCGGCCCCCAAACCCCTCGCCCAAAATTTTTCGCCTTGCTCCGCTCGGCCAATATATTTTGCCTCACTTTTAAAAGAGGCTAGTTACGACCCTGCCTTTGGTTTAGTTTACACATGAAATCTAGGTAACCCTTTGGTTTAGAACACCTTTTATCATACTTAATAGTCTTTCTTAAAAGTGAAAAATATTACATCTATATTTCTTTTGATTCAATGAAGAGTTGCAATTTCAATCTAGTTCAACTGAAATAGTGATCCATGTTGATTATCATTGATCAAAAGTTACAAAATATTGATGAAGGGGAGGTAACTCCACCATTCCTAAATTATTGTAAATACTCTGACATAAAAATAAAATATCTAGTATATCACTTTGTCATGGACCTATAATATGGATGATAAAAAAGGAAATTACATGTTAGTCTATTTCTGTTTTGCTCTGTAATCATATTTTAAATAAAACATTTTTATTAAGTTTCTAGTTTCATGAGAAATTCAACGCCTTATTTAAATTTAGAATGCAATCAAAAGAGAATTAACAATAAAATGTCAATAAAATGGATGAAAGATATATAAAAAGTGTTTACATTAACATGATTTTATGTTATATCATGTTATGTTGTATTCCTGAAGGATAACAGTCGTATATCATTACACATCAAAAACACCATTTTTTTAGGACTTGCAAAATAGCACACCGTAAATTTCTCACCAACTTGAATATAAGTGTAATTTATTTAAATTTTTCAAAATATTAGATTGGAAAATACATGTATTATGAATTTCAAGTAACTGTCCTTTCTTCAATACCTATCTACAACAAATTTGCAAAAGGGATTATTGTATTACGACATTAAGTCAATCTGTTCTTGATAGTTAACTCTCTGGTTGGTGATATAGAGCTTCAGTTGTGCCATTAGATTTCATCAGATCTGCACACTACTTGGTCATGAAATAAACAAAAACTTTAAAATTAATGGACAGTGGTAATAATCACAGTACATATAACATGTAAAAACTTTGGAGAAAAAAATGTGGTTGTTTTTTTTCTCTCTCTATAATCATCAGGTTAGATCAATAAAGTTCATGATTCCTTTTCAAATTCAAGATATGAGGTTGCAGGTCAAATTAACAAAAAAAGTTCTTATAGACAATTAAGTAGTAAAACCTACCATTGAAAATGCTTGAGTTATTTTAAACCTATTTAATTGTTCAATAGAATAAGAAAGATGACAAAGGATGAGATATAACATGTTTCAGATTTTCAAGGTCGTATTTATTATTCATTATATTACATAATATATAAAACAGAGCTAATGACAATGAAATGTAGGAAATAAAGAGAAAAATCACACAATTCATGGTGTGATAAAATTTGTCGTTCAGTTCACATGACTCTTTGATCATTACATATTCATAGCAAAACAATAAACAAGTTAAATGTCATGTTCTCAACTCATTTAAAAAATAGTAGTCTTTATATAAAGTTAGAAGTCTGAAGAGGAACCAGAATTTTTACTAAATTAAGCCAGTGTCAAATTGACATGGAGCCTAAATCATATTTGATTAATAACTTATTTAAACATATTTTTAAATCATAAAAAGTCCAAAATAAATCATTTACAGTGCATTGGCTGTATCACCATTGTGTGTGTATTTGGGTTTTGATGCTATCTAATTAACTATCTAGGTGACCTCCAAAGACTGTTAACGGTCATATTCCCCAATATAAGCATAAATATAGATAAAAATAGATAGTGAACTTGTGCATTCGGATTAGTATAGGTCTGTTTGGTTTCATATTATAGGTTTAGACTATATGTTAATCAAATTGTTTACCTGTGCAATTGGATTAGTATAGGTCTGTTTGGTTTCATATTATAGGTTTAGAATATATGTTAATCAAATTGTTTACCCTATGTTTCACTTTCAATGTTGACATTCTTTTCCTTTTAATATATGAACAGGTCTAATTCATGTATAATCCATCTCTAGTGAATAGGATAGAAGAAGCTCAGATGAATGTGATTCAATGTGTGAGAAGTGTGTACAAACCTAAAAGGCTTGATTTCATGAACATTCAGGGTTGCAATTATTGCAAAAGATTCATCTTTAAACTGGCCTTGTACAAGAACAAAACTGTTGATTCCCACAGCATAAATCACATTAATTTTATTTCTTTTTATTCAAATATTTTATTCCAATGCACTTAGGAAATATGAGAAACTTTATGGATTGTTTGAAAATATTTTGTCACAATGTAGTAGCCAGCACTCCTGTGTTGACTTGAGTTATCATTGATATGTTCATAATTATAAATTAACTGTTAACAACATTTAGAAATTTTGAAATACTAAGGCTTTTCTACCTCAGGAATAGATTACCTAAGCTGTATTTGGCAAAATTTTTAGGAATGTTTGGTCTTCAATGCTCAACTTCGTACTTTTTTGGCCTTTTACACATTTTTTTATTCGAGCGTCACTGATGAGTCTTTTGTAGATGAAACGCGCATCTGGTGTAAATATGAAATTTTAATCCTGGTATCTATGATGAGTTTATTTATATTGATAATACTTTTTCCAAAAATAATTTCAAATAAAATTGAGAATGGAAATGGGGAATGTGTCAAAGAGACAACAACCCGCCCAAATAAAAAACAACAGCAGAGGGTCACCAACAGGTCTTCAATGTAGCGAGAAATTCCCGCACCCGGAGGCGTCCTTCAGCTGGCCCCTAAACAAATATATACTAGTCCAGTGATAATGAACGCCATACTAATTTCCAAATTGTACACAAGAAACTAAAATTAAAATAATACAAGACTAACACAGGCCAGAGGCTCCTGACTTGGGACAGGCGCAAAAATGCGGCGGGGTTAAACATGTTTGTGAGATCTCAACCCTCCCCCTATACCTCTAACCAATGTAGTAAAGTAAACGCATAACAATACGCACATTAAAATTCAGTTCAAGAGAAATCCGAGTCTGATGTCAGAAGATGTAACCAAAGAAAATAAACAAAATGACAATAATACATAAATAACAACAGACTACTAGCAGTTAACTGACATGCCAGCTCCAGACTTCAACTAAACTGACTGAAAGATTATGATTTCATCATATGAACATCAGGCACAATCCTTCCCGTTAGGGGTTTAGTATCATACCATCATAACATATATGAGAAGAACATAACCCGTGTCATGCCAACAACTGTTTTTAGAATAAATGTGTTTAGTTCCGATGCAAAGACCTTATCAGTGACTCAATATTAACGCCAAAATATGCAATCTTTAATGACTTGACAACAGTATCGTAATTATATCCCTTCTTAATAAGTCTATTCAAAGGTTTTGTAAGTTTCTGAGGTGAATACTGACACCTTTGTGCTTTATAAAGAATATTACCATAAAAAATTGGATGTGAAATACCTGAACGTATTAGAAGTCTGCATGTTGAGCTATATTTACGAATGATGTCTTTATACCGATGATAAAATTTAGTAAATGTTTTGACTAGTTTGTGATATCGAAAACCCTGGTGTAATAATTTTTCAGTAATACATAAATTTCTCTCGTTAAAATCTAAAACATTGTTACATACACGAGCGAATCGTACAAGTTGAGATATATATAGATCCTCATACTTGTTTACAATCTCCGGCGCAGAGATCATATCCGTTCCGTTCAATACTTTGTAACACTACACTCAATATTATATGACTATTATGAAAAAAATAATGTGAATATTTGGTATTGTTCATATCTGTCAATTATATTTTTTCAGCATCTACCTTGTTTCAAGATACTTTAAACCACAAAAAGAAGAATAAATGCTAAATTATTTTTTATTAATTTCTTGATTCTTGACCTTGAAATGTTGAAAAATCTAATTCATGTTCAACTAATGAATTATGAAATCTAGGTTGTAGCTTGATAAAAAATATAGTTGTTGTTATACTCTAAAGACAACTAAAATAAGAATCAATACATTCTGTTGACTAGAAGCAGTAAAGTTATAATTTTGTATCAATTTTTATTTCTGCCTTTTTCTCAGAGTTATCTCCCATTTCAATGCAAATCTCAATAGGAATTTTAAAATCTTTTTTTTAGTTATCCTCAAGTAAGATTTTGTTCGACTTTTTTCTGTGTATATTTGGAGTATAATGCTAAAGATTAAAATTTAAAAATCTTCTGTTGCAACTAAAGGTTAGGGTCAAATTTATGCTAGATTGACTGGTTTATCACAGATCAAAAATGGTAAAATACTCCAATGTTACCTTAATATATCACTTATCAAATAAGGCGTTATATCTTTGCAAGTAATCAGCTGTAGGTTTATGTTCCATTTAGATGATATTCACATTGTTTAATGCTATTTTAGCTGTAAATTTATAAGAAATGGAAATATTTTATGCATCAAATCCAAATTATAAATAAGTCAGGACTAACTAATGGTCATAGTATCATTTTCCTTGGTCTTTATTGGAATCAATTGGTTGTCAAAATATATACCTACAAAACAGAATAATATTTGTAAAGTAGTTCCAGTCAACTACGTAAATATTAAATTAAAAGTTTAAGTAAGTTAGAAAGCCAACTTCATTAAATTGGTTATAATCACGACATTTTACATTATTGGAAATTATATTTAATTTGAATATACTTGAAGTGTGTAACCAATAAACTAAGTTACAAAGGAAAAATAAATAAACTTTGAATATATTTGTCAATCTGAAATTTGAATGTGATTTTTGTCCTTCATTAAACGTGTAGATAAGGAGTTATTGAACACAGCTGGCATGTTCTTTGTCTCCCCGCCATTTAAACTCTTGTCCTTGGTGGTAGGTATGCCATAGTAAGTCGGTCAGTATTTATCTTGCATGTCTAATTATTATACAAACTAATCAATAGGTAGAGAAGATACTTGTGAAAGATTTAAATGTGACCTTTAAAAGTTCAATTGAACTTCCATTAAATATAACAGAATTAAAGTATATGTAAATTAAAAATTAGTTAGGTTTAAATATGATTATATATCTAGTATGCTTGCACTGATAAGATGATACAGGCATATAATTAAACAAATGGGAAAATGAATTTAAAAGTAAAACTTTTTTAAGAGTGGTTGTGGAATAACTGATATCTTGAATACTTGGAAATATATATATATATAAAAAATGAACAACCTTTTTATTGTGTCATTTAGGCCTAAAAAATATTGTTTGTTTCCCCAATCCCGACCCTGCCAATCCAGGTGTGCGTAGGTAGGTAGGGAAATAATTTTATTTTTCCAAAAAGCTTGAACATTATCGAACGATCGGGTAAGCCTGAAAATCCAAAATAAATAAAATAATAGTTGACTTAGTTTTGACAATAAAATTTTATGAGTAGCACCAATTTTGCAGGGTCGGTCGGGATTGGGGAAACAAACAATATTTTATTTTAGGCCTTATAGTATGGCACAAGCATTAACTTTGCTTTTAATGCTTAGTCAAGTGGGACATAAATGGTGATTGCTTTTAACGCTTAGTCAAGTGGAACATAAATGGTGATTGCTTTTAACGCTTAGTCAAGTGGGAGATAAATGGTGATTGCTTTTAACGCTTAGTCAAGTGGGAGATAAATGGTGATTGCTTTTAACGCTTAGTCAAGTGGGACATAAATGGTGATTGCTTTTAACGCTTAGTCAAGTGGGACATAAATGGTGATTGCTTTTAACGCTTAGTCAAGTGGGACATAAATGGTGATTGCTTTTAACGCTTAGTCAAGTGGGACATAAATGGTGATTGCTTTTAACGCTTAGTCAAGTGGGACATAAATGGTGATTGCTTTTAACGCTTAGTCAAGTGGGACATAAATGGTGATTGCTTTTAACGCTTAGTCAAGTGGGACATAAATGGTGATTGCTTTTAACGCTTAGTCAAGTGGGACATAAATGGTGATTGCTTTTAACGCTTAGTCAAGTGGGACATAAATGGTGATTGCTTTTAACGCTTAGTCAAGTGGGACATAAATGGTGATTGCTTTTAACGCTTAGTCAAGTGGGACATAAATGGTGATTGCTTTTAACGCTTAGTCAAGTGGGACATAAATGGTGATTGCTTTTAACACTTAGTCAAGTGGGACATAAATGGTGATTGCTTTTAACGCTTTAATAGTCAAGTGGGACATAAATGGTGATTGCTTTTAACACTTAGTCAAGTGGGAGATAAATGGTGATTGCTTTTAACACTTAGTCAAGTGGGACATAAATGGTGATTGCTTTTAACGCTTAGTCAAGTGGGACATAAATGGTGATTGCTTTTAACGCTTAGTCAAGTGGGACATAAATGGTGATTGCTTTTAACGCTTAGTCAAGTGGGACATAAATGGTGATTGCTTTTAACACTTAGTCAAGTGGGACATAAATGGTGATTGCTTTTAACACTTAGTCAAGTGGGAGATAAATGGTGATTGCTTTTAACACTTAGTCAAGTGGGACATAAATGGTGATTGCTTTTAACACTTAGTCAAGTGGGACATAAATGGTGATTGCTTTTAACACTTAGTCAAGTGGGACATAAATGGTGATTGCTTTTAACGCTTTAATAGTCAAGTGGGACATAAATGGTGATTGCTTTTAACACTTAGTCAAGTGGGAGATAAATGGTCATTGCTTTTAACACTTAGTCAAGTGGGACATAAATGGTGATTGCTTTTAACACTTAGTCAAGTGGGACATAAATGGTGATTGCTTTTAACACTTAGTCAAGTGGGACATAAATGGTGATTGCTTTTAACACTTAGTCAAGTGGGACATAAATGGTGATTGCTTTTAACACTTAGTCAAGTGGGACATAAATGGTGATTGCTTTTAACACTTAGTCAAGTGGGACATAAATGGTGATTGCTTTTAACGCTTAGTCAAGTGGGACATAAATGGTGATTGCTTTTAACGCTTAGTCAAGTGGGACATAAATGGTGATTGCTTTTAACGCTTAGTCAAGTGGGACATAAATGGTGATTGCTTTTAACGCTTAGTCAAGTGGGACATAAATGGTGATTGCTTTTAACGCTTAGTCAAGTGGGAGATAAATGGTGATTGCTTTTAACGCTTAGTCAAGTGGGACATAAATGGTGATTGCTTTTAACGCTTAGTCAAGTGGGACATAAATGGTGATTGCTTTTAACGCTTAGTCAAGTGGGACATAAATGGTGATTGCTTTTAACGCTTAGTCAAGTGGGACATAAATGGTGATTGCTTTTAACACTTAGTCAAGTGGGACATAAATGGTGATTGCTTTTAACACTTAGTCAAGTGGGAGATAAATGGTGATTGCTTTTAACACTTAGTCAAGTGGGACATAAATGGTGATTGCTTTTAACACTTAGTCACGTGGGACATAAATGGTGATTGCTTTTAACACTTAGTCACGTGGGACATAAATGGTGATTGCTGTCTATTGATTGATTAACATTTTGCTACTCATGTCACTCTAATGACTTGATGTGGATTTCTAAGAAATTTTCAGAAATTCATCATGACTTAATGACGTTTTACATCACCTACACTAATAATATTTTTGTTTCATCAAAAGTTTGGGGTTTCCTCACACCTTAAAAGCGATTATATGACATTTTGTATTTATAACTTAAAATATAACATAACCAATGGAAATGCTGTAATATTGTCTTTTGATGCTGGATAAGCCAATCAAATTAATGCAGATTTTTGTATCACACTAGTGCAGTGTGATAAAAGATATCTACTCATGCAAGAAATAGATAACAGCCCACAACCATATAAAGAGAATGCTTATTTTACTATGTCGCAGTAAAAATTTAATTATCAGATGACCTAGGGTCAAAAAGTGTATCTTAATATTCTTAAAAAACAATTCAAGATTGGTGCATAGAATTATGAATTTATGAACACACACAATTATTCATATTTGCATATCAAAAATAATCAGAAAGTAGGATTTTTGAACTTATGCAACAAATTCTTAAACGTGTGGATTTTTTTTATGTTGGCGTCGTTCATAAAAATAACATTTGGTATTTCCTTTTATTAAAACCAATATCTCTATGGAGAAGTTTATATAAAATCTACTTGACTTCTTTTGTATGTTGACAGTGTAAATCAAATCTTTACAATAACATTATCAAACTATTTAAATATCAGCTTGACAGTCCACTCCTGTAAAGTAAAATCTGTATTGTTAAATATCAGCTTGACAGTCCACTCCTGTAAAGTAAAATCTGTATTGTTAAATATCAGCTTGACAGTCCACTCCTGTAAAGTAAAATCTGTATTGTTAAATATCAGCTTGACAGTCCACTCCTGTAAAGTAAAATCTGTACTGTTAAATATCAGCTTGACAGTCCACTCCTGTAAAGTAAAATCTGTACTGTTAAATAGCAGCTTGACAGTCCACTCCTGTAAAGTAAAATCTGTACTGTTAAATAGCAGCTTGACAGTCCACTCCTGTAAAGTAAAATCTGTACTGTTAAATATCAGCTTGACAGTCCACTCCTGTAAAGTAAAATCTGTACTGTTAAATATCAGCTTGACAGTCCACTCCTGTAAAGTAAAATCTGTACTGTTAAATATCAGCTTGACAGTCCACTCCTGTTAAGTAAAATCTGTACTGTTAAATATCAGCTTGACAGTCCACTCCTGTAAAATCTGTACTGTTAAATATCAGCTTGACAGTCCACTCCTGTAAAATCTGTACTGTTAAATATCAGCTTGACAGTCCACTCCTGTAAAGTAAAATCTGTACTGTTAAATATCAGCTTGACAGTCCACTCCTGTAAAGTAAAATCTGTACTGTTAAATATCAGCTTGACAGTCCACTCCTGTTAAGTAAAATCTGTACTGTTAAATATCAGCTTGACAGTCCACTCCTGTAAAATCTGTACTGTTAAATATCAGCTTGACAGTCCACTCCTGTAAAATCTGTACTGTTAAATATCAGCTTGACAGTCCACTCCTGTAAAGTAAAATCTGTACTGTTAAATATCAGCTTGACAGTCCACTCCTGTAAAGTAAAATCTGTACTGTTAAATATCAGCTTGACAGTCCACTCCTGTAAAGTAAAATCTGTACTGTTAAATATCAGCTTGACAGTCCACACCTGTAAAGTAAAATCTGTACTGTTAAATATCAGCTTGACAGTCCACACCTGTAAAGTAAAATCTGTACTGTTAAATAGCAGCTTGACAGTCCACTCCTGTAAAGTAAAATCTGTACTGTTAAATATCAGCTTGACAGTCCACTCCTGTAAAGTAAAATCTGTACTGTTAAATATCAGCTTGACAGTCCACTCCTGTTAAGTAAAATCTGTACTGTTAAATATCAGCTTGACAGTCCACTCCTGTAAAGTAAAATCTGTACAGTTAAATATCAGCTTGACAGTCCACTCCTGTAAAGTAAAATCTGTACTGTTAAATATCAGCTTGACAGTCCATTCCTGTAAAGTAAAATCTGTACTGTTAAATATCAGCTTGACAGTCCACTCCTGTAAAGTAAAATCTGTACTGTTAAATATCAGCTTGACAGTCCACTCCTGTAAAGTAAAATCTGTACTGTTAAATATCAGCTTGACAGTCCACTCCTGTAAAGTAAAAATCTGTACTGTTAAATATCAGCTTGACAGTCCACTCCTGTAAAGTAAAATCTGTACTGTTAAATATCAGCTTGACAGTCCACTCCTGTAAAGTAAAATCTGTACTGTTAAATATCAGCTTGACAGTCCACTCCTGTTAAGTAAAATCTGTACTGTTAAATATCAGCTTGACAGTCCACTCCTGTAAAATCTGTACTGTTAAATATCAGCTTGACAGTCCACTCCTGTAAAATCTGTACTGTTAAATATCAGCTTGACAGTCCACTCCTGTAAAGTAAAATCTGTACTGTTAAATATCAGCTTGACAGTCCACTCCTGTAAAGTAAAATCTGTACTGTTAAATATCAGCTTGACAGTCCACTCCTGTAAAGTAAAATCTGTACTGTTAAATATCAGCTTGACAGTCCACTCCTGTAAAGTAAAATCTGTACTGTTAAATATCAGCTTGACAGTCCACACCTGTAAAGTAAAATCTGTACTGTTAAATATCAGCTTGACAGTCCACTCCTGTAAAGTAAAATCTGTACTGTTAAATAGCAGCTTGACAGTCCACTCCTGTAAAGTAAAATCTGTACTGTTAAATATCAGCTTGACAGTCCACTCCTGTAAAGTAAAATCTGTACTGTTAAATATCAGCTTGACAGTCCACTCCTGTAAAGTAAAATCTGTACTGTTAAATATCAGCTTGACAGTCCACTCCTGTAAAGTAAAATCTGTACTGTTAAATAGCAGCTTGACAGTCCACTCCTGTAAAGTAAAATCTGTACTGTTAAATAGCAGCTTGACAGTCCACTCCTGTAAAGTAAAATCTGTACTGTTAAATAGCAGCTTGACAGTCCACTCCTGTAAAGTAAAATCTGTACTGTTAAATAGCAGCTTGACATTCCACTCCTGTAAAGTAAAATCTGTACTGTTAAATAGCAGCTTGACAGTCCACTCCTGTAAAGTAAAATCTGTACTGTTAAATATCAGCTTGACAGTCCACTCCTGTAAAGTAAAATCTGTACTGTTAAATATCAGCTTGACAGTCCACTCCTGTAAAGTAAAATCTGTACTGTTAAATATCAGCTTGACAGTCCACTCCTGTAAAGTAAAATCTGTACTGTTAAATATCAGCTTGACAGTCCACTCCTGTAAAGTAAAATCTGTACTGTTAAATATCAGCTTGACAGTCCACTCCTGTTAAGTAAAATCTGTACTGTTAAATAAGTAGGATTCTTATCATGAGAAATATTGGAGTTAACTTAGATATATGTAAAATAGTAAAATATTTTACCGATTAAATATGTTTGATTCTTTTAAATCATTAGAAATATTGAAGTTTAACTTTAATATATAATTACAAAAGTCTTTAAGAAAACAACCAACCAGCAAATTTAATGTGAACCAGATCACGAAAAAAACACCAATACTGCTCAAACAATCAAAATCACAAAACTCTCTAAAAGTTTGGTATATATCTATGATGTTAAGCACGAAGAATATGGTACCCTTTCAGCTTAAATGGGTATATGAATATAAGCATGATAAATGCATCTGTAAATACTATTAATAAATTTCAATAAACTAAGAATCCCAAAGACCTTTTAATTTAATGTCTTGAGTTTCTTTCTAATAAGCTGTGGCTGCACCAATTTCTTAAAGAACACTGAGCAATGAAAACATACTTTAACAGTTATACTGGAGGTCTTGTTTAAATATATTGAATAAATTATTTGAATAAATCAGTCTTGTCTTTGTAATGCACAAGGGTGGTTATATAAACAGGCATAACTATTAATAATAAAATGTTTATTTATATACATGCAAAGTAATGGTTATGTAAATACTCATTTTCTATTTATAAATTGTTTTACAATAGTTAACTTTTTTTTCTGAAAGCAATTTTCCAAAAATAGACTTCGAGAGGATCTTTCTTTTATACTCTAGCTGTATTGAATTTCTATAGTTATTGTCTGGTTTTCAATTATAAATTTAAATTTTATCACATCAATGTTAACAAAACTGATCAATACATAATACAAATATAAATACTGTGGATTCTTATAATTTCATGGGTATTCATTTGGTCACTGTATTGCACTCAACAGCAAGCAGATTATTTACTGGTATTTTTTACTTGTAAAGAACCATCACATTTGTCATTTTGGTTTAGTGCTCCTTCTTGTTTTATTATGCCCCACCTACGATAGTAGAGGGGCATTATGTTTTCTGGTCTGTATTTCCGTTCGTCCCTACGTCCCACTTTAGGTTGAAGTTTTAGGTCAAGGTAGTTTTTGATAAAGTTGAAGTCCAATCAAATTGAAACTTAGTACACATGTTCCTTATGATATAATCTTTCTAATTTTAATGCCAAATAAGAGTTTTGGTCCACTGAACATAGAAAATGATAGTGCGAGTGGGGCATCCGTGTACTGGGAACACATTGTTGTTTTAATTGTAATCTGCTCTCTGTATATTTTAGCTCACCTGGCCCGAAGGGCCACGTGAGCTTTTCTCATCACTTTTCGTCCAGCGTCCGGCATCGTTGTCGTTTGTTGTTAGCTTTTACAAAAATCTTCTCCTCTGAAACTACTAAGGCAAATTTAACCAAACTTGGCCACAATCATCATTGGGGTATCTAGTTTAAAAAATGTGTGGCGTGACCCGGCCAACCAAACAAGATGGCCACCCTTGCTAGAAATAGAACATAGGGATAAAATGTAGATTTTGGCTTATAACTCTGAAACCAAAGCATTTAGAGCAAATCTGACAGGGGTAAAATTGTTTGTTAGGTAAAGATCTATAATTCTATCTGCCCTGAAATTTTCAGGTGAATCGGACAACCGGTTGTTGGGTTGCTGCCCCTGAATTGGCAATTTTAAGGGAATTATACCGTTTTTTGCCTATGTTCAGCAAAGTAAGATCTACAAATAAGATAATATGACTAAAATGGTCAGTTGACCCCTTAAGGAGTTATTGCCCTTTATAATAATTTTTTACCAATTTTTCGTAATTTTTTCTAATCTTTTACAAAAATCTTCTGCTCTAAAACTACTAGTCTAAATTTAACCATACTTGGCCATAATCATCATTGAGGTATTTAGTTTAAAAAATGTGTGTGGTGACCCTGCCAACCAACCAAGATGGCCGCCATGGCTAAAAATAGAACATAGGGGTAAAATGTAGATTTTGGCTTATAACTCTGAAACCAAAGCATTAAGAGCAATTCAGACATGGGGGTTAAATTGTTTTGCAAGTCAAGATCTATCAGCCCTGAAATTTTCAGATGAAACCGACAACTGGTTGTTGGGTTGCTGCCCCTGAATTGGAAATTTTTAAGGAAATTTTGCTGTTTGTGGTTATTATCTTGAATATTATTATAGATAGAGATAAACTGTAAACAACAATAATGTTCAGCAAAGTAAGATCCACAAATAAGTCAACATGACCAAAAAGGTCAGTTGACCCCTTAAGGAGTTATTGCCCTTTATAGTCAATTTTTAATAACTTTGTAACTTTTGTAAATTTTTGTAAATTTTAACAAAATATTTTCCTCTGTAACCATGGTAACTAATAGGCCAAGTTCATTATAAATTGAGATAATGAGATAATTGTAAGAAGCAAGAATGTTCAGTAAAATAAGATCTACAAACACATCACCATCACCAAAACACAATTTTGTCATGAATCCATCTGTTTCCTTTGTTTAATATGCACATAGACCAAGGTGAGCGATGCATGCTCTTAAGAGCCTCTACTTTACAATGGTGGAGATGAAGTAGGGAAGAGTTGTGTTCCCTTTACTATCCCAACTCACATCTTGACAGTTCTTAGTGGTTGTCTGTCTTTTTATCTTACTGGTTTTTCTTGATATTCAGGTCTTACGGTGACATATAGTTGTTAATTTCTGTGTCATTTTGGTCTCTTGGTCTCATTGGCAGTCTTACCACATTTTTTTTTTTATCTATTTGATAGATAAGAGTATTTCTTTGCGACACTTTTTGATATTAGTCTAGAAGAAAAATTCATGTGATATGAAGGGAAATTCCATTTTATCAATAGGATAGGATAGATATTTTGATATGGAAGCGGTTCGTGTTTGATGTTTATTTCTGGCTAAAATTGTAAAGATTTTAAATGATATAATGACATTCCACTTTAATAAATTGATTTAAATATTGAAATGCCTGGGACAGAGATATGACATACTTTATTCTATATTGTCTTGATATCAGATGAATAAGCTATTTTGATAACTAATTCCTATAATCACTATATAGATAAAATTACACAGTGTATATCGATATCAAATGTACCTTTATTTCCCAAGGTTTGAATTTTAGATATATATCATGTATGTTTTATTAGTTAACTTATATGATAGGTATATGAAAATTTTTTACTTTGATATTAATTGAGGGTTTCACTTACAAAAATATTAATAAATTAGAATGTATACATTTTGGACAAACTTTGTAAAACCTTCATCCAAAAGTACTTAAACTTGTACAGAAACTTGTTCATGATATACAAACATATATAGCCAGGTATAAAATACCCTAACATGAGAACAGTGAAACAAACAAAACAATAAAATGAATGATTTAAATCACATAAAGAATGTGGCAGGGGTATTTATGTTGTTGGGCACCCAACTCTCCCCTTACATTGAACTTGTTAGAAACATATACATATGACAGAGTTAGAAGAATTTTGTTATACAAATCAATATTAGGTATGGCTATCTATACATATAATTGAATTAGATATCTGTACGGAAGAACGCAAAATAAAATTGCCATTTACAATGAACAAACAATTAAAAAATTCCCGCAGGCTGATCTTTTTACTGATTTCATGAAACAAGGTGAATAACCAACCTTTTTCACGGCTGCACGTGAAATAAAAATGTCAAAACATGTTGCACGAAAATAACCCTTTACGACCCTCTAATATGTGTACCTAAAAAAATGAGATTTCTTTATTGTTGCTGTGATTAAGTTAATAATTAATAATTAAGAACATTTCTGTCTCTCCAGGGAAAAGATTCCATTGAATATCTGATAGATGGTTTGGTTGTTAATGACAAGCTCCATCTAGTGGCAGGAACTCATAAGTGAGTAAATATTTGTTCTCCTGGATATATCTATTCCTACTGTAGTGTCAGTTTTGGTCCTTATTTATTGAATAATAAAGTCATGAACAATAGTATAATTAGGATCAATTTTATTCCTATTTTTGTTTGTGTATGTATATCTAATAATTATTTGACATCTAGGATTTGAATTACACCTAATTCAAACTAATGATGATTTTGTTTATCAACTGGGTTAAACTTATAAAAGTATCAAATAAAAAAGCAAACCATTGAATCTGATTAAGAGAAGAAATGAAATATGACCCAATGAGACAGAAAGCCAATAATACAACAATCACATTTTTCTCTTTTCAGTGGATCATTGAGAGTATTGGATGTTTCTGGGGATTCCCCAACAGTCGTCCAGTCTCTAACAGGAGGACATACATCAACTGTTAGGTGTTGTTTATGGAGTGTAGGTAGCTTTAGATTTACTTTATGAGAAACCTACTCAGCAGAATGAAGTGCAAGTTGAAGATACTGGGTTATCTACTTTCATTAGGGGCATCAGCAGTTAAAATCAAGAGTCCAGCACATTATCAAATGTTTTTAACTGAGTTGCAACAAAGTAGAACTCAGCTTATAATACAATGCATGCTGTTAGCAGTAAATATTTGGTTAAGTGTCGATTTTTAATCCAAATATAATATATTTTTTCTGAATTATGATTATTACCAATATTAAGAGTTATATTTCTCTCTCCAAAAATAGGCACAACAGCTGTTTTACCTTCTGGCTTTGATATTCAACAGAAAAACAAGAGCTAACTTGCTGCATGTCAAACTTTGTAACATTAAAAATTGAAGGCACCAACAATTCTTTATATTTAAATATATGAGAATCTATTAGTTAATTTCACCTTTATATTTTAAATATATTTTTATATATTAAAAACTTTATATTTCCAGGATAACATGTTAGTAAGTGGTGGAGAAGATTCTATGTTATGTTTATGGTCTCACAGAAAAGCTATTCCTAAACAAGAACCAAAGGTAACATATAAAACTTCTTATCCTTTAATAAATCTCTCTATTTAAACATTCAAGAGAGTGATCCAATAGTTGTTTGAAATTACTGCTTGCTTCTTTATTCTGAAATCCACATTGAACATTAACAATAATCTTCTGTTCTTCACAAAATATTGGATTGTTTTCTCTTTTACAATAAAACTGACCACTGTAACTTGGTATAAAAAAAAGAAAAAGAGATATTGACTCACATTTAAACAGTTATCTGCAGTCCTGAATGCAGACTTACCACTAAACATGCTAAATGATTTTTTTTTTTGAAAAATATACATTCAAAGGTAAAAAAACGATAAGAGCCTTTACAATACCATGATGAGGTGAAGTCACAACCAAGGCTTTCAAAAACAGTCCTATTTGCCAGACAAATACAAAATTGTTGGAAATTATGCATTTGGGCCAAGCATGAAACGGACATCCTACGGGGGTTTGTCATTTCAACTTTCTTTTGATTCAGAAAAATCAATCATTTTGTCTTGACCTTGTGCCTTAAACTGCCACATTTTCTGCTTACAACTTAGTAGTGCGACAATTGTAAGTTTTATCTACATTTTGAAGAAGTTATAGTGTTATTTTTTTAAGCATATTTAACGTTTGTGATCTAGACCTAGATTTAAGACAGATAAATAATATTAATTCTATTGTAGGGCAAGCTGAAAGTAAAGAAATCAGTGACAAGAAAATCACAACCATATTGAAAACTAAGGAACAGAGAATAAGTGGGGAATGAAGTACAACAAGTTGCTTCAGTGATAGTCAGTAGAAACAATAAACTGTCATATCTACTTTATCAAGTCACTAGTTCAGGCTTCATAATATATAGATAACTTATGTCATTTTTAATAAAGTGTATGAAGAATAAAGATTTTTATTTAACGAAATAAAGACTTTTTTAATAATATAGTGTTGTTTGACTTCCCTTGTCAAAGTTGCTAAAGTAGAAACATACATTTGGTAATTTTTCTGTCATTTGTTCTCTGGTGTAGAGTTGTCTCATTGGCTATCATGCCACATCTTCTTATTTTTATATGTACATGTAACCTTTCTTATACAATAAGTTAATGAGGCCCTGTTAATGAGATGTATGTGGTGTGATAAAAAGTAAAATTACAAAAAAACTGAACTCCAAGGAAAATTCAAAACGGAAAGTTCCTAATCAAATGGCAAATTCCAATAATAAAACACATCAAACGAATGGACAACAATTGTCATACTCCTGACTTGATACAGGCATTATCAAATGTAAAAAATGGTGGATTGAACCTGGTTTTAAAGTGCTAATCCTCTCTCTTGTACGACAGTCTCATCGATTTCCAAGTGTATCTTTACTAAGTGTACTTCTATGCATGTGTTTTACTATGTTGGTTACAATGTTGGTATATATATTGACATTTGTTATATTTAAATAAAATTGAATGCAAGTAAGATATAAGTAAATAGTTTTCTGACGTTTTTTCTACTGAATGTCCTTTGATCAGTTGTCAGAATATTGAGTGAAGTCAATAGGTGGTATTTAAACTGTTGTCTTGTCTTATTTATAAATCACACCTCTCTGGAGTTTGGCATGTCACTGTTATTGATTTTATATATGTGATGTATTTTTGTGGCTCCTACATTGTCAAATTTTTAATTTGTTATGTGGATGGCCATTGCTTTCCAATATACTTAAAAGGGCCTTTTTTTAAACGTAACCTTGTGACCAGGGGGTACACTACTGGGGCCACATTAATAAAATAAACAGCAGTGCTTATGAAGTTGTTGTCCTTCAATCTGTCTCTACTGTTCTCTACTTTATTGATCCTTTGCATCTCTGTCGGAGAGATAATTAATTGTCAATCATTTGTATCTCTGTTGTAGAGATAATTAATTGGCAATCATATCTCATCTTTTCTTTACACTGTAAACCTTTTCCAAAAATCTTTTACTCTCCTCCAGAGTTATATCAGGTTTCACCTGTGGACTGATGTTTGGTGTCTCATACAGAGTTATGTCAGGTGTCATCTGCCGAGTGATGCTTGGTGTCTTATAAAGAGTTATGTTTGTTGTCTTATAAAGTGTAATGTCAGGTGGCATCTGCCAGGAGATATTTGGTGTCTTATAAAGTGTTATGTCAGGTGTCATCTACTGGGTGATGTTTGGTGTCTTATTAAGTGTTATGTCAGGTGTCATCTACTGGGTGATGTTTGGTGTCTAATAAAGTGTTATGTCAGGTGTCATCTACCAAGTGATGTTTGTGTCTCATAAAGAGTTATGTCAAGTGTTATCTGCCAGGAGATATTTGGTGTCTTATAAAGTGTTATGTCAGGTGTCATCTACTGGGTGATGTTTGGTGTCTTATAAAGTGTTATGTCAGGTGTCATCTACTGGGTGATGTTTGGTGTCTTATAAAGTGTTATGTCAGGTGTCATCTACCAAGTGATGTTTGTGTCTCATAAAGAGTTATGTCAGGTGTCATCTACCTATTGATGTTTGTGTCTCATAAAGAGTTATGTCAGGTGTCATCTACCAAATAATGTATGGTGTCTTATAAAGAGTTATGTCAGGTGTCATCTGTTGAGTGATGTTTGGTGTCTTATAAAGAGTTATATCAGGTGTTAACTGCCAGGAGATATTTGGTGTCTTATAAAGTGTTATGTCAGGTGTCATCTACTCGGTGATGTTTGGTGTCTTATAAAGTGTTATGTCAGGTGTCATCTACCAAGTGATGTTTGTGTCTCATAAAGAGTTATGTCAGGTGTCATCTACCTAATAATGTATGGTGTCTTATAAAGAGTTATGTCAGGTGTCATCTGTTGAGTGATGTTTGATGTCTTATAAAAAGTTATGTCAGGTGTCATCTTCTGAGTGATGTTTGGTGTCTGATAAAGAGTTATGTCAGGAGAGTTATGTCAGGTGTCTGATAAAGAGTTATGTCAGGTGTCTTATAAAGAGTAATGTTTGGTGTCTGATCAAGTGTTATGTAAGGTGTCATCTGCTAAGTGATGTTTGGTGTCTTATAAAGTGTTATGTCAGGTGTCATCTGTCGAGTGATGTTTGGTGTCTTAAAAAGAGTAATGCCAGGTGTCATCTACCGAATAATGTTTGGTGTTTTATAAAGTGGTGTGTCTGGTGTCATCTACCGAATAATGTTTGGTGTCTTATAAAGTGTTATGTCATTTGTTATCTACCGAATAATGTTTGGTGTCTTATAAAGTGTTATGTCATGTGTCATCTACCGATTAATGTTTGGTGTCATATAAATTGTTATGTCATGTGTCATCTGTCGAGTGATGGTTGATGTCTTATAAAGAGTTATGTCAGGTTTCAGCTGCCCAGTGATGTTTGGTGTCTTATAAAAAGTTATGTCAGGTGTCATCTACCGAATAATGTTTGGTGTCATATAAAGTGTTATGTCAGGTGTCATCTGTCGAGTGATGTTTGGTGTCTTATAAAGAGTTATGTCAGGTGTCATCTACCAAATGATGTTTGGTGTCTTATAAAGTGTTGTGTCATGTGTCATCTGACGAGTGATGGTCAATGTCTTATAAAGTATTGTAAGGTGTCATCTACCGAGTGATGTTTGGTGTCTTACAAAGTGTTCTGTCAGGTCTCATTTACCGAATGATGTTTTGTGTTTTATAAAGTGTTATGTCTAGTGTCATCTGCCGAGTGATGTTTCGTGTCTTATTAAGTATTGTATGGTGTCATCTACCGAGTGATGTTTGATGTCTTATAAAGTGTTGTAAGGTGTCATCTACCGAGTGATGTTTAATGTCTTATAAAGAGTATGTCAGCTGTCATCTGCTGAGTGATGTTTTGTGTCTTATAAAGAGCTATGTTAGGTGTCATCTGCTGAGTGATGTTTAATGTCTTACAATGTGTTATGTCAGGTGTTATCTGCCGAGTGGTGTATAGTGTAATCTTAGGAGTTATGTAAGGTGTCATCTGTCGAGTGGTGTATAGTGTCATATAAAGAGTGATGTTTGGTGTCATCTACTGGGTGATGTTTGATGTAATTTAAGGACTTATGTTAGGTGTTATCTGATGGGAACTGCATGGTTTAACATGTTGTAGTTAGCTAAATGATGTATGGTGTCATCTTAAGAGTTATGTCTAATGCAAACTGATGGGAAATGCATTTTGTCATAAACAGTCAAATTAATAGTTTAGAAAGACAAATAAAAGAACACTTTAACATGTTATTTAGATGAAAAACAATGTAATTACCTAGAATCGATATTTCAAGACCATCGTGTATTAATTGTGAAGTTGATACAGAATATTCAAAACAATGCCTTTGATGCTTAATGATGCCTTATGTCATCGAATGTGTTATGTACCGTGTTATCGAATTTGTAATGTACAGTGTCATCGAATGTGTAATGTACTTTGTCATAAAACGGGTAATGTACTGTGTCATCGAATGTGTAATGTACCGTGTTATCGAATGTGTAATGTACTGTGTCATCAAACGGGTAATGTACTGTGTCATCAAACGGGTAATGTACGGTGTCATCGAATGTGTAATGTACCGTGTTATCCAAAGTGTAATGTACTGTGTCATCAAACGGGTAATGTACTGTGTCATCAAACGGGTAATGTACTGTGTCATCAAACGGGTAATGTACTGTGTCATCGAATGTGTGATGTACAGTGTCATCGATTGTGTAATGTACTGTGTCATCGAATGTGTAATGTACTGTGTCATCGATTGTGTAATGTACTGCGTCATCGAACGGTTAATGTACTGTGTCATCGAAAGTTTAATGTACTGTGTCATCGAACGGGTTATGTACTGTGTTATCTGAGAACTTATGTATGCTTTCATTGAATGGGTTATGTATGTTGGCATCTGATAAATGATATCTGATGTCATATGCTTAGTAATGTTTTCACGACTTAATGATTCTAGTGTCAATAGATTAGATGGGGTTGTGCATTGTGCCATTTAATTAAGGAATAATGTCTAAGAAATGATTTATGTTGTGACAAGTTTATTAATAGGTTTTGTCAATAGACCACTTTCGAGTTCATCCGTCACCGGCAAAAACTCGTCAATTATGCGCGCCTTTATGACGTCATTTACCAGATAGAGGGGATCGCCTGTATCCCTGCACTATTTACGTTCATCAAGCGTCTTAGTGATCGTCGTTGTGCAGGATAAACTAGAAATAATGGTTGTTCTGTAGGTACTTAATGACAATTCCCTAATGACAGCAGTGCTGATTGTCAATTTTGAGAATTTAATTTGCTGAATAATTCGTACAATATAGAATTATAGTTTTCCAACCACTCGCTCAACATTGAAACGGAAGCGACGACGCCCCTAAACGCACAAATGACGTTCACTAAAACCAGAGTTTTTGACGGAAATGCATCGAACTCGAAAGTTGTCTATTGAGGACTGGTGTTTTGTTTCATCTGAAGGATGATGTATGTTGTCGTAGGTTTATTATCTGGTTTGTGTCAACTGAGGATTGATTTCTTGTGTCATCTGAGGTATGATGTATGTTGAACTGATGACTGATGTTTTGTGTCATCTGAGGGGGATGTTTGTTGTCATATGTTTATTAATGGGTTGTGTCAACTGATGACTGATGTTTTGTGTCATCTAAGGGTGAAGTTTGTCGTCATAGGTTTATTAATAGGTTGTGTCAACTGATGACTGATGTTTTGTGTCATCTGAGGGTGATGTTTGTTGTCATAGGTTTATTTATGGGTTGTGTCAACTAAGAAATGATGCCTTGTGTCATCGGATGGATAATGTTTCTTGTCATCTGAGGAATGTCTTGGGTCAACAGATGGGTCATGTTTCGTGTCTTCTGAGGGATGAGTATGGTGTCATAGGTTTATTAATGAGTTGTGTCAACTGAAGACTGATGTCGTGTGTCATCTTATATTTAATGTTTCGTGTCATCTGAGGGGTTATATTTGTTGTCATAGGTTTATTAATAGGTTGTGTCAATTGAAGAATGATGTCTTGTGTTATCGGATGGGTAATGTTTTTTGTCATCTAAGAGATGATGTATGGTGTAAATTGGTTTATTAATGAGTTGTGTCAACTTAGGAATGGTGTCGTGTGTCATCGGATGTGTAATGTATTGTGTCATCTGAGGGATAATGTATGTTGTCAAAGGTTTATTGATGGGTTGTGTCAACTGAAGACTGATGTCGTGTGTCATCGGATGTGTAATGTATTGTGTCATCTGAGGGATAATGTATGTTATCAAAGGTTTATTGATGGGTTGTGTCAATTGAGGACTTATGTCTCGTGTCATCGGATGTGTAATGTATTGTGTCATCTGATGGATAGGTTCGTTGATGGGTTGTGTCAACTGAGGACTGATGTCTTGTGTCATTTGAAGGAAAACGTTTTGTGTCATCTGAGGAATTATTTATGATGTCGTAGGTTTAATGGTTTGTGTCAACTGAGGACTGATGTCTTGTGTCATAGGATAGGTAATATTTTGTGTCAACTGAGGAATGATGTCTTGTGTCATCGGATGGGTAATGTTTTGTGTTATCTGGAATGATGTATGTTGTCATATGTTTATTAATTATAAGTGTCAGCTACGGAATGTTGTCTTGTGTCATTGGATGGGTAATGTTTTCTGTCATCTGAAGGATGGTGTATGTTGTCGTAGGTTTATTAATAGGATGTGTCAATTGATGACTGATGTCTTCTGTCATCGGATGGGTAATGTTTTATGTCGTCTGAGGGATTATGTTTGTTGTCGTAGGTTTATTAGTGGGTTGTGTCAATTGAGGAGTGATGATTTGTGTCATCTGAGGAATGAAGTATGTTGTCATAGTTTTATTAATGGGTTGTGTCAATTGAGGGTAATGTTTTATGTCGTCTGAACGATTATGTTTGTTGTCGTAGGTTTATTAATGGATTTCAGCAACTGAATAATGTCTCGTGTCATCGGATGGGTAATGTTCTGTGTCATCTGAGGGATAATGTATTTAGTCATAGATTTATAAATAGGTTTCTGTCATCTGAAGAATGATGTATTGTGTCATCTGAGGGATGAAGTAGGTTTTCATGGGTTGTGTCAACTGAGGACTGATGTCTTGTGTCAACGGACGGGTAATGTGTTGTGTCATCTGAGGGATGATGTATGTTGTCATAGGTTTATTAACGGGTTGTGTCAACTGAGGACTGATTTCTTGTGTCAACGAATGGGTAATGGGTTGTGTCAACTGAGGAATGATGTTGGTTGTCATATGTTTATAAATGGTTCGTGTCATGTTTCAACTGAGGATTGATGTCTGGTGTCATCTGATGGGTAATATAATGTATTGTTTCAACAGAGGGATGATGTGTGTTGTAAAAGGTTTATTCATTGTGTCAATTCAGGTTTAACGATTGTGTCATCTGGGGGATAATGTATGTTGTCGAAGGTTTATTAATGGGTTGTGTCATTTGTGGAATGGTGTCTTATGTCATCGAATCGGTAATGTTTTGTGTCATCTGCGGGATGATGTAGGATGTCATATGTTGAGTAATGTTTTGTGTCATTTTCTGAACTATTTTTTTCGTCTGTTTTCTGTGTGGTGAAGGCGTGTTCAATGTTTCTGTTATATAGAAGAACTATGGTGTGCTGATGAACATTCGTCCGGTGTATTCAGTCAAATGAAATTACTAACTTACGGATAGATAATGAGTATTTCTCCGGATGGAATGAGCAGTCGAGTTCCTAGTGATCCCCTTGTTTCGATAAAGATTTTGATACAGTATTTTTAAAACATATTTCATATCATTTACAGCTATTTTCATATTACGCTCCTTGGTTGGAACAGTTCCAAACCGTTTGGATACAGCAACTAACAAATCGGGACTATTGGCATATTTAAAAGAGGGACGAAAGATACCAAAGGGACAGTCAAGCTCATAAATCTAAAACAAACTGACAACGCCATGGCTAAAAATGAAAAAGACAAACAAACAACAGCACACACGACACAACATAGAAAACTAAAGAATTAACAACCTGGTTAACCTGGTCCTTTTGTTCTTTCCTTTTTACGTCAAGTACCCTCATATTCCGATAGTTCGTCTTATATCGAATTCGTTTTTATTTATAATAATATATAATATTTCTTATACATCAACTCGACATTGTCTTCCGGTACGTATAAATGCCTATAAGGTGAAAAACAGTTCATGTTTATATCAATAGACATGTTACATGTTTACTCAAATATGGTGTGAAAAGGCTTATATATTACTAAAAGTCAAGTTTTGTCGTTTGTTTAAACCATATTCTCGTGTTTTACATACAAAAGATCTGAATACTTCTTTTAAATGTATACTTAGGCTTTTTAATTTATCCACTATCGGTTTACCATAAAGTGTTATACTATATGAACGTACTACAGACAATAAGGTAGAATGTCGATAGTCTCAATATAAAAGACAAGTATGTGAAAAAATATAAACTTTTACGATCTATGTTAAACAGGTCAATTATATAGAAACGATGTAATAGACATGGTTATCGAATTTTAAATTTTAAAAAGCTCTGCATGGAGTTATTTAATTCTTATATGATAATAGAGTTCTTATATGATAATAGAGAATGTAGGACAGAAAGTCATAGGACAAAACGTCACAGACAAAAAGTCACAGAACAAAAAGTCACAATTCATTTTTTCTGATTATTTTCTTTGAATAAAAGAATGCTTATTTCTTTAAAAATATTTCGTATTTTTCTTGAACTATTGTATATAAACCAACTTTGTCAACAAAATTTATCAAAAAATATCAAAGATGATCAAATAATATTTAAAAAAACCAAAATGTCATAGTGGCTTGGCACCTAAATGGCTTCATGGTGCCAAGAAATCTTTCTTTTGCATGATTAAAATTAAATAAATCTTCATTTTTCAAGTATAATGACACATTTTTCTAAACTTTAGTATGAAAAAATGTATTAAAAAAAGTTAGTATTTCAAGACATTTCTCTGATATATTCAAACAATTGTCCACAGATTATTTGTGACTTTTTTTCCTGTGACTTTTTGTTCTACCAAATTTGTGACTTTATGTCCTGTGACTTTTTGTCTTGTGACTTTCTGTCTGTTTACCATAATAGACTGGTTTGGTTTGAACTATCAGTTTGAACTGTTCTGTATTCGACCTCGACAGCGTTGGTCGTTCAGTGGAAGTTGAGAGAAGTTCCCGAGAATATTCTCTTACACGAGCGACACGCTGAAAGTCCAGTGGGAAGTATTACATGAATATCAGGACGAGAACAGGTGTGCTAATTTGTGATGAATATAGATATACATTCTTCTTTGTATTTTGAACAAGATATAGCTCAAAGAGTACCATTCCACAAGAAGACGGTGTCGAATATTCAATTTGACTCCGAGCAAACATGCACCCAAGTTTGATTATGAATAAAACTACAAAATACTGAAAAATTCTCCTATGAACCAATTTATACAAAATGTAATTGATGAGGTCTCTGTATTGTGTGTTCCATTTCAAAAGTAAGAAAGAATTGATTATAAAAAAAAGATCCCCTCCCCTCCCCTCCAGGCTCTCCGACTATAAAAATAAATTCCAGAACAGAACTTTAAAGGTATATACAAAATAAAATTGTCTGGATTTGGTACTAAAACAGTTTTGCAAAGTAAAGCCCCATTCATTATCCAGAAGAAAAAGGATGACTACTTGTACTGTAAACGAAGGGAGATATCAAATCGACTAGATTTGTTTCATTTTCAAGGTAAAAATTTAAAAGTCTCTCAAATCTAGTGAATCTTGAATATCAAACAGCTTTTGTTAGATGTATTTCTATTTGTATCCATCTGATGATTTTAATATAAAAAAGAAGATGTGGTCATGATTGCCAATGAGACAACTCTCCACAAGAGACCAAAATGACACAGACATTAGCAACTATAGGTCATCAACAATGAGTATAGCCATCTAACCATCGAGGTGACCTTCCTGCGAAAACGGCCGAATTTTATATAACCCATTATTAAACATAAACAAAGATATAAATAAATAGCAAACTCGTACCGATGGGTTTGTCTAGGTCTGTTTGATTTCATATTATAGTTACCTGTAGCTAAGAGGTTCAATTGAAGTTCACATGAATGAGGGTAGTAATGCCCTTTATCGTCAGGCGGCAAACGGCCATTTACGGCTACCGTTAGCGTCAAATTGATTAGAATTTTACCGTGATTCGTCAGAGGTGTGAAATAATTATCGTTACTGTTATTTTTGAAAAAAAAATATAACAGGATTCGTCAAAATCATTCGATTTTTTTTATCGTCTAAAAGAAAGTGCATATCTTATCGTCATGCACCACAAATTAACGTTTACGTCATTTGGCAAGAATCTTAACCGTTATTCGTCATGAACACGGTACCCCCATAGCATTACCACCCTCATGAATACGGATTTAATGAGGTAGTATTATTCACTTGCAAGTAAATCATTCATTGGCGACGTTTCTTTGTTTATTTTGACAGAACTAACACAATCTGACTGCTAAAAGCCAATTTTATTTCACTATTGCACTTTCATTAATGATTGAACAAATAAAAAAAATCATATTTTATTTTTTCTAAATACTCGTAGCTAGTGTCCCTTTTAAACCATGGCTGTAACTTGATAAGGACTAGTATGTATTAGTTAGTAAGTAAGTAAGTAAGTAAGTAAGTAATTTTTATTGGTTTGAAATCCAAAATTACAGGATTGATACCAATACAATACAAAACATACAAACATTAAATGATTTATATCATACCAAATTCATAAACATTGTATATTTATATAAGCAGGTGGTACCACAAATTATTTAGTACTTAATAAATGAATTATGAATCTAGTACATTCATGAAATTAATTTGGATAAAATCGATTTCATATATGATAATGATTGATCAAAAGAAGACGATAAAAAAGAAATAAAAAAAAAACAAAAAAAAAAAAAAAACACACGTGCAAAGTAAATCCTATCGTTATTGTTCTACGGACAGATGAATGAACGTTATTGTAATTTAGCAAGGTTCTGACTAGGGTTTTAAAAACAATCTTACTATTCGTGAAATTTATTTTTCTACCTTAAGTCATAATTATGTGCAGATTTATTTATTTGTTCATCCTTAAATACGATTAGAAGTTTTAAAATGGCATTCTCAAATGCGTATCAAAGTGATTGATTGTAAATATAATCCCCCAAGGCACCCTAAGTAGTTATAACAACTTCTGACGTCTGGATCACTTGATCACGTGCTAATAATAACCGAAAACAAAAAGCAATACACATAAAATTTGAATATTATTACGCGGAAGAATTGTAGTTAGATTAATAAAACCACATTTCAAATTGAAAGAATATACTTTAAATAATTAAAATAATTGTCCATAGATTTTTAGGGTTAAAATTATATATTAAATGTGAGAGATTTGATCGTGAAAATAAATTTTTTATGACCTACTTTGAGTAGCGGAATACACATCACGACCAAGTGCCCGTCATCCATGTTTGTTTCATCGGAAGAAAATGGAGGAGCAAAAGATTATTTACATGAAGACTAAAGCATGATTCTTCTCCCTTACAGTTTATTGCATGAATGGCCCTCTTGGTTATCTGCGAGGGAATGACAGTATCATGTGAAATATCATTTAATTTGTAATGGGATGTCCAAATAGTAAATTGGTACCGGAGGGTCCGACTGACCAAAATGTTGTCGAAGTTTTTGGCAGTAGAACTCAAACACAAACACGATCTGATAGGCCCAGGGAAAGAGACCCGCGAGGCACAGGCCCACCACCGGAGGGTGAGCGGCAACATCGAAAAGTGAAAAGATATCGTGACAAATTTGATCCTAGAGTGACGGCAAAATATGATATTAAGGCTTTAATAGGGAGAGGAAATTTCAGCAAAGTTGTGAGAGTTGAACATAAAAACACGAAACAACCATATGCTATCAAAATGATAGATCGGTTAGAGGGTAAAGAAGTGTTTGAATCAGAAGTTGCTGTCTTGCGACGAGTGAAGCATACATATATAATTCAATTAATTGAAGTGTTCGAATCAAAAGATAAAGTGTACATGGTTATGGAACTTGCCACAGGCGGGGAACTTTTTGACCGCATTATAGCCAAAGGATCTTTTTCAGAAAGAGATGCAACTAGGGTATTAAAAATGGTTTTGGAAGGTGTTCATTATTTACATGGACTGGGAATAACCCATCGGGATTTAAAACCTGAAAACTTATTGTATTATCACCCAGGGCATGATTCAAAAATAATGATAACAGATTTTGGTCTCAGTGCAAGTCGAAAAGGACCAGAACAGTTTATGCGGACTACATGTGGTACGCCCGAGTACATTGCCCCTGAAATTATTGCAAGAAAACCATACAACTGTCAAGTTGATATGTGGGCAATAGGTGTAATTACATATATTTTACTCAGTGGAACTATGCCATTTGACGATGAAAATAAAACTAGGCTTTACAGACTTATTTTGAAGGCAAAATACAGCTACGTAGGAGAAGTGAGTTATCAGTATTTGTTTCCTTTTGTCTTTTTTACCTTACAAAAGAACAAACAGCCCTTGGATAATTTTAATATATTTTTAAAACGGACACTAAACATCATAGGGACAACCCCTCAAATGAGACATTTTTGAAAAACTGTGAATTTCTGTAATTCAGTAATATTTTGAAAGTGTTTAAAATTAGACATGGCACTGATTAGTTGAAACTACTGAGTATTCCCTCAGAACCATGTTATTAATATTTGGTTTTTTAAAAAGTTAATAGCCATGAAAATTGTTAATTGACTAAGGTTTAGTTCTCATTAAATCGGCTTAGTATAAAATATGAAAATAAGATGTGGTACATGTATGATTGCCATTGAGACAACTGCCACAAGAGAGTTAATGACGTATTTGCAGCTACATGTGTAGGTCATTGTAAGTAATTGTATATTTATATTCAACTCCTTGGTCATACAGCCTTGAACAATGAGCTTAAACAATTCTACATAAAAAGCTACATGTACATGTATGAATGGCAAATGTAAAACAGTATATATGAATTTAAACATGAAAACTAATAACCAGGTTTACAATGTCGATTGTATCATCAATTATTGTAGTGAAGATCAATGTCGATTGTATCATCAGTTATTGTAATGAAGATCAATGTCGATTGTATCATGTTTACAAATGTAAATATATAGAAATAACTATACAAAACAAAAATTATAAAGGATGTGTAGCAACAAGCAAAAGACAATAATTAAATATATAAAAGAGGGACGAAAGATACATGTACCAAAGGGACAGTCAAACTCCTAAATCTAAAACAAACTGACAACGCCATGGCTAAAAATGAAAAAGACAAACAAACAACAGCACACACGACAACATAGAAAACTAAAGAATAATTGAATTTGTATTGTTATTATAAACTATTGACCTTTTTTCTTTATAAACTAATAAAGTAATTTAAAGGACAATGTAGGAAGATGTGGTATGAGTGCCAATGAGACAACAGCCTTATCATCAACCATGTGTCAAAGCTATAAGAATGCATTAACTGCTGAACCATAGCTCTAAGCTATAGGTCCTGATGTTATGTTTTACTAAATGGTAAAAAAAAAATTTAAAAAGACCTTAGAACATGAAGAACTACGTTTCCGCAGCAAAGAAAGCATCAGACAGGGACAGGCATAATGTCGCATTAACAGGAATCAATATTGGTATACTTATGAAGTGACATGTAAGAACAGCAAGCCATACATGCTAAAATTAAGATGCACACATCTTAATGTGTTTTATACAAATGTTTTAAATCCTTTGTCATGTTTATGTGATACTGTTTATATATTAATGCAACCGTATTGCTTCAATTCATTTATACTGTCCTTCTTTGATAAGAATCAGTCATTGTAGTGAAGTTCAATGAAACAAAATTCATGCTTTATTATTTATTAAAAATAAAAAAAAAGCTGCTTTATATTTCTAATATATACAAATGTTCAATTTAAGCTATTCTTTGAATCTGCTATCGATACCTATTGAATAAATTTAATCTGTGGACTTTTTAAAGTACAAATGCCATAGACAATGAAGATAAATGTCAAAATGCATGTATATATATATATATAACTTTAAGTGTTAAGCAAATGTAAATGTGATACAATATGAAAGTTGATGCACGCTGATACAATACTTCAATACATATTTCATAACAATTCTAAAAGAAATATAGACTCAAAGAAATTTCAATTGCTGTTTTCCATACAATTATTATTTCCAAGGGGTTTTGCTCCTTTAAAAAAAAATGTTTGGTACTGATTTGTGAATTTGTCTGAGACATTATTAATAATTATTTTATTATTATAATATCTTTAATTTTAAAAGCTCTGAATGTCTGATATTGGTACATTTGTATGTTCTACTAATTCATAGACTGAAAAGTTTGTAAATATAAATTTTAATTATTTATTATATATATTCTTTAAAAAAGATTAAGATATCAGTTAAGGATTAACCTACTACATGTACATGTATAAGTAGACAGAACATTGGCAAAAATTTGGTGTTTTTGACATCAAGTACAAAAGTTTTGTCAAAGGTCAAATGTAATATTTTACCACACACGATTCGTGAGAGAAGGACAGTAAAACATGACATTTGGTGTTACTAATAGGTTTAGTCATACGTAGACAGATTCTTTAAGTGTAATAAGAAATTAATTAAATTATAACAATTTATCCAGTACAAGTGAATTTATTAAACATTGCAATACACAATAAAGGATATTGTGTTTTGTTATAAAGAAAAACTATAGTGGAATTGAATTTGTATTGTAAACTATTGACCTTATTTCTTTATAAACTAATAAAGTAATTTAAAAATTTACAAACGGTACAATACATAAAGGGATTACAACAGATTTTTTAAACCATTTATATTTGGAGGTTAAGTTTACTGAGTGTACATGTACATTTATGCTACAATTATTTGCCTTCTTTATGTAATGATGTTAAAAATGGTGAAAAAACCCAAATTAATAGTATATCTTTACACATTGTACTATCTAATAGATTTTTGGTGATACTCAGATACATTTTATTTCTGTAAGATTCAAGTTACTGTAGACACAAATTTTGTGTAAAAAAATAAGATTATTGGAATCGCATGAACTCCAAATACATGTAGATCAAAACTAGGTGCATCGGCAGGGTTTGTGTCTTCTGCATGTATTCGTCGCCCTTTTCAAATTCAAATTCAGTCAAATATCACAATAGTTATTTTTGTGTGTAACAATTTCTGAAACAGGTATCCAAGGAATAGTAATGAATTCACGGTTTTTGCTATTATAAGTCACTTTCAAAACGAAACTACATACATATTTATTATACCCCTACAGATCTAAGGGGTGGTAAACTGCATCCAATAAAATGTAGTCTGTTAGATATTAGTCTGAAATGTTGCATGTAATGTTTGTATAATTCTATTTTCCATTTTAAGAATATAAATTATTTTGTTTCTATTTTCAGCATTGGAGAGAAGTGTCAGATTTAGCCAAAGAGTTTATTAACAAATTACTAACAGTTGATCCAGCAGATAGAATGATTGCAACATCAGCGTTGACTCACTCATGGTTAACGTCGCTGGCCAGTAACAAGAATCTTCACCGTACAATTTCTCAGAACTATCTACATCGCATGTCCACACGTGCTAATAGCACCAAAAGTGCCAAATCTACCAAGTCTACAAAAAGTAACAAATCTAATCGTTCAGGTCGTTCATTACGTTCCGAACACCGGCGTGTTCAACCAGAAGAAATAGATGAACTGCATCGTAATCCAGACGTACAAGCTGACATAGCCTCACTGGGTAATTAAAATGAAGGTTAATTTGTTCACTGGATATTATGCTTCAATATTTCATTTTGTATTTTATATTTTATATTAGTGCTATAGGGTTTTAATTTGTTAATAAGGATAAGTATTTAACATTTCTTAATTGATACATGTATGTTGCTTTGCCTTGAAGTGGAGGACAAATGGAGAACTGCATTTCAACTGTAGCTCTAGCATAGTCTATGTCTAATTCTTTAGTCTCCATTTCTCCGAAATATATGCCTATTACAACCAATTAAAGTTCACAGTTTTCTGTATACTTTAGTTCATAGAAATTTATATTTTATAACAATCTAAAATCAAGTGTATTATCAAAATCATGTGAAGAAAATTTTAAAAACATGCAAGTACACATGTATGTTAAATTAAAATCTCTACAAAAAGTTTAAGAACAACAGTACAATGTATTAAATCATGATCATAATATTCAAATTTTAAAAAATATCTATGTACATGATGACCAAACATCGAATTGGTTGTAATTTATGGTTTTTAGAAACCAACTTTTGTGAGAAATTTTTTTAAAAGTGGATGAAATGTAACAAAATCCTTTTAAGTATTCTATTTATTGTTATAATGTATGTATGGTAAAACCTCATTACTATTGCTGTATTAAGTTTGTACAATCTATTATAAAAGTGCTTAAATTAGTGAATCAGAAATATTGGGTGTTTGTTGCCATTGCAAAAGTTGAATCTTGAATTAATAATTGTGGTACATTTTTTTTAAAAACTTTTATAAGGACACATTGTAATTAAATAAGGACACATTGTAATTAAATAAGGACACATTGTAATTAAATAAGGACACATTGTAATTAAATAAGGACACGTTGTAATTAAATAAGGACACATTGTAATTAAATTCTGGTTAAATCATTGGAATTATTGAAAAAGGTTAAAAATTATGTGGAGTCTTATGATAATTAAAGAGTTCATTCGAACTTTGAAAATTCTGAAAAATTAGCTAAAACTGTCACGGTCAATTGCAGCGATCAATTTTTGTGTACATTGGGTACCTGTATCATCCATTGTTACATTTTATAATGCAGCGACATTGAAATATTTAATGATGTGAAAATATATTCCAAAATAAAGAACTGAAAATAAGTAAAACACATGTTGTTTATGAAAAATATACAAATCCACTTTTAATCTGAAATTCTAAATCATTTTAAGAGACTAAATTATTTGACTGCCTGTCTTTCATTATTTGAACATGCTGAAGAAAATGTCTAAGAAACATGAATTCATAAAACATATGAGGTTTTACTATACATTTGTTTTCTTGTGCCAAATTACTTTTGATAATCTTTGTTAAATGCTGTTGTTTATTAATCACTGTTATGTTAAGAGGTGCATAAAAATACATACTTTTTAATCGTCTTAATCAAATTTACTTGCCCTACATTCATGATATTATTGAGTTCAACTTTTAATAAGTTTAGGGGAACATTTTGTATTATTGATGGTATTTGATCAATTATTGATATATACAAAGTAGAATATTCTGAACATCTTAAACAGGAAATCCAAAACTTGACATGAGAATGATCAGTTTGCCACAAATATATCTCTTGGGTCACCAGAGCTGATTTAAATGCACAAATAATTTTGTAAGGATTTTATGACCTTTTGCAACTTGTGTCTTTGCTGATTTTATAATATTATTGCATCTTAAATCATGGTCTCTTTTTGAACTTCCTATAAAAAGTGTCAAATATTTTTGATTTATGAATCTCCTCTTTCTTTAATATGTTTAAGACTTAGCTTGATTGACAGGTATAGTGGATAGATCTTTGTTAAATTGTGCCACAGTGAAATATTATTAATAAAAAACTGTGATATTTTGTATAGTGTGTGAACAACTTTAAGTCTAGTCATTTTATGTTTGTTGTATAGTGCTAAATATTGACCCCTTTATCAGAATGTGTGCTTTATTTATTATCATACTGTATATGATGTGTATATACATTTTATGTCTTTTATGTATAAACTTGTGTATTTACATGAAATATTTAAGGCCAGACCAAGTTTTCGTGATGGAATTAAATTTTTGAATTATCAAGTCTATGCATTAACGTTTACATTGTCAACTTTCAAAGCAATGTATCTCACTAGAGATAACAAATACTGGAATTTTTTTTTTAAAATGCTTTAAAAATATTGAAAAATAGAGAAAAAAGAAAAACAATGAAACATTCAAAGATTTAATACATTTATTGTTTTTTTTGAAGAAATAATTTAAGTTTGATTCAATTAAGTTGAGTTTTGTAAAAAAATTGTTATCTGTTGAACAAAAAGGTTTTCTGCTTTGTAATGAAAATTAAATGTAACTTTTAGTTTATTTATATCACTACAGACTCCTGGGTTGTCATGTTGCACTTTTTACCGTCCTTTTTATAGTCTGTGATTAGGATAAAGCCAAATCATGCATTTACTATGTAAGTTTATTTGTGTAAGCCGTCCAATTTATCAGTTTTTAAATTGTTTTTATACTTATATATGATTTATGCAATTATATATCTTTCTGTACAAAATTTGTTTAGATTTAAGAATTATTTACATTGGATAAAAACCTAGGTAGATCTTATGTTTCCTTCTTATATTGATGTCATCACTGACATTTTGTCATCTTATGGGTACATGGAAAATTTGGTAACCAACAACAGTACAACAGATTTTAACGTTTTACAATACTTTAATTTTGTAAGTAGTTATAGACATGATCAGTCAGGGGACTTACTTAAACAAGTGTTTTCTAAATCACTGATTCAAGTAACATTATTTCCATAAAGGTTGGAAGTTAGAGTTGTCTTTCTTTAATAATCACCTATTTAAGTAGTACAATTTAATCACTAGAAGAAGTGATTTAATATTAGTGTAGCTTTAAATATAGAATACTAATGATCCAGGGACTAATTATGTTTCTAAACTTATCAGAGCCAACATCTGTGTTGTCTAGGATGACCAGGTCATTTCAGGTTATGACCTTGTACTGAATCTAGGATAATGACATAAAAATCACTTGTTTAAGTATCAGACCTCAATTTCCTTCCCAAAAATCACTTCTTTAAGTATCATTCTTTTAATAACCCCCACTAATTTCAACACCCCCGAACAGTGAAATTTTTATTGCGAACAGTAAAATTTTATTACATAATCTGAAAGATGAAACCTTGAACTTCACAGGAAAAATACTCCCACTGCTGTGAAAAATCTTTTAAGAAAGTATCAGTTTATTATGTAAAGCCATTATTATAGCATTTTTTCAACTAAAATAGAATTTTCAGGTAAATGATAGCATCAAAGGCATAAACCTTGCTACTTAAAAGAAGCAAAAAGTTCATATTTTTTTAATTTTACTAATTAAAAGATGTTATTTAAACTTATGTGTTTTCAAAGTCAAAAATTTTGAAAAAAATACAAAATCCCAATTTGTGACAAAACCTCGAATTTGCTACTCAAATAAGTGATTTAAAAATCACTTATATCAGTAAGTCCCCTGACTGATGATGAATGATACAAATACAGATGAATGGGCTGCTGTATGTAGGCAGCAGTCATCATTTGATGACATACATTTGTATCTTTGAAAAGATCTGTCATAGTATAATTTACATAGTGTATGCTACAGAAATGGCGTAGTGACGTAAAGTTCTACCTCAGTTATCCTCCCTTTCCCTCTTAAATTTGTAGACATTTTTATTACAATAAAAAATACCTGCATTTTGATATCATGTATGAATTTTAGGGACTGTAAAATCAGGATGAACATTTGGTCAGAATAATATAACCTGTTCAGGGTATATGTACACTATTTAATAAGATCAATCTTTTTAATCAGTATTATTATTTAAGTTAAGAGGGGGATGGGGGGGGTCAGTGAAAAAACTATTTGAATTAAGTTTTTTATCCTACATTTAACTTTTGATGTCGTCCCTAACTGAAGGATTGTAATTGACCAAAAAAAGTACTAAATTGGTCATAATAAATGATTTTGTATTGGAGTTATTGTAACATTATTTATTTCTGATTGAGTAACTGAATTCAGACAAATATTTATATATGTTAAAATGCAGGTATATCTTTATTTGAAAAATAATCATTTTCTAATATATCACCATATTTTATATCATGCCATTTTCCTAAAATAAAATTGAACAAACTGCTGAATGCATTTTTTTAACATGTTTAATGTAAAAAATATTTTGACAGAATATGTTTCATAGTTTTTAAAATATTATGTTATTTGAAGGTAAAGACTTCTTTCCTCAGTCTAATGCATTATGGGTAAAATAGTCAATTATATAATGTTGCAGTTCTTTGAATAATTGTCACCCAATAGCAGCATATCTTAACCTTGATGCAAAATAAGCCATACTTCTTTAATTCTGCAACTACAAGTTATATGCATCTTTTTACAAATTTGTGGCAATTGCCAAATACATGTTTATTGTCTGTCTTGTGTGCATCATATGTTAACTGAATTATAATAAGTTTCATGAAGAATATATTAATATTTTACAAGATGTATATTGTAAGTTATATGGGTTCCATATTATACAATTTGTTAGTATTTTTGTTATATCTCGATTTTTAAGTTGAAAGTGCTTTTTTATAATGAGTTGTGCTGGTAGTCATGGTAGTGATAAAAACCTCCTCAGTTGAAATGTATTTTTAACAATTAAAGCAATAATGTATATTTAGACAATCTTTATGCTATTTTTATTTGCTTGCTCAGATAGGACTCTTTGTTAGTTATATTCTTGCTGTAAATATAATTTTATAGGCAAACATGGTCCTTTAGTTGTAACATTACTATCTCTCTTTTCTTTTTGGAATAAGGTGTTAAATTATGCCTTTCCTGTCCATATAAAAGCAATTGCCAGTTTGCCACATGATATTTGGCCAGCAACACTAAAAAAAACTGTTTTGTAAATTTTTTGCTTGTCAGATTATATCAAAACTAGCTGTTATTTTTATTTAGTTTAATTTGAAAATACTTTTAAAACCTATGTATTGAGTCCATGAGAGTAAAAACCTTTCTGTTGAGTCCATGAGAGTAAAATCTCTGTATTGAGTTTATGAGAGTATTTGTTTTTACACAATATCAGTATTTATATGAACCCTATTGCTGTATAATTTGTTAATTTTTGTACTTGTTTCATTTTATTTGTATTTATTGTTATTAATTATTATTCATTTGAAGTTTAGAGAAATTTTTACTAATCATATATTTTGGATCTTAAGGTTGTAAGAAAAATCATCCAGTGAATTTTAACATTTATGAAATATTTAATACAATTTTATTATGGTAATTATACTTGTCAGATGTTGAGGCTATAGTTGAGTATTTTTCTTCGTTTCTTATAACCCTTTCCTCCATGGTGACGCCATTTGACGCCACCCCCTTTACTCCACAATGACGCCTTTTGACGCCTGTGTAGTACCTCAGTTGAAATACTTTGACTACAAAGTGTCTGCTTCAGACTTAATAAAATTTGTATCCAATATGAAAAGGATATTCATAAGAATATCTGACTTGAATTTATTTGATGAAATATTTGTTTTTCACAATTTGTTTATACTTTAAAGCATATTTTTAGCATTTTATTGAAAAATCCTATGCAAATCAAGTATGCAAAAAAAAAATGTCAATGGAGGAAAGGGTTAACTATATCAAGCAACTATTATGTCATATATGTAATAGTTTATTTATATTATACTTATTTGTATTTATGGATTTAACTTTTATTCTAAAAAAATTAAATTCCCTTGAGTTTTAAATTGAAAACACACCAATACAATGTATTTGACTATCAAAGCAAACTTGTGTCCTCATTGTACTTATTGTTTTTTTTTAAATACCACAACTGTGGCTGTAACAACTCAACAAGCTGTTTAAGTCAATATTTCTTTAGTTTATTAATTGTCATCAGAAGTTTTAATTATCATTAGTCATACAATAGAGATGATATTATAGATTAATATTTTCATTCTTTTAAAAGTTTTAAACACCAACAATTAATAAGAAAGGAAACCATGTCTTATAAATCATGACACTATCTTTAAGTCTAGGAATTTGCTATGATAACCAAATTAATACAAAGAAAATTGGAAAGATTCAGGCTTTTATGAATGTATGTTTTATAACTAAAATAATGGCCATGTAAACCCAGGAATTGGAAGTTGAAAAGGAAAAAGAAAATGTTTAAATGGCGGAAAAGATCAGTAATTTTGTATTAATGTTTAACAAAATTTATCTCACCAGTGATTGAGATGAAATTCTTTAAAATAAATGGTGAACCTCTGTCTAATCACGAGTGATCAAGATTTAATAAATTGTGGCTATTTATATCTCATATTAACAGTGATTGAAAAAAAAAGGAAAATTTTAAGTGTGGGTGACCTAAAAAGCCTTCTGAATTAAGAAATGATTCCAACACTGGTTTATGTTACTGATAACAAACAAATGATTAACTCTGCTGATCAATCTAATGTATTTATGTATTCTCACAGATAAATCCGTCCTCAGAATTTTACAATATTTTATGACAGATATAGTTCAGTTGTTGGTGTATAGATTTACCTCTTCATCATTTTATTTGTATAAACTATCAATTTTTTAGATACAGTTGAAAAAATAAAGGCTTTGCCATCATAATTCTGAATTATTTATATAGCCATGTTTGTCACATAAATGTTAATAACATCAGTTTTCTTCACGGAAACCTTCCAGTAGACATTTCCTTTTTGTCACTGTTATAAATGGTTACTTAGGTGTACCAAGACTAGTACCTAAACCAGAAATAAGGCACTGATTTTGAAATTTTGGCATGCCAGAATCCAGCATTTTAGCTCACTTCTAATTGACAGGTTTATTGTATATACAGTGTAATCTACCTAATCCGACACCCGATTATTTCAACATCCTGTTTTAACTGACACATTTTCATGGTCCCAAAATATGCATATCCTTGCAGAAAAAACCTGAGTATTTCGACACCCTGCTTAATTGGACATTTTTCTCTGTTGCACTGTAGTACAGTTATTATAAATAAAAGATTTTATATGATTGCAAATGAGACAACTATCCACTAGAGTTCAAATGAAATGGATATAACCAATTATAGGCATTTGTAAGGCCACCCACAATGAGAAAAACTCATACCATATAGTTTGCTCTAAAGGCATTGACATGAAAAAAGTGACTCAACTCAAATGAGAAAATTAATGACAGAATTTCTTAAAAAACCAATGGTCATGAAAAAACAAACATGACATGAATGCATCAAAGGTAACCACTAAACAGCAGGCACCTGACTTTGGACAGACACACAAAGAATGTGGCATTGTCAAACAGGTTTGTGAGCTCTTAACCCTCCCTTAACCTGGGACAGTGGTTTAACAGCACCCCATCAGAATAAACACTAAGCTGCAACTCAATATATCAATATAAAGCCAAATAAACACACTTACATAATTAACATTAGATACTGATGTAATAGTACTCACAGTAACTGAAAGCTAGTTTAAAGCCAATTAACAAATAAATCATGTTCTCCCAAACAAATTAGATTACTACAGATAGCCTCAATGATGGACAACTGACCGTTTCGGTCTGTTAACAGTGGAACAAAAGGTAAACTGAGGCACACATTTGACTAACGTTAAATATTTACAAATACATGAACACAAGGCAAAACTCTGGACTTCAAAAAAATATTGTTCTCCCCAGGGGCATCATGGTAATGTGATGCTATCTGAACGGATGTTCTTATAGGTTGTGTTATGAATGTGATGCTATAGTTTTTAGGAACAAGATGGTATTTCAAATTCCTCTATGAACAGGATGCTATGTGCACTGTCTGGGGAGAACACTGTATACACCCAGAGTATTTTTGTCCTAAAACTAGTAAACAAATCTTTAAAATGGAGGCAATGTTGACGAGGAGAACAGAAATGAAGATAACAAATATTAAGAGAAACTGATTTGTACTTTATGAGTGCTGAAATGTCTCACCTTTAATTAATAACCATTGATTTAATGTTGATAGTCCTAAATATAAAGCTTTTAATACTACAATAATAACTTATGTTATGTTTGGTGATAATGATGATGATGGGAGTTTTTAACGACCTTGACTGGCTATACAGCCCTCGCACGGCCGGTTTAGTGATGATTATCCTTCATCCGGGTACTTATGCACCGATGAAACTTTTTCGACTGAATCTATATTTGCTGCGTGTTGAATATGTACCTCCGACGCTGAGATGTCGCACTTCCATAAAAGCGTTGTTCTTTTGCTTTATTTGTTTTTGAATTTGTGTATTTATTTTTTCACTGTATGAAGTATTGTAATATATATCTAGCTGCGCTAAATAAAGGCGAAATTTTGACAAAATCTTATCTAAAATTGTCTTTCTAATCCATACTTATTTGTTCAATTGTTTTTAATCAAATTTTGAAAAGACAGATATTACATTGCTTTTTATACGACCGCAAATTTTGAAAAAATTTTCGTCGTATATTGCTATCACGTTGGCGTCTGCGTCGTCGTCGTCGTCGTCGTCGTCGTCGTCGTCGTCCGGCGTCCGAATACTTTTAGTTTTCGCACTCTAACTTTAGTAAAAGTGAATGGAAATCTATGAAATTTTAACACAAGGTTTATGACCACAAAAGGAAGGTTGGTATTGATTTTGGGAGTTTTGGTCCCAATATTTTAGGAATTAGGGGCCAAAAAGGGCCCAAATAAGCATTTTCTTGGTTTCGCACTATAACTTTAGTTTAAGTTAATAGAAATCTATGAAATTTTGACACAAGGTTTATGACCACAGAAGAACGGTTGGGATTGATTTTGGGAGGTTTGGTCCCAACAGTTTAGGAATTAGGGGCAAAAAAGGGACCCAAATAAGCATTTTTCTTGGTTTTCGCACCATAACGTTAGTATAAGTAAATAGAAATCTATGAAATTTAAACACAAGGTTTATGACCATAAAAGAAAGGTTGGGTTTGATTTTGGGAGTTTTGGTCCCAACATAATAAGGGGCCCAAAGGGTCCAAAATTAAACTTTTGTTTGATTTCATCAAAATTGAATAATTGGGGTTCTTTGATATGCTGAATCTAACTGTCATGACTGTGTATGTAGATTCTTAACTTTTGGTCCCGTTTTCAAATTGGTCTACATTAAGGTCCAAAGGGTCCAAAATTAAACTTAGTTTGATTTTGACAAAAAATGAATCAGTTAGGTTCTTTGATATGCTGAATCTAAAAATGTACTTAGATTCTTGATTATTGGCCCAGTTTTCAAGTTGGTCCAAATCGGGGTCCAAAATTAAAATTTGTTTGATTTCATCAAAAATTGAATAAATGGGGTTCTTTGATATACCAAATCTAACTGTGTATGTAGATTCTTCATTTTTGGTCCTGTTTTCAAATTGGTCTTCACTAAAGTCCAAAGGGTCCAAAATTAAACTTAGTCTGATTTTAACAAAAATTGAAATCTTGAAGTTCTTTGATATGCTGAATCCAAAAATGTACTTAGATTTTTTATTATGGGCCCAGTTTTCAAGTTGGTCCAAATCAGGATCTAAAATTATTATATTAAGTATTGTGCAATAGCAAGTCTTTTCAATTGCACAGTATTGCGCAATGGCAAGAAATATCTAATTGCACAATATTGTGAAATATCAAATTTTTTTTTAATTAGAGTTATCTTTCTTTGTCCAGAATAGTAAGCAAGAAATATCTAATTGCAAAATATTGTGCAATAGCAAGATTTTTTTTTAATTGGAGTTATCTTTCTTTGTCCAGAATCAACTTAAATCTTTGTTATATACAATATACAATGTATATTCACTTTTTACTACCAACTTATAAATTAAAATAATCTTTACCATTCAGTGATAACAAGCAGTTTTTTTACATCTTAATATTTTATGATGTACTTAAATGAGTAGTTATTGTTGCAAACTCCATTAGAAATTTTAATTGAGATTAGTTTTGGAATAAGGGAAAGGGGGATGTGATTAAAAAAATTGGGTTCAATTTTTCTCATTTGAAATTTCATAAATAAAAAAGAAAATTTCTTCAAACATTTTTTTGAGAGGATTAATATTCAACAGCATAGTGAATTGCTCTAAGAGAAACAAAAATTTTAAGTTCATTAGAACACATTCATTCTGTGTCAGAAACCTATGCTGTGTCAACTATTTAATCACAATCCAAATTTAGATCTGAATCCAGCTTGAATGTTGTGTCCATACTTACCCTAACCGTTCAGGGTTCAACCTCTGCGGTCGTATAAAGCTACGCCCTGCGGAGCATCTGGTTATTTTTGCATGGATGCGTAGGGTCCTTTAAAAAAATCATCTTTAATTGTTCGAATCACACAAATCTTTGAGAAATCTACCGTCAATTTGCCAGTAAACCAACAGTTATGAAAATACATTGTTTGTCGTAAAGCGCATCTGGTGGGTAAGTATCACATAAACTCAACATGAAATGAAGACAAGGTCATATTAACCAAACAAGAAATATATGTACACAATAAAATCATTCTATACACCAAATATAGTTAAATATTGCTTATAGGTTCTAAGGAACAGACTGCACCAAGAAAACTACTGATAGCATTGACCAGTGAACCAAGAAAATGAGGTCAAGGTCAGATGAACCATGACAGAAAAACATGTACACCTTGCAATTGATCTATGCATTGAACATAGTTGATCTATTGCCTATAGTATCTAAGAAACAAACTTAACATTGACCAATGAACCATGAAAATAAGGTCAAGGTTAGACGGTACCTGCAAGACAGAAATAAACACTTTACATACCTACCATACAACAAATATGGTTGACCTATTACTTAGTAAGGAAAACAGACCAAAACACCAAAACTTAACACTTGCGAATGAACTGTGAAAATGAGGTTAAGGTCCTGCGAGACTAACATGTACATCATGGAATATTCCCATACACAAAATATAGTTGACCTATTGCATATAGTACTGTGGATTCTTTAATATTTGCTGGATACCAATTTTAATGGATTTCGTGGGTAATAAAGGAAAAGACTTTGCTAACCACAAAATTAAATATCCACATATATGTAAGTTTTCTCAAACCCTGAAAATTGGTACCGACGAAAATAAATGAATCCATATATTAAAAAAACATGAAAACACAAAAACTTCCCTTTGACCACTGAACCAAAAAAATGAGGTCAAGGTCTGATGACACCTGCTAGTTGGAGATGTACACCTAACAATAATTCCATACATAAAATATAGTAGAACTATTGCTTATAGTATCTGCTATATGGACTTCACACGAAAAACTTAACCTTGTCATGATCTATGAAATGAGGTTGAAGTCAAATGAAAACTGTCTCACAGGCATGATGACCTTGCAATGTACTCACATACTAAATATAGTTATTTATACTCATAAAGAAATTAACATTATAAAAAATCTTTAACTTTTTTCAAGTAGTCACTGAAGCAATAAGATTAGGTCAAGGATAATGGACATATGACAAACAGAAACTTCATAACATAAGGCATCTATATCTTCTGAATTTCCTATTTTGACGTCATAAAAAGGCAACCATATCTGAGTAAGTCATATTTAAAGAACACTATGTTCTGTAAATCTTTGAAAAGGAAGGATAACAAGAATGTGTCCCCAGTACACAAGATGCCCCATCGGCACTATCATTTTCTATGGTCAGTGGACCATGAAAATGGGAGAAAATCTCTAATTTGGCATTAAAATTAGAAAGATCATATCATAGGTAACATGTGTAGTTAGTTTCAAGTTGATTTGACTTCAACTTCATCAAAAATTACATCAACCAAAAACTTTAACCTGAAGTGGGACGAACGGACAGACGAACCCATAAACCAGAAAACATAATGCCCATAATTTGGGCATAAAAAATCCTAAGGGAAACAGATACCACCACTATAACTCGTGTTGCAGTGGTTGAATCTTATATTTACAATGTTGCAGTGTTTGAATCTTATATTTGCAATGTTGCAGTGGTTGAATCTTATATTTTCAATGTTGCTTATATTTACAATGTTGCAGTGGTTGAATCTGATATTTAAAATGTTGCAGTGGTTGAATCTGATATTTACAATGTTGCAGTGGTTGAATCTTATATTTACAATGTTGCAGTGGTTGAATATTATATTTAATCTACAATGTTGCATTGGTTGAATCTTATATTTACAATGTCGCAGTGGTTGAGTCTTATATTTACAATGTTGCAGGGGTTGAATCTTATATTTACAATGTTGCAGGGGTTGAATCTTATATTTACAATGTTGCAGTGGTTGAATCTTATATTTACAATGTTGCAGTGGTTGAATCTTATATTTACAATAATGCAGTGGTTGAATCTTACATTTTCAATGTTGCAGTGGTTGAATCTTATATTTACAATGTTGCAGTGGTTGAATCTTATATTTACAATGTTGCAGGGGTTGAATCTTATATTTACAATGTTGCAGGGGTTGAATCTTATATTTACAATGTTGCAGGGGTTGAATCTTATATTTACAATGTTGCAGTGGTTGAATCTTATATTTACAATGTTGCAGTGGTTGAATCTTATATTTACAATGTTGCAGTGGTTGAATCTTATATTTTCAATGTTGCTTATATTTACAATGTTGCAGTGGTTGAATCTGATATTTAAAATGTTGCAGTGGTTGAATCTGATATTTACAATGTTGCAGTGGTTGAATCTTATATTTACAATGTTGCAGTGGTTGAATATTATATTTACAATGTTGCTTATATCTACAATGTTGCATTGGTGAATCTTATATTTACAATGTCGCAGTGGTTGAGTCTTATATTTACAATGTTGCAGTGGTTGAATCTTATATTTACAATGTTGCAGGGGTTGAATCTTATATTTACAATGTTGCAGTGGTTGAATTTTATATTAACAATGTTGCAGTGGTTGAATCTTATATTTACAATGTTGCAGTGGTTGAATCTTATATTTACAATGTTGCAGGGGTTGAATCTTATATTTACAATGTTGCAGGGGTTGAATCTTATATTTTCAATGTTGCTTATATTTACAATGTTGCAGGGGTTGAATCTTATATTTACAATGTTGCAGTGGTTGAATCTTATATTTACAATGTTGCAGGGGTTGAATCTTATATTTACAATGTTGCAGTGGTTGAATTTTATATTAACAATGTTGCAGTGGTTGAATCTTATATTTACAATGTTGCAGTGGTTGAATCTTATATTTACAATGTTGCAGTGGTTGAATCTGATAGTTACAATGTTGCAGTGGTTGAATCTTATATTTACAATGTTGCAGTGGTTGAATCTTATATTTACAATGTTGCAGTGGTTGAATATTATATTTACAATGTTGCTTATATCTACAATGTTGCATTGGTTGAATCTTATAGTTACAATGTCGCAGTAGTTGAGTCTTATATTTACAATGTCGCAGTGTTTGAATCTTATATTTACAATGTTGCAGTGGTTGAATCTTATATTTACAATGTTGCAGTGGTTGAATCTGATATTTACAATTTTTAATTCCAATCAAGCAAGGAACACTCAAGTTATTATTTTCTTTTTTATCCAGAGAGACAGACAACCTCCAGGTGCAGGTTTTTCTCTTTGCTTTGAAGACCCATTGGTGGACTTCAGATGTTGTCTGCTCTTTTGTTGGGTTGTTGTCTCTTTGACATATTCCCCATTTCTATTCTCAATTTTAAATACTATATGCTCCTGAATTTTTTTCTGCATGAATGAAATAAAACTTAAATCATAACTGTAACACTATATCAGCTGAAAATAACAAGAAATGGGGCTTAAATGAGATAAAATATGTGTTTAATGTACAGAATGACAACAAATGTTCATATCTCCCATCTTTCCCAGAATCCTCTATTGCACGCTGTCACCGTCGCTTTCTACAAAACAAGAAGAAAATCATCTTTAATATCAGAAAATATTGATTGTATATCAAGTTACATAAAGTTTTGGAATGTCTCATTAATAACATGTAAAAAGTAATAACAAATTTGCATGAAACAGATAAAGATATTGACAAGCAATAGATTACTTATATTTATGATATGAGAAGAACAGAAGACTACTTTATGTTATTGTAGTTTAAATAAAATATGTTTGAGCTCTTACAATTTTTTTCTGAAACACTTCTAACTCGTCTGATATCCAAGATACATGAATGAAAAATCAGCTCAAAACATTTATTAAAAATATGGAAAGCACATCTGAATTACCATCATACAAGTAAAATTTATGAAGTGTAAATGTATTTTCAAATATTTGTAAAATAAGAATAAGTCGTATCTATGGTAGAGAAACTACAACGGATATCTGAGCTGTGTACCGCTAACATTAACTGTATTATCATTGTCATTACAACTAGGTTATTAATACAATATATAATGATTCTAGTAAAGATTTTCAAAAAATCAAACTGTAAAACTAAGTTGTAATTCTGTCATTACAGTTCAATTTCACTTAAGATAAATAAAACAAGTGAAACTGCGAGCTACTGCTCACTGATGAAACCCCTGCCCAAATACTTGACGGTAAACAGGAAGTTTTTAGGTGATGAATCTAAATATGTATCGGACGGTTTAGATGACTTATATAAACCCTGAAAACAAATTTCAGAAATCTTAGTAATGTAGTTCCTGAGAATAATATGACGATAATGTTCAACTTCATTGTCATCTGTAAAATGTTGTAAGTGTCCAGTAAACAGGAAGTTTTTGAGTGATGAATCCGAAAATGCATCACACAGTATAGCTGACTTAAATAAACCCCAAAACCAAATTTCAGAAATCCTTGTAATGTAGTTCCTGAGAAAGATGCGACGACAAATATTGATGGGACGGACAGACGGACTGTTGAATGGACAGACAGAGGTAAAGCAGCATATCCCCACATTTTTTAAGTGGGGTAAATAATAAATAATAAATACAGTGTGTGATATTTGAAAAAAGTCATATGATAATATCTATCTAATTTGAGGAGTATTTGTCTGGCATGATTCATTTGGCTCGTAACTTTTTTCAGGTTTCAGTTGTCAGGTGTAAATCTTAAGGTTATGTCTGTATCTCATGTATCTTAATACATTAAATCTTCACTAAAAATCTGTACAATAATTAAATAAAAAGGGAGGTACATAGTGCTCTTTTTTTTACTGAAGACTCTAATATAGGTTTCATTAAAATGCACTCACTGGTTTCAGAGTTGTTATTGGCTTAAGTAGACCAGTTGCCAGATGAAAAGACAACTTTTAAACACCCTGTTATTCAGTAAACAGGGAAAATAATGAATCATACGCTCCAGTAAACAGGGAATATAATGAATGATATGCTCCAGTAAACAGGGAAAATAATGAATGATACGCTCCAGTAAAGAAGGAAAATAATGAATGATATGCTCCAGTAAATAGGGAATATAATGAATGATACTCTCCAGTAAACAGGGAAAATAATGAATGATATGCTCCAGTAAACAGGGAAAATAATGAATGATACGCTCCAGTAAACAAGGAATATAAGGAATGATACGCTCCAGTAAACAGGGAAAATAATGAATGATACGCTCCAGTAAACAAGGAATATAAGGAATGATACCCTCCAGTAAACAAGGAATATAATGAATGATACGCTCCAGTAAACAGGGAAAATAATGAATGATACACTCCAGTAAGCAGGGAATATAATGAATGATACACTCCAGTAAACAAGGAATATAATGAATGATACACTCCAGTAAACAAGGAATATAATGAATGATACACTCCAGTAAACAGGGAATATAATGAATGATACACTCCAGTAAACAGGGAATATAATGAATGATACACTCCAGTAAACAGGGAATATAATGAATGATACACTCCAGTAAACAGGGAATATAATGAATGATACACTCCAGTAAGCAGGGAATATAATGAATGATATGCTCCAGTAAACAAGGAATATAATGAATGATACGCTCCAGTAAACAGGGAATATAATGAATGATATGCTCCAGTAAACAAGGAAAATAATGAATGATACGCTCCAGTAAACAGGGAATATAATGCATGATACTCTCCAGTAAGCAGGGAATATAATGAATGATATGCTCCAGTTAACAGGGAAAATAATGAATGATACGCTCCAGTAAACAGGGAATATAATGAATGATACACTCCAGTAAACAAGGAAAATAATGAATGATACGCTCCAGTAAACAGGGAATATAATGAATGATACACTCCAGTAAACAGGGAATATAATGAATGATACACTCCAGTAAACAGGGAATATAATGAATGATACACTCCAGTAAACAGGGAATATAATGAATGATACACTCCAGTAAGCAGGGAATATAATGAATGATATGCTCCAGTAAACAAGGAAAATAATGAATGATACGCTCCAGTAAACAGGGAAAATAATGAATGATACTCTCCAGTAAGCAGGGAATATAATGAATGATATGCTCCAGTAAACAGGGAAAATAATGAATGATACGCTCCAGTAAACAGGGAATATAATGAATGATACACTCCAGTAAACAAGGAAAATAATGAATGATATGCTCCAGTAAACAAGGAAAATAATGAATGATACGCTCCAGTAAACGGAATATAATGAATGATACACTCCAGTAAACAGGGAAAATAATGAATGATACGCTCCAGCAGGGAATATAATGAATGATGCACTCCAGTAAACAGGGAATATAATGAATGGCTCCAGTAAACAGGGAATATAATGAATGATACACTTCAGTAAACAGGGAAAATAATGAATGATACGCTCCAGCAGGGAATATAATGAATGATGCACTCCAGTAAACAGGGAATATAATGAATGATACGCTCCAGTAAACAGGGAATATAATGAATGATACGCTCCAGTAAACAAGGAAAATAATGAATGATACGCTCCAGTAAACGGAATATAATGAATGATACGCTCCAGTAAACAGGGAATATAATGAATGATACGCTCCAGTAAACAGGGAATATTAGGAATGATACGCTCCAGTAAACAAGGAATATAATGAATGATACGCTCCAGTAAACAAGGAATGTAATGAATGATACGCTCCAGTAAACAAGGAATATAATGAATGATATGCTCCAGTAAACAAGGAAAATAATGAATGATATGCTCCAGTAAACAAGGAAAATAATTAATGATATGCTCCAGTAAACAAGGAAAATAATGAATGATATGCTCCAGTAAACAAGGAAAATAATGAATGATCTTACGACTGTTTTCCTCTATCAGGTCCCGACTGTTTTCCTCTGTTAGGTCCAGACTGTTTTCCTCTGTTAGGTCCAGACTGTTTTCCTCTAATAGGTTTCTTTGCTGCCATACCCAACTCCTTTCTCTCTTGATATGAAGGCCTGTAAGTAATAAATAAACTAATAAGTAGTGGATAGATACAACAATACAACACCTTGTACTGAGGGTATGTGGTAATCACAAGGAATGGTTTACTGCTATAACCATGGTAACTAGTGTAGATTCATTGTACTGAGGGTATGTGGTAATCACAAGGAATGGTTTACTGCTATAACCATGGTAACTAGTGTAGATTCATTAATATTCATTGGTTTACTGCTATAACCATGGTAACTAGTGTAGATTCATTAATATTCATTGGATACTAATTTTAGTGGATTTTGAGGGTACAGGAGAACCACACATTTTAATGTTCAACGAATTACAAGTTTTCTACAAGAATGTATTCAGACTTTGTCAAAATTACCAAATTCAAGTGGTCAATTATATTTTGATTTTATCAACAGCTTTCATATATCATGAGTGATATAAAAACTAAATTGTTTCTGGGGAAATAACTTGATTAAGGTGATTTTAACTGTAACTTACTGAAGTTTCACAAGTCTGCAGAAAGATATGTCACCCTTAATATATATACTTAAAGAGCACTTGTGTAACTATACATACCCTGCCCTGAACTTTTTCAATGCTGTTCTACTTGTACTGGTAAGTTCGTCATCAAATGCAGACTTCTTTATCTTTGGTTTCTTCTTTTTCTTAGATTTGTCTGTAAAAGGTACAAGCATATTCATGATCTATTTACTCAAAAGCATTTTTACAACAATCTTGCTGTTTTCTAGAGAGCTTTTTTTTAATTGATTATCACTTTTGTTTTTTATAGTTGCAAAACTGTTGTATTGTCTTCTGTAAACTAGGATTTATTCAGTCCTTTCCTGTCAAAGAGAGAAGCCTGATGTCATTTTAGGCAAATACAGACATTTATTTACTGTAAGTTCAGAAATTATTGAGAGGTTTTTATTAAGCAAATATCCCAATTATAAGAACTTGTATTTTGATATCTTAAACATATATCTTTTTGTCAATTTAAAACAAGAATGTGTCCTCAGTACACGAATGCCCCACTCGCACTATCATTTTCTATGTTCATTGGACCGTGAAATTGGAGTAATATCTCTAATTTGGCATTAAAATTAGAAAGATCATATCATAGGGAACATGTGTACCAAGTTTGAAGTCGATTGGACTTCAACTTCATCAAAAACTACCTTGACCAAAAACTTTAACCTGAAGCGGGACAGACGGACGAAAGGACGGACGGACGCACAGACCAGAAAACATAATGCCCCTCTACTATCGTAGGTGGGGCATAAAAAATCGCAATAACAAATGCACACAATAATTTCTGAAATTACATTACCGTTACTTGATTTGTATGTGAAGGATAAGATTACCAATGCTCTGTAGTAGTAATATCTGATGATGGTCAACATTATAGAGTAAATCTTTCTAAATCAGATGGACTGGATTGACCATCTTAAATTTATTATCAAAGTATAATAAAGATATAAACCGTCACCATAGAAACACATTTGATTTCTGGATCATACCTGCCAACTGTCAGTATTTCCTGGCAATTTCCCCCATGAAAGCTCCCAAATGAAAATTTTAATAGAGCCATTTTGTCCTCAATTGAAAATAAAACAATCAATTTTATAAGCATGGCTTGAGGATTGTAAAAGTATGAAGAACAAAAGAAAACAACATTTAAATAAATTTGAAGACCGCTTTAAAGGTTTTGTAGGACTAGAATCATCTTGCACATAGTAACCCCATCAGTGTTTTAAAATGTTGACAAGTACAATGATGGTTTTTGTCATGTCCTGCAGATGTAGCAAGATTCATTCAAACAAGAGCTGTAATAAAATGAATGCATTAAGACAAAATGAACCAGTTTCTTTTATATCTTTTTTTTATCATGGAATTTCACATCATCATGGACTGTTTAGCATACCGTTTTTTTAAAAAAGAGACATGAGAAATATTTCTTTAGATATTCTGTAAATAATTACCTATAAATTCATCAAAACTATACTTAACTAGTACAGAGTACAAATAATAAATCCTTACCTATATGTTCACCAAATGCCCTCATCTTTTTAGGTTTACGTTCTTTTTTAGCCATCCTTGCAGCATACAGCTCAGATTTTAATAACTCATTATTTACTCTATCTTCTGCCTGTAATATACATGTACACCAGTAAACAATACACTACAAGGCTATATGATGTATGTAATAAATCTTGCTGTAATATATACCAGTAAATAAAATACTTTGATGGTATGTGTACTTTTTTTTTAAAAACAAAACAAGAATAAGTCTACCAAAATATGAAAAAAATGTTTGAAATTAAGAATCAATTATCATTAATCAGTAAATTGAGAATGTTTTGAGATGTTTACGTTGATGTTTGGTATTTAATACTGTGAAAATTGCAGTAGGATACAATAGGTTTAACATTGCAATAGGATACAGTAGGTTTAACATTGCAATAGGATACAGTAGGTTTAACATTGCAATAGGATACAGTAGGTTTAACATTGCAGTAGGATACAGTAGGTTTAACATTGCAATAGGATACAGTAGGTTTAACATTGCAATAGCATACAGTAGATTTAACATTGCAATAGCATACAGTAGGTTTAACATTGCAATAGCATACAGTAGGTTTAACATTGCAATAGGATACAGTAGGTTTAACATTGCAATAGGATACTGTAGGTTTAACATTGCAGTAGGATACAGTAGGTTTAACATTACAATAGGATACAGTAGGTTTAACATTGCAATAGCAAACAGTAGGTTTAACATTGCAATAGCATACAGTAGGTTTAACATTGCAATAGGATACTGTATGTTTAACATTGCAATAGCATACAGTAGGTTTAACATTGCAATAGGATACAGTAGGTTTAACATTGCAATAGGATACTGTAGGTTTAACAAAAATAAACTTAATCACAGTAATTAATCTCATCATTGTTGTCTATTGTGCAACAGTTGCAATAATTTATGTCCATAAACATTTCTGAATTTATATATAGTACTTGCCAATTTAAGATGTGGGTTAAAAGCTGATTAGAGCTTATGTTTGTCTATGTTTGTATACCCTGCCGACTCTAAATAAAGCTTATCTATTATCAGATGATTAATTTACTGCCCTAACATACTTCAGGCAATTTTAAACAATAGGAAGAGCATTAAGGTTGTCATATTTTCATAAAAACACATCTGGGAAGAGTAAATGGATCATGAGTTGCATGGTTGAACTCAATTCTGTCAACACAGCTCAGCTGGGGCAGTTCTGAAAGAGTATTGAGGGTCATATGGGCTATAAAAGAATGGCAGTCACCATTATGACAACTGGCTGGATTGGTGGCAAAGGGGTTAATTGATATAAAACAACCATGTCCTATCAGCTCCATAAGTGGAAACTTCATTTGGCTTAATTTCTAGCAGTGGCATCCTGTGCTTGGAATCCAATAGTTTTCCTTCTGTGGCAATTTTTAAAACCAAAATCATGCACTAATATTAAATAAGAAGAACTCACTGTAACAACTTTTTTTTCTTTCTTCATATTCCTTTTCTTGGATAACGAAAATTCACCAAGTCTCAAATCAGCTACAAATATACAAATTATTGAAAATTAATGTAGTCTAATTTTGCTCCTTTTTACAGATTTTGTTTACCTACAACTGTCAAAAATTCTTTCATCATTTATACTCTGTTCTGATTAAACATCTTGAGGCTGTAAAAAGCCTGTGTTACCCATCTGGATCTATGTGTATTGACCACTCTCCAACATTAAAGACAATTGGTAGTATATACATGTATTTCATCCATTTTTTGTTGATCTTGTATAAGTAACAATCTTATGCCATAAGGTGACCTATAATTACTTATCTCAATGTCATTTAAAGTCATTGGCAATCACACCACATGTCCCTATTTTTATGTTACTTAACATTAGCAAGAAAGATTGCTGCCACTGTTGCTAATGATTTTTAGGGTGCAAGTATGTTACCGGGTGAGTTTTTACACTGCTGGGAGCTTCTAGCTTCCTGAACCACTAATGTCTATTGACCTAAAATAATTATCACCTGAATAAAAACATTTCTTTCAGTTCTGTAGCTGCTTTGTATTTTTTTCTTAACATAATACAAACATATAGTGCATCCTTTTTTGATTTGATATAGTTTCCTTACATAAATGTATAAAACCTGTTAATAACCAACAGACTGGTTTCCATTGATAATATCTCCACCTACCCTGTTCTTGCATTCTTTGTTTGTGAGTTTGGAACCAGTCACGCTTGTGTTGATCCCCTGGATTTTCCAGTAGATTGTTTGCTTTATTTATCTGGTTTTCTGTCGCTCTCATTTCCTTCTCCTCCTGTTCTGTCCATTCTATTTCCTTCACATCTAATTCTAACTTGGCTATTTTGTCTCTGTATTTCCCTATCACTTCTGTTAACCACAAAGAACATAAAAATAAAATTTGATGTCTAAAATAAATGAGTAGGTCAACAACACCATGACCTTTTGATTCTTTATCCATGTTACAATTTTATTATTTAGTGTGTTTTCAGTGTACAATTATTTTCTACATCATACAAGAGGGGTGAACATAAAATAATATAAAATGTATTTCTTGGAATAAATCTTTTGATTGAGCCTACTAAAGCCATGAAATATATATGTAACAGACATTTTCTGTAAACTTTGACCACAGAAGTACAAGTGTTCTGGGGATATTTTCAGCTTTCTCAATCTTCATTCCTTCATCTTAACTTTTTGACAAATGTTGTGTTTTCTTTGATTTAATCAAGGTAACATCAGCTTTTATCATGTGTCACCCAATAGGCCAACAGCTATCTGTTTTACAAAAAACATCTGTAGAAATAATTTTATCAATTATTTTTCAAATTTGTTGATGTTATTTTTGACATGATCCCCAACAGCAGATCAAAACTAATGTATGAAAAGAAGTTATATCCATATGCTAACATATTAATGAGACATGAATATAGCCTGATTTTATTAGACCTAAGCCGATTTATGACATGCTACTGGTACCAACCAGTCTGTGTTCTTACTCATACATACAGCAGTGGGGAAGAAGTTTATATCAATTTAAAAGTCTTTGGCTTGACCATTCCAGGGAGCAAACCCATGCTTGACCCTCACACTTAAGGTCAGTATTCAGTACAGCAACCCACAAGTCAATTGGTATAGGGACAGGAGACATGTCATCTACCCAATAATTATTACATGCCTTAAAAAAAAAAAGAAGAATATTCCCATGTATTTAATAATACAAATATACGAACCTTGAGGTATCACTCGTGTTTTTAATGGTGTTTTAGCATGTTTCACTACTTCTTTTAACATTTTTCTCTCTTGTTCTCCAACAAGTGTCACTGATCTTGAAGAAAAAGAAAAGAATATTTTATAAAATCTATGTATACAAGAGGATGAAATTTATTAAACTGCATAAAACTATGGTCCATTATTTGTATAAAACAGTTGGTGAGAATGTACCGGTAATGATTTATTTTTCAAAAAAGACATCAATTAAAATCTAAACTGCTTTATGAGTAGTAATTAACGGTTCTAAGATCTTTTTGTGGAATACAACTATCAAAAGAGAGGGATGGATAATTTTAAAATCAATTTGTGTCAAACTTTTTCAAAATCTCAATATATTAAAGTCATAAGAAACGAGTGACCGGTGAAAAATAATGTTCTTCCAATTCTTGAACCAATGCATACAAACATCATAAACTTAGTCTTCTGTGCACGAATTTATCATTTTTTTTTTTGTAAATTGTGTACAATCGTCAATTTTTTTTCAATCGGTCATTGTTGTTGTGAAAAAATGGCAGGTAATTAAAGTTCGTGTTTTGAAGCCAAAGTTTAACGATTGTCACCTGTTTGTCAACAATCGACAACAAATCAACATAAGCACGGAAATTGGTGTTTAACATGTAAATTCAGATAATTATAGTTTTTTAGACATAATGTCTAGCTAGATAATAACAATGGCACGTATTTCAGCATTTATTGGGTAGAACACAAATCCAGGGTGCTCGCATGAGGCAGCTAAACTGCCTAAAAATGGGAAGGACAGAAGGGTAAAACTTTTAAATCCACCCATTGCCTATTACAGGGGCATAAAAAGAAATTTTTCAATTAAAACTACCTTAACTGTGATAAATCATGCACTCCCCCTACCATTCCATTATTAATACCTAAAGCATTACTTTTTATACATATTGACTTTAAGCAACACTTACCTCCCTTTTTTCCCAGCTCTAGCAGTTCTACCCACTCGATGTACATAATGCTTCAATGAGTTGGGCATGGTAAAATTTATCACCTGAAAATAAAAATCCCTCATTAAAAGCAATAAATAAAATGAAAACTTCCAAAAAGTTATAGTAAATTCAGTTCATCTGTCTTGAATAAACAAGATTTTATTTGTCAGTACATGTACAGTCAAACCTGTTATAAGAAAAGAGACCACTTAAGGGAGAGCATAAAAGTGGTCTCTTAAAACAGGCTGTCTTTTAATACGGGTTAAATCTATATGAAATGTACAACAGAGGGATCTAAAATTGGTGGTCTTTAACAAAGGTTTTGCCTAATACATGTGGCCTCTTACACAGGTTTGACTGTATATATAAATTTTTCACTAAATTTCATTTTGAAACTTATTTTGATAATGGGCATATTTTCATGGTGACATCTCTAAAGATTAAATAGATGATGTTGAGGAAGACTTTTCAAGTTATAGGTTGCACTTTGTAAATACAGCTATTTCTCAAAACACGCCTCTTTTGGGGAGATCTTGAATATTCATAGAAAATTAATTTTGTTTACATACTGGTTCCCAGTTATGCTCTCTGTGTTCCATCTCACAGAGACATAACTTGGGAATGTTACCAGTACATTTACATGTGCATATTGTTTACATTTAAATCAGTGGTAACCTTTCATTCGAGGTAGGGGTAGTTTAAAAAATTAGTGTTAGTTTAAACTCTGAGAAGTTCAGGGCATATAAACGTTGAAAATATGCCGCACTGACCTATATTTTGACCTTTGAAAAAAATTGTGGTGCAAATGAACTTTCAATTCTAGGATAAGATTTTTTTCAAAACTTCATAGTAAAAGTGGTCCAGTTTGAGCCGTAAAAGGAGTTCCTATGGGAAATTGAACTGTCAATATTTACAGAAATGCAACCTATAAGAAGGTCCGACAATTGGAGATAAAACTTTAAAGATTCTGTTATTTCTTAAAAATAAGTGAACTTGAAGATGTCATATCAAAATAAGATGACGTGGTATGATTGTCAAAAAGTCACAAAAATACTGAACTTAGAGGAAAATCAATTCGGAAAGTCCATAATCACATGGCAAAATCAAATAACAAAACGCATCAAAAACCAATGGACAAGAACTGTCATATTACTGACTTGGTACAGGCATTTTCAAATGTAGAAAATGGTGGATTAAACCTGGTTTTATAGCGCTAACCCTCTCACTTTTATGACAGTCTCGTCAAATTCCGTTATATTTACATTGATGTGTAAACTTAACAGACACAATAAATAAAATAGTCAAAATATGGGTACATCAGTCAACATCGTATAACAATTTTAAAAGGGACAATTTAACAGAACACAAAAACATCGATCTACAAACACATTCATTGATTTGTGTGTCTGACGTCAGAATTTTTTTTTTATAATATCAACCAAACACAAAATGGTGGAAGAAAGTTATAATAGCATGAATAGATTAGATTACTGTAAGGAATAAAAAAGATGAATTTCTTTATCTCTGAAAAGTTATATATCTTTTTAGAATATTTAATGCTGTTAATCCTTCATCATACATGTAATTAGAAGATAAAGATGTTTGTCAATCTTTGGGGCCATATTTGACTATTAATAATGTTACTAGTCTTTAGAGAAACTTTTTTACAAATTTTTGCATCAGCCCTTGTACTACAGATACAGGTTTTTCCCAACACAGCATAAAAACTGTATAACAAATAAAGGTAGATATAACTTACAGTTTTAACCCCCTCTATATCTAACCCTCTGTCTACAAGTAAAGGTAGATATAACTTACAGTTTTAACCCCCTCTATATCTAACCCTCTGTCTACAAGTAAAGCTCAATATAACTTACAGTTTTAACCCCCTCTATATCTAACCCTCTGTCTACAAGTAAAGGTAGATATAACTTACAGTTTTAACCCCCTCTATATCTAACCCTCTGTCTACAAGTAAAGCTCAATATAACTTACAGTTTTAACCCCCTCTATATCTAACCCTCTGTCTACAAGTAAAGCTCAATATAACTTACAGTTTTAACCCCCTCTATATCTAACCCTCTGTCTACAAGTAAAGCTCAATATAACTTACAGTTTTAACCCCCTCTATATCTAACCCTCTGTCTACAAGTAAAGGTAGATATAACTACAGTTTTAACCCCCTCTATATCTAACCCTCTGTCTACAAGTAAAGCTCAATATAACTTACAGTTTTAACCCCCTCTATATCTAACCCTCTGTCTACAAGTAAAGGTAGATATAACTACAGTTTTAACCCCCTCTATATCTAACCCTCTGTCTACAAGTAAAGCTCAATATAACTTACAGTTTTAACCCCCTCTATATCTAACCCTCTGTCTACAAGTAAAGCTCAATATAACTTACAGTTTTAACCCCCTCTATATCTAACCCTCTGTCTACAAGTAAAGGTAGATATAACTTACAGTTTTAACCCCCTCTATATCTAACCCTCTGTCTACAAGTAAAGCTCAATATAACTTACAGTTTTAACCCCCTCTATATCTAACCCTCTGTCTACAAGTAAAGGTAGATATAACTTACAGTTTTAACCCCCTCTATATCTAACCCTCTGTCTACAAGTAAAGGTAGATATAACTTACAGTTTTAACCCCCTCTATATCTAACCCTCTGTCTACAAGTAAAGGTAGATATAACTTACAGTTTTAACCCCCTCTATATCTAACCCTCTGTCTACAAGTAAAGGTAGATATAACTTACAGTTTTAACCCCCTCTATATCTAACCCTCTGGCTACAAGTAAAGGTAGATATAACTTACAGTTTTAACCCCCTCTATATCTAACCCTCTGGCTACAAGTAAAGCTCAATATAACTTACAGTTTTAACCCCCTCTATATCTAACCCTCTGTCTACAAGTAAAGGTAGATATAACTTACAGTTTTAACCCCCTCTATATCTAACCCTCTGTCTACAAGTAAAGGTAGATATAACTTACAGTTTTAACCCCCTCTATATCTAACCCTCTGTCTACAAGTAAAGGTAGATATAACTTACAGTTTTAACCCCCTCTATATCTAACCCTCTGGCTACAAGTAAAGCTCAATATAACTTACAGTTTTAACCCCCTCTATATCTAACCCTCTGTCTACAAGTAAAGGTAGATATAACTTACAGTTTTAACCCCCTCTATATCTAACCCTCTGGCTGCAAGTAAAGCTCAATATAACTTACAGTTTTAACCCCCTCTATATCTAACCCTCTGGCTACAAGTAAAGGTAGATATAACTTACAGTTTTAACCCCCTCTATATCTAACCCTCTGGCTACAAGTAAAGCTCAATATAACTTACAGTTTTAACCCCCTCTATATCTAACCCTCTGTCTACAAGTAAAGGTAGATATAACTTACAGTTTTAACCCCCTCTATATCTAACCCTCTGTCTACAAGTAAAGGTAGATATAACTTACAGTTTTAACCCCCTCTATATCTAACCCTCTGGCTGCAAGTAAAGCTCAATATAACTTACAGTTTTAACCCCCTCTATATCTAACCCTCTGTCTACAAGTAAAGGTAGATATAACTTACAGTTTTAACCCCCTCTATATCTAACCCTCTGTCTACAAGTAAAGGTAGATATAACTTACAGTTTTAACCCCCTCTATATCTAACCCTCTGTCTACAAGTAAAGGTAGATATAACTTACAGTTTTAACCCCCTCTATATCTAACCCTCTGTCTACAAGTAAAGGTAGATATAACTTACAGTTTTAACCCCCTCTATATCTAACCCTCTGTCTACAAATAAAGGTAGATATAACTTACAGTTTTAACCCCCTCTATATCTAACCCTCTGGCTACAAGTAAAGCTCAATATAACTTACAGTTTTAACCCCCTCTATATCTAACCCTCTGTCTACAAGTAAAGGTAGATATAACTTACAGTTTTAACCCCCTCTATATCTAACCCTCTGGCTGCAAGTAAAGCTCAATATAACTTACAGTTTTAACCCCCTCTATATCTAACCCTCTGGCTACAAGTAAAGGTAGATATAACTTACAGTTTTAACCCCCTCTATATCTAACCCTCTGGCTACAAGTAAAGCTCAATATAACTTACAGTTTTAACCCCCTCTATATCTAACCCTCTGTCTACAAGTAAAGGTAGATATAACTTACAGTTTTAACCCCCTCTATATCTAACCCTCTGTCTACAAGTAAAGGTAGATATAACTTACAGTTTTAACCCCCTCTATATCTAACCCTCTGGCTGCAAGTAAAGCTCAATATAACTTACAGTTTTAACCCCCTCTATATCTAACCCTCTGTCTACAAGTAAAGGTAGATATAACTTACAGTTTTAACCCCCTCTATATCTAACCCTCTGTCTACAAGTAAAGGTAGATATAACTTACAGTTTTAACCCCCTCTATATCTAACCCTCTGTCTACAAGTAAAGGTAGATATAACTTACAGTTTTAACCCCCTCTATATCTAACCCTCTGTCTACAAGTAAAGGTAGATATAACTTACAGTTTTAACCCCCTCTATATCTAACCCTCTGTCTACAAATAAAGGTAGATATAACTTACAGTTTTAACCCCCTCTATATCTAACCCTCTGTCTACAAGTAAAGGTAGATATAACTTACAGTTTTAACCCCCTCTATATCTAACCCTTTGTCTACAAATAAAGGTAGATATAACTTACAGTTTTAACCCCCTCTATATCTAACCCTCTGTCTACAAGTAAAGGTAGATATAACTTACAGTTTTAACCCCCTCTATATCTAACCCTCTGTCTACAAGTAAAGGTAGATATAACTTACAGTTTTAACCCCCTCTATATCTAACCCTCTGGCTACAAGTAAAGCTCAATATAACTTACAGTTTTAACTCCCTCTATATCTAACCCTCTGTCTACAAGTAAAGGTAGATATTACTTACAGTTTTAACCCCCTCTATATCTAACCCTCTGTCTACAAGTAAAGGTAGATATAACTTACAGTTTTAACCCCCTCTATATCTAACCCTCTGTCTACAAGTAAAGGTAGATATAACTTACAGTTTTAACCCCCTCTATATCTAACCCTCTGTCTACAAGTAAAGCTCAATATAACTTACAGTTTTAACCCCCTCTATATCTAACCCTCTGTCTACAAGTAAAGGTAGATATTACTTACAGTTTTAACCCCCTCTATATCTAACCCTCTGTCTACAAGTAAAGGTAGATATAACTTACAGTTTTAACCCCCTCTATATCTAACCCTCTGTCTACAAGTAAAGCTCAATATAACTTACAGTTTTAACCCCCTCTATATCTAACCCTCTGTCTACAAGTAAAGGTAGATATAACTTACAGTTTTAACCCCCTCTATATCTAACCCTCTGTCTACAAGTAAAGGTAGATATAACTTACAGTTTTAACCCCCTCTATATCTAACCCTCTGTCTACAAGTAAAGGTAGATATAACTTACAGTTTTAACCCCCTCTATATCTAACCCTCTGTCTACAAGTAAAGGTAGATATAACTACAGTTTTAACCCCCTCTATATCTAACCCTCTGTCTACAAGTAAAGCTCAATATAACTTACAGTTTTAACCCCCTCTATATCTAACCCTCTGTCTACAAATAAAGGTAGATATAACTTACAGTTTTAACCCCCTCTATATCTAACCCTCTGTCTACAAGTAAAGGTAGATATAACTTACAGTTTTAACCCCCTCTATATCTAACCCTCTGTCTACAAGTAAAGGTAGATATAACTTACAGTTTTAACCCCCTCTATATCTAACCCTCTGTCTACAAGTAAAGGTAGATATAACTTACAGTTTTAACCCCCTCTATATCTAACCCTCTGTCTACAAGTAAAGGTAGATATAACTTACAGTTTTAACCCCCTCTATATCTAACCCTCTGTCTACAAGTAAAGGTAGATATAACTTACAGTTTTAACCCCCTCTATATCTAACCCTCTGTCTACAAGTAAAGGTAGATATAACTTACAGTTTTAACCCCCTCTATATCTAACCCTCTGTCTACAAGTAAAGGTAGATATAACTTACAGTTTTAACCCCCTCTATATCTAACCCTCTGTCTACAAGTAAAGGTAGATATAACTTACAGTTTTAACCCCCTCTATATCTAACCCTCTGTCTACAAGTAAAGGTAGATATTACTTACAGTTTTAACCCCCTCTATATCTAACCCTCTGTCTACAAGTAAAGGTAGATATAACTTACAGTGTTAACCCCCTCTATATCTAACCCTCTGTCTACAAGTAAAGGTAGATATAACTTACAGTTTTAACCCCCTCTATATCTAACCCTCTGTCTACAAGTAAAGGTAGATATAACTTACAGTTTTAACCCCCTCTATATCTAACCCTCTGTCTACAAGTAAAGGTAGATATAACTTACAGTTTTAACCCCCTCTATATCTAACCCTCTGTCTACAAGTAAAGGTAGATATAACTTACAGTTTTAACCCCCTCTATATCTAACCCTCTGTCTACAAGTAAAGGTAGATATAACTTACAGTTTTAACCCCCTCTATATCTAACCCTCTGTCTACAAGTAAAGGTAGATATAACTTACAGTTTTAACCCCCTCTATATCTAACCCTCTGTCTACAAGTAAAGGTAGATATAACTTACAGTTTTAACCCCCTCTATATCTAACCCTCTGTCTACAAGTAAAGGTAGATATAACTTACAGTTTTAACCCCCTCTATATCTAACCCTCTGTCTACAAGTAAAGGTAGATATAACTTACAGTTTTAACCCCCTCTATATCTAACCCTCTGTCTACAAGTAAAGGTAGATATAACTTACAGTTTTAACCCCCTCTATATCTAACCCTCTGTCTACAAGTAAAGGTAGATATAACTTACAGTTTTAACCCCCTCTATATCTAACCCTCTGTCTACAAGTAAAGGTAGATATAACTACAGTTTTAACCCCCTCTATATCTAACCCTCTGTCTACAAGTAAAGGTAGATATTACTTACAGTTTTAACCCCCTCTATATCTAACCCTCTGTCTACAAGTAAAGGTAGATATAACTTACAGTTTTAACCCCCTCTATATCTAACCCTCTGTCTACAAATAAAGGTAGATATAACTTACAGTTTTAACCCCCTCTATATCTAACCCTCTGTCTACAAGTAAAGCTCAATATAACTTACAGTTTTAACCCCCTCTATATCTAACCCTCTGTCTACAAGTAAAGCTCAATATAACTTACAGTTTTAACCCCCTCTATATCTAACCCTCTGTCTACAAGTAAAGGTAGATATAACTTACAGTTTTAACCCCCTCTATATCTAACCCTCTGTCTACAAGTAAAGGTAGATATAACTTACAGTTTTAACCCCCTCTATATCTAACCCTCTGTCTACAAATAAAGGTAGATATAACTTACAGTTTTAACCCCCTCTATATCTAACCCTCTGTCTACAAGTAAAGGTAGATATTACTTACAGTTTTAACCCCCTCTATATCTAACCCTCTGTCTACAAGTAAAGGTAGATATAACTTACAGTTTTAACCCCCTCTATATCTAACCCTCTGTCTACAAATAAAGGTAGATATAACTTACAGTTTTAACCCCCTCTATATCTAACCCTCTGTCTACAAGTAAAGGTAGATATTACTTACAGTTTTAACCCCCTCTATATCTAACCCTCTGTCTACAAGTAAAGGTAGATATAACTACAGTTTTAACCCCCTCTATATCTAACCCTCTGTCTACAAGTAAAGGTAGATATAACTTACAGTTTTAACCCCCTCTATATCTAACCCTCTGTCTACAAGTAAAGGTAGATATAACTTACAGTTTTAACCCCCTCTATATCTAACCCTCTGTCTACAAGTAAAGGTAGATATAACTTACAGTTTTAACCCCCTCTATATCTAACCCTCTGTCTACAAGTAAAGGTAGATATAACTTACAGTTTTAACCCCCTCTATATCTAACCCTCTGTCTACAAGTAAAGGTAGATATAACTTACAGTTTTAACCCCCTCTATATCTAACCCTCTGTCTACAAGTAAAGGTAGATATTACTTACAGTTTTAACCCCCTCTATATCTAACCCTCTGTCTACAAGTAAAGGTAGATATAACTACAGTTTTAACCCCCTCTATATCTAACCCTCTGTCTACAAGTAAAGGTAGATATAACTTACAGTTTTAACCCCCTCTATATCTAACCCTCTGTCTACAAGTAAAGGTAGATATAACTTACAGTTTTAACCCCCTCTATATCTAACCCTCTGTCTACAAATAAAGGTAGATATAACTTACAGTTTTAACCCCCTCTATATCTAACCCTCTGTCTACAAGTAAAGGTAGATATAACTTACAGTTTTAACCCCCTCTATATCTAACCCTCTGTCTACAAGTAAAGGTAGATATAACTTACAGTTTTAACCCCCTCTATATCTAACCCTCTGTCTACAAGTAAAGGTAGATATTACTTACAGTTTTAACCCCCTCTATATCTAACCCTCTGTCTACAAGTAAAGGTAGATATAACTTACAGTTTTAACCCCCTCTATATCTAACCCTCTGTCTACAAATAAAGGTAGATATAACTTACAGTTTTAACCCCCTCTATATCTAACCCTCTGTCTACAAGTAAAGGTAGATATTACTTACAGTTTTAACCCCCTCTATATCTAACCCTCTGTCTACAAGTAAAGGTAGATATAACTACAGTTTTAACCCCCTCTATATCTAACCCTCTGTCTACAAGTAAAGGTAGATATAACTTACAGTTTTAACCCCCTCTATATCTAACCCTCTGTCTACAAGTAAAGGTAGATATAACTTACAGTTTTAACCCCCTCTATATCTAACCCTCTGTCTACAAGTAAAGGTAGATATAACTTACAGTTTTAACCCCCTCTATATCTAACCCTCTGTCTACAAGTAAAGGTAGATATAACTTACAGTTTTAACCCCCTCTATATCTAACCCTCTGTCTACAAGTAAAGGTAGATATAACTTACAGTTTTAACCCCCTCTATATCTAACCCTCTGTCTACAAGTAAAGGTAGATATTACTTACAGTTTTAACCCCCTCTATATCTAACCCTCTGTCTACAAGTAAAGGTAGATATAACTACAGTTTTAACCCCCTCTATATCTAACCCTCTGTCTACAAGTAAAGGTAGATATTACTTACAGTTTTAACCCCCTCTATATCTAACCCTCTGTCTACAAGTAAAGGTAGATATAACTTACAGTTTTAACCCCCTCTATATCTAACCCTCTGGCTACAAGTAAAGGTAGATATTACTTACAGTTTTAACCCCCTCTATATCTAACCCTCTGTCTACAAGTAAAGGTAGATATAACTTACAGTTTTAACCCCCTCTATATCTAACCCTCTGTCTACAAGTAAAGGTAGATATTACTTACAGTTTTAACCCCCTCTATATCTAACCCTCTGTCTACAAGTAAAGCTCAATATAACTTACAGTTTTAACCCCCTCTATATCTAACCCTCTGTCTACAAGTAAAGCTCAATATAACTTACAGTTTTAACCCCCTCTATATCTAACCCTCTGTCTACAAGTAAAGCTCAATATAACTTACAGTTTTAACCCCCTCTATATCTAACCCTCTGTCTACAAGTAAAGGTAGATATTACTTACAGTTTTAACCCCCTCTATATCTAACCCTCTGTCTACAAGTAAAGGTAGATATAACTTACAGTTTTAACCCCCTCTATATCTAACCCTCTGTCTACAAGTAAAGGTAGATATAACTTACAGTTTTAACCCCCTCTATATCTAACCCTCTGTCTACAAGTAAAGGTAGATATAACTTACAGTTTTAACCCCCTCTATATCTAACCCTCTGTCTACAAGTAAAGGTAGATATAACTTACAGTTTTAACCCCCTCTATATCTAACCCTCTGGCTGCTAGATCTGTTGCTAATAAAACATCTATCAATCCTTCTTTGAACATCTTTAAGCTTTCCAATCTCTGAAACATTATATTATTGTTATCTTAATCATCACATCTAAAAATACTTTCCAGATAAACTGGGAATTGATTTTTCTTGGGAATCAATTTTGATGGAGTGAGGAAAACTTTTATTTTTGTGTATAGTTTATTGCATGGTTTTGTCAAGGTCTGTAAACAAGCCTATAACAAGTGTTCATTGATTATCTAAATTTGGGGTTTACCTATACGTAAGAAATACATGCAAATTGGTATCCACAAATTGAGAACCCACACTAATCGAAATTTAGATAATGATTTTAAAGCCTTTCAAATAATTCTCCCAATAAAATTGGGAAAGAAGAAATGTGCTATTCATACACTGCAGTTTGTATTCAAACATAATAATAAGACAAAGTGGATAATATAAAAACATACAATTGTACACCTTTTCATTGTTCCACTGTTGTCAACCATTAAAAGCATATGTACCCTTAGCAACAACTTCAATTGAAAATTCCTTGAATTAAGGAATACACAAGGTGGTCTAAGCAGTTGAGTGGTCTAAGTATGTCATCTACTATCCCCTAGTCGGTCAAAACTGAGGTTTTGAGTTAAAACTCCACACATGGTAGGTGGTTTTGACTCTAATTTCTATTGATTAGGATTGCAAGTTTTCCCTTTGGAAGGTATAGTTTCCACCATGAATTGAAACATATGACCATGATATAACCAATAGTTTCGAAGGAGGAATTTAATATATAAAAAAAAGTTATGTGGTATGATTACCAATGAGACAACTCTCCACAAGAGACCAAAATGACACAGACATTTATTTAACACCAGTAATCCATCATTAAATCCTTCATTCTATAAGAAATTCCCAACCCTTAACATCTCTAATACCATTATTTAGCACATGTTGTTCCTGGCTTCTTACCTGAGCTTGAGATAGATTTCCATGAAGCTCTCCAACATTTACTCCCAGTAATCCTAACACTATATGCATTCTGTGTGCTTGTTTCTTTGTTTGTATGAACACTATACAATGGTCTCTAAAGGTTCTGGCTACAAGTCCTACAAAACAATAAATATATAGTAAACAGTGGTTTTATATGTCCAGGCTACAAGTCCTACAAAACAATAAATATATAGTAAACAGTGGTTTTATATGTCCAGGCTACAAGTCCTACAAAACAATAAATATATAGTAGACAGTGGTTTTATATGTCCAGGCTACAAGTCCTACAAAACAATAAATATATAGTAAACAGTGGTTTTATATGTCCAGGCTACAAGTCCTACAAAACAATAAATATATAGTAAACAGTGGTTTTATATGTCCAGGCTACAAGTCCTACAAAACAATAAATATATAGTAAACAGTGGTTTTATATGTCCAGGCTACAAGTCCTACAAAACAATAAATATATAGTAGACAGTGGTTTTATATGTCCAGGCTACAAGTCCTACAAAACAATAAATATATAGTAAACAGTGGTTTTATATGTCCAGGCTACAAGTCCTACAAAACAATAAATATATAGTAAACAGTGGTTTTATATGTCCAGGCTACAAGTCCTACAAAACAATAAATATATAGTAAACAGTGGTTTTATATGTCCAGGCTACAAGTCCTACAAAACAATAAATATATAGTAAACAGTGGTTTTATATGTCCAGGCTACAAGTCCTACAAAACAATAAATATATAGTAAACAGTGGTTTTATATGTCCAGGCTACAAGTCCTACAAAACAATAAATATATAGTAGACAGTGGTTTTATATGTCCAGGCTACAAGTCCTACAAAACAATAAATATATAGTAAACAGTGGTTTTATATGTCCAGGCTACAAGTCCTACAAAACAATAAATATATAGTAAACAGGGGTTTTATATGTCCAGGCTACAAGTCCTACAAAACAATAAATATATAGTAAACAGTGGTTTTATATGTCCAGGCTACAAGTCCTACAAAACAATAAATATATAGTAAACAGTGGTTTTATATGTCCAGGCTACAAGTCCTACAAAACAATAAATATATAGTAAACAGTGGTTTTATATGTCCAGGCTACAAGTCCTACAAAACAATAAATATATAGTAAACAGTGGTTTTATATGTCCAGGCTACAAGTCCTACAAAACAATAAATATATAGTAAACAGTGGTTTTATATGTCCAGGCTACAAGTCCTACAAAACAATAAATATATAGTAAACAGTGGTTTTATATGTCCAGGCTACAAGTCCTACAAAACAATAAATATATAGTAAACAGTGGTTTTATATGTCCAGGCTACAAGTCCTACAAAACAATAAATATATAGTAAACAGTGGTTTTATATGTTCTGGCTACAAGTCCTACAAAACAATAAATATATAGTAGACAGTGGTTTTATATGTCCAGGCTACAAGTCCTACAAAACAATAAATATATAGTAAACAGTGGTTTTATATGTCCAGGCTACAAGTCCTACAAAACAATAAATATATAGTAAACAGGGGTTTTATATGTCCAGGCTACAAGTCCTACAAAACAATAAATATATAGTAAACAGTGGTTTTATATGTCCAGGCTACAAGTCCTACAAAACAATAAATATATAGTAAACAGTGGTTTTATATGTCCAGGCTACAAGTCCTACAAAACAATAAATATATAGTAGACAGTGGTTTTATATGTCCAGGCTACAAGTCCTACAAAACAATAAATATATAGTAAACAGTGGTTTTATATGTCCAGGCTACAAGTCCTACAAAACAATAAATATATAGTAGACAGTGGTTTTATATGTCCAGGCTACAAGTCCTACAAAACAATAAATATATAGTAAACAGTGGTTTTATATGTCCAGGCTACAAGTCCTACAAAACAATAAATATATAGTAAACAGTGGTTTTATATGTCCAGGCTACAAGTCCTACAAAACAATAAATATATAGTAGACAGTGGTTTTATATGTCCAGGCTACAAGTCCTACAAAACAATAAATATATAGTAAACAGTGGTTTTATATGTCCAGGCTACAAGTCCTACAAAACAATAAATATATAGTAAACAGGGGTTTTATATGTCCAGGCTACAAGTCCTACAAAACAATAAATATATAGTAAACAGTGGTTTTATATGTCCAGGCTACAAGTCCTACAAAACAATAAATATATAGTAAACAGTGGTTTTATATGTCCAGGCTACAAGTCCTACAAAACAATAAATATATAGTAAACAGTGGTTTTATATGTCCAGGCTACAAGTCCTACAAAACAATAAATATATAGTAAACAGTGGTTTTATATGTCCAGGCTACAAGTCCTACAAAACAATAAATATATAGTAAACAGTGGTTTTATATGTCCAGGCTACAAGTCCTACAAAACAATAAATATATAGTAAACAGTGGTTTTATATGTCCAGGCTACAAGTCCTACAAAACAATAAATATATAGTAGACAGTGGTTTTATATGTCCAGGCTACAAGTCCTACAAAACAATAAATATATAGTAGACAGTGGTTTTATATGTCCAGGCTACAAGTCCTACAAAACAATAAATATATAGTAAACAGTGGTTTTATATGTCCAGGCTACAAGTCCTACAAAACAATAAATATATAGTAAACAGTGGTTTTATATGTCCAGGCTACAAGTCCTACAAAACAATAAATATATAGTAAACAGTGGTTTTATATGTTCTGGCTACAAGTCCTACAAAACAATAAATATATAGTAGACAGTGGTTTTATATGTCCAGGCTACAAGTCCTACAAAACAATAAATATATAGTAAACAGTGGTTTTATATGTCCAGGCTACAAGTCCTACAAAACAATAAATATATAGTAAACAGGGGTTTTATATGTCCAGGCTACAAGTCCTACAAAACAATAAATATATAGTAGACAGTGGTTTTATATGTCCAGGCTACAAGTCCTACAAAACAATAAATATATAGTAAACAGTGGTTTTATATGTCCAGGCTACAAGTCCTACAAAACAATAAATATATAGTAGACAGTGGTTTTATATGTCCAGGCTACAAGTCCTACAAAACAATAAATATATAGTAAACAGTGGTTTTATATGTCCAGGCTACAAGTCCTACAAAACAATAAATATATAGTAAACAGTGGTTTTATATGTCCAGGCTACAAGTCCTACAAAACAATAAATATATAGTAAACAGTGGTTTTATATGTCCAGGCTACAAGTCCTACAAAACAATAAATATATAGTAAACAGGGGTTTTATATGTCCAGGCTACAAGTCCTACAAAACAATAAATATATAGTAGACAGTGGTTTTATATGTCCAGGCTACAAGTCCTACAAAACAATAAATATATAGTAAACAGTGGTTTTATATGTCCAGGCTACAAGTCCTACAAAACAATAAATATATAGTAGACAGTGGTTTTATATGTCCAGGCTACAAGTCCTACAAAACAATAAATATATAGTAAACAGTGGTTTTATATGTCCAGGCTACAAGTCCTACAAAACAATAAATATATAGTAAACAGTGGTTTTATATGTCCAGGCTACAAGTCCTACAAAACAATAAATATATAGTAAACAGTGGTTTTATATGTCCAGGCTACAAGTCCTACAAAACAATAAATATATAGTAGACAGTGGTTTTATATGTTCTGGCTACAAGTCCTACAAAACAATAAATATATAGTAGACAGTGGTTTTATATGTCCAGGCTACAAGTCCTACAAAACAATAAATATATAGTAAACAGTGGTTTTATATGTCCAGGCTACAAGTCCTACAAAACAATAAATATATAGTAAACAGTGGTTTTATATGTCCAGGCTACAAGTCCTACAAAACAATAAATATATAGTAAACAGTGGTTTTATATGTCCAGGCTACAAGTCCTACAAAACAATAAATATATAGTAGACAGTGGTTTTATATGTCCAGGCTACAAGTCCTACAAAACAATAAATATATAGTAAACAGTGGTTTTATATGTCCAGGCTACAAGTCCTACAAAACAATAAATATATAGTAAACAGTGGTTTTATATGTCCAGGCTACAAGTCCTACAAAACAATAAATATATAGTAGACAGTGGTTTTATATGTCCAGGCTACAAGTCCTACAAAACAATAAATATATAGTAAACAGTGGTTTTATATGTCCAGGCTACAAGTCCTACAAAACAATAAATATATAGTAAACAGTGGTTTTATATGTCCAGGCTACAAGTCCTACAAAACAATAAATATATAGTAAACAGTGGTTTTATATGTCCAGGCTACAAGTCCTACAAAACAATAAATATATAGTAAACAGTGGTTTTATATGTCCAGGCTACAAGTCCTACAAAACAATAAATATATAGTAAACAGTGGTTTTATATGTCCAGGCTACAAGTCCTACAAAACAATAAATATATAGTAAACAGTGGTTTTATATGTCCAGGCTACAAGTCCTACAAAACAATAAATATATAGTAGACAGTGGTTTTATATGTCCAGGCTACAAGTCCTACAAAACAATAAATATATAGTAAACAGTGGTTTTATATGTCCAGGCTACAAGTCCTACAAAACAATAAATATATAGTAAACAGTGGTTTTATATGTCCAGGCTACAAGTCCTACAAAACAATAAATATATAGTAAACAGTGGTTTTATATGTTCTGGCTACAAGTCCTACAAAACAATAAATATATAGTAGACAGTGGTTTTATATGTCCAGGCTACAAGTCCTACAAAACAATAAATATATAGTAAACAGTGGTTTTATATGTCCAGGCTACAAGTCCTACAAAACAATAAATATATAGTAAACAGTGGTTTTATATGTTCTGGCTACAAGTCCTACAAAACAATAAATATATAGTAGACAGTGGTTTTATATGTCCAGGCTACAAGTCCTACAAAACAATAAATATATAGTAAACAGTGGTTTTATATGTCCAGGCTACAAGTCCTACAAAACAATAAATATATAGTAGACAGTGGTTTTATATGTCCAGGCTACAAGTCCTACAAAACAATAAATATATAGTAAACAGTGGTTTTATATGTCCAGGCTACAAGTCCTACAAAACAATAAATATATAGTAGACAGTGGTTTTATATGTCCAGGCTACAAGTCCTACAAAACAATAAATATATAGTAAACAGTGGTTTTATATGTCCAGGCTACAAGTCCTACAAAACAATAAATATATAGTAAACAGTGGTTTTATATGTCCAGGCTACAAGTCCTACAAAACAATAAATATATAGTAGACAGTGGTTTTATATGTCCAGGCTACAAGTCCTACAAAACAATAAATATATAGTAAACAGTGGTTTTATATGTCCAGGCTACAAGTCCTACAAAACAATAAATATATAGTAAACAGTGGTTTTATATGTCCAGGCTACAAGTCCTACAAAACAATAAATATATAGTAGACAGTGGTTTTATATGTCCAGGCTACAAGTCCTACAAAACAATAAATATATAGTAAACAGTGGTTTTATATGTCCAGGCTACAAGTCCTACAAAACAATAAATATATAGTAAACAGTGGTTTTATATGTCCAGGCTACAAGTCCTACAAAACAATAAATATATAGTAAACAGTGGTTTTATATGTCCAGGCTACAAGTCCTACAAAACAATAAATATATAGTAAACAGTGGTTTTATATGTCCAGGCTACAAGTCCTACAAAACAATAAATATATAGTAAACAGTGGTTTTATATGTCCAGGCTACAAGTCCTACAAAACAATAAATATATAGTAAACAGTGGTTTTATATGTCCAGGCTACAAGTCCTACAAAACAATAAATATATAGTAGACAGTGGTTTTATATGTCCAGGCTACAAGTCCTACAAAACAATAAATATATAGTAAACAGTGGTTTTATATGTCCAGGCTACAAGTCCTACAAAACAATAAATATATAGTAAACAGTGGTTTTATATGTCCAGGCTACAAGTCCTACAAAACAATAAATATATAGTAAACAGTGGTTTTATATGTTCTGGCTACAAGTCCTACAAAACAATAAATATATAGTAGACAGTGGTTTTATATGTCCAGGCTACAAGTCCTACAAAACAATAAATATATAGTAAACAGTGGTTTTATATGTCCAGGCTACAAGTCCTACAAAACAATAAATATATAGTAAACAGTGGTTTTATATGTCCAGGCTACAAGTCCTACAAAACAATAAATATATAGTAGACAGTGGTTTTATATGTCCAGGCTACAAGTCCTACAAAACAATAAATATATAGTAAACAGTGGTTTTATATGTCCAGGCTACAAGTCCTACAAAACAATAAATATATAGTAGACAGTGGTTTTATATGTCCAGGCTACAAGTCCTACAAAACAATAAATATATAGTAAACAGTGGTTTTATATGTCCAGGCTACAAGTCCTACAAAACAATAAATATATAGTAAACAGTGGTTTTATATGTCCAGGCTACAAGTCCTACAAAACAATAAATATATAGTAAACAGTGGTTTTATATGTCCAGGCTACAAGTCCTACAAAACAATAAATATATAGTAAACAGGGGTTTTATATGTCCAGGCTACAAGTCCTACAAAACAATAAATATATAGTAAACAGTGGTTTTATATGTCCAGGCTACAAGTCCTACAAAACAATAAATATATAGTAAACAGTGGTTTTATATGTCCAGGCTACAAGTCCTACAAAACAATAAATATATAGTAAACAGTGGTTTTATATGTCCAGGCTACAAGTCCTACAAAACAATAAATATATAGTAGACAGTGGTTTTATATGTCCAGGCTACAAGTCCTACAAAACAATAAATATATAGTAAACAGTGGTTTTATATGTCCAGGCTACAAGTCCTACAAAACAATAAATATATAGTAAACAGTGGTTTTATATGTCCAGGCTACAAGTCCTACAAAACAATAAATATATAGTAAACAGTGGTTTTATATGTGAAGGCTACAAGTCCTACAAAACAATAAATATATAGTAAACAGTGGTTTTATATGTGAAGGCTACAAGTCCTACAAAACAATAAATATATAGTAGACAGTGGTTTTATATGTCCAGGCTACAAGTCCTACAAAACAATAAATATATAGTAAACAGTGGTTTTATATGTCCAGGCTACAAGTCCTACAAAACAATAAATATATAGTAGACAGTGGTTTTATATGTCCAGGCTACAAGTCCTACAAAACAATAAATATATAGTAAACAGTGGTTTTATATGTCCAGGCTACAAGTCCTACAAAACAATAAATATATAGTAAACAGTGGTTTTATATGTCCAGGCTACAAGTCCTACAAAACAATAAATATATAGTAAACAGTGGTTTTATATGTCCAGGCTACAAGTCCTACAAAACAATAAATATATAGTAGACAGTGGTTTTATATGTTCTGGCTACAAGTCCTACAAAACAATAAATATATAGTAGACAGTGGTTTTATATGTCCAGGCTACAAGTCCTACAAAACAATAAATATATAGTAAACAGGGGTTTTATATGTCCAGGCTACAAGTCCTACAAAACAATAAATATATAGTAGACAGTGGTTTTATATGTCCAGGCTACAAGTCCTACAAAACAATAAATATATAGTAAACAGTGGTTTTATATGTCCAGGCTACAAGTCCTACAAAACAATAAATATATAGTAAACAGTGGTTTTATATGTCCAGGCTACAAGTCCTACAAAACAATAAATATATAGTAGACAGTGGTTTTATATGTCCAGGCTACAAGTCCTACAAAACAATAAATATATAGTAGACAGTGGTTTTATATGTCCAGGCTACAAGTCCTACAAAACAATAAATATATAGTAAACAGTGGTTTTATATGTTCTGGCTACAAGTCCTACAAAACAACAAATATATAGTAGACAGTGGTTTTATATGTCCAGGCTACAAGTCCTACAAAACAATAAATATATAGTATACAGTGGTTTTATATGTTCTGGCTACAAGTCCTACAAAACAACAAATATATAGTAAACAGTGGTTTTATATGTCCAGGCTACAAGTCCTACAAAACAATAAATATATAGTAAACAGTGGTTTTATATGTCCAGGCTACAAGTCCTACAAAACAATAAATATATAGTAGACAGTGGTTTTATATGTCCAGGCTACAAGTCCTACAAAACAATAAATATATAGTAGACAGTGGTTTTATATGTCCAGGCTACAAGTCCTACAAAACAATAAATATATAGTAAACAGTGGTTTTATATGTCCAGGCTACAAGTCCTACAAAACAATAAATATATAGTAAACAGTGGTTTTATATGTCCAGGCTACAAGTCCTACAAAACAATAAATATATAGTAGACAGTGGTTTTATATGTCCAGGCTACAAGTCCTACAAAACAATAAATATATAGTAGACAGTGGTTTTATATGTCCAGGCTACAAGTCCTACAAAACAATAAATATATAGTAAACAGTGGTTTTATATGTTCTGGCTACAAGTCCTACAAAACAACAAATATATAGTAGACAGTGGTTTTATATGTCCAGGCTACAAGTCCTACAAAACAATAAATATATAGTAAACAGTGGTTTTATATGTCCAGGCTACAAGTCCTACAAAACAATAAATATATAGTAGACAGTGGTTTTATATGTCCAGGCTACAAGTCCTACAAAACAATAAATATATAGTAAACAGTGGTTTTATATGTCCAGGCTACAAGTCCTACAAAACAATAAATATATAGTATACAGTGGTTTTATATGTTCTGGCTACAAGTCCTACAAAACAACAAATATATAGTAAACAGTGGTTTTATATGTCCAGGCTACAAGTCCTACAAAACAATAAATATATAGTAAACAGTGGTTTTATATGTCCAGGCTACAAGTCCTACAAAACAATAAATATATAGTAAACAGTGGTTTTATATGTCCAGGCTACAAGTCCTACAAAACAATAAATATATAGTAAACAGTGGTTTTATATGTCCAGGCTACAAGTCCTACAAAACAATAAATATATAGTAAACAGTGGTTTTATATGTCCAGGCTACAAGTCCTACAAAACAATAAATATATAGTAAACAGTGGTTTTATATGTCCAGGCTACAAGTCCTACAAAACAATAAATATATAGTAAACAGTGGTTTTATATGTCCAGGCTACAAGTCCTACAAAACAATAAATATATAGTAAACAGTGGTTTTATATGTCCAGGCTAAAAGTCCTCTTAATCATTCAATACTATTTAGTTTTTCAAAATGCTCAAGCTACAAAGTAAGCTATTTGAAAAGAAATTGTTGCATGCCTTCATCAATGAAAGAAATTTAGTGTGATAAGTCACAATATCCCATGCCAATAATTTATTTCTAATTTTTAAACCTATTTGATCTTGTACTATTGTTAGTAATTCATGATATCCTTTTTTTACATAATCCATTTCCATTGGTACCCACAAAAGTACAGAATCCAAAGTAAATAAACAATAAATTACATTTATTTGAAAAATTGATATTAACAATAAATGATAAATGACAGAAATAAAAGCAAATTTCCCAAAGTTGTAAAACCTTTAGTTCACCAGAACCTGTAAGTCTTAAGTAATTCCATAGTGATTAATTGATATAATGAGATATATACCTGCTATAATAGCCTCCCTTTCTCCCTGTGATTAATTGATATAATGAGATATATACCTGCTATAATAGCCTCCCTTTCTCCCTGGGATTAATTGATATAATGAGATATACACCTGCTATAATAGCCTCCCTTTCTCCCTGTGATTAATTGATATAATGAGATATACACCTGCTATAATAGCCTCCCTTTCTCCCTGTGATTAATTGATATAATGAGATATATACCTGCTATAATAGCCTCCCTTTCTCCCTGTGATTAATTGATATAATGAGATATATACCTGCTATAATAGCCTCCCTTTCTCCCTGGGATTAATTGATATAATGAGATATATACCTGCTATAATAGCCTCCCTTTCTCCCTGGGATTAATTGATATAATGAGATATATACCTGCTATAATAGCCTCCCTTTCTCCCTGGGATTAATTGATATAATGAGATATATACCTGCTATAATAGCCTCCCTTTCTCCCTGGGATTAATTGATATAATGAGATATACACCTGCTATAATAGCCTCCCTTTCTCCCTGTGATTAATTGATATAATGAGATATATACCTGCTATAATAGCCTCCCTTTCTCCCTGTGATTAATTGATATAATGAGATATATACCTGCTATAATAGCCTCCCTTTCTCCCTGTGATTAATTGATATAATGAGATATATACCTGCTATAATAGCCTCCCTTTCTCCCTGTGATTAATTGATATAATGAGATATATACCTGCTATAATAGCCTCCCTTTCTCCCTCTCTATTAGCCCTGATTCTGACAAATTCCTGTCTGAGTGATAAGGCTGTATCTGTACTCTGGTTTATAAATATTTTGACTGGATTCTTGAGGGAGACAGCAGCTAGATCCTTTACCTGTTTGGAAAGTTTCAATATTATTATTTTTTTTTTTATTAATTGCTAGATTGCTTTATCTGCCCTTGATTAAAAGACATTACATATTTAGTATATGCAACATTTTCCTTAAGCCTCTTAATTTATTATTAAAACATGTAAAAGGGAATTGACCTATTTTCATATCATTAATTAAGTTCACTGAAACTTTAAAGTTGTTAAAAGAAAATTGCCTTATTCAAATGGCCTATATGAAAGTTTATTCCATAATTTAATATGGTTGTCATTGTGTTTATTTATTCCCCCCCCCTAAACATGTTAGATTATTTTCCTCACTATACAGCCTTCAACAATGAGAAGAACATGTACTGTATAACTAGCTTTACTCAACAATCACAAATATCAAATAGTTCAAACAAGTGTTTGCCTTCTTAAAATTTTACATTAGAAGTTCAATTTGGACTTTTATGAATACATGTATCTATTTATTCAGAAAAAGCTTGTACCAAGTAAGGAATATTACAGTTGTTATCGCTCGTGCAGTTGATTGATAATGTTTGTTTTTGTCATATTATGGACTTCCCCCTTTTTTATTTACCTTGGAGTTCGATATTTTTGTTACATTTTTTTCATGAATGAAGAACATGTAAAATTAAGATTTCAGAATTTTCGGTGGAAGAAAAATTTGAAAATCTTAATCAAATATACTTGTATGTTTACAGAACTTTTAATTGCAAAACAGTTAAATAAAGGGAGAAGGTCTAATGTAGAAATACTGAATAATCTGACCTCTTCTGTCATTGTGGCTGAAAACAACATGGTTTGTCTGGTCTGTGAACTTTGTCGGATAATCTCCTTCATTTGTTCAGCAAAATATTCATCTAACATTCTGTAAAACAGCAAAATATTCACCTAACATTCTGTAAAACAGCAAAATATTCATCTAACATTCTGCAAAAACAGCAAAATATAGCTTCCTACACTGCAACAAGTGTATTACTATATTTCTCCACTTGAGACAGTTAAATTTTATTATTTAAAGCGCGAGGCTTGCCAACCTTTTAAAATAATTAAAATTTAACAGTACATTGCATTTGACGTTGTCATGGTGTTATTTTTCATGTTTAACCAATTGAAGGATTTAATGCGACAGGAAAGACAAAATAAAATCTTTTTTAAGACAGCAAAATTTTTACAGAATTTTAGTAATTGTATTGAAAAGATCATTATAGAAAAAGAAAATATGACTATACATTTAACAAATAATACAATAGGGAGTACTGGTATTTTCCCCAAAAACATAGTATGAGACTTCACCTACTGGCTTCATCCAACATCAATATTACTAATGTCCTTACCTATCAGCCTCGTCTAGCACCAATATTTCTATATTTCTGAGTGTGAAGTTGGGAGAATTCTGTAAATGATCAATCAATCGACCTGGGGTTGCTATGACAACATCAGGTGATAATCTTAATGCTGCTTCCTGTGCTTTCAGATCAAGACCACCTTAAAAATAAAATAAAAAAAATGTAAAAATTTATCCTTCATGGGTGTATACAAAGGTTTCAAGTACTATATCAATAAACTTGTCATCGATTATATCTAAGAGCAGATATTTGCTGTTTTTGTGCTCTTTGGTCAGGTTGTTGTCTCTTTGACACATTCCCAATTTCCATCCACGATTTTTTTTTTATCAAACAACTGCTTAATGGGTCTACTATTGCAAACTTACCAACAGCCAAACAGCATTCCACATTAGTGAACTGTGAGAGTTGTCTAGCTACTGTATGCACCTGAACAGCTAACTCCCTAGTGGGTACCAGTACAAGAACACGGGTCACTGCTGTGTTTTTGGGTCTGTATAGTAATCTCTCAAGGATAGGTAACATAAAGGCCACAGTTTTACCTAACAAAAATAAAAAAAATCTAATTGAATATCATTCATATAGTCTCTCAATCATTCAATAAAGGGACATATCTGTACTCTACAAAGAAAAACTACAAGTATGTACAAGCATATTTATTTGTTTTCTTCTTTTCAATTATTTTTACCAATGAACGTGATTACTTTTAATGAGTGGATTGTCTTTTGCTAATCAGTTTGTAAAAACATTTTTTTTAACTCATCTTTGGAATAAAACATTTATATATTCCAAAGACAAATTATGATTTCTAGAGCAAACTAAACTATCTGAAGTTTTTATGATAAAGAGTTATCACATATATACTAAAGTAAGGTTGGAGACTGATGTCTTTCTTTTATATATATAAGTGTATATAAGAATGCAAAGTTTTAGCATCCTGTTCCCACAAACATAACAAACATTGAACTGTCTATGAAAAACATTATTCCTTTTTATTAACATTCAGGGTAACCCTGCAAATTTGAGTCTTAAGGGCATGCAACAAGTGAAAACAAACAAGCATCCTGAATAGTCCTCTACTGAATAAGCATTCATTGACCTGAAACAAAATGCTAACTTGATCTTTTACTTGTCCTGGTGTATAATATATATATAAAACTTTATAACAATTAACAAATATCAAGTCAATATATTCATACATGACTATAAAAAAAGTGTGGAAACTGATTATTTAGGTGAATTTTTGAAGTCCAAGGACCATAACTCTGCACAAAATCATCAGACTTAATCAAAATTTGAACTTGATCTGAAACTTGTCATGATAAAACTATATACCAATAATTAAATTAATATCTTTAAGGATGACAAAAAAAGTGCTGAAATATGATTATTTAGTGAATTGTCCAAGTCCAAGTACCATAACTCTGCACAAAATCATCAGACCAGAACATAATTCGAAATTGATCTGTAACTTGTCACGAAAAAACTATATATCAAATTTCTATTCAATAACTTCAGGTATGAAGAAAAAAAGTATGGAAAACTGATTTGCAGGATAGACCGACAGACAGATGGACAGAGTGCACACCGAAAGTCCCCTTCGACTTCGTCAGTAGTGGACTAATAACAATGTCACTATCGGATTGTGTTATGGGGTATGGCGAACTCTATTTACCTGACCCTGTTACAGCACAAGCACAGAGATCTCTTCCTAGTAAAGCTACGGGAATAGTAGCAGCCTGGATAGGTGTAGGTTTGGCAAAATTCATACGACTTAAACCCTGAAAAAGTGGGTAAAAATTAGAATAAAGGCAACCCTAAATTTCAGTAAAATTTTAATTCATGTTGTAGGACTTAAACCAAATCCTTTTGTTAAGTGCTGTTTTACTGATGGTAACTAGTACCTGTTTTTATAAAACTATAAAGTAATATGATAAGTCTTCCATTTATTCAAGGTCACATGAAATATTATTGAACGAAATATTTTTTTTTTTATATCATAAAAGTGCTGTTTTACTGATGGTAACTAGTACCTGTTTTTATAAAACTATAAAGTAATATGATAAGTCTTCCATTTATTCAAGGTCACATGAAATATTATTGAACGAAATATTTTTTTTTTTATATCATAAAAGTTTTATTTTGCTAATCTCTGTTAGATAGATACATGTATCACTACTTTTCACATAAAATTTGATATGCAAACATCGTTTTTTCTATAGGTTTTTGTTTAAATCTTTTTCTTTCTTCCACAATTAAAACTAGATGCTCCGCAGGGCGCAGCTTTATATGACCGCAGAGGTTGAACCCTGAACGGTTGTACAAGTACAAGTGTGGACACAACATTCATGCTGGATTCAGCTCTAAATTTGGATTGTGATTAAATAGTTGACACAGCATAGGTTTCTGACACAGAATGAATGTGGTCTAATGAACTTAAAATATTTTTTTTGCCTTTGAGCAATTCACTATGCTGTTGAATATTAATCCTCTCAAAAAACTGTTTGAAGAAATTTTCTTTTTATTTATGAAATCTGAAATGAGAAAAATTTAACCCCCCCCCCCCCATTTTTTTTTCACATCCCCCTTTCCCTTTTTCCAAAACTGATCTCAATTCAAATTTCTAATTGAGTTTGCAACAATAACTACTCATTTAAATACATCATAAAATATTAAAATGTAAAATAAAGTGCTTGTTATCACTGAATCGTAAAGATTGTTTTAATTTATCAGTTGGTAGTAAAAGTAAATATACATTGTATATTGTATAAAACAATGATTTAAGTTGATTCAACTACTATTCTGGACAAAGAAAGATAACTCCAATTGAAAAGATTTGCTATTGCACAATATTGTGCAATTAGATATTTCTTGCTATTGCGCAATACTGTGCAATTGAAAAGATTTGCTATTGCACAATACTGTGCAATTGAAGATTTCTTGCTATTGCACAATACTGTGCAATTGAAAATTTCTAACTATTGCACAATACTGTGCAATTGAAGATTTTTTGCTATTGCTGAATACTGTGCAATTGAAAATTTCTTGCTATTGCACAATGCTTAATATAATAATTTTGGATCCTGATTTGAACCAACTTGAAAACTGGGCCCATAATCAAAAATCTAAGTACATGTTTAGATTCAGCATATCAAAAAAGCCCAAGAATTCAATTTTTGTTAAAATCAAGTTTAATTTTGGACCCCTTGGACTTTAATGTAGACCAATTTGAAAACAGGACCAAAAATTAAGAATCTACATACACAGTTAGATTTGGCATATCAAAGAACCCCAATTATTCAATTTTTGATGAAATCAAACAAAGTTTAATTTTGGCCCCCCATTTGGACCAACTTGAAAACTGGACCAATAATCAAAAATCTAAGTACATTTTTAGATTCAGCATATCAAAGGACCCCAAGGATTCATTTTTGTTAAAATCAAACTAAGTTTAATTTTGGACCCTTTGGACCTTAATGTAGACCAATTTGAAAACGGGACCAAAAATTAAGAATCTACATACACAGTTAGATTTGGCATATCAAAGAACCCCAATTATTCAATTTTTGATGAAATCAAACAAAGTTCAATTTTGGACCCTTTGGGCCCCTTGTTCCTAAACTGTTGGGACCGAAACTCCCAAAATCAAACCCAACCTTGCTTTTATGGTCATAAACCTTGTGTTTAAATTTCATAGATTTCTATTTACTTATACTAAAGTTATGGTGCGAAAACCAAGAATAATGCTTATTTGGGCCCTTTTTTGGCCCCTAATTCCTAAACTGTTGGAACAAAAACTCCCAAAATCAATCCCAACCTTCCTTTTGTGGTCATAAACCTTGTGTCAAAATTTCATAGATTTCTATTTACTTAAACTAAAGTTATAGTGCGAAAACCAAGAAAATGCTTATTTGGGCCCTTTTTGGCCCCTAATTCCTAAAATGTTGCGACCAAAACTCCCAAAATCAATCTCAACCTTCCTTTTGTTGTCATAAACCTTGTGTTGAAATTTCATAGATTTCTATTTACTTTTACTAAAGTTAGAGTGCGAAAACTAAAAGTATTCCGACGACGACGACGCCGCCGACAAAAACGATGACGACGACAACGCAGACGACGACGCCAATGTGATACCAATATACGACCAAAAAATTCGATTTTTGCGGTCGTATAAAAATCTTTATATCTTGGAAATTTACCTTGTTAACTGCTTTTTTTATCTTTCTAACAACATATAGTATGCTTACTTATATGCACATAACCAAACTAGAGTCCTTTTTGTCATATATATCCTAATAGTAGGTTGGAATTATGACAGAGAGGTTTTCCATACATTCTGTTCAGAAATTCCCTCAGGCTGGTCTTTTTTTTTTTTTTTTTAAAGTAAAGACATATTTTACTCAGTCCACAACTACACACTACTAATGTGACAATGTGACAAAAAATTTCTAAATTCAGTACATACTTTCATTATAGGTCTAGATACATTCATGTCTTGAAATGTAGCCTTTTCATCATAATTGTCAATAGTCTCTGAGAATTCTACAAGTTCTTTTTCCTGTAAACAAAAACAACAATAAATTTGTTAAAACAATAAGGAGATGTGGTTTGATTGCCAATGGACAACTGCTTATTCATTGTTGTTAGTTTTTAATCTATTCTATATTTTATTTGGCACCATGTACCTAGTGCATATAAAATGACCTCAAAGTGTTTATTAGTAAGTCATATTTTCACACACTTACATTACATATTTCATACAAAAAAAAACTAAATTGAATATTGCCTCATGTGTGTTCAATAGATTTTAATTTTTAGAAGTAATCATACAAAAAAAAAATATATACATTTCTAGAACTTACTTCCTCCTCAAAATCAGTTTTCTTATTCTTTCCTTTTTTCTTTTTCTTCTTTTCTTTTGTTCTGATTGAGTCTGCAAAAGTTATATAGATGTTATATTAACCAACTGGATGAAAGATTATTATTTGACCGTCAATTAAAATTGAGAATTCATTTACCATCTGATTTTATTAAAAAAGATTATCAAATGAAAATCTATATTACATTTAATAAGTTATCTTTGGTCATTATACATGGCAGGATAGTATGATGAGTGGTAAATAGAAAAAGGTAAAAATACAGGAATACTGCCTGCCAATAAAAAGTACTTAGGTGCAATGTTCTCCCTAAGATTTTTAGATAGCGCTGTGGTAAGCATGTAATTTTCGGTAATTCTCAGTAACTTTATCGCGGTGCTCAGTTTGTTTGTATTTGATTTGTTATGTGTTTTTCTAATATTATGCTATTGATGTTTTCTCTTGTAATGATGTCCTCATCATGCTCATGGAAGTTACCCCTTTGTTTGTTAATGTTATTGTCTAGATATAGAAGAAGTCTTTTTTTTTTCCATTGTAAATTCATATATTAAATCCTCATATTATCTGTATGTAAAACCATGAGAGAAGTCTGTTTCCATTATGGGTCTACACCAGACTGCCTATGTGAAGATTTCTAAGCACTAACAGGTGATGTTGCAGAACATGTAGGACCAACAATAAAGTCATTGTCAGCCTCTGTGTTTGGTTTTGTAACCTTGGGTAGCAGTGTACCGTTAACCTTATGACGTTTGACAGGAATTGACATTTTTTAGCGTCATGATTTCTCATTTTTCTGACCTCAAAGTTTCATAATATTTAAATGGCTTCATCGGATATCCAAGCTGGACATCGAGAAAGTGAAATTTCACAAGATGTATCAGCTTGGGTTTGATTTTCTAATCATATCCTCTCAATTGTTTTCAAATGGTAGAATTGCTGCCTAAACAATTATAATTTCGAATAAGTGATAATTAATACTTCAAAGACTTGTTCATTTTCGGGGTTCGTATGGATAGTAAACCCAGAAAATTATTTGTAACAAACCCCTGTGTTTGATCGTTTTTAAAATCATCGTTTGTTCAAAGTTTGTGAGTGTTGTCCGGAAATGCGGTCAATTCATTTCATCTCGTTTCATTCATTTAAACAAATTTGGTGCATTAGTCTTACAAAATAGTTTCACACATCCTTTCAGATAAAAATCATGCCAAAATGTTAAAATTCTTGAATATTGGACTATCACAAAAAAAAAAAAAAAAAAAAAAAAAAAAAAAAAAAAAAATGAATTACAACAAGAATGTGTCCATAGTACATGGATTCCTTACTTGCACTATCACAGGGATCATGTATACTTAGTTTTAAGTTAATTGGACTTCAACAACATCAAATACAACCTTGACCAAAAATTTTAACATGAAGTGGGAGAGAAGGATGAATGGATGAACAAATGAACCAACATACGTACAGATGCACAGACTGAAAAAGAAAATGCCCCTAAATGGGACATTGAAATACTATATATTTGAAAATTGATCCTGCTGTGAGACCCTCAACATTAAATTCCATACCAGCTGTCATTTCTTCATCTGAAGATTCTTCTTCCTCTATTTCTTCATCGTCTGAGTTTTCTACATTTATTTGGTCTTCGTCATCATCAGCTGATTTCTATATAAATGTATAAACAAAATTAAAATAAAGAGCTGCGCCATAAGTTTTCTTGACACATGTTTTGTGTACTTTGTGTCAATTTGATGAGTCAAGCCTTTTTCTTACAGATTTTTACATTTTGTTATAATGATGTTTATGTCCACAAGGTAAAGGGGGCGGAGCCATCACAAACCAGTTTAACACCCAAACATTCTGTATGTGCCTGTTCATAGTCAGGATTCTGTAATTCAGTTTTTGCCACTGGTCCCTGTCTATCATAACTGATTGAAATGATTTTTTGTACATAATATAAGCCTTTGGTTTTGTTGTTTGAAATGTTTTGTCAGGATGGGGCCTTTTATAGCTTACGTAACTATACAATATTGGTTTGCTCATGGTTGAAGGCTGTATGGTGACATATAGCTGATTACATCTTCATCATTTGGTCTCGGTTGAATAGTTGTCTTATAAACATTCCACATCTTTCATTTCATATCATCAAAAACTGACCTCTAGCTCTGTTCCTTTTAGTTAACAAAACCGAAATAACAGATGTTTAACTATTTATAAAGGCTGTTAATAATGGTTTAAAAGGAAGAAGAAATAATATTCTTACCTCTTTTTTATTCCTTTTTCTGACTTTGGCAATCTTCTCGTCTAGTGTGGAGGGTTCCCTTTTTCTCTTGGCAAATTTAAGGGCATGGTCAAAATTAAAGGCTGATTGTGGATCAAACTATTTTAAAGAAAAATAAATTCATTTCATAAGTTGAAAGATTGAGCAGTGTTCTAGGATTCCCATTACCCGTTACCCGGGGTAAGTGGATTAGGACAACGGGTAAGTCATTTTTTAGCCTTTGTCACCCGGTGGTAAGTCAATTTTCAAGTTCGGGGAAGCCGAAAAACTCTTGAAATTTCCCGGTCCTCTTCAATTTTCCCATATCTGCTTTTTATTTTTATTAAATCACGAGAAAAAACTTTGATAAAAGATCGAAGATTTTGTCGATGTCTATCGGCGCTTTTATTCAAGCACTCGTTTACTAGGTGTAATCAAGCGCAAAAGAGACCACATTCTTCTCCTATCATTCTAAAAGTCGGTCACGGTGTCGGTAAAATCGGAAAATCCGGATTGATAACTGGTGCTTAAATCGGGACATAAACGATTTTTTTTCTTGTCATCGGAGGAAAATAAACTTACAGTTGCATTTATTATAGCTCTTAATAAATGACATAGTAATAACTATAACATATTTGTCAAATTTAGTAAGAAATCGGTTTTTTTGCGCCGTCCGCATTGGTTGGCGGATTTAACTTTTAGATGTGGGTAAGTAATTTTTTTATTGATCTTACCCGTGGTAAGTCAAGGTGCCAAAAAAATCCTAGAACACTGTTGAGATGTAATTGTTGAATATAAAGTTTGCAACAATCAGTTGCAAAGCTTCACCTGTGTTTCTAGTGATAAAAAAAGTAAAGACCTCAGCAAAGTCAAGGACCTCAATGTTGGTTGGGTCTGTGAGACAAACTCACAAAGCCTGTGTAAAACAAGAGTTTCCAGCATTTATTTTTATGAAAAGGGAGATTTTTTAATGTTGTTTAATGTTAAGGGGCAAATATTTCATGCATGACTTCTTAATGAGCTGTTGGGGTTAATTAAGGGCATACGATACATTTACAGGGGAGGTAATGACGTTGCTAACATCAAATGTTATTTTTGCGACGTCAAACTGTGACATATCGAGAAAAGATCCATTTATTGACTTATTTTTATCATTTGAACACATTTAACTTAAAAACGAGTTCATGGACCCCTCTTTTTTAAAATGACATTTGGTTTGATTACGTATGAAGATTATTTGTACCAATTTTCATGAAAACGTAAATAGTGCAAATTTTTTAATTTGGATAAATGTACCGGAAAAATTGACATTTTTTTCTACATTCAGGATCATTTGATGAATATGAGTTATTTGTAAAAATAAAATGCACAAATTTATAGGCCATTTATATGAAACAGAAATTACAAATAATTCAGCAAAAAAACAACTTGTGTTTATCTTTTAAAACAAAAAAGCTATGTATTTCTGTCGAAAGGAAAAATATGTCCAGAAATCCTAATTTTGAGTAAATATCTGAAATTTTACTCAAAAATTAGCACATGAAGGTATATTTTTTATTACATATTTGATTTAATCAGGTAAAAAAATAGCCTATATAGAAATTTTCATCAAAATTTAAATGTGGGACCAAAACTGTATCGTATGCCCTAAAGCACAGAGAGCAAGACACACTAGATACATAAAAGGCATTAAATTTGAACCCTTTCCAACCAGAAGTGTTTTGGCATATTTTTAAGTACATACCACATACATGCATCACTCTGTAGTTTCCCCAATGAAACTATACTACTGACAATACATATGCATATTTTAATTCTTTACAATATAAAATTATTAATAGATATTTTACACTTTTTTGTTATATATGGAATATCATTTGTGTACTGTAAAGTTTCAAAATTTTTGTAGACAAAAATACAACAAAAATGTCATGCATGTCTACAGCTATTGTGTGTAAGAATATATAAGTATTGTGTAATCAAGAAGTTAATGAGCAATGGATCTGAAAAAAGAATCACATTATATATCATGCTCCTGCAAATGTCATGTGGAGCTTGATAAAATCATTCAGGAAGCTCTGAATTGTAGTTACTGTCAGATAAAAATGCAACTGATATATCATACCTGCCAACTTTTCAAAATGCCCATGGGGGTTTTATGTGCACGATGGCTCTTATAATCCTACAAAATCATAAAGGGGGCCTACAAATACATGTCTATGTTGTTTTTTGGCTTCTTTATACTTTTACAAGCCTACAGCTTTAAAATTTCCATTTTGGAGCCTCCATGAGGGAAATCTCCCGCAAATAGTGAAAGTTCGCAGGTATGATATATTGTCATGATTGTATTGGATAGAGACACTAAAAGAAGGACAGGCATACACCAGTATAGTGTCTCCTTTTATTAATGTTATTGTTAAAATACAGACAAATATTAACTTACGGTATTGTGTTTTCATGATATGTCACATACTGATATGCTATCTTACATAATTAACAAGCAACAAACTGTACAACAATACTCTAACTACCTGGGTATGTTTTATAACTGGCAAAGAATATTTTTGTAAATAATATATAACACGACATTACAGTTAATCAGACTAAATTTACCTGATCTGTAAAGGAGAAACTTTGGTTAAAACTATTTATCTTTGATTTTTTCTTCTTTTTGACCTTTTCTCCTGCTGGAGTCTGTAAAAGAAAGTCATCAAAATTATAGTGAGAGTAATAAATCAACATGACATTGAAAGAGTTAAATAATGTGTTTATATGGTTTACATGTATAATGAGAAAGTCAGATTCTACATTACTCTAGTTACATGGTTACATATTCTTTAACCATTGACATATTCCAATTGTCTTTCTGTTGTACAACATCTTTCAAAATCTTCCAGCTTCTACCCAGATGAAGAGCAGCAATAAAAGTTAAAACGGTAATTACTTATATGGACCATAATTTGCTATTGGGCTCCGTTTCCTATAACTATAGAAAAGTGATAAAATGTGAATTACTGTAAGAAAAGTTGTAACTACATCTAAAGATGCCATTATTTTTATCAACATACAAGTGTGTGCTACTCTTCTCTAGAAAAAAAATTGAAATTAACAAATTTCAAAGATTATATGACCGTATTTGTGTGTCGTTTCTCGCGTTACTTTTCGCGTCCGAAGTGCATAACGCTGACTAATTTATAGATAATCGTCACCGACAAATTCGTAATTTTTGCTTTAAAATAACAAAGAACATCGACCAATAAGAATAGTGAGAAGAAAATGCCGAGAACTATAAGTATTTCTGTAGCAGGTGTAAGAATACTGTCGTTATTTTGGTTTCCCATTTCGTAACGCACATTTTAGATGGTTTAATCTGCTTTGTTGTAAAAGAATTCTTTGCAACAATATGCAAATACGAACTCTCGCGAGATGTTCAAACAGGTAAATCAGAGATGATTTACATTCTTGTTTTGTTCTTCGTAATAATTAAGTTAGAAAATGACGTTATCGTTATGCGTTACATTTCACACGAAACAGATATCCATTTATTTATTAAAATTGTTTTTGTCGTTAAGTTCTAATCATTTCCGGTCATACGTGAAACATGTGACTAACATGTGATCACGCCCATACAGCCGGATATACGAAATACTAGGTCTAAACATTGTATTTGTTTCCAACGGGATGTAAGCAAACATAATCTGTAGGCTTGTTTCGTCTTGTTTAAAAAAGGAAAATACAATTTTCAAAGAGATTGCGCCGGGGGTCTATTATTTTTCCTATGTGCATAATGTTACATACGATCTTGTGTGAAAATAAATGCCCAATGACTTGACAAAATCGATTTCAGATTTGACCGACGTTTTAACACACTTCGTTTCCCAGTAACGATGTAAAGGGTCCTTGGAAAATTCAATCGAAATTACGTCTCCTATCATGGTGCCGATGTTCGTTGGATTGATTTAGCTTCAGCAGTAAATATTACTGGATATTTTAAGTGAATAAAGATAATTTAATAAAAAAATACATGTTAATGTACCGTTACACTTGGAATGTACAAAGTTGGTATCTTTGTCACAATTTTTAATTAATTTTTTTTATTCATGTTCTGCAAACACTTATCAGAAACGCAATAAACTTGTCAAAGGAAAAGTAAACTTTTACCATGCATGACTTGAAAGGAAGTACTTTATTGATTTTAGCCCAAAGTAGGTTAAAATGTGGAAACCATGTAGATGGTGTACAGGTCACAAATATCACATGGTGCCTATTTTAAAGATGCTAATTCCAAGTTAAAAGTTGTTTTCTTTACTGGATTTAAAGAATTTTACATTACCAATGATTTGGAATAAATTGTATATAACAGGAATTTCAAAACCAAATATAAATACATTTTTTTGGCTAAAACATCAAGATACAACGATTATGGTATCCTGTATCAATGAAGAAAATACGGAAATTCCTGAATAAATTGTACTAATTGTTTTCAAAACAAGCACATATTTAGGAGTTTTATAATACTGTTACATTTAAGATGGATTTTAAGAAAAAGTATACTGTTCAGATCATTTTAAGCAGATTTTGCAATAAAATAAAACTAAAAAAATGCTTTCGGTTTCTTATGGTTTCCTGTCGCGTTTAAAAAAAACTTTAATTTAACATTGAAAATAGATTTTAAATATTAACATGAAGCAAGTAACACTAGTAATGGTGTTCATTTATGTCTTTTGAAACATATTGTGCAAAATAAAGAAAATAAAGATTGGTTTCCTGTTTTGTTTCCTGTCACGTAAACGGTGAATCAAAATGTATTAATTTTTTCTCGAAAAACTCAATTGTTCCATTAATACTATTCTAACATCAACACAACCCACAGAATAAAAGTTAAAGTTTTAGAACTTATAAAAAAGGATACAAAAAGAAACCAAAGGCCGAATACCAAATTATGGTCCATATTTAAAGTATTTGTAATGATTTGAATACAGTTTTGGTCTATGAGCAGCCTCACTATTTCTATTTGTTTTCAATTTGATTGTTTTTTTGTTTTGCACAGGTTTTTTTTTTATGTTAGTCAATCGTATCACTGTCTAATGTATAGGGGATGTTTAACCCTGCAACACTACGAATTTGCCTGTTCTTCAAATTTTTTTATGTTTATGGTTCTTTGCATAAATCAGGCTGGTGGTTTCTCATTTGATATGTTTGAATGGTTTTAGAAATGTCAATTCATGTTATTGGGATGTACATGTATGATAGAATCCAACCGGGCAACCCCCCAAAAAATTATACATTTTAGAATTATTCATATATATAAATATCAAATATTATGGGGACGAAGTCCCCAATAACAGTAGAAAATTCAATAAAAAAAAAAAAAAAAAAAAAAAAAAATCGGGAAACTTTTCCCGATATTTTCATTGTACTAATGAACTCAAAATCGTTCAATTTTTTTTTGTCGCGGTTTTGAATTTCCAGATTTGCGCAGAAATCTACAATGTACTTCCTTTTTCCGGTCTCGTTTGTATGAAACTTTGAGTAAAATATATATTTATCAGTATAGTATAAAATAGGAAGGAACACAATTCCAATTTCATTTTTAATACTCCTTGATATGAAAAAAAACGTTACCTGATGATAGCGTTTCTTTGTTTACTTTGCATATGACGTCATAACTTAAATAACGTCACAACTAAAATCCCTAACAACAGAACCAAAATCGGAAACGTTACCGTATTTCCGTTTCTTTTTTTTAACAAATATTTTTAAGTTACAAAAAAATAATTCATACAGACTTCGTCCCCATTTACAGGTAATGCCTGCCTCATATTATTGGATGCCAAATTGACTTTAGATAGGTGCCGATTTGACTATATGCCAATTTAACCTGTTACCGATTTGAACTTTTCTATGGGTGCCGATTTGACTTGTACCCATGTAGATTAGATGCATACATGCAATTCCCCCCTCTCCCCCCTTTTTTTTTAAAATGCAGTTGAATTCATTCAGAGTTTTCAACAATTACATACTTTCAATGCAATTTAATTGAAAAGAATATAACCTGGAATACTTGAGATTAAACAAATATTTCCCACAGATGTCATTCAAGGTTCGAAATTCAAACCACATGGCCTCAGTAGTCTGATTTTTCAGATCCTGTATTGTCGTACCAGTGGAATGTGTGCATTCTAAACTTTTCGTCCATACTATATCTATAAATATTTGTTCCGTAAATACCTCATCTTCGCTGGAAGAACTTTCTGGTGCTAGATGTAAAGAATCATTCTCTTCGATTGTAGCAATAAATCCAAGTTTTCGGAGTTCAGCCATATTTTTAATGCAACTGGTAAAGCCTAAGACCGAATATCTTAAAAAAGAGAGCGCACCGCAACACAAAATTGGCTATTGCCTAATCTATTGTTCATTTGCACTTGGACTGCAAATACCCCCAAGAAATCGATTCCAAATGAGATTAATATAACGCAATATATAAAGATAGATATCAGGGGCGGATCCAGCCATTTTAAAAAGGGGGGGTCCTAACCCAGGACAAAGGGGGGGGGGGGGTTCTAACCCAGGACAAAGGGGGGGGGGGGGGGTTCCAATTACATGTCCCCATTCAAATGCATTGATCGTCCAAAAAAAAGGAGGGTTCCAACCCCCGGAACCCCCCCTCTGGATCCGCGCCTGGATATGCCTTGTTAATCGAAGATGAATACTATGACAAACTAATCAATCTTCAGTGATTAGATAAAATTTGACTATTTTTTTTCTTCAGAAATCTAAAAATCAAACTAAATATTATTGTTGTACACAAATGTACATTATCAGGTTATGCCAGCTATCGCTTCCTATATATTTATACTAAATCCATTGGAAGGTGGGTGTGTACTGATTGATATTTTAGTCTTAGACATATTGTGTTTTACTTAATGATTAGTTTTTATTGACATTGAACTAGCGTTCAGTAACTGCGACATCAAGAACAGTTACACTCATCTTCATCTACATCTACATCATACGACGATCCATCAGCACATTGATGACTATACGTCGGCGCATCGCAAACAGACACTTAATAAAATATAATAACCAATGAGTGCAATAATTCAAAAATAATTTTGTGCAAAAACAAAACAAAAATTAACACATTTACATATTTACAAACAGGTTGGATATCTAAATATACTGACTCTGGATCAGTATTTTAAACTGATTCAGGGAGTTAACACTGATGGCGTTTTGTGGAAGTGAATTCCACAGTACAACTGTGAATGGAAAAATCTGTACTTGAAGTAATCTGTTCTTGTGCTAAATGTTTGGTATTGTAATGAATTAGTGAATCTGGTGTTTTTGACTGGCTGTGGTAAAAGGTAAAGGTTTGGGTCTACTGCAATGAGATGGTGTGAGATTTTGTACAGCATAGTTACTCGATTGATGTTTCTGCGAGTTTCAAGTGACTTCCAATGAAGATGGTCAATCATGGAAGTGACACTACTGGTGTTGTGGTACCTGTTGGTGACGTAGCGTGCTGCCCTTCTTTGTACTTTGTCAATGTTGTTTTTTTTGTTTTTGGGTGTGAGGTGACCAAACTGATGAGCAATATTCTAAATTCGAACGTACCATGGATTTGTATGCTAAACTTTTTTGTTTCTTCCTGGTTTATTTTTAAGTTTCTTTTAAGAAAGCCTAAGATTTTATTTGCTTTTGCAGTAATGTTGTTGATATGTGTGTCCCAAGACATGTTGTGAGAAAGGGTGATACCGAGATATTTTGCAGTGCTGACAGATTCTAAGATGTGGCCTTTTAATACATAGTCATGTTTGAATGGTGACTGTGATCTTGTTACAGTGAGAGAGTTGCATTTTTCTGGAGGGAATTACATACCCCAAGTTTGTTCCCATTTGGCTAGGCAGTTTAGGTCATTTTGTAGTATGGTACAATCTTGGTGGTTTGTAATGTTTCTGTATAAGATACAATCATCTGCAAACAAGCGTGTTTTTGATGTTACTGCTGCAGGTAGGTCATTAATGAAGATGAGAAAAAGTAGAGGACCCAAGACTGAGCCTTGGGGCACCCCACTTACCACAGGCATTTGACTAGATACCTCTCCGTCAAGGGCAACCTGTTGCGTTCTGCTATTAAGGAAGGATAATACCCAATTCCAGGTATTGCCCCTTATGCCATAGTTATCCATCTTCCTTAATAATTTTTTGTGAGGTACCTTGTCAAATGCCTTGGAAAAGTCTAAAATAATAAGATCGGTTTGTACGCCATGATGGAGGTTACTAAGTACTTCATGACTTACGTAATTATATATGTTCAAGTCCAAGCTACAACTGTTAAATTTGTCTTTTGTAAATATCAAAGTAAAGACAATACATATGTGTTCATTTAAATGTCATGATTTTGAACTCGTTTTCTTATATTTGTTTAGAATAAAGTTAAAGCCTGTTAGTGTATCATAAGCCTATCTGGCTGGCTCATTAAACCAATGTACATTAAATGATTCTTAAATAGTATATATTCAGGTTGCACTCTAATAAACTATTTACTCATTTATTCATTATAATATACAGCCAATCACAACATGCATAAGCAATACATCTTCTTTTTTATATACTTGTAAAATAAAACCACTGAATTACCGGTTTATGGGACATGCACATACTGAAGGTGGCGTTCATTATAATGTTGAGTATGTTTGCTGCATGGCGCCAACTAACTCCCCTTTAACCTGGGTCATAAGCACAAACTATAAACATCAGCTGAAAGGGCGTAAACTTTCATTCCCCCCAAGTATTTATTCCGGGTAACTGTTTTTCACTAGAGAATATTGGATGTAAATAGTGTGAAATAAACTCATCATAGATACCAGGATAAAATTTTGTATTTTCAGCTATAAAAGGCCCCGAAATGACAATGTGAAACAAATCAAACGAGAAAACTAATATGTAACACGTAACTGACAAACGACAACCACTGAAGTACATGCTCATGACTTGGGACAGGCACATATAGCTCACTATGCGGTATGGGTTTTGTTTGCTCATTGTTGAAGGCCGTACGGTGACCTATAGTTGTTAATGTCTGTGTCATTTTGGTCTTTTGTGGATAGTTGTCTCTTTGGCAATCATACCATATCTTCTTTTTTATACATACATAAATAATGTGGCGGGGTTAAACATGTTAGTGGGACCCCCCCCCCCCCCCCCCCCAAACCTGGGACATTGGTATAACAGTAAACGGGAAATATGGTTATATGAAAAAAACAGATGTTGATAAGTTTTCAAATACTGTATGTTGAATGCAATTGAATGGAATGGACTCTTTTCCAATGTTGAGGAAGTAGACGAAATGGTCACTTTATTCACTGAAAAAATCCTCAGCATTGCAAGAGAGAGCATTTCAACCAAAATAGTAACTATACGTGGCAATGACAAACACTGGTTTAACAGTAATATCAGAAAAGCAATTCGAATAAGGGATAGACTACGAAAAAAATCAATTAAATCTAAAAAAGAAACGGATATTAATAAATATAAGAAACAAAGGATAAAGTGAATAATATGAAAAAAGAAGCGAAAGAAAATTTTTAGAAAAACTATATAATACTAGATAACGCTTCAGATTCTAAGACTTATTGGAAAATTATGAAGATGCTGATTAAGCCAAATAGAGGATCTAATAACATACCCCCATTAAAAAATATTCTTAATGATGATCGTTTTTTAGGAGTTCGCCGATAGAGACGACGAGAAATGCGACATTCTAAATAAGTATTTTTGTTTCATTTCATCGCTAGCAGATGTTGATGCTCAATTACCCGATTTCGACAAAAAAAAACTTACAATTTATTGAATGATATAGTGATTAGTACTAGTGAAATTGTTGACATCATAAAAACTATAAATCCTAAAAAAGCGTCAGGCCCGGATGTCATTAGTCATAAGATGCTTAAAATTTGTCCCGAAAAAACTGCAATTCCATTATGTATCATATCTAATAAATCCTTGCAGCAGTGCAAATATCCTTCCAGCTGGAAAATTGCAAATGTTATAGCCTTATTTTAAAAGGGGGATAGTTCATTACCTTCTAATTATAGACCTATATCACTCATTAGTTACATAGGCAAAGTCATGGAACGTGTTGTATATAAATATGTCTACAACCACTTACAAGATTTAAATTAATTTATGAGTATCAATCGTGTTTTCTTCCTAAATGTTCAACGGTTCACCAACTGTTAGAAATATATAATTGCATATTGAACTCACTTGAAAAGAAAGAGATAAGTTGTTTTGTTTTTTGCGATTTCTCCAGAGCCTTTGATAAAGTTTGGCATGATGGTTTATTACATAAAATGAAGGCTTATGGTATAAATGGAAATCTGTTAAAATGGTTTAGAAGCTACTTGAGTAATAGAAAACAAAGAATGGTTATCAAGCAATCTTCTTCAAAACTTTGCAGTATTTCAGCTGGAGTTCCCCAAGGGTCGGTCCTTGGACCGTTACTTTTTATAATATATATTAATGATATTGCAGAAAGACTTATTTTTCTGTGCAGACTCTTCGCAGATGACACATCGTTCAGCTGTGCGGATCGTGATGCTTTTCAGATAGAAACCGTGATAAACCATGATCTGGAAAAGCTGAAAGAATGGTCCAAAAAATGGTTAATGTCTTTTAATCAAGATAAAACAGAAACTATGTTATTTTCTAATGTTGAAATCCCAGAAATGAACTTTATATTCAATGATAAAAATATACCTATTACAAATATTCATAAATATTTAGGGGTTACATTTAGCAATGATGCTAAATGGAATGCTCACGTTGATAATATTATCTTAAGCACGTCTAAACATATAAATATGCTAAGGAAATTGAAATATAAATTGAGTAGGAAAAATTTAGAAAAACTCTATTTAGTTTTTATAAGACCTTTATTTGAGTATGCAAGTGAGGTTTGGGATAATATTGGGGTATAGGTTATGTCAATAAACTGGAGCAATTACAGCTCCAAGCTGCTAGGATAGTTACGGGGTTACCTATATTCACAAGCTCAAGGGTAATTTATGAAGAACTTGGGTGGGAAACATTAGCTGAAAGAAGAGAGAGAAGAAAAATTCAAATGTTTTATAATATTCAAAATAATAATGTTCCAGAATATTTATCAAATTTAATTCCCAAAAAAATACAAAGTATGACGGTCTATCCTCTACGCAATGGAAATGACATCATTATTCCATTCTGCAGACTAGCAGTAACTAATGATTCTTTTATTCCATCAACCATACGTCTTTGGAATAATCTTGATGATTCAACTCGTGATGTAGAATCAATTAATAAATTTAAAACTGAACTAAAAAACCATTATCCTAAGAGTAAGATATTTGTACCGAAGCAATATGAATTTGGAAATCGAAAATTGAATATAATTCTCACCCAACTTCGATGTTTTTCATCATCCTTAAACTATGATCTATATAGGGTCAATATTATTTCTGACCCTTCTTGCCGCGGCGGTGTTAATCGTGAAGATTCCTATCATTTCTTTTTTAAATGTATAATATATTCAGACATACGAAATAAAATGTTCGAAAGTCTGCGCTGGTTTCCAAATGATTGTAAAATTAACATAGAACTACTAACCTCGGGTAGTTGTCTTCTTTCTTTAGAGCAAAACCAAACCATTTTCAAAAATGTCTTCGAGTTTATTAAAAGTTCGGAAAGATTTCAAATTGTCTAGATAGCAAACCATGATCACACACACATCATCATCATCATCTAAGTAAAATTATTTCCCCCTTTTTTTGTCCTTTTTATTTTTCGTTTTTTATTTTTTTTATTTTATTTTTTTTTTTTATGTTTCTGTTTTCTTAATATTCATTTATTTATTTAACTTTTTTTTCTGTATTATTATTATTTTCTTTTTTCTTCAATTTTCCGTCTTTTGATTCATTTATATATATATAGATATACCATTCTATACATGCATGCTCATACATATATTTTTGTATTATATTGTTATAAATGTTAAATGGAGAAGACTTCATAAGTCTGTTTGACTTGTGTCTTATCCAATTTGTATTTGAACAAATAAAATATGTTTAAACTAACAATAAACAAATGTATGCATTTTAATGATTTGTTTAAGGGACATTTTTTTCATAAACTAGTAATAATATATATGTTGGACTCAAATCTATGGCGGGTTCCAAATCTATGGCAAATTCCTAATCTATTGTAAATGTGACGTTACAAACGCCAAATCTATGGCAGATCTGGGGGAGAGAGTAACATATAACGTCAAAATTGAATAACGCCATATTACATCTTCGCCGCCGCTAACGATGGCGGAACCCATAGATTTGAACACCATTCAAGATGAAATTATTTTCCTGACAAAAATTTGTCGGTGATTTAAAGGAAAATATGACCTACTTTTCCGAAGAAGGACAAGATGTGCTGCACCGGTCAATGCCCGCGTTGTGGACAGTTGTCTCATTGGCAATCATACCACATCTTCTTTTTTATATGAATAAGAGCACCGCTATTTTTAGTATCGCATATTTTTAAAAAGAGTTCTGGAAGTATTCTACGGTCTACGACTGGCAAAGTTTATCATGTGAAAGATCAAATTACCGGATACAAATTTGATTTAAATCCACATCAAATAAAAAAGATAAATTAACGATATCGCTGAAATAAATATTATTTCAAAATTCAAACTGTACTTTATTTTTATTTGTTACCTTTTTATTATTTTTTTTTATATAAAAATCGGTCTTCTTGTTTGTTAAAAGGCTTATTATTTGGTTTAATGAATGGATTAAGATACCATGCACAGGTTAAAAAAAATGTTTTTTTTTTTTTTTTTTTAATTTATGACGTTTTTTGGTTGACCATTATTGAATGTTTATTTCACAAATGTTTATGGACATGTTCCCGAACGTTGTCGTATATTTCCTCATTCGTAAGACAAGTCATTGGTCGAAAATGTACTGCATTGTTTTCCATTTGCAAAAAAAATGCCATAGATTAGGAAACTGCAAAACTTGCCATAGATTAAGATTCTAAAAAATCTGCCATAGATTTGGGATGGCATGACGTCACATTTACCATAGATTAGGAATCTGCCATAGATTTGGAACCCACCATAGATTTGAGTCCTACATATATAAAACAAGACGATGTGTCTCTGGTCCCATACATATCATATCACAATGACATTTTCACTATGATATACCTAGGGTTTGAACGTCAACCTATTGTAAGAACTCTTTTAGATAAACAGCTGTTGTTTTATGGAATAGTTTACCTGATGATTTTAGAAAATGGCGTATTTAGTCAATTTAAATATCATGTTTTAAAGTCATGGAATGGAAATGGCTGTAATTGCACAGTTTGTGCGGCAGATTTTTATATGATCATATGGTGCTAAAAATATTTACCATTTAGATCGGCATACCTTTTTTGGGGATATTTTATGCTATGCATTTTACATTCTTACATAGTCTTACTTATATAGTCTGTAACTGAGCGCTGGATCACTCCACTTTGCTCAGATCTTCAGTTATTAGCTGACTTGTTTCGGTTCCGTGTCAGCTTTTGCTCTATAGTTATATTTCATTTCACTCAAACTAATTGAAAACCAATCTCTCATCGCTCCCGTTTTCTGATATGTCGCGTGGGCTGATTAAAAACCAATCTCTCATCACTCTCTCATATGTCCCGTGGGAGATCTAACGAAACCCGCGTTGAGGTCACATGTGAGTGAACTAGAATTTATGAATTTATAATGATATGCAAATAACTTGACGACCTATCATTAAGCCAATCAAAAAAGTTTATGAATTCTCTGAACTGACGATTTCTTCGTAAATGAAATGAGTTACATCTCTTTACCTCACGATAAACTTTCAAGATTGTCGAAGACTCATTTTCATTGGTCGAAAAAGACACACCTACGAGGTTACTCACATGTGACCTCAAAGCGGGTTTCGTTAGATCTCCCACGCGACATATATAATTAAGAAAACGGGAGCGATGAGAGATCGGTTTTTAATTAGATTGCATTTCACTATTCAACGGTCCAAAATTTATCTAGGCGACTTTCAAATGTCTGAATAGTTGGTGCATTTACAACGTTGGTGGGTAAACTGTTCCATATTGGTGCAATTCGTTGTGTGAAGAAGTTAGATCTTATATTTTTGTTACATCTTTGGATAGTCCGTTTTTTGTTGTGTCCTCTAGTTGCAGAAGTGGTGTTGTATGTTAATAGGTTAGGTAACGCTTCGTCGTATATTCCAGATGTTAATTTGTAAGCTTCTATCATGTCACCTCTCATGCGTCTGTATTTGAATAAGTCGGTTGGTAACTTAAGCTTCTTTAACCGTTCTTTATACTAAAGATCTTTCAGTGTTGGTATCAGTTTCGTTGCTAGCCTTTGAACATTTTCAATTGCTGTTATATCATTATCTTTAAATGGCATATAGCATTGGCATATTCAAGGTTTGCCAGTCTTGCGAATGCTTTATTTTAACAGTATTTAATAATGCCTAGTTTACAATTATATATGCTTTTAGCTTTAATACCTAGCTTTTTATGCTTATATTCTGCTTATTATCACCATGCAGTTTTTAGTGCTTCATTTTAAATGCTGTGTGTAATTTATTGCATGGGTGTGTTGTATTGTTATAAATGTCTTGCATGTCGGTTAAAATATAAAAAAAAGAAGAGTCTGTATGTTGCACATGAGCATATTAGAGCTTATGTTGTGTCTGCTTGTATACTTTGCCGACTCTAAATAAAGGTTATTTATTATTATTTATATAGAACGTTGTGTTGTTATATTTTGATAAACTTTTTGTTGGTCAACAGATATACTGTACAAATTTTCAGCAATAGCATTTTAGCCAAAAAATCGAATATATTTCTTCATTCAAAATTGTTTTATTTTTATCAAATACTTACATTACATTCCCATGTTGAATATAAAAGAATCAGACAACAAGTTTTAACATTGGTTTTTATTCGTAACTTATTAGAAAAAAAACTGGTTCCCGTAAATCTTTGTTTTTGTTTATTTGGCGGGAAAGCTGCTAACTCATCACTTTATATTTTACTGGAAGTTCAAGTTGCTAAATCATGGGAATTTTAGGATTGACAAAATTGCTTGGTGATCATGCTCCTGGCTGTATGAAAGAACAAGAGATAAAGAATTATTTTGGTGCGATTCATTTAAAAAACAGTATTTGTTGACCTGAGACCAGTGTTGTTGAGCTAGATTTAAATCTATTTATTTTCAATCTGCCATACACCTAGTCACCTTATCGCTTTTTATTCAAATCCGGATAAGATCCCAAATTATACAACATTTTCATACAGGTGAAACTATCTGGAGCCATGTTTAAACAATGTGTAAAGCATCTACATCTACATCTACATTTACATTGTTAAAATGCAAGGCAGTGTCTTACTTGAGTGGGGTATGAATAGTCAAGTTGCCATTCATAGGCGGCTATGCGTTCCTACACAAGGTTTTATAATAAAACTGCCATTGGAATGGGAATGGAATGCGAAATATAAACGTAAATCCCCATATTATCGATAATAATTTCTGTATATATCGTCATGTCATATGTTTTCGTATCACCAACATTCTTACGCGTATATTGTGGAGTGTTTTTTGGTTTCTATATTTAGAACAACTACACCACTACAACTTGACAAATTTAAAACATATTCAACGTTGCTTTTTTAAGAAGTTAGAACAAATAGTAAGTAAGTAAGTAATGACTTTATTTACAGAGGGTGACTCAATTAGCTTTCGCTAATCTACCTTGAGGCCCTCACAAAGTTTAATAAAACTGACCATTTTAGCCATTTTTATTTAATGCCAAAAATATGCATCACTAGAATAGTTGTGGAATACATTTCTGAAGAGTTAAAATGAAGTCCAGATATATTTTTTGCCTGTCTGACACCGGATCTTCAAGACCTGTGACTGTCATGTATTTTTGGCCGTTTTAATTACAAACCAGCAAGTTAAAATTAACAGGGTTTTTATATAAAATGGTTGTTCAATATTTTATTGACAATTTTTTTTATACATCATTGATAAATGAAGATGAATACAGGCTTAACTTTTTATATTTAATCCTAAATTTTGAAAACTGCATTTTATTTTGGAAAAAATAATGTATTTTGTACAAACCAGGTGCCAATCTGAAATTAATCAAAATCTTACAATTTCAGCAACACCAACCTAAAACTATTTGCTAGTAATTGTTAGTACGGAAAAGTATTTAATAACTTTTTTATGATTCAAGCAATCACCAGAACCATGACTTTTGAAAATATTAATTTACGGATTTTATAGTCATTCCCGTGTCTGTGTCAAATTTTTATTTCATACGAAAACATATGACACCATTTTTTTGACATACAAAAATCGCAAATTAATCTGAAACAGTAAAAAATTGTAGTAAGCCTTGACAAAAAAAAAAAATAGATACCTAAAATCAACCTACAGGACATGCTTTTTGAATTTGAGTAAACACCCGAATAAAAAAATCAACAGTGAAAACCGTGTACTGTACATAGTTGTGTTTTCAATGGAATTCTGGTCTTTTTACCAATAAAAAAATCAAGCTTGTGGGAAAAATATCCAAAAAATGTTATAAACACTTATTGAAGTGATTACATTTTATCTTCTCAAATTACTTGTTTCAGTGATTTTGAAAAGTCTGCAAAAATTTTAAATATTTAACAGCCAAATCACTCAAAGAAGTGATTTTGACATCACTTGTTTCAGTACCACCCCTGACTGTTCAATGTAAATCTCCATAGGAATTTTAAATGGTGATTTTTTTTGTCTTCCTCAAATAAGATTTTATTGAACTTCTTTCTGTGTATATATTTGGGGTATAATGCTAAAGATTAAAACTTTAAAATCTTCTGTTGCAATTACTTTAAGGTTAGGGTCAAATTTATGCTAGATTGACTAGACTAACACTTCAGAAATACAAAGGGTCTAAGACTCGTCAACCAAGTACTAATTAAGTCATTCAAATGGTGCTTATTAAAACATGCAGGTCTGGTTCACAATACATTTTATCCGTTATACATACAGTAGAAGTCAGATGGTGAATTGGTTCACCAGACCTTTAACAGATGAATAATGGACAAGTAACGGATTCAGAACAGAAACAGAACGGACGAGCACCGTTTAAAACGGACGCCTGCAGGATGTACATCAGACACTGCATCAGTTGAACATTCTCGAAATTTTCCAAAGGAGAGGATGGACATCAATGGATAAAATGGACGTTGAATGGACATGGAACGGAAATGAACAATGAGGAACAGACGTCGTAACAAATAAAAAATGGATGTCTTATTGACATGAACAGCTTGAAAGAACGTTATCGGTGTCAGTTCATGCTATCTGTTAAGGTGTGACCTGGACTAAATGCAAAAACTTTTCAAATAGACAGTCACAATAAATTATAAACATGTTCAAATCATTCTAAACACTTCCAGCAAATAAAATTTAGAATGGAAATGGAGATTTAACAAAGACTTTAAATAATTTTAAGAAGACTTTGAATGGCGAGAATTGGAACCCGTATAAATTTATATGTTTATGTTAATTGTTGAGCTGTGCACACCTGAATAAGTTCTATTTTTATAAGTATAAGATATATTAATATGTTATTATGCGATTATTATGAGATGAGAAATTGCATTGCTACATTCCAAGATCAGGGGTCAGTAGAAGCCATTGGCTTATTTAAGGACCCGAAGATATAGGTATAAAGGTTATAAAGCAGTCTGGGTTTAGCTGGCGTCTTTTTATATGCTCATTAAGGGGACATTATGGTATACCATTGTCCGTCTGTCCCTCCGTTGCCAGCATGTCAGACATTAACTCCAAAACGCTCTGACCAATTTTGACAGTTCTTTAAATGTGCAATAATTTTGGGAATGCCTTTAAGATAAGTTAATTTGGAAAAAACAGAATGGCTTTATATAGCTATCAGCTCTTTGATTATCAAAACATGGATTTTTTTGTCACGTTTCTTCACTTGTGGATTTCAACACAGTACATGTGTTGGGTTTATTTTAAAATATACTTCTTGATTTTACCTGCAATAGCTCTGAAAAGTTATTTTATTTAACTCTGTACACCTGTTTGTTTTGTAGGAAGAAAAGTTGCTATTGATGCCTCCATGTGTATCTACCAGTTTCTTATAGCTGTCCGACAAGATGGCAGCCAGTTGATGAATGAAGATGGCGAAACGACAAGGTTAGTAACTATAAATGTAAATACATTTTAAAACATTATTCCTTCACAAGGGTCTTGGATGCAAATTTCATGCCTACAGTCTGCACCAAAAACTTTTTCAACTACTAGTCCGAAGACCAATATTCTGACATTTTTCTTATTGGTCCAAACAAAGTTTTGCAAAAACTTATTATTCTGAAAGAAATTTTACAAGTCTAGTGGCTAACCGTGCAGACTGTGTCTAAAGAAATGAATCAAAACTCAAATTGGATTTAATTCATACTTAAATGTTAGTTGGAGATACGTCGAAATTCTTAATTAATCCTATGCAGTAAAGGTAACAGTTTCATCAAAAATAAATTATCTTGGTCTGTTATGATGTGAAAATATCGCAGCTTAAAAATTGTGTTTTGAAGCCGTAGTTTACGGATTGTCACCTTAGAAAACAATCAACAAAGAAGCATGGATATTGAGAACGTGTATAACATGTAAAATAAGATAAAAGTTTATTTCAAAGACAGATCCATGCTTATTGCAATCACTGGATTTTTACAAGAACAGTCATGATGAGTTCACTGCCATACAGAAAACATTTGTGGAATTGTTTACTGGAGAAGTAGACAATTAAAAAAAAAAAAATCTTCTAAATTTGGACAAATTATAGAATTTTCTTAAGAAAAAAGTATATGAACATAACTTTTATTATAAAAACTAGCCATTTAGTTAAAAAACAAATATGCATAGTTTAATCTCAGATATTGTTTGAAAATGTAGGAATATGTTTTTTTTTTCAATTTCAGTCATCTAATGGGTATGTTCTACAGGTCAATCAGAATGTTAGAACATGGCATAAAACCTGTCTATGTATTTGATGGCAAACCTCCAGACATGAAGTCGGGGGAGGTAAGTCTGTAGGATATATTTCTTTATACATGATATATATGTATTTGATGGCAAACCACCAGACATTGTCTTTTTTTCTTTAAATTTTCCCTCAAGTTGAAAAAGAGAAATTAGGAAAGTAATATATGATTGTGTCAAGCAATTTGTTTTTTAGATCCAATGGTTCGAATAGTTTAAAAATAGTTTAAAAATTATCATAACCCTTTGAATTCTCTGCTGAAAAGTTTTCCTTCAGAAAGTCAACAATCTTGTGTTAAGAATGTCCTTGACTGTATCATTCCAGGTATCAGGTTAAAGTGTCTATGTTGTTTACTGATGAGACTGGCTAAGTATGATCACATGTTCATTTGTTCTTTAGACACATGAAATTTGTGTAGTGTTACCATGTATTTTCATTCATTATTATGTAAACTTTTCAAAATATATGCCAAGTTAGAGTTTTGATCCAGATATTGCAGTTCATTGAACATGTGAATGTTATAGTATGAGAGAGACAAAGCTTTCTGCTACATATATTATTTATGTATAAGTAAAGACATTTACTTGAGAGAATTTATTTTTATGAAATTTTTGCAAAAATGTGCATTTGGATAGATACTAAATTTTCCAATTAAGTCTTTGACATATAGACAGAATTAGAAATTATTAAAAGCCAGGCTTAACCCTTTCCCTTTCATGCATTTTAGACCTTTACTTATCCAAAAGTCATTATCCAAGTTTAAATGAATACTGCATTCGCATCAATTTGGCACACACATTCTGTAGGTTTTCTTTTTGAAATGGAAAGTAAAGTTAAGGTAAGTTACATTTAATATAGGAAATTATTTTTCCAACTCCGGCGGTGAGATTCGAACTCTCAATCTTAGCGTCTTGGGATAGATCAGCGTACCCCTGCGCCACTGGCATTGTAGTGAAATTATTGAAATTTAAGTACTTAAGTCTACTACTACGGAAAAAAAAAAAAAAAAAAAATAATATAAAGATTCTTACCCAGTTTGTTTTCTTTTTGGAATTATGTGTTCAGATGATAATTTTTTGTTGCCAAATGCATGATTTTTACGCAAATCTAGGAGGAATCCACTCTTTAAAATGTCATTTTTTCATTGAAATATACATGTTCCTTTTTTCAAACAAAAGTGTTTTTCAGCTTTATCATACCGCAACACTTACGAAACCTTGTTTTGTTACATCTATTTCAACTTTGCAAAAAAAATTCAGAATATTTTAGCGGTTTTTGTCTCTTTTCTCATAATATCTTTAAGAAATGACTTCGGATTTTTAATGCATTTCAAGTTTGTGATTGCGCTGCTACACTAAAAATTACATTTGCAACTAGTGTACAAGTTAGAACTATTAATTTAATACTATTCTTCAAAAACTCACTACACAGTTATTGAAAAAAGTCATAAATCCTCTTAAAAGAGCAGTTTTCTTTACACTCCTTTTTGAGAATATTCCTCAAAATTCGAAGAAAAATAAATGATTTTTACAGAAATATTACACATCAGTAAGGGGCGACTTGTTTATTAACTAATAATGATAGAGGTTTGATGCACATTAAATCGCATTGCTGGTTATCTGAGGATTAATTTGAGCCCTTAACCACATCTGTACGTCAGCTGAGACTACAATCTCTGTGTTATAGTAGTCTCAGACGTCAGCAAATGGCGATGGAACAAGTCTAAATGCCCCCAAAAAATCTTGAAATTGGTTTCACCGGTAAGCTGTACCGGTGTGAAAGGGAGAGGGTTAAGGGAAAAACTGGATTTTATGTGAACTTGTCAAAAGTAGAGGAATTAGTATATTAGAACTCAAAATCAAATACACTATTTGCAAATTGTTAGAAACCCAATTCTGAGCTATTGTTATTGACATCCTTGGTCTTTGGTGGATAGTTGTCTCAATTATAACAATATACATGTACTTTCCTTTCTATATACATAGTTCTGTGTAAAGTACAAATCTTACATTACACTACTGAAGCTAATACCTTGTTAAAACATACATGTTTATTTACAGTTAGAAAAGAGGAAAGAAAGAAGAGAGGAGGCACAGAAAGCATTAGAGAAAGCAGAGGAAGCAGGTATATTGTTGAATTAATATAAAATAAAGTAACATAATCATAAAAACTGCATTACATTTTTGGGATACGATTGCTTTCAAGCAATCTGTAGACTTTTACCGTTGACTCAGGGCTGCACGTCAACCGTTTTATTCTAAACATTCAGCAACATCTCAGATTCTTATGATTGTCTTGCTTTAAAAGGTAAAAACAAGCAAAAGGATTGAACATAAACAACTTTCATGTAATGTTCTTCTCATAATCTTCATGTTTGATATTTCCCTTGACTTATATGCGTGTTTTTAACAACACGGAAAATCAAAATTAAGCAGTATTTATATTTAGTGTTTTTATAAATTTAGAAACATGTCAGAGGGAATTCCCCAGTTTTGATAAATGCGAGAGTTCTCTGAATTCCGATAATTCTATTTCTGTCATATAAGAACTGAAGTGGAGTTTTTCTATATTTTACTGTTATGAAACTGATATTTGATACTGTACTCTCATAAAGAAATGGAGAACCATTCATCATATCATTTAATAAACGTATTTGTTCCAAATCGCAAGTCGCGGGTTTGTTTATGTATTAATGCGCATGCGTATAGTTTTCTTGATTTCAAGGGGTATCAGATCATAGTGAGTGGTTGCTCTGGATTCCCCGCTTCATTGATTAATTTGAAACTCGTTGGATTATTTCTCTGTCTGTCTGCTATTGGGGGTTATTGTTGTTGCATAATTTTAAATCGTATGCATCATTTAAATTATAAAAATAAATGTCCACATCGTAACGGGTTTACCTATAACACCCCTTCAGCCGAAATGGAGTCTTCCATATTATCGTTTCGAGTTGTCTCCCTTCCGGAAGTATTTTCCGTTAAAATTGAAATACAGTACGACTCGTCAAGAAAATTAACTTGTTAGATGTCGATAAACGTCGTATTATATTAAGAACGATCTCAATTTAAACAGAGGAGTGTGTACGGAAAGGAGTCATGCCCACTGACCCAAAGGAAATTAATATTTAAAGAGTTAGAAATGGGGTTCCTCCTAGAATTAACGGTGATAAGATACGAAGTGAAATACCTTCTCTCATTTCTCAGTGACTGCTGTGGAAAGTAAACTTGGAATTGATAGTACAAAAATAAAACACTATAAGTACGTTGCTCATACACTTGTATGGTATTGTATCCGGGATTTTAAAGTTGAGTGACTATTCTGATTATTACATTTTGCATGTGCAGTTTAATTAGTTTTGAAAATAAATAATATTATCCAGCTGTACCAGGGCTGCCAAAAATGCGTGAGACTCACTCATGTTCATGCTTTTTTGCGGCAGTATCCTTGGATCTATTTTTTTCCTCTTTTAAATTTTGGCCAAATCTCACGCATTTGCTTAATGAAAAGTTGGCAGAATTGCTATACATGTGTCAATGAAACTATGGCAATCGTATCCCTCAGAGCATTCTGCTCTTTGATTGTAAGTTTAATTATGCCATAGAGTTTTAAAAAATAAGAAAAGCAATGTAACAAGTATCATAAATGTAGCAAGCAGGGTTTTCATTAAGATTATTGTTGTATTTCATAATTGATACAAATTTGTCAGCTAAGTATTGAGTTTTTTTCATTGAAGAATTGAACTATAGACTGCCTTCCAAATTTTGCAATTTTTCATTGTTTTTTCAGTAGTTCAAGACGTTACAGAACTCTCAGCTGTTAGGAAGCAATTGACTTTTTTCCCCACATTATACAATACAAATCAAATTTACTAATGCACAATTGTTAAGCTTTAATAGTGATTTCTGTATTGATTCTGACAGTTGTGAAATCAGTTCATTAAGAGTTATGGAACAAGGTTCTTGTAAAAATTGGTCCCTACCCACATTAATGTTCTTTCTTACTGAATCTGACATTGTTTTGGGGTAAAGATTGTAGATATTCAAGATACAAAATGATGGTAATCTTGTCAAGAGAATTACATAAATTAAGCAATATCGAAAATATATATACAAAAATATCAATGACATCTTTACAAAAATGAGTTAACTCCCTTTGTCTAGTTTTGTCTTTATTTTAAAAGAAAGACCTACATAAATCAATAATTCATTTAACAAAGGTTAATAAAATTACAGGAGATGAAGAAAACATAGAAAAATTCAATCGTCGTCTCGTCAAAGTTTCCAAGCAGCATAATGAAGAATGTAAAGAACTGCTGAAGTTGATGGGAGTCCCATTTATAGAGGTAGAGTTAATATAAGGGCTATTCCAGAAAAAAATGTATGGGGGGGGTTGGAAGGCACTTTTTTTTTATACCCATCACCCACTAAATTACATTTCATCATGGGACAACTACCCATACAATTCATTTTCAGTTTGACCCCACTACCCATACAATTTTAAAAAGTATAAGCTAGCTTTTTCAAGTTCACAAATAAGCAACCAAAATTATATGCATTTTGATATCAGAAAGTGGCTATATTGATGACAGTATGTTAATAAGTTTTAGAATTCTTAACTTTTTTTGCACTTTTGACAATATCAGATATTTGATATAAATTATTGGTGACTAGGTTTTAAAGCTTAACAGCTTATATTTTGTCCTGATACTCTTGGCATTAAAAATAACTTTTATTGCAGATGTGTGCATAAATGTGTTTTGTACTAGTCACTGTCAGTGTCATGAAAATAACCAACTGTATATATATATATATTAGCAAATTTACCTGACGATATCTGGATATGGGTATTTAGTCGGATCTTAACACGTACTTGTGATTTGTCTAAAACCGGTTTTAACGAAGAAATGTTGAAATGTTCAGAACTTAATTAAATCTGTTTTTGGGTAAGATGGTGCAAGCATACGATTTTTATTGCGTCTTACACTTTGAGAAGCGAATAATCTTTAGCTACTTTATTTAAATATTGTGTAAAAACGTTAATTATGAGCTATGAAAGTCGAGTGGCTCAAGCATTTTACTGAGGAAGTTTTAAAAAAATGCAAAGAAATATTTAAACAGTGGGTTAGATTTCATTAGTCTTTATAATTACTATCTATAGATTAACAACTTTTGGTTATAATTATAATTTAGAATCATCATTGAAGGTGGAGCGCGATTGCACAGTTAATTAATTATATTGATGTGCCATTTGTATGCAAGAGTGACATTCCGTTGTATTATGTGCCAATTCGAAAAAGTTTTGCGAGTATTGTCTCCCTTTAACAGGTTCATTATTTTATAATTAAGTTTAGGTTTCTGATATAAATTTGAATAGTTACATTATGTATCAATTCAATATATTTCAGTTTTTGTTATTGGTGTATCAAAAACATTAATGTACGAATATAATTTCATAAATTTGAAACGTTTAAAATGATTACATACCAATATAGAGAACCGTTCATCATTTTTGAAAAAGGCTATGATTGAAATTTGTATTATTTATCTTCCCTTCATGATAGATTGATTGGGAAATGAACCAGAGTTATCTAAAGGTAATCACAGAGAGAGACTAGCAAGCATTTTTTAATTGTAGCTTATTTAACGATAAAACAACTTTCCACTATGAACAAATGTTACTTTATCCAAATATAAGGACCTTGTTAGCTAAATCTACAAATTTTATTAGATATTATGAATTTTTTATTACAATAGATTAATATGCTATATATATATATACACATAAACGTAAAACTATCATATTGCATTTATTATTTAAAACAGTGTTTGGGTGACCTCTGGATGTTTTTTTGTATTGCTGTTGTCTGATGTGATTTCTTTAAAAGCTGCGGTAAATTTTCATTAATTTCAAATGATTTAAGTGGTGTGGACCTTCAGCTCAAATCCTTGAGAAATATTCAATTCAACTTTTATAAATTATTCTACTTGTGTTTTTAAATATTAAAATAATCCTTTGAAGCATCTGTGCGTGCAGAAATATTTTTAACTACATGTACAGGTGGAACACTGTAACAGAATATAATCCATCATAAAGAGAGGCAGGCAATAGATACCAAAAGGGTCAATCAAACTCAAATGTGGAAAAAAAATAGCTGTGCCAAGCCATTGCAAATAAAGAAAACAAAATGTGAAAAGATATATATGAACAGAAATCCACATATAACACAACTAGAAAACTGAAACAGAGCAACATGTACCCCAAAAAACATTGTTATCTCAGGTGCTCTGGAAGGGTAAGATCCTGCCCAACATGTGGCACCTGTCATATTGTTCAACATATGTATAAATTCAGTTACAAGTCTCATATGGAGGATTTGGGTTTGCACACTATAAGTTATCTCCCCTTGGATGCTTTGGACCAGGATTAGTTTGCCAGATGCACATCTTCAGGTGGTATAAGACAAATGCAAAGTTTCATTGATCATATATGGTTAAAGAATGGTACTTAAAAGCTTACATTCACAAACAGACCAAAGCACTGGGTGATTACTATATATACATTCAAACTTTGTTTGTAGGAAGTAATATGTTGACAATTAAAGTTTGGTTTTAACGGGTTGTTTTGTAATATTGTGAAAGCCGTCAAGATGAAAAACAGCAATAAAACAATTTCCTTTTTTATCTGGTTAACATGTGTATTGTAAACCCATGTAAATAAACCCATGAAACCTCATTTTCTGCTGTCAGATGTTAAATAATGTTGGATGTTGTGTTAAACAAATTTATTCAAATAAGTCGTCTTCTTTTAGATTTCTGTTTTCTAGCTCCTTGTCTACTAATTTAAGAATGTCAGCTCGATTGTTCTGTTGTCGTGTGTATGAAACATTGAACAGGTCAGGAATAACCACCAATTGGTGGATTATACCTCAATTGACGTATAATCCACCAAATGACATATACATGTAATAGTCTAGACCAATTGGTGTATAATTCTTTGTTTTTCAAAACAAATTATTCCACTAAAATGGAGCATTGTTTTCTTAAAACCATATTATGGTATGAAAACTTGTCAAACATTCCTAGTTTAGTATAGTGACATAACATATTGCATTTAGTCAATAATTGTATTTGAAGTTTCTTCTATTGTTATCTTGTCAATTCTTGATTGGCATATTTACCTGTAATCACCTGTCAATGGACATCATTACTGTCTGCAGTCATGTGATCATGAGTACAACTCCACAGGTGAATGGAGCTCTTTGTTAATACTTGACTTTCATTATCAAAAGTCAATCATGGTCAATAGTGCAAATGTTTCAACAAAAGAATTGTTGTACACATGCATTCTCAAGAGATGCAGCAAGCTTTGACAAAACTGAAACTTTCGGAGGACTCAATAAGGGTCATGAAATTGGTTGCAAGTTGCAAAATCATGCTCCTATCTCACACTAGCATTTAGTTACAAAAAACTTGCATTATACATCAATTGGTCTATACCAATATACCTCAATTGGTTGATTATACGTCAATTGAGGTATAATCCACCAATTGGTGGTTATTCCTGACCTGTTGAACTTCTTAAGTACTTTTTTAAGTTCTATAACTGTCAGCGTTCCTAACAAACGATGTGAGAATGCTTTCTTAATTTCAGTCTTTTTCACTGAATCCTCCTTTTTAAAGAAAAATAAAAAACTCCGCAAATTTCCCCAATCCTTTGGATTGGAGCCAGGAACAAACAGCGATAACATCCCACTGTCCTGCCATACTGTTTCCATGCGGTAAACAATCTGGTAACCGAACATGTCATATTAGGGAGAACAGTTAAAAAAGAAATCCTGGAAACCAGTTACTACTCTGACACTTCGTATCTCTCTCCCTTTTAGGAGCACTGATATGCGTATACAGTTCCATTCGAAACGCTCGGGCATTATCCAACGGATTTAATATGCGCAAAAAGTAAACAAAATTGCAGAATAAAACACGTTTTCCATCGATATTTAAAGGTTCTATCAACTGAAAAAGAGATTTTCTTCTCTTTAGGTACAACCACCCATCTAATTAAGTTTTGTAGGAGAACAACTACCCACACAATTTCAATTCCTCCTCCCCCCATCACCCATGCAAAAAAAGATCAACTGCCGTCCAACACCCCCATACATTTTTTTCTGGAATAGCCCTAAGATCAATGTTAATACTATATATAGAGATAAGTCCTGCATTATTTGAATAAAAGTTATTTAATGTTTTTATAATCGACAACTCTAAAGTACTTTAGTTTAGTCAAATTATTCTTATTAATCAATTGGAACTTTCCAGCAGATACCCAACACTATTTAAAAGAATAATTTGATATCCTTCAGAAACTATAAAATAAATATCTGTATCTTATTTTTTAACCTTTATTTACAACTTTCATCTTGCATATATATAGCATTTGTTTTGTCATTGAAAAGCCACAGAAAAGGTTTTAAAATCCTTTGAAAAGACGAGAGCAGACCCAGAATATATATGATCTTATGGAAAGGTAGAACCTTAAAAAATACAGCTTGATTTATCATAGAAATTGTTTATACTTTATATTTGTTGATTTTCCATCTAGTCGGGGAATAAAACAACCCATATATATTGGAATCTAAGCTTATCTCTGAATATATGATCTATATATATCGGTTGTTTTTGAAATACCCTATTCCCCCACTGGATGGAAAACCAACAAATGCCCATGACCTAATACAGAGAAAACAAAATATGAGGAAAGTTTGTCTAAGATAATAATTGTATTGTAGGCTCCTGGTGAGGCTGAAGCTCAGTGTGCTGTTTTAGTTAAAGCTGGTAAAGTATACGCTACTGGTACAGAAGATATGGATGCTCTTACGTTTGGAACCAGTGTACAGTTGAGAAATCTAACAGTTGCTGAAGCAAGGTACTTTTCATGAATTGTTTTTGTCATACATATCAGTCCTTTGAGGGCAACTATAAAGTCAACCTTTGACCATAACATTATAACAACATTAAGGATCTACTCAAAGATAGTTTAAATTTACATTTATCAGACATTTATCAGACATGACACCATTAATGGCACTGAATTGTTTTGCAAACATAGAGAATGGAAATAGAGTTGACCTTGTAACAGTATATGAGCACCAGACATCAATTGAGATGCCTTCAATATAAGATAAACTTTAGATGAATGACTCAAATAAATTTGAATTTTATACTTTTGGTCAGGATCAAAGATATTTAAAGTTATTGTAATTGCAGATAATATTTTGTTATGTGGTAAGAATAAGGTCTAATTGCTTTCAATATTTTCATTTGTTTTCATGAGGACATTTATCTGCATGTTATATCTATATTTCAGAAAATTACCAATAAAAGAATTTCATTACCAGAAAGTTTTGGAGGAATTGGGCATGAACAAAGATGAGGTATTTAAAATATTCGGTGGATTTTATGTATAAATATTTTATTTAAAAAAAATTTCATTGCATTGTAATGCTGAGCATTCAGATATGTCTGACAACTGCTAGAGTAAAGTAGTCTCTTTGTTTGGTCGTTGAAATTTTCATTCAATAGAAAATTGAATATTAAATTTATATTTTCTGGTAGCTGAAAGTTTTTCATGTCTTCTTAATGTTTACGTTGTTTAATTGCTTGAAGTTTTTAATTTCAGTTTATTGATTTATGTATTTTACTTGGTTGTGACTATTGTGAATCCATCAGAGGAATTGGACCAAAGAGAGCATATGATTTAGTCAAACAGCATCATTGTATTGAAGAAATCCTAAAACATCTAGACAGCAAGGTAACATGGTCAAAATAACAACTAATATAAAAAAAGAAGATGTGGTATGATTGACAATGAGACAACTCTTCACAAGAGACCAAAATGACACAGATATTAACAAGTATTTGTTAGTCATATACTGAAACCTCAGAAAACAAATTATAAATTACGCTAACAAAGTTTCAGCTTTTTAAGTATAAAAGTTGTTACTCCCAAGATGCTACATCAGATAAAATCTTTTCTATTAGAATTCTAAAATTCTAAAGGTCAAGGTCAATAATCATGTGTAAGATAAATAAAGTTTGGTATGTTGAAAAATTATATTAGAAAAGAAAAAAATCTCAAAATGTGTTTTTCTATTGGAAAATAAAATTTGATGAATATGAACAATTTGGTGTTATCTTTCTCTTTGTTAAAATATTGGAGGCAAAAAAGTTACTGCTTTACCTGCTTGCCAAGTTTGATTTTCATTCTTGCTACAATTTTTTTTTAGAGTAATGCCACTTGATTTATCTCAAAATTGAACAAAGGTTTCATGAAAATAGCATTATGTTTGGTATATGTAAGGAACTGACTTTTTATGCCCCACCTACGATAGTAGAGGGGCATTATGTTTTCTGGTCTGTGCGTCCGTTCGTCCGTTCGTCCGTCTGTCCCGCTTCAGGTTAAAGTTTTTGGTCAAGGTAGTTTTTGATGAAGTTGAAGTCCAATCGACTTCAAACTTAGTACACATGTTCCCTATGATATGATCTTTCTAATTTTAATGCCAAATTAGAGTTTTTACCCCAATTTCACAGTCCACTGAACATGGAAAATGATAGTGCGAGTGGGGCATTCGTGTACTGAGGACACATTCTTGTTTTGTGGTATGATGAGGTTAGAGAGATGCACTTGAATTGTTTCAAATTGATGAAATGGTGTTTTGAGATGATTAATTTAATTTGGTATGAAATGAGATCTTATAGATTTAATTCGTCTTCCTTTTCTATATGTGTACATTTTTGTAGCATCTGTTAGCTGCACATATGTTTAAATTGTCCTTTAAGCATATCGTTTATTTTACTTTACAGAAATACACAGTACCAGAAGATTGGATGTTCAAGGTATGTTACAGCTTCAAACCACCTTTACCTTAATGATTTTATCATTCAATTCTAATAATAAGGACATATGATTTGCCATTTGTGACTTAAAACAAATATACATAAAAGTAAATCACATAATTTGCATATGCCCAGATTCATTTGTCTATACAGTACATTCCGGTTATTTGCATAGCCTATTTGTCAGACGAAATTATGCAATAAAGCGGAGTATGCTTATATCCGAAATGCCAAAATACGGAGTTAAATAACATCGATAGTGCAGATCAGTAAAGGAAATCCTGAAGAAAGATGAACGTCCATAATCCACTTACAAGTTACGTATTGAATGATTATTTATTCTAATAAAAGTTATTTGTCTAGTGTCATGCAATTTATTCTTTCAATAAAGTTTATAAACACATTTAGTTTTAGTTTGTGGTTTATTTATGTACCGACTTTTCCTTTACCTGAGATACGAAAATAAAAATTTTCTAAAAATAGATTTGTTTCTTTGACCCGGATGTACAAATTATATTGTTACGCTTTGATTAAACAAACTGTTGAACAATGCTACACAGTTCATAATCATTTGATACAATAAATGTGTAATGAACTGCCTTTAATATGCAGTATTTACCGATTGCACAGTGATGTAAAACTGTTACTTTAACCTCGTTAGTTGCAAAGCAGTTAACAGGTAATGGGGCCCTGCACGGGTTATTTGCTGGTCACGAGTGTTGAAAGTGAGAAAATATGATAATTTTAAGTTAATGTTCTTTTCAAGAAATATTAAAAATGAAAGATTGATGTATGAAATTCTTCAACCATATATAAATGCCCTGTAATATTTAACATAAATGTAGATCACCCCTAGCCAAATTACGAGATTGCACATTGGATAATGATCGATAATTAGCAGGCGTTATTGTTTTAAAAATACACCCAAAATGTAATCTATGAACAATGTTTGAAATGCAATCAATAATTAACACCTTTTGAGATAGAAGGTCATAGAATGGTTGTGTTTTTACAATAATCAGCTGGTTGACATTTTTATGACCTCGAGGCTTAAAATAGAATATGGGAAACTTTACCTGTGTACACATCGAGGCCTTTTTTATAACCATATAAACACGAAAGAAACTGTTTTAAAACTTTATTTAAATAACACAGAAGTAAATGTGAAATAATATCAAAAATTATGATGCATTCAAGAAAAATATACTTACCAAATTGCTGTTTCCGGTCAAAAATCTCGTCAGTTTTAACTAAGCATATCTAGCTAGCGATTATTTTCTATGCAATTAACCGAAATGCCACTTGTGGGGCTATGCATATAACCGTACAATTTAACATTAGATGAATGGGAAATGGTTTTGTGCAGGAGAAAAGTATGCAATTAACCGAATTATGCTATTAAGCGGTATGCAATTAAGTGGAATCGACTGTACCAGTTTTTATGGGGAAAAAAGTAGTTCTACAAGATTTAGCTTTTTCAGAGATTTTCAACTTTAAACCTCAAATTGCTTCTCACATAAAATCAAATACATTTTTGTGTGTCCATAAGAAATTATCAGAATGAATTTTAGTTAGATTTTTAATGCACATATTAAAGTAGTCCTTATTTTGATTATAATCATAAGCTTTAACTTTGCAGGAGGCAAGACGTTTGTTTCAGGAACCTGAAGTTACAGACCCAGAGACATTAGATGTAAGTACCATATAACTTTAAACCATTGGACACCGTCCTTCACACGTTCTGTGTTTATGATAAATGTATTATTTGTGGGCTTTGCCATGATTAATGGTGTTACAATAGCTGTAGTTGGGAAAGGAAAACATCATTCCTCCTTATTTAAGGGCATATGATACAGTTTTGATCCCATATTTGAATTTTGATGAAAATTTGCATGCAGGCTATTTTTTACCTGATTAAATGAAATATGTAATAAAAAATATACCTTCATGTGCTTCTTTTTGAGTAAATTGAGGTTCAAATTTCAGATATTTCCTCAAAATATGGATTTGTGAACGTATTTTTCCTTTTGATAGAAATACATAACTTTTTTGTTTTAAAAGATAAACACAAGCTGTTTTTTGCTAAATTATCTGTGATTTATGTGTTATATAAATATTGCATAAATTTGAACATTATGTTTTTACAAACAACTCAAATTTATCAAATGTTCATGAATGTAGGAAAAACATTTTTTTTTTGCTGTATATTAATTAAATTTAAAAAATAATGTGCTATTTAACTTTTCATGAAAATTGGTACACATAATCTTCTTATGTAATCACACCAAATGTTATTTTAAAAAAGAGGGGTTCATGAACTTGTCTTCCAATTAAATCAGTTTGGATGATAAAAATCAGCCAAAAACTGCATCTTTTCCCGATAAGTCAATGTTTGACGTCGCAAAAATAACAATTTACGTTAGCAACGTCATTACCTCCCCTGTAACCTTGGTAACTGTATAATATTCCCCTAATATGTATCTGACAAAGATGGATGGTATTTAAACAATATAGAATCTAACATCCTTGTGTAGGAATATCAATGTAAGCTGGGATTGACCAGTAACTCCTGTTTTAATGACCTGGAAGAACTAATGATTTTAGGACTGCTTATAAACATGGGATTGTCCAAATGACTGAAGTTTAGCTCTATGCCTTATTTTCTGAACTTAGTTTTGGAAAAGTAAATTTAAAAATATCTTGTGACTCATCTTGCAAACAGTTATTTAAACTTTGATATCATTCAATGACATCAACAAAAGATAATTCTGATAACAATATAGCACTTAGTTGACAAGTTTCCAAGATTTTGATTTCACAAAATAGATAGGGTTGGTTGAATCCGTGCAACAAAGCAATATAGCTAATTAGTTTGATTAATTTTAAAGTTAATCAACAAATCTGACCTTAGAGGGAAGAAAATTAAATCAAACTAATTAGGAGATAACTGTACTGTATTTTAAGCTCCGATGGCATCAATTGGGGATTTGATGGTCACAAATTAAGTTTACTGGTGACGCGTTAGCTGAGACAGTAAACAGGTATTTGCGACCATCAAATCCCCAATTGATGCCATCGGAGCTTAAAATACAATATTGTTATCTCCATTCTACTGAAACTGACAGAAAACAACGTTAAAACATGTGTTTAAAATCTATCATATGCCGTCCGCGCTTGTGCGTACGTCCCATAGCATCAATTGTCAATTGATGCCATGTAAATAAGTGACGTTATCCAATCAAAATGAACGTTACAAACGTTGTTGCATTAGAATTACTTATATCGCTTTGTTGCATGGATTCAACAAACCCTATCTATTTTGTTGACATAGCATATGAGTGTCTCCAACAATTCTAATAGCTGATTTGACATTTTTCTTTGTTACAAGTAATTTTAGCACACACATTGATGTCAACTCTTGAGGGTGATATCTTTTAAAAATATATTTGGAAAAGAAAGAGTTAGTGGTTCAAGATAAATACTGATGCCTTACACATTGTTGAATTCAGCAGTCTTACCAACATTATTCCCATGATTTCAGTATAATATTTTATTTCCAGTTAAAATGGACAGATCCTGATGAGGAAGCTTTAGTAGATTATATGGTTAACAAGAAAAACTTCAGGTAAATAATATTAAAAGTTAAATAATGAAAGTACCGAACTCGGAGGAAATCTCAAAACGAAAGTCCAAAATGGAAAGCTGTGAACACATCAAAAGCATGGATAACAACTGTTATATTCCTGACTTGATACAGGAATTAGAAAAGGGGTGAAAAAAGAAATAGAGTAGTTTTAATTATTTTATTGACTTAATTGAAAAATTACTATGTAATATTTTTTACTTAAAAGTATATTTTTTCACCCTTGTACGACTATCAGTTTCAAAAATGATTTGAAAAGTAATAGCACTTTATTGAGATTCTGGAAAATTCATTTGGTCCAGTCCTTTGAATTCTTCAAGGAAAAATCAATCATAAGAAGAGGTTTTGTTTTATTAAAGTTATTATTTCATTGCTAATTAAAAATAGTTAGTTATGGTGTATTGTACTTCATATAAAAACTACTTATGAAATTTGGGTCAGAATATAATGTAAATTTGGGATAAATATAAAGTACCTTGCATACAGTATGTGTGGTTAACCAACTCTCATTTAATTAATTTTAAGAAGATTATGGTACTGTCTAAATAAAAATATATATTACAGTGAAGACAGGATAAGGAATGGTATTAAAAAGTTACAAAAAGCTAAACAAGGATCAACACAGGGCAGACTGGATTCCTTTTTCTCTGTAGTGTCTACAACAAGTACAAAGAGAAAGGTAGGTTAGATCAAAACAGGGACACAGGCATGTAATAATAGATTTTTCTGTCTATATGAAAATAAAATTAGGAGCTGTGGCATGATAGCCTCATACCTTGTATCAAGAGTATGAATATTCTCATCATATTAATTTATGTTATAATCCTCTATGCATTGAAAAGATATTTTTATATTCAATGGGGACATTACTTTTAAATCCCTGTAAAGTTTTGTGGGTAAAGATTGAAAGGAATGCAATCAAAACCCAATGCTACTGATTTTATATCTAAATCTTCCAAGGTTTATCACCAACTTTGAGATAAACAAAATACAGTGCATTGATCATAACATTCTATACATACATTCCATGCACATTTCCAGAAGTTTATCAATGAAATATATGCTAGGAATAAAATATCTGTTCTAAGTCATTGTTCTATTCCTCTTTAAAAATTGCAGTTATCTTCCCTTTTCCAGTATTATACATGAACCAATGCTTGGTACAATGTACAAATTAATTTAACTTCCCACTGATAGAAAAGTGCAATATTTACCAAGTTAACAAGAACTTTGATTGTGTAATGTTTTAAATTATGATTACTTGAAAGAAAGTTGCAGCCAAAGAATATATAAAACTGCATGTAAAAGTTTGGAGAACTTGCTAATTCAAAGCAATCCAAAACTCCTAATTTGGTACTTTTATTTTTACAGCAAGAAGAACAAAAAGGATCAGCAAAGAAGAAAGCCAAAGGATCATATAAAAGAGGGAAATGATAAAGAATTTGCCATGAAGTGGACTGAAAGATTTGAAGGCATTTTTTATTTTGGTTGGAACTAACCATTTGTGGAATGATTATTTCATAGCATTGAAAAGTTTATAGTAATGAAATGGAATTATCATGTAATCATGTACTCATGTTGACTGTTAAGTTTAGATTTATCAGTCAACAAAATAGAATTGATGTTCAACATATTAATGAATTTTAATCATTCACAAAACATCAAAGTGAACTTTGTCTTTGTTTTTGAGGTCTTTTAAAGAGTTACAAAATGATATTAAAGCATTGGGAGGAATTTAAAGGTTGAACAACCTTTTCAATGTCCTTTTAGATGTTCATCTGTGAACTGTTATTAGGAAGTTCTTACTGATCCTAAAATACCATAATTTAAAAAAAAAAAATGGAAAACATGTATTTTTTTAAAGAAATAAGTATATATGTAGAATGTTGTCTATTATGTAGAGAACGGGGTTAATGTAGAACTACTTTACATTTGTGTTACTTAAAAAATCATGATCTTTCTGTTATACCATTGCTGTGTACATCTTTATAAAGTTTACATTGATGGTAATAAATCGTTATCAAAACTATCATTTATGTGTTAATTTTTTATTATACGACCGCAAAAATTTTAATTTTTCGTCGTATATTGCTATCACGTTGGCGTCGTCGTCGTCTTGCGTCGTCCGAATACTTTTAGTTTTCGCACTCTAACTTTAGTAAAAGTGAATAGAAATCTATGAAATTTTAACACAAGGTTTATGACCACAAAAGGAAGGTTGGGATTGATTTTGGGAGTTTTGGTCCCAACATTTTAGGAATTAGGGGCCAAAAAGGGCCCAAATAAGCATTTTCTTGGTTTTCGCACTATAACTTTAGTTTAAGTAAATAGAAATCTATGAAATTTTGACACAAGGTTTATGACCACAAAAGGAGGGTTGGGATTGATTTTGGGAGTTTTAGTTCAAACAGTTTAGGAAATAGGGGCCAAAAAAGGGCCCGAATAAGTATTATTCTTGGTTTCCGCACAATAACTTTAGTATAGGTAAATAGAAATCAATGAAATTTAAACACAAGGTTTATGACCACAAAAGGAAGGTTGGGAATAATTTTTGGAGTTGAGGTCTGAACAGTTTAGGAATTAGGGGCCAAAAAGGGGCCCAAGTAAGCATTATTCTTGGTTTTCGCACCATAACTTTAGTATAAGTAAATAGAAATCTATGAAATTTAACCACAAGGTTTATGACCACTAAAGGAAGGTTGGGTTTGATTTTGGGAGTTTTGGTCCCAACAGTTTAGGAATAAGGGGCCCAAATGGTCCAAAATTGAACTTTGTTTGATTTCATCAAAAATTGAATAATTGGGGTTCTTTGATATGCCGAATCTAACTGTGTATGTAGATTCTTAATTTTTGGTCCCGTTTTCAAATTGGTCTACATTTAGGTCCAAAGGGTCCAAAATTAAACTTAGTTTGATTTGAACAAAAATTGAATCCTTGGGGTTCTTTGATATGCTGAATCTAAAAATGTACTTAGATTTTTGATTATTGGCCCAGTTTTCAAGTTGGTCCAAATCGGGGTCCAAAATTAAACTTTGTTTGATTTCATCAAAAATTGAATAATTGGGGTTCTTTGATATGCCAAATCTAACTGTGTATGTAGATTCTTAATTTTTAGTCCCGTTTTCAAATTGGTCTACATTAAAGTCCAAAGGGTTCAAAATTAAACTAAGTTTGATTTTAACAAAAATTGAATTCTTGGGCTTTTTTGATATGCTGAATCTAAACATGTACTTAGATTTTTGATTATGGGCCCAGTTTTCAAGTTGGTTCAAATCAGGATCCAAAATTATTATATTAAGTATTGTGCAATAGCAAGAAATTTTCAATTGCACAGTATTCAGCAATAGCAAGAACTCTTCAATTGCACAGTATTGTGCAATAGCAAGAAATTTTCAATTGCACAGTATTGCACAATAGCAAGAAATCTTCAATTGCACAGTATTGTGCAATAGCAAATATTTTCAATTGCACAGTATTGCACAATAGCAAGAAATATCTCGTTGCACAATATTGTGCAATAGCAAGAAATTTTCAATTGATTGGAGTTATCTTTCTTTGTCCAGTTGAATCTTTCTTAGTTGAATCAACTTAAATCATTGTTTTATACAATATACAATGTATATTCACTTTTACTACCAACTGATAAATTAAAACAATCTTTACCATTCAGTGATAACAAGCACTTTATTTTACATTTTAATATTTTATGATGTATTTAAATGAGTAGTTATTGTTGCAAACTCCATTAGGAATTTGAATTGAGATCAGTTTTGTAAAAAGGGAAAGGGGGATGTGAAAATTTTTTTCAGATTTCATAAATAAAAAGAAAATTTCTTCAAACATTTTTTTGAGAGGATTAATATTCAACAGCATAGTGAGTTGCTCAAAGGCCAAAAAAAGATTTTAAGTTCATTAGACCACATTCATTCTGTGTCAGAAACCTATGCTGTGTCAACTATTTAATCACAATCCAAATTTAGAGCTGAATCCAGCTTAAATGTTGTGTCCGTACTTGCCCCAACTGTTCAGGGTTCAACCTCTGCGGTCGTATATAGCTGCGCCCTGCGGAGCATCTGGTTAATGTGTACCTTGTTCTATATGTATAATCATGAAAGTGCAACATTCTGTAGGTGAATGAAATGAAATAAAATGATTTATAGGTTTTCTGTTTTCATCAAGTTGTATTAAAAATCTTTTAAAATGTCTCCTTGGACAATAATTACTTGCTGGTAATACAACTATTCACCTGAGTGTTGATGTTCGTCTGGCAAGGTACAGCTGACCTTTAACTCATTTTCATGGTTCTTTGGTTTGACTGTTTAAGCAATAAGTCAAGTATTTGTGCATGGAATGTTTGCAAGGTATACATGTCTTTCTGGCATGGTTAATCTGACCTTGACCTATTTTTCATGGTTCAGCTTTCGATGTCAATTTGTCAGGGTTGTGTTTCTTTCTCCGATAATGTAAGCAATAGTTCATATATGGTGTATGGAATTATGGCATAGTGTACATGTCTGTCTGATATGGTTCATTTTACCTTGACCATGACCTCTTTTTTAGCTCACCTGACCTGAAAGATCAAGTGAGCTTTTCTTATCACTTGGCGTTCGTCATTCGTCGTCCGTCGTCTTGTCATTCATTACCTTTTACAAAAATCTTCTCCTCAAACTAATGGGCCAAGTTCGTTATGGATAGAGATAATTGTAAGCAGAAAGAATGTTCAGTAAAGTAAGATCTACAAACACAATTTTGTCATGGATCGATCTTTGTCCTTTGTTTAATATGCACGTAGACCAAGGTAAGCGACACAGGCTCTTAAGAGCTTCTAGTTTTCATTGGGCCCATTTCTAGGATACACTTTGCAATAGGTTTACTATATTTGATGAATGGAAGGAAAATAAAGTACATGTATTTCTGAGTTTATCTGACCTCGACCTCATCTATATTGATAATATTAGTTTTATTTGAAACTTGTATCAAAACCATTATTTCACACACTTTCAACATAAAGACAATAAGAATCAAAACCAAGGAGTAAACAAAGACTCAAAAAACCAAAGGACATTTACATCAACAGTTATAAATGATAAATATGAAACTACACAAACTCCGCTAATAGCCAGAGTGAAATCAGATGCTCCGGAAGGGTAAGCATTTCCTGCACCATATACGGCACCCATCATGTTATTTCTTTGTTCAGTTCAGTAATGATTGAAGGTTATTATGACTGAGGAAAAATATTAGATATGATTTCTGACACACTTTTGTCATAATGGCCAATCAGCTCATGATGGCGACCATAAAATTTCTTGAGTGATGACCTTAATTTGATTGATTCATATCCCTGTTTTAGCAACTTTTGTTGCTACACAGAAATGGAAAATTGACTATAGGAAAATTAAAATCATTGCGTTTGTCATAAATTTTGGTATTCAACCTACCATCAGTAGTCATTTCGAGAAAAAGGTCTAAATATGAAGCAGATTTATCTGTGTCGGTAGTATTTTTAATTTCAAGTTCACTTGGATATATTAAATGTAAGTAATCACTGAATCTATTATTATTAAGAGACAGTACATCCTCAATATACCGAAAGGTGAAATTAAAAGCCTGGGCTAATTTCTTTATTCCGACGAGTTCTTTCAGTCAAGCTTTAAGTTTAGTATGTGGAATAGTGGTATAAAGAGTTGAAAAATCAAAGGTTTTAATGTTGGTACAATGTTTTAATGATTGAGATTGTAAATTCACTAATAACTCTTGAATTTTTGAGTATCTATATCTGATTAACACCACTTCTTGGATATGCCGTTTCGGAATATTTCTGAAGTCCATCTTTGACTGCAGTTAGAATGGCAGTAAGAACTTTAGAAAGGGGTTTAGTGGAACACTTGGAAGAACCTGCAATATACCTTTCCTTATAAGGATTCTAATTAAGCTTAGGAATCCAGTATAAGGATGGAAAATTCAATCAGTTCCCTAAATGGTAGGTTGTTGATATTTGGTATGCATATGTATTAGCATTGCCATTGTTATCACAGAGATTATTTGGAAGCCCCTCAGTCATATGTCAAAAAAATATGTTCGAGCTAAAGTACCAAATCATTTGATTTATAACCTCTTTATGGTATATGGTTTCACAGATGTCACTGGAAACGAGATTTAAATCTCAGTTTCTGATGGCATCTTTTATTTGTTTGTGTTGATCACGTGAGAACAAATTCGAGGAAAAGAGGACAGGATTGTGGAAAATGCCTGTACCAAGTCAGGAATATGACAGTTGTTGTCCATTCGTTTGATATGTTTGTGCTTTTGATTTTGTCATTTGATTAGGGACTTTTCGTTTTGAATTTTCCTCAGAGTCCAGTATTTTTGTGATTTTTAACTTTTTACGACAAGAACATTTCCATCGTCATCAGTGAACAGTATTCTGTAACCGTCAACCAACTTGTAAACATATTTGTCGATAGGGACTTTAACTTCACCACTTTGAACTCTTTCTTTAATAGTTCTATGATAAAGCACAACCCTCTATCTATGAAATGCTAGATAATATCGTATCAACTAGAAATTATATACTCAATATGCAGGCGCTGCTATTTTCCACCACATATACATGGAATAATTAAAATCAGAGCATACTGAACTCCGAGGAAAATCCAAAACGAAAAGTCCCTACAGCTAATCAAATGGCAAAGTCAAAATCTCAAACACATCTAACGAATGTACAACAACTGTCATACTCCTGACTTGGTACAGGCAGTTTTGTATTATCTGGTTTTATAGCTAGCCAAACCTCTCACTTGTATGACAGTCGTATAAAGTACCATGGAAAGTTCACAATCGGCAATGAAACACAATTTCCATTTCTTACTTAGCTTTATCTCCCACATTTCATGTTGTAAGGTAATAGACGCGTTTAGTATTGTCACTAAACTGTGAATTATTCTGAGAGGACAGTATTTTATTTTATAGCGGACGTGAAGTTAAGATATAATACATCATGTTTTTCATTCTTCCTTAGAACCTCATGTATAAAGTCTGTCTCATATGAATAAAGGAAACATGTACAGTCAGCTCGCATGGAAATGCCGATTGTTTGTTGAAAAACAAGTTGCAAATGTGTTGGAAACCAAGAAAACCTCTAGTAATTTTGTTTACTTGAAATTGTTATAATACATTTGACATTGTTGTCCAAAATGCAAGTTATTCCTATGTTTATGGAGCAAAACAGCATTGATTATGATAACTTTAAAAAGTTAAAAATAACTAAGATTAATTTCCTTGTATTAGATTGAGACAGATCATACTTTAACAGGTAGTTCTCTGAAATTGACTTTATCAAGATATTTGAATATAAATGAACGCAGTTGTTTTCCCATTTGAAGTATTATTTCAACAGAAAGTCTGCACTCGACTTCAACCTTATTAAAAAGCTCTGGTGAGTGGTATTTAAACAGAGCATGCGTCTGGTGTGTTAAAAAATAAATCTGGGATCTTTGATCAGTATTAACTCATAACTAAATTAACACATTTACACGTAATTCTTTTATCTCTCCATTTATTAAGAACTCGATGATTGTACACGTTGAATATCATCACAATAACCGATGTATAGAAAAAGTCAAATATAACGATGAAATGTAGGTTGACGTATGAAGTGAGCATAATTCAGGTTCATTCACAAAACATAACTGTTCTCTTCATAAATTTTCTAAAGGCTGGGCTTCTGAAAAATAAAAAAAAATAAACGACCATTATCATAAATATGATTCTTTGTTACAAGTTGTCAATTGTCATCATTTCAGATGAGTAACAAAGTCGATTGATAAAGGAAATATCAGTACTCTAGGTAACCATTCCCGACATAACAATACAGTCCAATTTGGCTAAAAAAGGGGGAGGGAGTTATAAATATAGTTAAAACAAAGAAACAATATTTCGTGAAAATATCCTACAACTTAAAAGTCTTTTTTTTTATGTATTATTTTCTTAATTTGCATGCTATGGTGAAAAGGAAACCACTGGGCTAAGATAGTCTACCTACAAAAAGCCCGGAATCAACCTTTTGACACTAGAAGCCTCAAACAAGAAGCGATATTACAAAGTTGAAGTTTTAAACGTATGATACCAGTTAATTTGCTTTTTGGGAACACATGTTTTTATTTTTAACATACATTCATACATGTCACACATAGCCAATAATCGTCAGCATAAAAAACAGAAAATATTCGGTATATAATTGTTCAGTTACAAACTACAGTACGCATGACATGTATTTGATGAATATTTACGCCTAACATAAGTATCTTTGATTTTAATTGGTTGAAAGCCAGTATATCATTTTGTGTAATTTGTTTTATAGTACAACTTTTGTTCATGTTTATCTAATATCACCCCCAGGTTTGGTTGGTTTTGTGTTTCTTAGGCTTTAGTTTTCTATGTTGTGTCTTGTGTACTATTATTTGTCTTTTTGAATTTTCCCTTTTAGCCATGGCGTTGTCAGTTTATTTTTGATCTATGAGTTTGAATTTACCTCTGGTATCTTTCGCCTCTCTTTTTCTTAATGTTTATCTCCGCTGAGGTATAGCATAAAAATTAAAATGACAAAAATGCCGAACTCCAAGGAAAATTCAAAATGGAAAGTCCGTAATTCAAAGGCAAAATCAATAACCCAAACACATCAAACTGTCATATTTCTGACTTGGTACAGGTATTTTCTTACAGCATTTGTCTGCCTTAGTGTTTTTTTTAACCCTTTATGTAGATAGTTATCAAAGGTACCAGGATTATAATTTAGTACGCCAGACGCGCGTTTCGTCTACATAAGACTCATCAGTGACGCTTATATCAAAATATTTATAAAGCCAAACAAGTACAAAGTTGAAGAGCATTGAAGATCCAAAATTCCAAAACGTTGTGCCAAATACGACTAAGGTAATCTATGCCTGGGATAAGAAAGTCCTTAGTTTTTTGAAAAATTCAAACTTTTGTAAACGGGAAATTTAATAAAATGACCACATTATTGATATTCATGTCAACATCGAAGTGTTGACTACTGGGCTGGTGATACCCTCGGGAACGAAACGTCCACCAGCAGAGGCATCGACCCAGTGGTGTAAATAGTTATCAAAGGTACCAGGATTATAATTTAGTACGCCAGACGCGCGTTTTGTCTACATAAGACTCATCAGTGACGCTCATATCAAAATATTTATAAAGCCAAACAAGTACAAAGTTGAAGAGCATTGAAGATCCAAAATTCCAAAACGTTGTGCCAAATACGACTAAGGTAATCTATGCCTGGGATAAGAAAGTCCTTAGTTTTTCAAAAATTCAAACTTTTGTAAACGGGAAATTTAATAAAATGACCACATTATTGATATTCATGTCAACACCGAAGTGTTGACTACTGGGCTGGTGATACCCTCGGGGATGAAACGTCCACCAGCAGTGGCATCGACCCAGTGGTGTAAATAGTTATCAAAGGTACCAGGATTATAATTTAGTACGCCAGACGCGCGTTTTGTCTACATAAGACTCATCAGTGACGCTCATATCAAAATATTTATAAAGCCAAACAAGTACAAAGTTGAAGAGCATTGAAGATCCAAAATTCCAAAACGTTGTGCCAAATACGACTAAGGTAATCTATGCCTGGGATAAGAAAGTCCTTAGTTTTTCAAAAATTCAAACTTTTGTAAACGGGAAATTTAATAAAATGACCACATTATTGATATTCATGTCAACACCGAAGTGTTGACTACTGGGCTGGTGATACCCTCGGGGACGAAACGTCCACCAGCAGTGGCATCGACCCAGTGGTGTAAATAGTTATCAAAGGTACCAGGATTATAATTTAGTACGCCAGACGCGCGTTTTGTCTACATAAGACTCATCAGTGACGCTCATATCAAAATATTTATAAAGCCAAACAAGTACAAAGTTGAAGAGCATTGAAGATCCAAAATTCCAAAACGTTGTGCCAAATACGACTAAGGTAATCTATGCCTGGGATAAGAAAGTCCTTAGTTTTTCGAAGAATTCAAACTTTTGTAAACGGGAAATTTAATAGGTTGCATTTCTGTAAATATTGACAATGCAATTTCCCATAGGAACTCCTTTTACGGCTAAAACTGTACCACTTTTACTATGAAGTTTTGAAAAAAATCTTATCCTAGAATTGAAAGTTCATATGCACCACAATTTTTTTCAAAGGTCAAAATATAGGGCTGTGCGGCATATTTTCAACGTTTATGTGCCCTGAACTTCTCAGAGTTTAAACTTACACTAATTTTCTTAACTACTCCTACCTCGAATGAAAGGTTACCACAGATTTCAATGTAAACAATATGCACGTGTTTATTTACTGGTAACATTCCCAAGTTCTGTCTCTGCGATATGGAACACAGAGAGCATAACTGGGAACCAGTATGTAAACAAATTTAATTTTCTATGAATATTCAATTACTCCCCAAAAGAGGCGTGTTTTGAGAAACAGCTGTATTTACAAAGTGCAACCTAATAAAATGACCACATTATTGATATTCATGTAGACGTTTATTATAAGGGTGGTCTTAAAATGCGACTGTTTGCTTATTTCTTTATTGCTCAGAAATGTCATTTTTTAATGTTGTCTTTACAAACCCATAAAACCCATTGAAATAAAGGTTTTAGAGAAAACCACGTATTTAACATATAATTATTTTTGATTATTACAAATTGCAAACCAGATGAAAACCAAAAAATGGTGTCAGTATTTTACCTACCAAAAACATTAATAAAATCGTCATCATCTACATCCAGGACATAAAACGCTTCCTCTACATTTTGTGGAATGTGGTCATGATTATCAAACGTTGACTTAAAATACTCTGATAATTCTTTTCTGTCTAATGCACCATCATTATTGTTGTCAAATTCTCTCAATCGGTAGGGCAGACGACCACTTTTCTCTCGTTCACCAAATCTCATTGTCAATGAAGATCTCCTGGCGGGAACACTCAGCACCATGCTAAATCCAAACACTACTAGTATGGAAGTCAGTACCGTTGTCATGATAATAGTATTGGTTAAAATCTGTAAATAATCGAAATGGACTTCAGATGAACTTATAATAGAATCAATAATGCATTTATCAATTAAGTTAGTGTTTATTTGACCATCGTATAATAAATCACGAAATATACCTGTCAATCAAATGAATTTAAATGAAGTTCATGCGAAAATTGTTTTTATCCGACGAAATGAAAAACGAAGTTGAAAAGCATTTAGGACCCGAAATTCCGAATGTGATTTTCAGGAGGTGAGGTAATCTTTTCCTGGGGTTGAAAAATCCTTAATATTTCATGTAAATTAAAAGTAATACTCGAAACAAAAACTCAAAGAATAAACGAGATATGGAAGTGATTATGAAACGTTCGAGCTCGAAATTTGGTTTTACACTAAATAGTTATCAAAGGTACCATGATTATAATTTAGTACGCCAGACGCGCGTTTCGCTTTTATAAGACTCATCAGCGACGCTCATATCAAAATATCTATAACGCCAAAAAAGTACAAAGTTGAAGAACATGCAATATCTACAGGCAAAAACAATTACTTGAGAATATCAAAGTACAAATTACTACATACGTAAACGACTGACAAGGTATATTATAATACTGTCACGTATATAACCGATCGAGTATTAAATATTTCATAAACATCATTACGTTCTTCCATCATTATGCCGAAGCAGTTGGCGGAAATGTATGCTTCCTAATCGTTCTGGAATTCAAAATTATATCGTCTTCATATCCGGAACATTTAGATAACTATACAGTACAATCCATTATGAAATGTATTTTTCCATTTCATTAATTCTTATTTCATAAATTGAAAATGATTGCAACCGACTGTCACAAAAACCATCTTAAACAAAACTACAAAAAAAAAAAAATCCACTTGTTTCTTTGAAAGTTATTACGATTTTCTGTTGTCTGCAACATTTTTTTTTATTTCTACAATATTTTAAACAATTTCTCGAAAAATGTCATTCAGAAAATTATTCGGTTCATTTCGATTGTTTCATATATTTATCATCACGACAATATTTTGAAACAAGACAATTTCATACATAGGAATCTAAAAAATAAAACAAACAATATCCTCATTTTTGTTGAAGTGAAAAAACAAAAAAATGTTATTTAATTGTCATCAAGTTATCTTTAGATCTTTTTTCTAAACGCATGTTAAAAAAAATCATTTTATATACGATGAATATTGTATGTTCATATAGTTAGTGTTTATTTTTAATCACTTAGGATCAATTATAACATATACAGAAGATTATAAAATCAGCGTTGATTCTGGTGTGTCGTTTACTTGTTATCTTATAATCGCTTAGGATCAATTATCAAACATATATTTGTCATAGAAAACATTATTTAGTATACTTGAAATGGAAATAACAAAATTGTTGACCGATTGTACATCCGGGGTTTATTATTTTATTCATGGATATCTCAGAATTAATTGATCAATAACCAACTGTTGACCGTTTCCTGCTTGTAATAGCTGATACCATAAGTTACAGGAGTGTTAACAGTTAAGAACATCTATCAATTGACATGATGATGATTTTATCATTCACTTATAGCTTTTTATATCATTTTATATTGGGTAGGGTTAGAAACGATTAAAAAAAGTTATACGTTTACACTTGTTAAATTAAAAATAAAGTGCAGGAATCATAATCACCATTATTCTTAGGGATTGTTTGAAGTAATTGATAGTTCGTTGAAAAGAGATTAAATTTGGTAAACATATAGCTAAAGGAAATGTTGAGATCATTAAAAGTGGGTTAACCAGCACAATAACAGTTGAAATAGAACTGTACGAGGATTATTTTGCACTTTAGAACCAACGTTATTTAAAAACAAACATATGGTTATCAATAACCAATTAGGATAATAGCTTCCACACAATTTCTTTTATAAAACCTCACACTCCTAAATTAAATTTAAAAAAAATGTTTAGTTTACCATTACAAACTTTGTTAAATATTTTACAAAGCTTTTATTTTAAAGGTATTTTGTAATGTCTCTTAAGACTTGTAACTATCATACATTTCCCAACTCATTCGGTATTCAAGAGCTCGTTTTGTTCACAAATTGTTGTCAGCATAATTGAATTTCATGTGAATGTTATACATGATAGAGGTTTAGCTAGCTACAAAACAAGATTTCGACACACGAAAATGGCTATACCAAGCCAGAAATATGACAACTGTTATCCATTTGTTTGAGATTTTGATTTTGTCATACGCTTAGAAATTCTGTTGAGGATTTTCCTCACAGTCCGGTATGTTTGTTATTTTACCTTTTCATAAAGATTAAGTTTAGGTGATATAACTGGCTATTTTCGCCCCAAATTAATATTTAATTAACCTGATATCACTAACTGTTTAAATTTTATCAACAAGTGAAATTCCTGTTTCTCAAGGTAGGATTTGGATTCATAACTCTCAAGCAAAAGTAACTTCAGCGTGGTGAATACTATTATTATTTTCCTGCTTAACATGTTTTGTTAAAATGGCAGTTTGTTATCTTATAGTTCGTTTCTCTGTGTGTTGCATTGTTTTTTGTTTTTTTTTGTTTCTGTTGTTATGTTGGTTTCTTCCTATAGTTGATGTGTTTCCTTCGGTTTTAGTTTGTAACCCGGATTTGTTTTCTCTCAATCGATTGATGACTTTCGAACAGTGGTATAATACTGTTGCCTTTGTTTGTTTTTCTGCCATAAAAAAAAAAATAATTGTAGCTTTACATTTCGTTTTAAGTTCTGCTGCGGAAGGTCAATCTAGGAAAACGATAATGACTCTCTAACAAATGAAAAAGTTCTTCTTTCCAGCTCACCAGAGCTCATTCCAGTTTTTGACGATGTTTGTGTTTTGTAGATTCCTATGATGTTTTCGCATCTCTTGACTAATGCTGAATCAGCAAATATACATAAGAGGTTACTTTAGCAATAATCTTGCCATATACCAGGCTGACAAATTTGTACGCCGGACAAAATGTCAACGAAAAAGACTCATCAGTGGCGCTCGAACCAATAAAGTTTATAAAAGCCAAAAATAAAATCACAAAGGTGAAGAGTATTGAGGACAAAAAATTCCGAAAGGATTGTAAAATAGAGTTTCAGTAAACTATTTCCAATTTCCTATTATTCAATCGCGTAGTGGAATGATTTATTTGTGGATTATTATAAATTCTATAGAACTTTTGGACTATTTTAAATCTCGGACTATTGCTGAAATTAATTCTTACATACTTTTGATTATTTAACCCTGTATGCTAACATTGCCCATGTGAAATTTTAAAATTGTTTGTAGAAACATTGAACGACAAAAATATGTGACGTATAAAATTTGCTAACGTCATACACGTGAATCAATGAATGTGTTTGTAGATAGATGTTTTTGTGTTCTGTTAAATTGTTCCTTTTAAAATTGTTACACGATGATGACTGCTGTACCCATATTTTGACTATTTTATTTATTATGTCTGTTTAGTTCACGCATCATTGTAAATATAACGGAATTTGTTGAGACTGTCAACAAAGTGAGAGGTTTAGCGCTATAAAACCAGGTTTAATCCACTATCTTCTACATGTGAAAATGCCTGTACCAAGTTCGGAATATGACTGTTCTTGTCCATTCGATAATGATGTGTTTTTTCATTTGATTTTGCCATGTGATTATGGACTTTCCGATAAGATTTTCGTGTATTTTTGTGATTTTACCTTTTCCATTTTCAATTTTATTCCTTGGGTTGAATATGCTTAAGTATTGCGTAAAAATATGCTTAACAGGCAATTCATAATTATGTTCATATAAAAACGATGCATGGCAACAAAGAAATGCTGACTACTAGGCTGGTGATACCCTCTGGAAGGAAATATCAACCAGCAGTGTTATCAACTAACTGGTTGTAAATTAATTCATCTATCAAAGGTACTAGGATTATAATTTAATACGCCAGACGCGCGTTTCATCTACATAAGACTTGTCAGTGACGCTCTGATCAAAATAGTTATAAAGCGAAACAATTACAAAGTTAAAGAGCATTGAGAAACCAAAATTTCAAAAAGTTATGCAAAATACGGCTAAGGTAATCTATTCCTGGGATAAGAAAATCCTTAGTTTTTCGAAAAATTTAAAGTTTTGAAACAGGAAATTTATAAAAATGACCATATGATTAATATCTATGTCAACACCGAAGTGCTGACTACTGGGCTGGTAATACTCTCGGGGACGAAACGTCCAACGGTTGTTGTATCGACCCAGTGTTGTAAATAGTTATCAAAGGTACCAGGCCTATAATTTTTACGAAATACTCTCGTATCAATGATTGTCTAATTTTCAATTGTTATTTAAAGTGCAATTACCAATTACAGCTTAAGTTTTTATTTCTTAGGTGCAAAAACTAAATTGGTATTTTCTGGTAAAAAACGTCTTATATCTTTTCTTTTTGTACGGATACCATATGCATTGAGGCCCTTTAATCCATGTTTTCAGTCGCGGGGTTTGATAGACGTAAAATATTTACCCCATTCAAAAAACATATACGCCATCATTGGATAGACACATTTATATATGGAAAATCAAATTTTAAGAAAATTACTATTTGAGCCTCAAAATGTTCTTTTTGTCATCTTTGTAACCATTCTTAAGCGTACAAAATGTATAAATACGTCTAGAATTGTATGTTTCACATCATGAGTATAAATATGACGACACATGTTTTAGTTGCTAAAGACAATGCAACAGTTTCGCGGACCTTTTCATTTACGTCATTTTACACCAAAATATTTGTTATATGGTATTTATTTTAATATGATGCATTAGAATGCAATATGGAGATAACTGTATTGTATTTTAAGCTTGGCCTTCGTAAAACTTGATTTTACTGTGCGACAATAAAATCTACGTTTTACGAAGGCCAAGCTTAAAATAAGTTTACGATAATTGTTTTTTAAATAAACTGTCAAAAAAATACATTTTACAATATGATTTGGAATTTCAGCTATAGGATTATATTACCTTTGGTTTAATAGTCCAACTCTTTCGGTCGTAAATGCTCTTCACATTTGTTACTTATTTTGCTTCATCAAATTTCCACTTACTACATTTAGACTTTGATAAAGTGGTCTAAATTTGCATTCGTAAATATAAAGTAAAGATAAACGTTTTTGGGTACATATAAATTTACATGTTTTTTTAAAATTTATAATTATAAATTAAGGGCTGCAATATAATTCGCAAATTTAATAACATTTATTTAGACTTGTTGTAGGTTATGTCTATTCGTTAATCGTTCGTTATGTCAATCGAGAGAGTTATATCTCTAATTGTTAAATCTGTCCGTGTAAATTTATCTTTGATTTGATCTAAGATTAATTACATTCATTGACATCTTTTTTCTACTTTCAATAATACGAAGAAGATTTTACGTTAATACTTTTAAAAAGTCAACCGTAGCATACCGCTGTTCAAAATTGATATTTCTGCGAACTAACATATGTATTTTAAAGTGTTCAAAACCGGTATTTTTTCTTTAAAGGATAAAAAAAACCAACAAAATAGAAAAAGGATGAAACGATTAAAAAATAAAACGTTTGTCTCTTTCTGACTTTGATATTCTCAGGTTTCGAACATTTACATCTTCTTTTCTAAACATATATTAGAAAACTTACTTTTTGGTTCGATGCATATCTTAACAAAAAATTGTTGGCATAACCTTACCTTATTGTGGCACTACTTCTTATTCACAAAAAACTTAAAAGTGTAACATTTCAACAAAACACATCTCTTTTAAAAGGTATTTATTTCTTAATAAGGTGTTATGTCTTTATAAAATTACTCATAAGTTGGATTATTTGAGTGTAAAAAGGGGAAACTACTTACTTTTCTTCCTCATAACACACCTTGTTTAATTCAAAATAATGCAGTCTTAATTTTTGTCTATAAGAATCATTCCGACTTAGTTTAACATATATTGAATATGACGATTGCCGGAAGTCAATCCGGGGAGAATTACTCCAATTCACGTTAAAATCTATTAAATGGTTTTAAATTTTCAAATTTACCGGAAAGATGCAAATGTTTATGGTGAGATATTGTATAGTCCTAATTAAAGAAAATTTCGTTTTGCTACATGTTTAAACGTTACATTAAGTTGACGTGATGCATCGTATTATTGAACATTAATCAATAATGCAATCTAGAAATAAAAATTATGATACCGACTGCTGTGTTCGAGACACGTGTTTCTCTAGTACGTTCGTGGTAAAAAATTACGACTGAACGTAAAACCCGAAAAAACTTTAACATAAAGTTTCTTAAATAAAATCAACAGTAGTATACCGCTGTTCAAAATTCATAAATCGATAGAGAAAAAAAAAACAAATCCAGATTACAAACTAAAACTGAGGGAAATGTATCAAATATAAGAGAACTACGACACAACAGAAACACAACACAGAAATGTAACACACACAAAAACGAACTATAATGTAACAATGGCCATTTTCCTGACTTAGTACAGGGCATTTTATGAAAAATGGTGGATTGAACCTGGTTTTGTGGCATGCTAAACCTCCCGCTTTAATAGCAGTGTTAATTATAACATTTAAATGACAACATTACACGACAGGGCTACAATAAATAAATGGGAGAAAATATAGGACAGAGAAACAAACTAATAATAGCCATTCAGAGGTAACAGGTTAAAAAAATATTTTTAAACGCCAGACGCGAGCTACGTCCACACAAAACTATGCTCAGATAAAAGAAGTTTGAAAGCCATAACAACTACAAAGTTGAAGATCGTAATCATTTTGAGTTAACGTTTCTTAATAGTTATCAAAAGTACCAGGATTATAATTTAGTACGCCAGACGCGAGTTTCGTCTACATAAGACTCATCAGTGACGCTCAGATCAAAACAGTTAAAAAGCCAAACAAATACAAAGTTGAAGAGCATTGAAGACCTGAAATTCCAAAAAGTTGGGCCAAATACGGCTAAGGTAATCTATTCCTGGGTGTAAGAAAATCCTTAGTTTTTCGAAAAATTCAAAATTTTATAAACAGGAAATTTATAAAAATGATCACATAATTGATATTCATATCAACACCGAAGTGCTGACTACTGGGCTGGTGATACCCTCGGGGACGAAACGTCCACCAGCAGTGGCATCGACCCAGTGGTGTAAATAGTTATCAAAAGTACCAGGATTATAATTTAGTACGCCAGACGCGTGTTTCGTCTACATAAGACTCACCAGTGACGCTCAGATCAAAACAGTTAAAAAGCCAAACAAATACAAAGTTGAAGAGCATTGAGGACCCGCAATTCCAAAAAGTTGGGCCAAATACGGCTAAGGTAATCTACTCCTGAGTGTAAGAAAATCCTTAGTTTTTCGAAAAATTCAAAATTTTATAAACAGGAAATTTATAAAAATGATCACATAATAGATATTCATGTCAACACCGAAGTGCTGTCTACTGGGCTGGTGATACCCTCGGGGACGAAACGTCCACCAGCAGTGGCATCGACCCAGTGGTGTAAATAGTTATCAAAAGTACCAGGATTATAATTTAGTACGCCAGACGCGTGTTTCGTCTACATAAGACTCATCAGTGACGCTCAGATCAAAACAGTTAAAAAGCCAAACAAATACAAAGTTGAAGAGCATCGAGAACCCGAAGGTAGTTAAAACCTCTTTTTAAACCGGACTGTAAAAGCTTGTTATACGCGACAGACGTGTTTTGTCTACAAAAGACTAATCAGTTACGTTCACATAAAAAAGATTGAATAAAGAACTAAGTTGATAAGCACTGAAGGTAAAAAAAATCCGAAAGGTTTTGCTAAATACAGATCAGATAATGTCCCACAGTTTGACTGTTATTATTTTTATTTTAAAGGAATTCTATATTAGTATACCTGAGGTCATCCAACCATGAATTTATTTTTTATTCACTCAAGCAGCCTTTTACCATACAAGTTAAAACAAATTCACTGCAACATTCATCAAAACATTTGACCATAACTGTGTATAATATGATTCATACATCAACACATTGAATGTTTTAACAATATAGCTATTTCGCCTAGGAAATGTTTAAAGTGTCGTTAAATTTATCGGTTTTATCATAAATCTGTTTTTAAAATGAAGTACACTTGTATACTTAAACAGTGAAAATAATTAAAGAATGTTAAAATTCATTGAACGTACTTAGTAAACTCCCTGCTCATATTGGTGCTTTAGAATCTCTTCTTAGTTTTAATTTCTCACCTATATACAATGTAGCCTTATAATCTCATGAGTACAAAAAGAGGGACGAAAGATACCAAAGGGACAGTCAAACTCATAAATCTAAAACAAACTGACAACGCCATGGCTAAAAATGAAAAAAGACAAACAAACAACAGCACACACGACACAACATAGAAAACTAAAGAATAAACAACACGAACCCCACCAAAAAACTAGGGGTGATCTCAGGTGCTCCGGAAGGGTAAGCAGATCCTGCTCCACATGCGGCACCCGTCGTGTTGCTTATGTGATAACAAATCCGGTAAATAGTCTAATTCGGTAGGTCACATTCATGAAAGGGAAGGGGATTGTAGTTACGACGTAAGGAACATATCCGATATCATTTGTTAAAGTACAACATGTTTAAGTCTAATTAAGAAACCAAAACGACACAGAAATTAACAACTATAGGTCATCGTACGGCCTTCAACAATGAGCAAACCTTATACCGCATATTCAGCTATAAAAGGCACCAAAATGACAATGTAAAACAATTCAAACGAGAAAAGTAACGGCCTTATTTAAATGAAAAAAATAACGAAAAACAAATATGTAACACATAAACAGACGACAACACACTGAATTACAGGCTCCTGACTTGGGACAGGCTCATACAGGTTATTAATACAAAGGGATTAACGAGAAACAAAGAAAACAGGTCAACTGGATGTTTTATTATAATAACTTGAATTGAATTTTAACTAAACAACATGTTTGTTCGCTTTAGATATTTCGTATATCGCGGAGTTATTATAGTTCTAATAGATACTTACTGTGCACCACTTATTTATAACACGTATAATTTATGATGGTATAATGATAAACCTCTAATGGCTAATTGTGGATAATTTGAATATAGTAAAGTACCTTTCATTATATCGGACTGGGACTTGTTTATAGACTGAGCATGTCTTCTGTATATTATGTTGTGCGTTCAATGTTCCATTTGGCTAGAGGAACAGGGGCGAGTTAAGAACTCACAGAGTAATTTAGTCCGATCTACCAGTCACTGTATTGGTAATTATTTCTTTTCATCAAATGTAAACACGAAGATCACATTGAGAGTCGCCATTGGAACAGAAACTGCGTATTATTGATTCAATATTCTTTTTTTTTTTAATCTTTAGCATTCTGCCTTCTTGTCTTAATAGCCTCGACGTGTAATCTGGTATTTAACTTGGTATTCAAACATGATTTCAAATACTGTTTGTTATGTAACAAGTGACAAAAGATGAAAAGTAGATACATATTAATTCATAATTAGTTATCAAAGGTACCAGGTATCAATCATAAGTGTTAAAGGGATAAGACGTCACATTAACTAGTTGAATTCAACTCTTAGGGTTTACATGCTAGGTCTGAATTCAACACTTCGGGTTTACGTGCTAGGTCTGAATTCAACACTTAGGGTTTACATGCTAGGTCTGAATTCAACACTTCGGGTTTACATGCTAGGACGGAATTCAACACTTCGGGTTTACATGCTAGGTCTGAATTCAAGACTTCGGGTTAACGTGCTAGGTCTGAATTCAACACTTAGGGTTTACATGCTAGGTCTGAATTCAACACTTTGGGTTTACGAGCTAGGTCGGAATTCAACACTTCGGGTTAACGTGCTAGGTCTGAATTCAACACTTAGGGTTTACATGCTAGGTCTGAATTCAACGCTTCGGGTTTACATGCTAGGTCGGAATTCAACACTTCGGGTTTACGTGCTAGGTCTGAATTCAACACTTCGGGTTAACGTGCTAGGTCTGAATTCAACACTTAGGGTTTACATGCTAGGTCTGAATTCATCGCTTCGGGTTTACGTGCTAGGTCTGAATTCAACACTTAGGGTTCACATGCTAGGTCTGAATAATACGTTCCGATAATTTGTTTGATTTGCGTTTTGAGTACTTAAAACAGGTTTTGTCAAATACATCTGATAATTTCGTCTATAACAAATAAGGCAACTTAAGGTTATATATTTTTTTTAATTATGGAAACAGAGAGGCCTATGGGTATCAGTCTTTGAATCTTTTGGGGAATGTGTTTTTATTTTAGTGTAGACTGAACTTAATTATTTACTTTTATCAGATTTTGTTATTATATTATCGTGACTAGAATATCAAGAAAAACTTGTTATTTCAAACTTTCATTCGAGCTCACCTTTTAATATTTGATATCCTCATTATTCAGCGTTACTATGTTCACTGGGATATAAATTCATTACCATAGTGTCTTACAATATTCGTAGCCATACATTTACGTTATAGCGAATGTTTTCAAACAAGCTATAGAATTAGGGCGAGATGAACCAGGTAATAAAGACCAAACTACTTACATTTCATAAGTTCAAGTTTCTTCTTCTTAGAATTTATACACACCTGTACATAAGCTTGTTGTAATACAAGTGAGAGATTTAGCTACCTATAAAACCAGGTTTAATCCACCATTTCCTTTATAAGACAATTCCTGTAGCAAGTGAAGAATGTGACCGTTGTTATTCATTCATTTGATGTTTGAGCTTTTGATTTTGCCATTGATTAGGGACTTTCCGTTTTAAACCCTCGAAGTTCAGTATTCTTGTTATTTTACCTTTTGCTAAGTAAAATGTTAGTTTAGACAAATAATTATGCTCCAGAGAAATGGTATTTTAAATTAAGAAGATGTGTTATAGCTTTTAATGAAACAAGTTTGCACCGGAGTCCTACTTATGTAGAAGTAAGCAACTAGTTTACCGCCGCACAACCATCAACAATGAGCAAATCACATAATAAACAGTGAGGTAAGACTCATTTTACATCTTACTGACTAAGGGTTATAAGTTATCCGAAATATCTAAAATATGTTCATGATTTTATTATTTTTTGGTGATGGTGATATTGCACCCTTTAAGACTTGTTGCAAATTAAATATGAGATATGCATAATCACTTTTTTTTTTATTCCATTTCCAATTTGTTTTAAGCAGTGAATACTTTGAATTAAAAAAAAAACAATATCCTATTTATTCTATGTAGTGTGTACTTGCTTTATTATATAGAATTATTTCAATCTGCACATCATTTAATAATCTTTATTTATTTCCCCAAGTTTAGATGATGATGATAACAAATAGATAATGATCAAATGTTAACGTGTACCAGTATTTTATAGAACTACGTTTTTGAGAACGATTTTACATACTAGAATTTACCGAGATACTATTTAAATCGGAGGCAAAACAATAATAATTGAGGTATAAATGATTGATTCAATTGTGTGACGAATCAAACAATATTAAAAGACAATTTTGAAAAAATTGATAGTATTAACAAACATATCAATCTCAAAGCAAAATTCCAAAGATGGAGTCCATAGAACCTGACAAAATCAATCATAGAAACGAATGTAAAATGTCATTTTCCAACTAGGTACTTTGTTTTAACGATAATTGGTGAATGAAACATGTTTTTTAAGCTAGCCAAAAACTCACACTTAAAGGCGGTAGTTTCTAGTTCCGTTATATTGTCCAAATTGTGTGAGACACCGAAACAAAGCGTGTATTGTATTATAAATATAAATGTACTTACGTTTGATATCCGATCTTCTAAACAGATAGAGATTGTTATTATGGGAATATATACGTTAATTCAGAAAATGATTAATCAATTATCTTGACCAACCCTTTTCGCCCAATACACTTAACATTGAATAATTAATCAGAACCGATTTGATTAATTAAACTATACATGTTCTCAGTATGAATTCATTTTAACAATGTTGACAGCATATATCCGGATAAAATGTAAAGAAAGGATAGTGTGGCCCAGATTTATATCTTTTAAATATAATTATTTTTATCAAGAAAATGACAGAGATGTTCAATTGAAAATTTAACAGCACGATAGAAGTGGTACTTTGTTCAATGTATATATAGCAGTATTACAGTGTTCAGCCGACATAGGAGAACACGAATAGGCATATGACTGTCAATTTTACAGATATCCACCAAAATCTAAAAGACAAGAATGTTAATAATTGCAAGTCAACGTACGCACTAAATAGATTATACGGCTAGAATTATGAATGTAACAGTAAATAATAAAATAGTAATGACTAACAACGACAACCACTGTATTACTGATTCATGGCTTGAAACACGCACAGTAATAACTCGGCGGTCTACATATCTTGTAGTTGAAATGAAATCTATAACTGGTGTTTTTATTATTATTTTAGTGATGAAGGTTTACTGATTACAATGAAGTGTTGGAACCAAGGGTTCTTCGTGATTAAATTCAGGTTACGGATTGAGATTAATCTATTCTCATGACGGAATCTACCGGGGAATTGCCTACCCTACCGTAGCATATCAGCATGTGGCGGGTTTGTTTTGTTCAACCTGTATTTCTAGTGTTTTTAAAGTGGTGATTGTGTTTCATAATTTATTTTCGTCACGTTTTTTTTGGCTTTCTTCGACAAAATGTTTTATTGACTTCTTGGTATAATTGGCCCTTTTGAAACAAATTTACAAACACACAGTTAAAAAATGAATTTTAATGATAAATGATTGAAAACAATGAAAATGTCAAATGTATGCCACGAGCATCCTTCAGGTTCTATCCTGCAGTGTTGATATCTGTTACAGGTTGTGTAATGGTTCAGGTTATATCCTGCAGTGTTATTCCCTGTTACAGGTTGTGCAATGGCTCGATTTCTGAAAAAAGTGACAAAATCACATAAGAAATCAATCGTATATCAAGGATAATATATGATTTTATCTTACATCTTATACATTTCTAGGAATATGATTGGTGAAAAGCGTCCGTGTGGAGACCGTGTATATTTCATATTAGGTTATTAGGGAGGCGGAGCTTATTTCATACACGGTTATTAGTGGTGTTACGTCCCTTTATATTCCGTACTAGGTTAAAAGGGAAGCGGGCCTTATTTCATACACGGTTAGTAGTGGTGTTACGTCTTTTATAAAAACAAAACGGTACTGAAAAAAAATCTTAAAAGTTTAAACAGACGAAGGAATTGTAATTAAGATTGAAATAAATTCATAAAACACATTTAAACCTTACAAGTTGTTATTGTTGGCATCTGTTTTTGCAGGATCAAAGGAAGTAGTTTCTTAATGCTAACAGTGTTAAAGACTTGCTCATTTTGATAGGTCACTAGTCTAAATTTCACACGTTTAGATAAGATAAGTCGGTAAGATAAATTCGTTACATAGTGTGCTTGTGACTTAATACGGTATATATGGGGGTCAGTAAATTCCATATGGTGATTCCAGCTTCGCTCTCACCCAATTTACTGACCCCATATATACCGTATTAGGTCACTAGCACACTATGTAACTAATAGTATTACACCTTTCATACGGATAATAATATTGTAAAAAATATTAATGAAATGATTCGTAGAATTCTGCTTTATATTTTTACTTCCAATGATGCCACGCGTTATTAACACATATTCATTAAGACTGTTTGGTGACAATCCTATGAAGTTTTCAGTAGCCTGTTTCTTATTTTTCTTACTGAACATAAATACTGATTATTGAGGCAGAGTAACACTTTATTCTTGTGTATAGCAGAATATTTTTATTTCTGGTAGCATCCATTGCTTGCTGATATTTCTACTGAACACTAATGAACAGTTATCATGTTAGTTTTGGAAAGAAAATTTGTTTATAAATTTTCAATGAGAACTACGTATCGAACCAGAACTTAAAAGAACAACAAATAATTTTACCTTTAAAAAATCTAACACATGACAATTTATCAAAATGTACGTAATGAAAAAAGGTAAAACGGTACTAAGGGAAAGCGAAAATCATACGTAGGAGAATGAAAACAATGCAATGGCCAAAACAAAATGGACGAACTGAGAGAAATAAATACAAATTCAAACAACTATAAACATTGACAGCTTTAACAACTAAAATATAGTTAAGATCATGTTTCGTTTCATAGAAAAATACATATTCTGTACAATTTAAACATATCGGAAAAAGTGACTGAGTACTTATTGTAAGTATACCAGTAAAAATGAAGATGTAAAAACCAGAAAGTGAGCAGCTTATGTCATGTATATATCATTTATCATGGACTGTTACGTAAAACAAAGTCAAAAGATACAAAGGCAGTGATCAGAAGCCATAAGTTCAGTAAATTAAAAGAATAATAATAATAAAAAAATGATCGCAAACCACTTTACAGAAAACATATGTTGTTCTCAAACTTGGAATCAGCCATTGAGAGGTGCATTGAGTTGACATAATTTATGTAGCAGAATGAAAAGTGTGTTAAGAATGTTCTCAGTTTCTTTAAAACATCTTCTTGTGCCTTTGTTTGAACGATTTACATTTTAATTATCCGTTGTAAACGCTCTGATGTTCTATATAGCAGCAACACGTCACGAACGATATACATTTTAGTTATCCGTTGTAAACGTTCTGATATTCTAAATAGTAGCAACACGTCACGACAATGACGGTTTACTCAATATTGATAAAATACCTTTAGTAACCTTTTGAATTTTGATGTTGTGTATGTTTTACTCGGAGGATATCTAAATTAAAAAAAATAATAAATTGGCAATTAAAAATCGTATTACATACGTAGAGAAATTAGAAGACTACATACCTTGACCATCAATTACTCGATCGCCATTAGTGTCAAGAACATAGAAGACTTCTCTTACATTTTGTGATATGTGTTCTACATCATCAAATGTTGATTTGAAATAAAATTCTAATTCTTTCATGTCTAATGCTCCATCACCATTCATGTCAAATTCTCGTACTCTACCTGGTAATTGTCGAGTGTGTTCAAGGTCACCTAGACCCATTGTAAATGGCGACCGTTTGGCAGGTAGACTTAAGACTACAGTGAAACCAAAAACTACCAAAACGGAAGTCAGTACTTTTGACATGGTTCAGGTATCTGGAAATAAATAATTCTATTAGGTTGTTACAGAACAAATTGAAATTCAGTAGGATCCTGATATTTCTAGGGGGAATTGGAATTCCAATACCTACTAGCAGAAATTTTAATTCTGTCCATTATATGACAATATAAATGTAAAACGAACTACTTTTCTGTACTGCTAATTATAATTTATAAGTACACATTCAAATATTGAATGTTTTATTGTGCTATGGTAATCTTTTGTATTATTGTCTTTTTTTTGCATATGTACTTTGTCTATATATAGATATAGGAAGATGTGGTGTGAGCGCCAATGAAACAACTCTCGGTGCCTTTTTGTGTTTCTTTGTTACATATTTGTTTGCTATTATATGAATTAAGATTATAACACAACGTTGACTGTTGTACCCCTATTTTAACATTTTACCTCTTATGTCTTGTTCACACATCGATGTCAATATAATGAAGTTGTATGCGACTGTTATACAAATGAGAGGTTTAGCTAGCTATAAAACCAGGTTTAATTCCAGTTGCTTTTTTCTAATGGTATTTATTTGTGTATTAACTGGACCAAATCATTCACAAAAATATCAGTCAATCGGAGAGTGATTTGGTCAAGTTTATGCACCAATAGATACCCGTAAAAAGGCGATTTATCATATAATAAACGTCCCTTTGGGTCGTGCACTACATGTCCCCCATACATATATTTTCGTTAAGTTAATTCTAGCAGAAAGTTATTCTTAGCACATCTTCTTTTTTATATTATATTAATATTGTATTTCAAGTTCAATAGTTAGATATTTTAGTTTTATTTTCGATAACATGAGGTTTATCTTCTTTCGAAGAATTGACGTTTTCAGAGGAATTATCTATTTATGAGTTAAGCTTGTTAACATCATGCTTATCTTTCAGTTAGTGTTTACATGTTATAATCATTGATTTACACTAAAGGGATTCTAAAAAGAGATGGGGGCGTAATGTTACTGGTATATTAATCATAATAATTGAATAATTGATAATTAAGTATGACCTTCAAAGAAAAGATGCATGATAAACAACGACTCATAAACGGTTACGTTAGGTCTAATGTAATTTAATCTTCTCCCACGATGGCCTTGGGTATTTCAGTTATGTTTTTGGACTGATACATTTATAAAATGTTGATGCAGATACTGTTCTATGATTAAGTTTCATAAAATTAAATGAATGTTTGACAAAGTTATTTAGATCCCATTTTTTAACCGTAATTTAACTACTAACACTCCATTTATCAGTAAAAATATATTACATATGGCCTTTTCAAACCTGGATATTTATTCACGATAAAAGATACCAAATAATGTCTTATAAATTTATAAGATAACAAAAAGTGCCTATTTAATAATTAATTTAATTATGATATAATACCAGCAAGTACGTCACATCCGGTTGCATACAAAAATGGGTCGAAAAACATATTTCCTTGAATTTGAGCCTTTTAGGTATTTAATCCTACATTTCATTGCAGTAAAACATTTCTGTGTTATTAAAATATATTTTGGGTTTTTCTCAAAGCACCACTGCTTTTTTTTTTGTTGCGGAAATGACTATTATGGAAACTTGTACACAGGTGGAAAAAGAGGTGAACATTTGATGTGTTGTTTGTAATATCTTTCATTTTTGCTAGTGTGCTTTGTCCATGTGACTTTTTGTGTTTCTTTGATACATATGACGTGGCTCTGTACTTTAAACATCAGATCATTATGTTATTGTTCAATTGTAGTTTTTGCATAGTTGAAAGACAAAATTATTTCATATCTCTACCTTTGAGACGTTTACATTCTGACGTCAAACACGCGATTCTACACCATAGTTTGTGTTAATCTAGCCATTCGGTAACATTTCAATCCTTTATTGGTTGATTTTCAATAAAATAAAATTATAAAACCAGGTTCAAGCAGTTATTTTCTACATAAGGAAATGCCTGTATCAAGTCAGGAATATGACAGTTTGATGTGTTTTATATTTTGATTTTGCGATTGAGATGGAACTTTCCAGGTGAGAAAAATGAGAGAAAATACAAAAAAAATATTTACGAAAATTAAAAATGAAAAATTAAAGACATGACAATGGTCAACATACGGTTCTGACCATTTGACGTATGTTCATTCAGTATGTCAAATTATTAACCGTCCTTAGAGACAATATAGATAATGGCATCAAAAGACTGTATATAATTCTTTTAAGTTGTTTACTGTCACTTTGACACAATTACTAGAACATTATTTTAACAAGTATAGGAACGTTCGCTTCCTAATTGACATCTTCATTAGTATAAATTATCATGGGAAACAAGCAATAATTCTTCATTTTGATATTTGATTATTTGTACAGTTATTAATATCGGGAAGGTCATTTTCAAATATTAAGATAAATAAATTCCAACCTGACAGACAAGTCTAATAAACTTCAGACGAGTAAAAGATAAAATCACAAAAATACTGAACTCAGAGGAAAATTCAAAATGGAAAGTCCCTAATCAAATGGAAAAATCAAAGGATAAAACACATCAAACGAATGGACAACAACTATCATATTCCTGACTTGGTACAGGCATTTCCAAATGTAGAAAATGGTAAATTGAACCTGGTTTTATAGCGCTTTACCTCTCATTTGTATGACAATCGCATCAAATAGTCAACGTATGGTTATAGCAGTCAACACTGTGTTACAATCTCAAAACAAACAAACGTTTACAAAATAGTACAAAAAGGATCTATCAAATTAAAAAACACATTCATTGAGTTTGGCGTCAGAAAATGTAAACGTCTAAAAAGGAAGACATTTAAACAGTGTCTGTACTTTCCTCAGCAAAGAATAAACAACTAAACTTTGCAAGAACCTCATGGGTAGTTCTATGAGGAGTTTAATTGTTAACAACCACTCTTGTCGAAAATTAACATAAAAAAAACAGAATAAATGTTTAGTTCTCTTTTATAAATCACTGTGCCTACCAACACTTTAAAACCTCGTCAGTGGTAGTTAATTGATTTTTTTATGCCTTTTCCTTTAAAGCGTAAGTGTGACTAGTTCAACTTTGGTAGTCTGGGGACTGATGTATTATAAAGGGCGATAAAAATACTAAATACCGTTAATGTATATATACTTTTAAATTAGGTGTAGGTATTGATCTACTACTTTAGTATTCCTATCATGATTTCTTTGAAAGAAGATTGCTGATTACAAGGAAGCTATTGTACGTTTCTAATGGTGATGTTGAAGTCATCTCTTGTTTTTACATCCATCTCTCACTTAATGGCTATTACAACAACTCAGGGGAAAACGAAGCAGGAAGGGGGCGGTAATAATATATGACAATTGTCTTTCAAGTGCATTATTTGTTCTTCCCTAATCGGATTAAAGGTACATTTACAGATAGCAAATCAAATAAGTGAACAAACCAGTTGTTTTTCACTTCTAGATGTCCCCTCCTTCATCATAGATATATAAAAAAAAATGCATCACTGTTTTAGACATGCCACAAAACCAGGTTCAACCCACCATTTTCCTTTAAAAATGTCCTGTACCAAGTCAGGAATATGGCCATCGTTATATTATAGTTCGTTTCTGTGTGTGTTACATTTTAACGTTGTGTTTCCGTTGTGTCGTTTGTTTTCTCTTATTTTTGAGTGTGAATTCACATTACTATAAGACGTGTCACGGTACTTATCTATCCCAAATTCATGTATTTGGTTTTGATGTTATACTTGCTATTCTCATAGGATTGTGTCTTATGCTTAGTCCGTTTCTGTATGTGTTACATTTCAATGTTGTGTCGTTCTTCTTCTCTTATATTTAATGCGTTTCCCTCAGTTTTAATTTCTTACCCCGATTTTGTTTTTTGTCTATGGATTTATGAGTTTTGAACAGCGGTATACTACTGTTGCCTTTATTTATACATCGTTTGTTTGTAGAAAAAGAAGAACGTGTGAATAATTGGTTAAAGAAAGACAAAAGTAAAATCACTAAAATACTGAACTTAGAAGAAAATCAATTCGGAAAGTCCATAATCACATGGCAAAATCAAATAACAAAACGCATCAAAAACGACAAGAACTGTCATAATCCTGACTTGGTACAGGCATTTTGTAGAAAATGGTGGATTAAACATAGTTTTATAGCGCTAACCCTCTCACTTTGATGACAGTCTCATCAAATTTCGTGATATTTACAATGATGCGTGATCTAAAAAGACATAATAAATAAAATAGTCAAAATATGGGTACACCAGTCATAATCGTGTAACAATTTTAAAAGGAACAATTTAACAGAACACAAAAACATCTATCTACAAACACATTCATTGATTCGCGTGTCTCACGTCAGAAAATTTTATACGTCACATATATTTGTCGTTCAATGTATCTTAAAACAAACAATTTTACAAAAAAGCACAAAAACTTCTATCAATCGTCTTTCGTGGTTTGCTTAAAAAAACTATATACATGTACAACGTCTTGTTTCTACAGTCTAACCTGCCTAATCCGACACACTGGGGGACTTAAAAAAATGTCGGATTAAGCAGGGTGTCGGACTACTCAGGTTAATTCTGCAAGAATAGGCATATTTTGGGACCATAAAAATGTGTCGGTGAGAGCAGGATATTAGAATACTCAGGTGTCGGATTAAGCAGGTTACACTATATATGGAAAATCCTAATATACATTCGATTAATTATATATTGCAATACATTAGCCTCTTGACACAATGTAACGGCTGTGTATAGAAAAACAGAAACAAAGAAAAACAATAGCATTGTCCATTTGTTTGATGTGTTTGAGGTTTTGATTTTAACATTTGTTAAGGGACTTTCCTTTTTGAATTATCCTCGGAGTTCAGTATTTTTGTGATTAACTTTTTACACAGAAACCAAACACCTTTTGCCAAATAAGTCTCTTACAATAATGCCACAAGATTACCAAGTGTTTTTCTAAGTATTTACTAAGTTAATTGATTTGAGATAAAAGAAATTGCTTAATTCGTTTGACCTTTTTCATATTAAAGGATATTCATATTAAAGGATTATTTTCAATTATGTACCGAATTATTAAAATGGTCAGGATTAGTATTGAACTCGATACATTTCACCTCAATAACTTATTTTAACTTTGAAATTGGATACAAAACAAATGTTGTATATCACGTTACCAGACAAATATCTTGAAGTTGAAAGCAATTGACCAATCTTTGTATAAATGATTGACAACAATTTACTATAATTAGATTATCTTGACACAGTAACATTTTACTATCAGGCAAAAAATAAATAATAGCTTCACTATATAGAATATGACGGATATCTGAATTTAACTATAATAACTGTTTTCTTACTTTAGATAAACAACGCCATGCACCTTTTGTATTTATATAATTTATAGCTATGTTTTGGATTTGTCACTAATTATTTACAACAAGAATGTGTCCATAGTACACTAATGCCCCACTCGCACTATCATTTTCTATGTTCAGTGGACCGTGAAATTGGGGTCAAAACTTTAATTTGGAATTAAAATTAGAAAGATCATATCATAGGGAACTTGTGTACTAAGTTTCAAGTTGATATAACTTTAACTTCATCAAAATCTACCTTGACCAAAAACTTTAACCTGAATTTCGCACTATCATTTTCTATGTTCAGTGGACCATGAAATTGGGGTCAAAACTATAATTTGGCACTAAAATTAGAAAGATCATATCATGGGGAACAAGTGTACTAAGTTTCATGTTGATTGGACTTCAACTTCTTCAAAAACTACCTTGACCAAAAACTTTAACCTGAAGCGGACGGACGAACGGAGGCACAGACGGACGGACGGACGGACAAACGGAGGCACAGACCAGAAAACATAATGCCCCTTTACTATCGTAGGTGGGGCATAATAAAAAAATATACCTATTGAAAAAATTTCACAAATTCAAGGTACAAAATAAACAACAGTTAATTAAAAAAGGGAAGTATAAAACCCTTACAAAAACAAAAAAGGCAAAAACTACAGCTAATTGAAATTAAGACAAAATAACTAATAAAAAAAATCAAGACCATTCTATGGTTTAAGTAAATGTAAAACTCTTAGATTATCAAAAGTATTAACACGTGGACGTAGCGCGCGTCTGGCGTATACAAATATTTTTTAACCTGTTACCTTTTGATGGCTATTATTCGTTTGTTTCTCTGTCCTATATTTTCTCCCATTTATCTGTTTATTTATTGTAAATAAACTTATCATAGATATCAGGACTAAAATTTACATATACGCCAGAAAAGCGTTTCGTCTACAAAAGACTCATCAGTGACGCTCGAATCCAAAACAGTTATAAAAAGCCAAATAAAGTACGAAGTTGAAGAGCATTGAGATCCAAAATTCCAAAAGTGTTGCAAAATACAGCAACGGTAATCTATGCCTGAGGTAACCCTGTCGTGTAATGTTGTCATTTTAATGTTATAATCACCACTGCCATTAAAGCGGGAGGTTTGGCATGCCAAAAAACCAGGTTCAACCCACCATTTGTTCATAAAATGCCCTGTATCAAGTCAGGAAAATGGCCATTGTTACATTTCTGTGTGTGTAACATTTCGGTGTTGTGTCTCTGTTGTGTCGTAGTTCTCTTATATTCGATACGATTCCCTCAGTTTTAGTCTGTAACCCGCATTTGTTTTTTCTTTATCGAATTATGAATTTGGAACAGCGGTATACTACTGTTGCCTTTATTTACTAGGATCTTGATCAAATGAAACGAAAATAAATGAGAAGCAAAATAAATTTACCTTTCGAGAGAGTAAAAAAGAGACTTGAAAATAGAGGCCAACAATGATTCGCCAGAGATAGTTGTCACTTTAATTTCAATCCTGGTATTTATGACCAGTTAACTTAACATGAATGACTTTAATTGACTGAAATGTATCAAAATGTATTTTTCAAATCAAAAGCGACAAAGTCTAGAAAATAGTAAAACCAGCATCAAATTATCTCTCTCTGGATCAGTTGGATCTCTAAAATGTATTTTAGACTCCCCCACCCTTAAAACAAAATAGGAATAGAGAGTAACATATTTACTCATCTAGGGTCTGAATTGACATTGTTTACAAGAATTTAGATAAACTGCATAAATACTTCCTTATTTTTAAATGTCGTCAGTATATTTGACAACGTAGTTGTATAAGCGTAGTCCAAACTTGCAGCATAGACACAGTCACATTCCTTCACTATGATCTGACTCTTACACAATACATTTTTCAAACAGATAAAACACCATATGTGATTGTTTAAAGTCGTTTATTTCACGATATATCTTTAATATTACGACCATTCATCAATATACTGTTTTTATCTATGAACATAGGAACGGTTGCATAAATCAGAAAGACTAATATGTCATTTATCCTTAATTTAGTTAAATAATGAATACAATAGGAAGACAATAAGCCTGAATTATAGATCTGGGGGCGAGCAAAGTCAAAGTTATGACATAATCTAAGCTTTAATGATATGTTTTTACCATTAAACTCAATATTTAAATGACTTAATAAGTAAGATTTTTTGTAAGGTTAATGGATTTTCCTTCAATCTACCGGATACAAAACCTACATTTATAAATAATTTAATTTTGGATGTAACGCGTCTTCTGATTGGCTGACGTTATTTTGTTATCAGACCATAGACATAATTTAGTCATGTGACCGTGACGTCATCAACGTTTTTTCAAGGTTTTCTACTGTTTAAAATGAAATTTAGAATTAAATTATAAGAAATGACTGTAATATTTTTTCTGTCTATTCGAAATAACATAAAAAATGTGGTGCACACTGTTAAATAACCCGCTACGCGAGTTATTCAGTGTGAACCAAATTTTTTATGTTATTTCTTCATAGACAGTAAAAATATTACAGTCATTCCTTAAATGTTTTATACAGTCATCTCAGTACCAGAATCTATGACAAACGAGACGATTTTAATTTTGAAATTATAAATTCCCCCACCTTAGTAGCAATATACCAACTTCACCTGCATATGGGATATATATTTCCCAAATTATTCGATATTCAAGAGCTTGCAGTTCCTACTCAGACTTTGTAAAACGTCATCAGTGTCTGAGTAGAAAGTTGATAAACCAGGGGTATGTCAAAGAACGTCTCGTCCTTTTTCTAAAAAAGTTCACCGGAATGTACCAAGACCTTGTTGATAAATATTCCGTATCAACTTCACAAATAATACACGATGGTCTTGATGTATAGATTCTGCGTACTGATGTTGTTTATCATCTTAACAACGTGTTTTATAGTTCTTTCATTTGTCTTTGTTCTATTATTAATATTACTTTTACTGTTGAATGGTTTTATGTGATATCCGTTTGACGTGGCTCGGTACTTATACATCTCATCAATGTGTTTGCATTGTCTTTCATTTTTTGGTGGCGTCCTTTGTATATGCGGCTTTTTGTGTTTCTTTGGTTCTTGTGGCGTGACTCTGTATTTTAAAAGATCCTGTCACTATGATATTGTTCTTGTTTATGTCATTATTATTATTTCTATTATGAATTACAAAATACGTTGAACCATAAACGTCAAGGTCATTCAATCGCGTATGGGGATTAACTATTTGTGGATTCTTATAAATTCTATATATGACTTTCGGGCTATTTTCAATCTCGGTCTATTTCTGAGATTTATTCTTGCATACTTTTGAATTTTTAACCCTATATGCTACATTGCCTATGTAAATTTTAGAATTGTTTGTATGCACATTGAACGGCAGTTTTATGTGACGTGTAGAATTTTCTGACGTCAGACACACAAATCAATGAGTGTGTTTGTGGATAGATGTTTTTGTGTTCTGTTGGATTGTTCCTTTTGAAATTGTTATACGATGATGACTGATGAACCAATATTTTGACTGCTTTATTTGTTGTGTCTGTTTAGTTAACGCATCAGTGTAAATGTAACGGAATTTGATGAGACTGTCACCAGAGTGAGAGGGTTAGCGCTATAGAATCAGGTTTAGTCCACCATTTTCTACATTTGAAAATGCCTGTACCAAGTCAGGAATATGACAGTTCTTGTCCATTCGTTTTTGATGCGTTTTGTTATTTGATTTTTCCATGTGATTATGGACTTTCCGAATTGATTTTATTCTAAGTTCAGTATTTTTGTGATTTTACTTTTTAACACAAAGTTTGCTGGATCTGCCAAATTCCCCGTGAAACATCTTTCCATAATATTATCAATTATTTTATCATCAATTAATCTGGGCTTCAGAGTTACTGTTAAACTATTAACGTTAGATCAGATTTGAAAGTCAAAATATATTTTAGAATATCCCTTCAGTCAAAGTCCGTTCACTAATGCAAAGGAAAACGATTAGGTTCGGTAAGGTCCTAAAATGCCCCCCTTTTTTATCTTAAATTTTAAAATGAGGATTTATTTACCAATATCACAAGGAATCAAAGCTAATACAGTAACTAGATAGGAAATAAGCCATTTTGTTTTTAATTTACGTTCCTGCAATTTGATTTTCCACGCAAAAGTCAATGAAAATGGGTAAATTCCCATCGATTATTGGACAGGAAACTTAGAGCGCTTACGTTGACAGCAAAGCTATTTTACAATTATGTTTGTAAAGACATTTTACATGTCTATCTTGAATATTTAGTTTATCAACGCCTGCGCTCCATCTTTCCTGGTCCTAAATTTAAAACTCGGCTGATTTTGTCAAATTATCCCAAAATCTCTTATCTTCACCTATTTTAGATGTAAAAATCAACGCTTTGTAATAAAACTTTGACAAAAATAGTTCCATTTAACATTCTCACATGTTTTAAAGTCAACTTAAAACATTTTTCATCTTGTAACATTGAATTTTATAATCGGGTCCATTTATGGCCCTTACCGAACTTACTCCTTTTTTTCTATCTACTGCATCACTATTATCGTACCTCTGGAGCACCTTAGGTATATTAGGTATTAGGTATATTATTTTTGATAGGTTTCATGATGTTTAACTTTTCATTCTTTGTGTAGTATTTTGTTTGTATTATTGCAGTCTAAAAGAGGGGTGAAAGATAGTATACATTCGCATCTACCACAAATACTTGGAAGTAAATTCTAATTCTCAAAAATATGACAAAACAAACGCTATACCATATCAACCATTGCAACTAATGGAAAACAATTCTCATATTCAGTACTTGGTACAGGCCTTTTTTTGAAGAGAAATGGGACTTAACCTGTTTTGACATCTAGCTTAATCTGCCACTTGTATGACAGTTGTGAAACAAACATGAATATTAAAATGTAAAGTTTAAAGCAAGCCCTCGACAGTTTAGTTGGTGCAAATATTATTTAGTTGACCGTTATATAATCTTATGATGACAACGGGTTGTTCCACTTTTCTGAACCCAAATCGAGATCGCCTGTGCGTAATTATGATATTGTCGAATTTAAATTATCACTAGATTTATACTTCCATAATCAACAGACGAGTGTCACATGTTGAACAAGTAAACCTTTCCGGAGCCCCTCAGTTGACCATTGTTTGAGAGAAAGCACGGGATTTAAAAAAAGACAATAATTACTTATGACACGTGTTTAAGTAAGTGCCGGAGTAAAAAGGACTATATAAACTATTAATGCGTGTTTAAGTAAGCACGGGAAATAAAAGGACAACGTACACAATTGACGCGTGTTTAAGTAAGTGCCGGAGTAAAAAGGACAATGACCACCGTTGACGCGTGATTAGGTACGCGCGGAAGTAAAAATGACTATGATTCTTATTTACCGTTGTTTAAGAAAGCTCGGGAGTAAAAATGACAATGGAAAATATTAACGCTAGTTAGCTCAGAAATAAAAAGCCAATAGTAATTTTCAAGCTTGTTTAAATAAGTACGCGAGAAAAAAGACAATGTACACCATTGACGCGTGTTCAAGTAAGCGCGGGAGTAAAAAGTACAATGTACACTTTAAGCGCATGTTTAAGTAAGCGCGGGAGTAAAAATGACAATGGTCACTAAAGATGCTTGCTTCAGTAAGCGCTGGAGTAAAACGAACAATGGTAATTTTTTAACGCGTGTTTATGTAAGCACATGAGTAAACAGGACAATGGTAATTTTTAATATGAGTTCTCTTGTAAAAGGTAGGAAACTATTGATGTTTTAACTAACTGAAAAATAGTGTATGACTGTACTTATTAGATTAGACCTAGTTTACAAAACATATTATTTTTCCGTCGCTTTTAAACTTTCGGAAGAAAGATGATGATGTATCCGTATATAATGATCGTAACGTTTTCCATATGAACACAAAGATTCATAATATATCTGTCTCTTTCGGTTTATATTCATAGAACTCACCAGTATCGCTCGAATCAATATATAGTTGCAAAACCAAACCAAATTTAGAGTAGTTGAAAAGCATGAATATTCGCAAATTCCGGAAAATTATTTCAAATTCGATAATGGTTATTGATTGGGACAGAAACAAGACTTTATCGTCAATACATAATTGATAAATTTACTTTTTAAAAACTACTTAATTTGTATATCCAGAGAGTGTCATGCAAACCTTGTTACCATAGTAATTATTTTTATTTTAAAAAATCGGATTTTGAATATTTGAATATAATAAAGAAACTTACTCAGAGGAATGACTCAATTTATTAACTGAAAAAGTAAAATAACAAAAATACCAATTTCCGACTAAAATTCTAAACAAATAAACTTATCATAGATACGAGGACTAAATTTTGTATATACGCCAGACGCGCGTTTCGTCTACAAAAGACGCATCAGTGACGCTCGAATCCAAAAAAGTTTAAAAAAAAGGCCAAATAAGGTACGAAGTTGAAGAGCATTGAGGACCAAAATTCTACAAAGTTCCTAAGCTCAGGGTAGATCCTTGCAGTGGTGCAAACAAAGTCTACATTTTAACAACAATTTTAAAAAGTAGAAATCATACAATATTCTAGCGTTATCTGCGTTAAGTTTGTCATGTTTCAACTTATGATTGTATAATACTAAGTATAATAATTCATTCTGCCAATACATATTTTCACTTTGAATTCATTTTTTTGTTACAAAGAATAGTATTTTATTTTAAATAAACAATGCAAAATGTTACGAGCAATCATTTTGTATGAAAATAAAGTTGTACCAAAGATTATGAAAACACAATTGTTTTCACATTGAACCCATGAAAATAGAAAAATGTTTTAAAAAAATGTATAGTAACAAAAATACCGAATTCTGAGAAAAATTCAAAACGAAAATTTTCTTATATGATAGGCCCTCATCCTTCCATAAATCAAGGAGAGAAAATGTTGTACTAAAACAAGAAATAAAAAGGGAACAAAAGCGCATTCATAAATTGATGTTTTGAAGTTTATACTAAAAAATATTTTTCATTTAAAAAAAAGTAATAAAATCATTTTAATGTTATAAAAACAAATTTAGCTATTCCTACCTTAAGTCCTTGAAGAATTTTCTTCCTACTGTTGGACTGTTCTTTTTCTTTTGTGGCAGTTTATGACTAAATTCTCCTTTATATCTTCACCTTTGAGACTAATGAATGATTTTTAACCTTAATCAATCGTTAAAATTATCAGTAACGATTCCTTTTGGATTTGTCTAATGACGTTATTAATGCCATTATAAACGCAGAAAATTACAATAAATAGATTACGCAAATCAAAACAGTCAATGGTCCCAAGTGTAAAGTATATGACAAAACGTGACAATTGTTCATTTTGTTATGGTGAGGTACTTAACATCACAAGGATTTCCATTGAATAGAGGAAACATCAGAAAAGACGTTTGTCTGTACGAGATTATGCAACTGAGATAAAAATTCAATGTACAGTATGGTAACCAAAACTTAACTGAAGAAAGAAGGAGATAGACGAGTAAATAACTTAACAATACTGATATTGTGCTATTAATTTTTGTTGTTACAATAATTTGCAAATCATTCATAATCAAAGAGTATATCTCCTCGATGCAGAGCTCTTCTTCCTTGGCCAGCACTGACTATATTTTGTGTCCCTTTGGTTTATTACCTCTACACTTTTAGATAAGTTTTGATTCACAATTTTTTTGGCCTCCAGTATCGCTTAGGAGACATTTGTTGTCGAAAAGCATATTTGGTGCGTTTTATTTGATACCGTTTATACAATTTTATCAATGAACCGATATATCTTGGCTTGTAAACTGTCCCCAAGATTATCTATAGCCAAGTAATCAAAAGAGGGACAATAGATACCAGAGGGACTTGATAATTAAAATTTGCTTTTAAAATCGTTGAAATGTTTTTAGATTACAGAGTTTAAATCACTCATTCAATGACATGGTCACCTGGTGCAGTCTCATCTGTATAGTTAATTTTATCAAAATTATATCAACAGAAAAAACTATAAAGGATAGGATTACATGTTTTTCGCAAAAGACAACTTTCGTCACCCTTTCAAATTAACCACACATACTAAAATAAAAACAGTAAAAATAAAACTAAATAAACAAAAGAGACCACTGTAATATTACAATTATAAAAGCTCATCCCAACAACAATCTGTCACTACAACTTTTTTAGGCGCTAACGTTATTTTTATTAATTGATTCATAATAAAGAATAAACCAAACATATTCAAGGAACGTGAGTAATTAGTCGACTTTCATCGTAGGTGTGGCATTGACTTACTATAACTGGTTTGCAACGTTTGACGAAGGGTATACACAAGAAACTGAAATTAAAAATCATACAAGACTAACACAGGCCAAAGTCTCCTTAGTTGGGACATGCGCAAAAATGCGGCGGGATCAAACATGTTTTATTTTAGATCTCAACACTCCCCTTTACCCCTAACCAATGTAGAATTAAGAAATACATAGCAATACGCACAGTAAAACTCGGTTGAAAAAAAGTCTGCAAATTCGTCGTATGTTTACGCTAAACACAACAATAAATGAAAAACAAATAGACAACCAGAGAGATAACTCATTTTCCTTTAAAAAACCGACGTGAAATTAAGGTTTTTGTCATGATTGAATCACAGGTATAAACTCAGGTAAATTACAGGTAAATGCACACAAACCTTATACCTGTCATTTTCAAATTCGCGCAAATTTTAGTCGCTGATCTTAATTTTAACTTAATTCGTTTATGATTAAAAGTACCTTTGAACTGAGAAGTTATGCAAATATTATTTTCCGAAAATCATATAAATATGCATATGTGTTGTTAACATATACGCTATAAGGTAATTAAGGTAACACGATACCGAATAACGTTACGCCATGAGTTATCGTTCCTGACGTTATCGAATAACGTTCACACATATAAGCCAATGCAGCGGGTTTTGTGTGACATTTTTAACGGTAACTTTCCCTAGATGCAGAATGCCGAAAGTTTTGATGCAATACGGTTATTTGACATAAATTGTTTTATCGTTTTCCGGCAATCATTCTGCTCATTGTTAATCTTTAAAAAGTATTACTTTACTTTTTAAATATTCTGTTTCTTTGATATTTAAGCATCTGCACGCTTTATCTATATATTTTCTTATGCATAACAGACACAGTGTTATCACTTTATTTTTATTCTTGGTATAGATATATGAAGATGTGGTGTGAGTGCCAATGAGACAACTCTACATCCAAATAACAATTTAGAAAAGTAAACCTTGGTTTATTTTTGCAATAAGCACTTATTCATGATTCACGCCGTATCCCCATGAAATTTTGTTTTGAAAGTAGAAATCTAATTTATAGAAACTTAGGATTATGTGTGAAAAAAACGGGGAATTCTACAACTATTAATACGTTTTAAAATGGTCATCAAAAACACCGCTCGGACAAAATAGAAATTTATTTGGATGAGAATACGGATATAATTAGGGGGAAAAGCACAATACAAGCAGACGTTGAAAATCATACAGAAAATAGTTTGTTTGTATGGAATGTAAAAAAGTGGTTATTTAGCCGAATAACTTTTCCTGTGTTCCATGTGTAAATAGTCTCTGAAATTCATTGGTCTGTACAGAGTAAATTCCATATAGTTTTGGAAATATTTTAAAATACAGTGCCAGCTTTGTAATCGTATAAACCAGGTCTACTCAGGACGGACAGCAACATCGGAATGAAGCATTAGAAAGTTAACGAAGGCTGAGAAATACATGGGCACTTGATTCGGCAGAAATAAAATAACAAAATTCAGGTGCCGTTACAGTCTGAATAAAGCCAGCCCCGAGTATCCACTTGCGTCTACAAACGCAAGTTGATAGTTAGGACTGGCTGTAGTCAGACCGGTTCCGTGTTCCCTGATTCCGTTGTAATTTTTTTCTCGAAATTTACATGCAAACGACTGACTTTTTATTTTTCAAACGGCAAGAGACTGTAAAAAAGCTAGATCCGTTGAAATCATTTAGATTTTATATTCGGGTTAATTTACGCTTGCATGGGTATTAGGTGTTTTTTTAGTTTTGAGTTGGAAATAATGTACATGTACAAGTTGGGAGACAAAACGACTGAAAGAAAATTAACAAAGTTACCTTTTAGGGCTCTGAGGGCCATATTGCTCGCATACTAGGCGTCGGAAAAGGCCCGGAAAGTTTCTTTCTTAAAATTAGTGTTTAGAACAAGTATATATATACATAAATAGCGTCAGTTAAAATTTTCCCGACCATCATCGCGGATGCTCTGCCTCTATTGCAAAACCTACCTATTGTATTTATTGTTAACTTGTTCTCGTTCTGAACATGCATGAAATATTTCCCACTGGACGTTAACCAACCAATAATCAAAGCAATCAATCCTAAAATTTACACCCGTCACTTGTAACTTTAGTTGTTAAAATTTAAATCATTGCCTCTATTTTTTTCAAAAAATTCAACAAAGTTTAAACGCAGACCGCGAGGAAGACCAAAATTGAACAGTTACGCAAAACTTAATATCTCCGTTACCGCTTGCTCATTATGGAAGTGGGGTAACATGAGACTTTATTTGTAAAAGTACAAGTACAAATAAAAAAAAAAATTGTGTACATGTACATGTTATTTGTACAAAAGTTGGCTGATAGAATGATAAATGGAGATATACATGTATGATATGCAATTTATAAGATAGCAACAGCTGGGCATTAATCAAACGACATCAACACCTTGAAGCAATCAAGAAAATCGTGACTATAATGCTAATTGGAATAGTAACTTTACACTTCTTATTTGTAGTTTTAGTAAACGTTTGAAATTTTTTAGTATGTGTAGTATAATTGTCACAGTAACATTTCAGTCTCTTGGTAAATATTAGTTTAAGTCTTAAAACTTTTGTTCTTCTCTAGAAAACTCAAACTATAATGAAATATAAGGAGATGCGGTAAAATTTCAAATTAATCAACTTTCCACCAAAGACGAAATGAGGGAAATGCTAGCCTTCTTACATTGCTACTACATTTCAGATCTCCAAATTACCATTCCATTATATGAACTGCATATTCAAAAATATGCATTGTCACCAAATTACTTATAGAGCACGTATCATCATATTGTTTAACATTTGTCCGTTCGACCGTTAATCCCGCACTTGTTATATATAGGGTTAATTTGGCTAATTATTAAGAACTGCAGTCGTTTTGCTTCAGCTTTAAAACTATGTACCTGGTGTTACTACTCATATTATGGTGCGCATATCGTCTGGATTTTCTTTTTTTGTTTCATGACAGGTTGCTGGATTGGGCATTTTGATAAAATACAAAGGCACACAGAGTACAGACTCCGGCTTACATCTAATACAGGTTGAATTTCAAGCTGGAACTTTTAAATTTCGCAATTGTTTTACTTATATAGAATGCATATATGATCTCAAGATTTGTTATGTAAATAGTTTGCTAACCCGAATAATTCAGTCCCTCCCCGTAATCGATCTCTTCTACTTACTTAGTAGTAAGCGAAATATAACGACTGAAATATTCGGGTTAACAGTTTGCAAGGTTTGTCCGACTTGCTGAGCAAACAAGTAACACATTTAATACACCACGCAGAGTACACTATACTACATGTATTGTATGTACCAAGTCAATAATATGACAGCTGCTTATCATTCTTTTGATGTTTTTCACCTTTTGATAAGGGATTTTTTCGTTTTGAATTTTTCTTGGAGTTTTGTTATTTTATTTTTTTGGTATGTGTATTTTATCAGGATCATTATTTTTCCTCATAATTTTCACAAATAACAGAATCTTTAATCTTTTTTGACTGATGCATCAAATGTGTCTTTTATAAACAACTGTTTAAAACAAAATTGTATTGTATCGTCCCGAAACATGCATGAACTATTTGCCACTGAACGTTAAACAACCATCAAACCGAGCAATTAAAAAACTGTTAAATGAATCAATTTTTTTAAAATACTATATTTCTGCATCACGGGATGCAGTGATGATACCACCATTGTCTAATATGACGGAGTTAAAAATCAGTAATTCGGATGAATCTCCCGTGAAATGTTTCATTTAATTTTCACGTAAACTTAACAAAACTCTGATGGTATATTTATGGTTTTAATCAAATTTTAGAACAAAGATATTATTTAAATAATATTATTTCAAATATTTATGTGAATTTAACGTGTACAAAATTCCGGTGATTTATGCATGAACTATTATCATAAGATTCACACGGAACCTGTTCACGCAAGTTTCAAGTATATGCTCGTTTGATGTGAAAATCAGACGATATTAATATTAATTCATTTTAGTGAAATTCCATGTGCAGGACGAAATAAAATTATATCTGATTCAGTAGAATTTTATATTGCATTACTAGGAACTTTACGACCGTCGACAGGGGAAATGAAAATAAAATATACTCATTCAGATCCCGACACATATTTTTTTCTCCATTTCTCTGAGAAGGAATAAGTTATATTCCGTACACCATAACGTCACACGTTTTTGGTCAAATTCCAGGCCTATCGATCAACTTTGAAGCCATTTATTTCAAAAACAAGGATGGTGACATATACGTGTATGGATTCACTATGCAATCCTGGATATTATGTTAGTTTTTTGTTTTTCTCCGTATATAAGAAAATAGCCATCCATTCGAAAATTTAAAAAAGTAAGCCGAAAAAAAGGCATTTCCCCTATATACCTAAGTAAATTTGTCGACAAAATTGACGTTTTCCTATGAAAATTACAAAAAAACAAAAATGGTGACCCCCATTTTTTATTACATATTCCGATGTAACTTGATTCAAAGTACACGTATGCCAAAAATTTTGGAAATCAGGAGATATGCCATTCGGTATCGTGTTACCTTAAAAGCACATGGGAGTTCTAATTTTGATATTATGTGCTTACACAGAAATTTCATGAAAATTAGTTTTTTCCACGTCTTTCAATGTAAAACCTCAATTACTGAAAAATGCCTAACTAGTTGTGAGTCTTAAAACCATAAATTAACGACTGCTAAAAAAAACCAATATATTCGACAATACCGGTAATTCCATATCATATGTTTCCAGCTAATAAAGGGTTATGATGAAGATCCAACCTGTTGACGGTTATTCATAAAAAGGTTTTCATAAAAATACATTTAGAACCGTTAATGTTATTTTTGTATTACGAAAAAAAAAAAACCCTTTACTGTTGTAATTTCTTTTTAATGAGATAGAGATACATGTATAATGATGTTCAAACCACATAACCGATTAGGACGTATAACTCTCTTCACAGTTGTGTTGATGTACATACATTTGCAAAACATATTTAACAGTTGGTTCGATGTGCTTTAGTTTGCAAAAACTTTTCAACTTCAGTACTATTGTTCCTTAATTGAACGATTTGGCACAATTTTTTGGAATTTTGGATCCTCAATACTCTTCAACTTTGTACTTGTTTGGCCTCATAACTATTTTGATATGAGCGTCACTGATGAGTCTTATGTAGACGAAACGTGCGTCTGGCATAGTAAATTATAATCCTGGTACTTTTGAACTATTCACACCACTGGGTCGATGCCACAGCTGGTGGACGTTTCGTCCCCGAGGGTATCACCAACTCAGTAGTCAGCACTTCGGTGTTGACATGAATATCAATTATGTTGTCTTATTTTTTAAATAAAATTCCTGTTTACAAAACTTTGAATTTTCGAAAAACTAAGAATTTTCTTGTCCCAGGAATAGATTACCTTAGCCGTATTTGGCACAAATTTTTGGAATTTTGGATCCTCAATGCTCTTCAACTTTGTACTTGTTTGGCTTATAAATATTTTGATATGAGCGACTGATGTAGACGAAACGCGCGTCTGGCGTACTAAATTATAATCCTGGTACTTTCGATAACTATTAGCTCAGATTCTAATATTTGATGTATATAAATATACTTCTATCAAAATTACAAAAAGTCTAGATGAGACAATTGACCATGCATGGGTTCGATAATACGTATCAAAAGTTCGTGTGTATTTTTGTCTACACGTCATCTAATTAACCATCGAGACGACATCCGAAGACCGCCGACGGGATATTAACCCGATATAAACATAAATATAATTATAAATATATAATGACCAGATGTAATTAGATTCTTCTTGGTCTTTTAAAAACATTTTTGGAAGGTTTAAAAGTAAATTGATCATTGTTTTTATCCGTATAAGAAAGATTTTGTTTGGAAAAAAATCAGTCAACCAAACGCTTTATCATTGTTTCTCTTTCAATGTTGACATTCCTTCCCTTTTAATAGTTTAATACATGCATAAACCCTCTCCATGTTAGAGCTTATTCGAAATTCTAACAGATAGGGATTCAATGAGGTCGAATTATTCATTTGCATGTGCAGAATAATTTAACAGCGATGTTTCCGAGCTGATATTTGCAAACGCAATAACATTGGCTGCTAAAAGCGAATTATTATTGCATTCTGTCACTCTAATAATGAAATGAACGAAAAAGTACATCATGAATTTTTTATTTTATTTTTTATATCTTCCTCTTAAATCATCTCATCACAGTTTCAGTCAGTAAATGTTTTTCCAAATACAAAAAATGCTCTGAATGAAGTTTTTTTTATAACATTGTCTTGTAGTAAATCCAACAGTTTATTGAAGTACGGGAACTAGGTCACAACAGAGACATAGAAGTCACAGAATACTACAACGAAGCCAAAATGAAACGAAATTTGAATTTTTGTAATATGTTGTTTCGGAAGCCAGTATATAAAAGTGACCTTTAAATTTCTATTATAAACCTACCTCTGAGTTTTGATAGTGACACGAATATGTTTTAAGTTTATAATTTGACTATTAGTACACGAACAAGTCGGCAAGAAGTGGCTTACATTAAATCGTACCAATTAATCAAATAAATTATCGATAAACAAAACAGAATATTATTGATGGCATATGCGTTGCAGTAGTTTTATTTTTCAGTATTGCGGGTCTTCTCATTAAAGATGTTTGCAACACTTGTGTTTTGACGTTATCAACCGCCTTGTAGCTGGTGATTCAGTATTAGCACGATTTTATTTAACTTTAAAGCTTATGAACTATCTAAGTAAATAAACTCATCATAGATACCAGGACTAAATTTTATATATACGCCAGACGCGCGTTTCGTCTACAAAAGACTCATCAATGACGCTCGAATCCAAAAAAGTTAAAAAGGCGAAATAAAGTACGAAGTTGAAGAGCATTGAGGACCAAAATTCCTAAAAATTTTGCCAAATAAATAAATAGCTAAGGTAAGTTTAATTATTAGTTAATATTGAAATTATACGTCATAAAAAAAAAAAAAAAAAAATGATATTGAGATCCCCGAGCCCTAAACCGAAGATTTCTTACTTTACTAACACTAAGATTCCTCAATGTTTGAAAAGATAACTTTAGACGAATTTGGCAGTTATGTTTAGCCCATTGTTGGTGTCCTTTGACACGTTTAAATTGCTTCCAAAACTTTTGGTCTCGTCTTAAGGATGTTCCAGAGAAAATCGTGCGCTCAGAAATTGTTTCAATCATTTGAATTTGAAATATGATTTCATTTAGAAACTTGAACAGAATTTTACTGCTTTAAAACCTAGTGTAATCCACAATTGCTTCACAAAATGTATTTAACAAGTCAGGAATTTATCAGTTGCTCGCCAGTCGTTCCGATGACAGATACATATACATATATAGTATATCGTTGGTTTTGCCAGACTTTTAAAACTTGTTGAATTGACCTCGGAGTTTTGTATTTTTGTTATTTTTTTTTCATGTTACATTCATAGTTATCAAAGGTACCAGAATTATAATTTAGTACGCCAGATGCGCGTTTCGTCTACATAAGACTCCTTAGTGACGTTCATATCAAAATATTTATAAAGCCAAACAAGTACAAAGTTGAAGAGCATTGAGGATCCAAAATTCCAAACAGTTGTGCCAAATACGGATAAGGAAATCTATTCCAGGGATAAGAAAATCCTTAGTTTTTCGAAAAATTCAAAGTTTTTTAAACGAGTATTCAGCATTTGGCGTTCCGGATGAAGGTACATTTAGAAACTGCTTTTGACGCATGAAATGTGTAACATGTTTGGTTTGCTGTTTTGTATAAATAAGTCGCTGTTTTTATAATATTAATAAAAACAAATTGTGAACGCAAGAGTTCCCTACTGGAGCCCCGAAGAAGTCGTGCTTTCATGACATTTGTATTTGAATCTATAACGAAAAATATAATAGTTTATTCTAAATTATGGAAGAATAAAGTTTCCAATATTAATGATGTTGTTGACCTTGAAACAACCTTGCATACCATATCTAGTATATAATTGCTATTTTGCCATTGTATAAATCGTATAAAACAAGATTTTTCATATAATAATGACATTGTTTACTTCGTGACTAAAATCATTCATCGAAGAGAAATACTTATGAGAGCTTATCTTAGAGTTGTATTATTTTTCTTTCCCCATGACGAATGTTTTATTGTAAACTGTTTATCTTTTATTTTTAATTCTTATTGTTCATCAGATTTCCATTGGGGCTTATTATCTATATAGACTTATCAAGAACTGATTTTCAAAATTTACTATAAAGATCTTCGTGGGTGCCAAGGTTTCTGACCTTTATGTGCTCGGAGGTTACTCTTTTTACTTTGTTGTTGTTATAAATCCACTATAATGAACTATTAAGGACTATACAAAAGTGGGAGGTTAAATGGGATAGAACAATGTATTAACAATATCTGAAATAAGATTTATTATCAGGTAAACAGTACTTTGCTCTACAGATTTTTTTATGACTGAAGCACAAGTGTGTGCTGTAAATAGCACGATATAAAGACGTAAACCATGATGAGTCAGGCGAAGAAAGATATGCAACACAATGATCAATAGATGGGTTAATATCATCTTTAGTTAATGGCTCTTTAGGGTAAGATGCGTTTAAATCGGATGTATGATTTTGAGATATTTATTTTTATAAAATTGCTTTATTAATTTCGGAATCTAATTCTAACAAGAAATATCTCCTGCAAAGACTTGAATAATTTTATCCGTGTTTTTAAAATCCTATATTTCATAATAAACTCATCATAGATACAAGGATTAAATTTTGTATTTACGCCAGACGCGAGTTTCGTCTATAAAAAACTCATAAGTGACCCTCGTATTTGGAACATTTTTAATGACAAACCTGTTTAAATTTTGTTATTTTCTTCTTCATTATTGACAGAGATATACGACTGTAGTTTCAGTACAATTGTTAAAGTTTCCTCTGCAAAGTGACAAAAGTTGCATTCATTCGTCCTGCTAATTTTCAAACAAACAATTCTGTGAAACTGACTTTATCAAAGTGCTTGATTTCTTGATTGACCACATATTTGTTACGTTAGTAGGACTTGTTTCTGAACAAACTTTCCCCCTTAAATAGCAGACGTGTTTAAGTACTTTTATGAATCAAAGGATATGACCAAACTCATTGAAACCCGTCTAAAATGTAATTAATTGATAAATTCAACAACACTTATAGTTGTCTTGATAAAATTGTTTCGTTAAATAATCAAGAATGTTGTAAATATACTGCCGAAATTCACCCAAAAAAACTTACTTTAAATAAATCAATTTTAAACCGTAATATCTATCCGTTCCTAGATTTTTATATTTGGGTTTAACACAGGATACTCCACCCTAAAATTTACGACAAAAGGGATGATTTTTCTTTCCCTACTGTTAATATTTCCTTTTTGGATGGTGATGTTTCTTTGGCACAATCTTACGGTGTTTATATTTTACAACTTGTTCGCTATGCCCGAGTCTGCTGTGACGTTTTTGATTTAAGCGAACGTAATCTATGTAGTAATGATAATTTTTAAGCTAAGGATTTCTTTACCACAAATAACATAAAACCTCTTCCTTAGAAATAAAGATTAGTTTTATAAGTTTGGCTGTACCTGTAGAATACTTATTTCATACGGGATAGCACATCAACATTTTTACGGAAATGTTGTTTAACATGCCCCTAAAACTTACCTGTTCATGAAATTATTTAAATTTGAATGTATGATCAATCTGCGGACAATATATGTACTGGACGAGAGGTAAGTATGTTTGTTTACAAAAAAGTCTGTTTTTTTATTTCATAATCGTCGAATTATCAACGTTAATTTATGCTGGATGAAGTTGAATGTAAAACAAAAAAGAAAAGAACTGTAGTTCTGCGCGTGAAATGAAGTTTGGTTGAAAAGGAAATGTCAAAGAAAAAGAAAATCCATACCTTTTTCTAAGTTTAAGCCATAACGTTAATAGTGGTAATTCTTTATAATTGTTTTTTAAAGGTCAAATGTCAGAGTATCAGAATTGTTTTGCCTTGTAACATAATTAATATGGATTTATTTCTATTCCATAGATATCCATATGATTATCCATAATGATATATTACCTGATATTGTATACATTAGATACGTTGTGATTTATGACACTAGCTTATTATAATTAACCCCTACGACTGTTCAATTCATATCTCTATTTTTATAGTCAACAAATTATTTTTACAGGATTAACCCATTACTTTGAATAGGTAAAACGTTGGTTATCCTTGGAATATGATTTTAAGGATAACAAACCGGTTGATTATTCACAACTAATATTAAATATGATAAAGGTTTATTTATTTATTAAACTGATTCTGGATCTGTTATGCATAATTTTGAGGATAACTAGAGACTTTTATAGTACCGAGGGAATTATACATGTTGTTTTACGCATTTTCGCTGTCGTTTTTATTTAACGTTATGTATAAACGTCATTGTCATTCCATCATTTAATAGTTTAAAATTGAGAATGGAAATGGGGAATGTGCCAAAGAGACAACAACCCGACCATAGAAAAAAAAAACAACAGCAACAGGTCTTCAATGTAGCGAGAAATTCCAAATTCTATTTGTATAGACGTCTTTCTCCACTTTATGTCCTCAACGCATTCTTCAATAAACGACCATGAGATGGAAGCCGTGTGGTGGGGTCTGGTTGTCTGACATTTTTATTTAGAGTTTTCAGTTTATCAAACAATAATGCTTATTCACTTTGCTTTAATTATCAGGATAAGGTATCAGAATATTAGAATATTAGAATATGCACAAAATACACCGACTACCAACCAATCAAAATCCAGCATAGCATAAACATAAAAAAGCATTGCAAAAATATGAAAAACATTTTTAGATTGAATCTTTCTTGAACTCTTTAAAAATTCGCCTATGATAACTAGTGTATAATGCAAATCGGACATAGGATCAATATTAAAAATGAAAAGTTTTGAACTAAGTAATTTTTTAGTAGTATCATACATCATTCGATGGAAAGGATGTTTAAGTATTATAAACTAAACATTATGAAAGAAACATATATACATTTATTTGAACAATAGGATACGAAGATGTGTTTTGATTGCCTACAAGACAACTCTCTTCAAAACACTAATGGAATATGTAGACAGCCCTCTCACAAACAAAAGAGCCTGATTTAAAAAAAAAGGGTACCGTTTAACAACGTATCAAGATTGAATAGATCATTGTATTTGTTATCGTCACCAATGAAATTATCTATTTCAATCGCTATGAATGAATTCTTCGGCAATCTGACAATTGTGGCATGTGTTATCTAACTAGTCTACTATGAATAAATGTGAAAATATAAACTTTCATTAAACAGTGAAATGAAGAATAGAATTATGTTGAACTTCGTTTTTTAAATATATAAAGGCAATAGTAGTGTACCGCTGTTCATGTACTCATCAATTGATTCAACTGTAACTTATCGTGGTCACCAACCAAAAATAAGGGTATCAACTATAAGAGGGATCTACAACAACAGAAACACTAAACTGCTACAAAAACAAACGCCAACATAAATAGAAACATACTATGTGAAAACAACTTCCATATTACGGACTTTGTACAGGACAATATCAGAAAAAATAGTGCAGTGGGAGGGGGTGGGGCTAGGGGTTTGGTTAAATCTGGTTGTGTGACTGACCAAACCTCCCGCATATATGGCAATGTTAAAAATACCACTAAAATGACAACATTTCATGACAGTCATTCAGTACAAATAAATGTTAGAACGTTCAGGACGCAAAGAAAAATAAATAATAAAACTGAGAATGGAAATGGGGAATATGCCAAAGAGACAACAAACCGACCATAGAGCAGACAACAGCAGAAGGTCACCAACAGGTCTTCAATGCAACGAGAAATTCTCGCACCCGGAGGCGTCCTTCAGCTGGCCCCTAAACAAATATATACTGGTTCAGTTATATAATATAAAAGTTTTTTCCAACATGTAAACCACAGAATTACAACAAACACCTTAAATTAATTTACGACAAAACACTACTACAACACAATATAATAATGATCTGTGCATCACACTAATGTACCAAAAAGTAAAATCACAAAAATACTGAACTCAGAGGAATATCAATTCGGAAAGTCTTTAATCACATGGCAAAATCAAATAACAAAACGCATTAAAAACGAATGGACAAGAACTGTCATATTCCTGACTTGGTACAGGCATTTTCAAATGTAGAAAATGGTGGATTAAACCTGGTTTTAAAGCTAGCTAAACCTCTCACTTCTATGCCAGGCTCATCAAATTCCATTATTCCAACGTCTATTTCGAAAAAATAAATTAAGTTTGTAATTGTATCATTTGATGAGTTTTCTTACCATTGCAAGAAAATTAATATAGAATTGTGTTAGTAATGATGTAATTATTTGTATTTTATAGCCAAGTCGGTTTTTCTTCTAAATCAGACTGTTTTAAAAACAAACAAACCATATGCATACAATTCCTTTAATCTAAATGAATATAAAACAAATGAACCAGGTGATTAATATCTTTACTTTTACATACATAAAGAAAACAATAGAATTAAAACCACAAACGATAAGACATAAAACAACATTCATCCAGAATTTCAAATGAAACATCATAACTAAATATATCAATGTTTGATGAACAAATACCGAGACACGTCTAAGAGCAATACGCATTTACACTCAACAAAACAGTAATATTTGGGAATAGGTCACGTTCTGTACTAAGAAGACCAGACGACGTAAATGTTAAACCACAATTTAAGACGTTATACACTTGTCGTTAATTAGTTTAGACACAGACATATCGTATCGATAATCAAATGCGTCATGGTGCCCATAAAAAGTTACCAAATGTCATTTTCAAATCTTTCCTCCTCATAACTATGTTGAATAAGCTTAAGGAGCACACTACGATATATGAAGACCGTATAGTGTGAACATGTATAAGCATAACGTATTAACTAATATGTAAACAACATACGATTGGGCAGAGGGAATCTTTATCAATATTGAGAAAAATGTCAAGGTATGAAACAGTCCTTCTAGTATCTGCAGTACCTTAATTTCTGGTGAGCTTATTTGTATATGTGCTATGTCTATTGTAAGATATGTTGATAATTATAAAGACGTTATAAAATATATTTAATTGACGCAGCAACACAACAAAGTAAGTCAACCAGAATGAATATCTGAAGATTAATAATGGATAAGTCAGCACAACCAAACACTCATCCCCCCCCCACACACTAAACTAGCGGTTTTATAGATTGAATCAAAGGAAAACTGAGAGTTTGATCCAAAAGAAATAGATACTCAATTGATGTATGCCATGGAAACCTTTGCTGAATCATTCATTACAAAACAAAAGGTGACACTACAACGGAAAGAAATCTAACCGGAGTTGCCGACAAATAGACAAAACTTTCTGATATATATAGAACGAGACGTAACGGTATTATTTTGATAACAGAACCCCAACAGTCAGTTCCTTGATAAATTACAGGTTCAAAAAGTCTTTTGGTGCAATCTGTTCACCTGTTATTGTGACTTCAACATTGATAAAAATAATTAAGAAAAAAACCCAAACAAACACATCCACAGACATCAGCCTTTGTAAAACGGCATTAGTGTTTGAGCAGAAATTTATGAACAAGGGGTATGTATGTCAAAGAACGTCTTGTACTTTTTCTTCGTTACATATTTGTTCGTGCTTAGAGTCTTTAAGATAATTAACGAATGTTGACTGTTGTACCCCTATCTTGACAGTTTTACTTTTTATGTCTGTTTGTTGTTTTCGCACATCGTCTACAATAAGGGAATTTCATGCGACTGTCATACAGTGAGAGGTTTAGTTTGATAGAAATCCATGTTTATTCCACCATTTTCTACATAAAAAAAATGCCTGTACCAAGTTAAGAATAGGATACTTATTATCCATTCGTTTGATGTGTTTGAGCTTTTGATTTCGCCATTTGATGACGGACATCCCGATCTGAATATTCCTTGGAGTTTGGTATTTTTGTGATTTATAAAATTTAGTTCGGTTGTACGTTCATGAATTTCAAGACATGTGACCATTTGTTAACACTTACAACCCGTGTGCTCATCTTTCTGACCATCGACTCTCGCTATAGCCTAAAGAAGAGACACGTGTATTCACGGATGATTTAATGAGAATTTGTAATTGGAATTATGATATTATTGATATCTTATTTGTATTTGATACATACATGTAATATTTAAAATTAAAGGTTATAGCGAGTAGCACACCTATCGTATGTCGCTTGTTCTTTGTTAAGGTCATAGAATATAATTACTTATTATCGGACAAACGTATTGAGGGAGAATATACTACGTTTAATGTTGATAATATCCTTACAAGCTCTCCTTAAGTTTAATAAGAATCTCGTTCACCTTTAATGTTTGTTTGTTTAATGCACACATTGTTGACTATATAAGAGGTTATATGCGACTGGCATACAGGTAAGAGGTTTAACTAGCTAGAACGACAGAATCAAGCCATCTTATACTACACTAGAACACACCCGTGATATCGCGGGTCCGTGACTGAATTAAAGTATATAACTATGCGCAAGCCTTATTTTAGTATTAGTATTGTCATCTGATAAAGTCATGCCGATTATAAGATACACAGTTTTCTCTGCTTTCAAATCTTTCTGTTTGAACCCGTCGAACTGGAACTTGTCAATTATTGATAATATTAATTATTTGGAAAACAAAAGGTCCTGGAATGGAGTATTTTTTAATCAACAGCATTGTCCTATATTAGTTATAAATAAAGTTGAATTCTTTGATTCGCTGTTTTACGTCATGCCCGCTAACAAATTGAAAACTGTACCTATACGCTTTATTTTAGTCCAGATTTTTAGTATTCGTATTGTTATCTTAGAAAGTCTAACTGATTAAAATACTACAATAGGTAACAATTTGACAATTAAGAAGTGTCAACCCTGTGATTATGACCCGTGTAATACTATATAGCATATAAATCCTGAATACACCGTTTGGTGGTGCGCCTGTCAGATGCGGAACGTACAGATAAGGTAATCGGTAACAGGTGAATATACTATTGGTATCGTATCGGACTCGACCCGGAACTTCTTAATTATTGGCAATATTAATTACGTGGAAAACAAAAGGGCCTGGAGTGGTGTAATTTTTTATCTACACCTTTGTACTATATTAGTTATATATAAAGTTGAATTTTTTGATTCGTCGTTTTTACGTGATGACGGCTGACAAATTGGACCTCTTAATTTTAGTATTATAGATTCGTATTGTTATCTTAGAAAGTTTAACTGATTAAAATACTACAATAGGTAACAATTTGACAATTAAGTAGTGTCAACCCTGTGATTATGACCGTGTAATACTATATAGCATATTAATCCTGACTACACCGTTTGGTGGTGCGCCTGTCAGATGCGGAACGTACAGATAAGGTAATCGGTAACAGGTGAATATACTATTGGTATCGGTATCGGACTCGACCCGGAACTTCTTAATTATTGGCAATATTAATTACGTGGAAAACAAAAGGGCCTGGAGTGGTGTATTTTGTACTATATTAGTTATATATAAAGTTGAATTCTTTGATTCGTCGTTTTTACGTGATGACGGCTGACAAATTGGACCTCGTAATTTTAGTATTATAGATGAGGAAATGCCTGTACCAAGCCAGGAATATGACAGTCGTTTTCAATTTGTTTGGTGTGTTTCAGCTTTAAACTATGCCGCGCGGTGCTATATTTGAACAACACCATTAGCATGCTGAGAAAAGCATGATAAGGCGAAACTTTTAAATATAAGTATAGACAGAGTTATAAGCATATTTGGAAATACTTAGCAGTAATAGAAAGATATGTGCACATTTCGAAAGCACCTGAGATAACCCTCGGTTTTGGTGGGTTTTGTTTTTGCTTAGTATTTAAATTTTCAATGAAGTGATTGTTGTGTAACTTTTCAGCATTGTTTTGGCATAGATGATATTCGTTTGAGTTATGAATGTTCATTGGTACAGTTCGCATCCTTTTGTAACAATTCTGTAAAGTGCGAAATTTTTGCGAGGGAGTAAATTTAAATTGCGAAAATATTTTTTTTCGTTCAATGACATGTGATATTTAAGAGCAAGATAGGGACAACAAAAAGGGAAAATAAAACATTAACTTCACTTAACACAATCACAAATAAAAAACATTTTCTACAAAGTACAGGCACTCTTTCAATGTTCATATTTTTATATCAGAGAGAATTTTATAAATCAGTTGATGGCTACGAAATAGCTTATTGTTTCCGTTATACACGGTAATGTGTACAGTGCTTGGTGAAAAACTTTTTCAAATTCACTTGTTTTTAATGACATCTACGAAAATGGTTGTGCAAAAAACATAATAACAAGAAGCAAAAGGGCAATTATTTTTATCCCTATTGCATATGTAAAAAAAAACCATATAGACTCATTATATTTAACTGGACTTAAAAGCAAGGACAACACAACCAATCGACATCTGACATTGTGAGATCATACGACCATTAACGAACGTAGGAGCTGACGCCTTATAAAATCTCTCAATTGCTCGACACCAATTAAAAAAGAATTTGAAAAAACAAAACCAGTTTAAATATTCATAAACCAATTATAACTTCTCGAGGTACAAAGACATAAATGTAGACTAATCAGAATTTGACACGTTGTAGGGAGACCTATATGTTTTTTGTATACTCTGGTGTGAAGTTCACATTTCAATCATCAATTCTAAGTTTGCGTCTTTGTTGTTTTGTAGCGTCACATAAGTATCACAACAATGTATAGTTGACGTCACCGAAATACAAAATAAATTTCCTCCCCTTCATTTATATTTAAAAAACAATTATAGATTTATAATATTTTAGTACTACTGCGTTTCAACAAATTTTGATATACCATGGGAACAATTTTAAAATCGCTATTTATACATAGAACACATATGTTGTTGAATTCATTCATTCATACATGAAAAGGAACTAGCAACTATATCATTGATTTATTTTTATTGCAAATAAGCCGAACAAGGCCATATACACATTATTCAAATTGTTCAAAAGCTTTACCCCTTTTCTTGCCTCTCAGTAAATTATAGGATGGCATTTATACAAACGTTCTGAAAGACCTTTATTTTTAATAAAGTCTGCAGGGTAAGTAAAAGTATTTCAACTTAGAATTATTTATTTAATAATTACGATAATATAGGGTTATCTGAAGTCAAACTAAGCTATTTCGATGGCAAATTTTTTATTTTTAGTTGCTATTATTTTTCAACACTCAATGAAGGACTAAAGATACCAGAGGGGTAATCAAACTTAGTTTTTTACATAAGAAATAACCTGTTACAAGTCAAGAATATAACAGCCAATTGGTGTTTTTGAGCTTTTGATTTTGCCATTTAATTGTGGAATTTTCGTTTTTTAATTTCTTCAGAGTTCGGTATTTTTAAGATTTTATTTTCTATTGCACATATTGCTGTTGAACAACAAAACTTGGTGTACATCATTTCATCAAGTATCCCTGTTAAATCTACCACTGTATGTTCAGGGTAGGAGCATATTGTTTGGGAAGTCTTAGTTAATACATATATGACGTGGCAATGTACTTTTACATCCCGTCAATGTGTTATTTTACTATAGTGAATTTGTTTAACTTTGTCTTTAATTTTTGCTAATAAGCTTGGTCTTGATTCAGATTGTAATACACTGTTGTCTGCTGTACCCCTATTTGTGACATTTTTTTCTTAATATGTGTGTATGTTTTGTTCACGCATCGTTGTCAATATAATGAAATTTGATGCAACTGTCATACAAGTGAGAGGTTTCGCTAGCTATACAACCAGGTTCAATCCACCATTTTCTACATTAGAAAATGCCTGTACTAAGTCAGGAATGTGACAGTTGTTGTTCATTTGTTTGATGAATTGTATCTTTTGATTTTGCTATTTGATTCGGATTTTTCCGTTTTGAACTTTCCTCGGAGTTCAGTATTTTTGTGATTTTACTATTTGATACGTAAATGAACATAAGTTGTTAAAGGAAAACATACAAATTTGAGTAAGTCAATTGTTACTGTTATCGGCGAATCCTTTGTTGATATAGAAATAACAAAACCAATAAGCTGACAAATTCATCTAAAATAATGAAAAATGATATCAAGGGATTTTAAACAACTATAAAACAGGAAAATATACATAAGGAGTATTCAAACTCATAAATAGAAGAAAAAAAAACCACCGACAACGCAATGGCTAAAACAAAAAGAAAATTAAACAAACAGTACACAAACCACAACATAAAAATCATAGTATGAGTAGATGAACCCCATCACATATTGTGGTAATCTCAGTAAGGGATATCAGATCCTGCTCCACGTGTGGCACACGTCGTGTTGCTCATGTGAGTATAAGACCAGTATCAAGTATAAATCAGAAGGCCACATTCTGGAAAAAGGGAGCGGGATTATATGTCTAATTCGATAGTTATGATAAAGTCTTTTAGTCCTGAAATTGAAAATGTTGCCGTAAAATTTTTTATCAATGCATTCAAATGTTTTTAAGAGCATAAGATGGACGATAATATTATTTTTCTGTTAAACCATGTGTCGATTGGATGTTGGATTTTGCTACATTTAGCATGGTACGCGTGGTGTGCAGTTGATTGTGACGACGAAAATATATGTCAGTGTAATCCAGGAACTGGCGGGAAACTTATTGTTGATTGTCCTCAAAAGTATCTGTTGAAAATGCCGAAAGGCATACCAATTTCGGCATACATATATCACTTAAATCATACAAAATGATTTCAAGGTTGTTACATGAATAAGACGTCAGCGAAGCATAAGGTGTCAAACATTTAAATGGTTACACACATGTTCGCATACATTATCAGAATTTATCGAAGTTTTTGCTATTTGTGTTGGAAAATCAATTATCATTACTAATTTGATTAAACGCATATGCCAGCTTCACTTGCGTTAAGTATAATAATTACTCTAATTTCACCATATAAAACCATGAGTGAGCTCCTGTGCCCTAGATGAATAAGATCCTGACCCAGATGAGCTCTGTCGTGGTCTAAATGAAATGTTAATGTTAAAAAAGAGGTCGAGGTCATGGTGACAGCTATTCCAAACATACATATTCCTCTCCATCTGTGAAGAGTAAAACAACAAAAATACCTAACTCAGAGGAAAATGCTAAACGGAATCTCCCTAATCAAATGTCAAAATCAAACGAATAGATAACAAACAGATATTCAATAACGGCCAATTAACTCCTGATAAATTCCGTAAGTTTGACTTCAATTTAAAAAATAAAATGTGGTATGGTTGCCAATGAGACAACTCTACACAGGAGACCAACTGACACAAATATTAACAACTATACGTCACCGAACGGCCTTCAACAATGCAACAATGAGCAAAGCCCATACCACAAGTCGGTTTACGATTTGTTTATTATTTGTGATTTCATTTAAATTATCTTTCGATGAATGCCAGCACTCAACAATGGTGGTAAGCGGATGTTCGTAACTAAAAGTTACGACCATCCGAAAATGGGAGACGACTCTAGAGATAAATTTTTCTTTTCCGATTTTCGTGCAGTAAAAGATTTATTTGAGCCAAATCGCTTGTGTCATAAATACTCTAATCGTCAGTGCGTTGATATTGAAACAAAATTTGATACATAAAAATATTCCAATTTTCGTTAAATAGTCATTCAATAATTCGAGCATGATGGTCGTAACTAAAACATCAAAAATTTTCAGGATGGTCGTAACTTAATTTCTGTGATGGTCGTAACTCTTTATGAAATAGGACTGAATAAGATTAAGACAAGTCAAGAGTTTTAGACGTATATTTTATTACATGAATATTTTATATGATATATTTGTGAAGTTGATTTCACCAAATGATAAAAACTAAAGGGGGTGAAGAGAGGGATACATGTAAAGTGCGAAATGGAAGAAAATTGGAACGAATCGAGAAAAAAAACAATACTAAATGAAAAGACCAGTCACTGTTGTTTAAAATATAATGTATAAAATTAACCAAGAGGCACATAGTTAAATAAATTTCTCTAAAGTTGAGAATTCATTAAAAAAAAGAAGAAACAGAGCTCTAGTTATGATCATTTTAGTTACGAATAAAGAAAAGGCGTTTTTAAAAAACTTGACATGAAGTAACAGTTTCCTGATTTGTTTTCTTTAGATATTGCATCTGTTGAAAAGATAAACTTTTTAAAAACTATTATACCTACTAAGTGGAATTTAAAAGAAAAATCTACAATTTAATTTGATACTTTAAAACCGAAGAGCATAAGTAAGGAATTGAAATAATGTTATAGGGGTCGTTATCGAGACTGGACCATATATACCCGCGAATTCGCAGGTCCCTTCTCGAGGTGCAATGTCGAAGTTGACCGTCCCTTTGGTATCTTTTGTCCCTCTTTATGTATAATTATTACCCGTTGTTATAGAAAATTCCGAATACCCCTAATGGTACCATGCTATCCGCTATACATCTTTGTCTTTCATATTGAAAATACCCTAAACTCTGGACCACAGGTTTTTTTTATTCCCAATTCATAAAGAAAACGATGCACCCGATCTTAATAACTATCGAGGAATTACAATTACTGATTCATTTGGGAAGCTTTTTCATAAGATACTTGATACACGTCTTTGTACATTCTAAAATAAATGGCATTTCATTGATGATAGCCAAATTGGGTTTACCAAAATAAAAAACATTACCATCTGACCACTAAAATCTATTGTATTGTACTACAAAAGAAGGTAGAATATTTGCTTGCTTTGTTGATTTCCAAAAGGCTTTTGAATCTTAGATGCTGTCATTCACCCAGGGATAAAACTCAAGCTATTGGATATAGTTAAAGAATATGGTAACAGATCTCTTTTTGAAAATTAATCGCATTAAAACCAAGGTGCTTGTATTAACAAAGCAGACAGACTACAGCAAAAGGACTTCAATAAACAATATTCATACATAGCTTGTAGCCATGATAATATTTAAAAGGTAGAACTTTATGCTTCAACTCTGCGTGCTTTTCTTTTAAATCTGAATACGTTCATACAATATAAACATAAACATTATTTTCAACGTGCATATGTATGTGATAGTTGCCGCAGTACATTTAGTTTTACCTTGTAATATTATCCTGGCTACAAACTACTAATATTTGATTCAACGCGTGTAACAGTGTACAATATATACCAACAACATTCATACTTTATAGGTTAACACAATGTTCATTTGCGACATCATAGATTAAGTTTTCATTCCCTACCATTATACTTAAAACAAATATCAATGATATACCGCAAGATCGTCATGCAATCGATAAAAAATAAAAATAACTCGTTAAAAAGACCAGGACTCCGAAGCGCATTTGTGGATTTTCGTTAATCATAAACGATCAAAAGCCAAATGTTTGATAGCCAATGGTTTATAAGAACTGCAATAGTAGCTGATTTAAAATTAAGTATGCATGATTGTTCAAAATTGTACGTTCAATAATTTCATCTGCCGACATGATTGCAGGAAATAAAAAGTCTTAAATAAAAAAAATCTAAAAGCAAATATGGGGAATACACGTGTATTCAATAATTTGATGCCTTAACGTACAGTACGAATATATTGATACACAACCCTGACATATTTGGCTTAATTCGAGTTGATTAGTTGTCACTGTTACTCCTAAATGATGATCGTTCGGAATATATAAAAAATGTATGTTTGATAATTCTTTAACTTAATTTTCCATACCATTATCAGAGTAATAAATTAAATAATATTGTTTTTAGTACATTTTATATAACAACCGAGTTTATTAACATGGTTATGTGCACAGTGCTTTTTAAAATAATTTGATAAAAGTTCGTCTAAATACTTGACTGAGTTACGGTCATCTTTCAAAGTTACGACCATCTTGTGTCGGTTACGACTATCATCAAAAATACTATATTTGACATTACGACCATCACAATTTAAAGTTACGACCATCATGCTCGAATTTTTGAATGACTTATCTACGAAAATTGGAATGATTTTATGTGTCAAATTTAGTTTCAATAACAACGCACTCACAATAAGTGTATATGAGACAAGCGGTTTGACTCAAATGAACCTTTTACTGCACGAAAATCGGAAAAGAAAAACTTTCCCCAGAGTTTTCTCCCATTTTCAGATGGTCGTAACTTTAAGTAAATCAAATGTTAAATATTTAGATATCATTTTGGAAAATTTTTTATCTGGTGAACAAGTTGTTGATAATATTATAAAAAAGGCTAATCAGCGCTTAAAATTTTTGTATAGATATAAAGAATGTTTGTCTCAACTTGAAAAACATTGTGTACTGCATTAATACAATGCCATCTTGATTATTATGCATGTGCTTGTTGGTATGAAGGCTTATCCAAAAAACTTAAAGACAAGCTTCGGGTTATTCAAAATAAAATTGTACGGTTTATACTTTATCTTCATCAGAGAAAACGAATCACTGTAAACGAATTTCAGGAATTGGGGTATATGAATATTTGTAACAGAGTGAAGCAACTTCGTCTGAATCATGTATTTAATGTTTTTCACAACAAATGTCCGAAATATTTAAAAGATGGTTTTATAAGAACTTCCTCGAATAGGAATACTAGAACAACTGCTTACAATTTTTAGGTTCCAAATGTAAAAGGTGTAGAATATTCTTCTTTCTGTATTAGTGGCATTAAAAACTGATTTTATAAAAAGTATTCATATAAATTCAAAAATAAAATTTAAATATGAAGTAAAAAAAACAGCTTATGAGTAAACTCAGGTCAATGTCAGATTCAGGTTTTATATTTTATTAGATTATTTTTATATGAATAAGTTATGCTGTGTATAATGTAAACTATAAAATTGATTGCAAAATGATTCATTTTAATATCAAGACTAAAAGGACCTCAATGGAAATAAGCTTGTTTGCAGTCACGGGTTATCCTTGGGTTTAGGCATTAGTGGTACCTATGTATCAACCATTGATATAGTTTAAGGTTGTATTATGTAATTTTATATATTGCCTTTACCTGAATGAATATTATTATTATTATTATTATTATTATTATTATTATTATTATTATTATTATTATTATCATTTAAGGAATTCAAAACGAGATATCATATATCAAATGGCAAAATTAAAAGCTCAGACACATCAAGCGAATGGAAAACAACTGTTTTATTCCTGACTTGTCACAGGCATCACCATGTGTAGAAAATAGGAGATCAAATCTGGTTATATAGCTATATGAATCCACCTGTATGAAAGTCAACATTTTACATTTTTGACTTGTCATCAGTCGGTTCCTTATGAAGGTAGCATGCAATTTTTCAAATGTTGTTAATGTTTCTTAAATGATTTGTAAAAGCTTACCTAAGGTTTGCTACTCTGTTCTGGTTATATAAGCTATTTCGTTCGAATGAACGACTAAAGAAGGGACATTCAGACTCATATGTCGAAAATAAATATTAAGATTACCGAATGTTGACCGCTGTACCACAATGTTTGACATTTGTACCTATTATGTCTTTTATTTTTGTTTTGTTCACATATCGTTGTCAACATAATGCTATTTTATGTGACTGTCATACAAGAGATTTAGCTAGCTTCAAAACCTGGTTTAACCCACCATCGTCTACATAAGAAAATGCCAGGAATATGGCAGATGTTGTCTACTTGTTTGATGTGTTTGCGCTTTTCATTTTGCCATTTGTTTATAGACTTTCCTTTTTGAATTTTCATCAGAGTTCATTATTTTTGTGATTTTACTTTTTATTCAACTATTTATACATTCTTGTCCAACGGTTGATTGGTTTGAGCTGTCCTGGAGAAGGTATATCAGGAGAAGCGTTTTATAAACACTAAGTGTTAACAGTTCCTCTTTCAAATCCCCTTTTTAGTTCACCTGGCCAAAAGGGCCAAGTGAGATTTTCTCATCACTTGGCGTCCGTCGTCCGTCGTCGTCGTCCGTCGTCCGTCGTCGTCGTCCGTCGTCGTTAACTTTTACAAAAATCTTCTCCTCTGAAACTACTGGGCCAAATTAAACTAAACTTGGCCACAATCATCATTGGGGTATCTAGTTTAAAAAATGTGTGGCGTGACCCGGCCAACGAACCAAGATGGCCGCCATGGCTAAAAATAGAACATAGGGGTAAAATGCAGTTTTTGGCTTATAACTCAAAAACCAAAGCATTTAGAGCAAATCTGACATGAGTAAAATTGTTTATCAGGTCAAGATCTATCTGCCCTGAAATTTTGAGATGAATCGGACAACCCGTTGATAGGTTGCTGCCCCTGAATTAGTAATTTTAAGAAAATTTTACTGTTTTTTGTTATTATCTTGAATATTATTATAGATAGAGATAAACTGTAAACAGCAATAATGTTCAGCAAAGTAAGATTTACAAATAAGTCAACATGACCGAAATGGTCAGTTGACCCCTTTAGGAGTTATTGTCCTTTATAGTCAATTTTCAACCATTTTTCGTAAATCTTAGTCATCTTTTACAAAAATCTTCTCCTCTAAAACTACTGGGCCAAATTAAACTAAACTTGGCCATTATCATCATTGGGGTATTTAGTTTAAAAATTTTGTCCAGTGACCCGGCCAACCAACCAAGATGGCCGCCATGGATAAAAATAGAACATAGGGGTAAAATGCAGTTTTTGGCTTATAACTCAAAAACCAAAGCATTTAGAGCAAATCTGATAGGGTAAAATTGTTAATCAGGTCACGATCTATCTGCCCTGAAATTTTCAGATGAATTGGACAACCCGTTGTTGGGTTGCTGCCACTAAATGGTAATGTTAAGGAAATTTTACTGTTTTTGGTTATTATCTTGAATATTATTAGCGCACCTGGCCCAGAGGGCCAAGTGAGCTTTTCCCATCACTTTGCGTCCGTCGTCCGTCGTCCGTCGTCGTTGTTAACTTTTACAAATATCTTCTCCTCTGAAACTACTGGGCCAAATTAAACCAAACTTGGCCACAATCATCATTGGGGTATCTAGTTTAAAAAATGTGTCCGGTGACCCGGCCAACCAACCAAGATAGCCGTCCATGGCTAAAAATAGAACATAGGGGTAAAATGCAGTTTTTGGCTAATAACTCAAAAACCAAAGTATTTAGAGCAAATCTGACAATGGTACAATTGTTTATCAGGTCAAGATCTATCTGTCCTGAAATTTTCAGATGAATTGGGCAACCCATTGTGGGTTGCTGCCCCTGAATTGGTAATTTTCAGGAAATTTTACTGTTTTTTGTTATTATCTTGAATATTATTATAGATAGAGATAAACTGTAAACAGCAATAATGTTCAGCAAAGTAAGATTTACAAATAAGTCAACATGACGGAAACGGCCAATTGACCCCTAAGGAGTTATTGTCCTTTATAGTCAATTTTTAACAATGTTCATAAAATTTGTAAATTTTAACTAACATTTTCCACTGAAACTACTGGGCCAAGTTCATTATAGATAGAGATAATTGTAAGCAGCAAGAATGTTCAGTAGAGTAAGATGTACAAACACATCACCATCACCAAAACACAATTTTGTCATGAATCCATCTGCTTCCTTTGTTTAATATTCACATAGACCAAGTTGAGCGACACAGGCTCTTTAGAGCCTCTAGTAATTTTTAAGATGACATTTCAAACTATTTTGAGAAATTTAAAGACTTTACATCTCAAACCTCAAACTTCTGTTAATGTGAGGTGAAATATCTTTACTTTTTTTTTTTTTTTTTAGCATTCCCTTAATCAATGTTTATACAGCAAATAAGACGTAGCTGAAAACAAATTCAAATACCGTCTAAAATATATGCATCATTAACACAATAGATATAAGAAGACGTGATATGAGTGCAAATGAAAAAACTCTCCGTCCAAGTCACAATTTGTAAAAGATAACCATTATAGATCAAAGTACGGTTTTCAACACAGAGCCTTTGTTCACTCAGAACAGTATAAGACATATCTATTTTATAGGAACATTCATGGCAACAAATAACTGTGCTACTAGAGGGACTTTTTGCCAACTCAGTCAACCTAGAAGAAATATAAGGAATATCAACTTTATCATAGTGGCATGGAAATATAAAAAAAATAAAATCAATAAAATATTGCATAAAATATCATAAAGGATTCCGCGAGTATATGTCTCACCTGCGCTGGCTGTTCTAAGTGTAAATGTGTAGTTTTGACTGCCAAAGTCCATTGATCAGCATGAAATAAAGGGATAAAGGAAAAACATTAAGTTTATTTTCCTGATGCTATTTTCTTATCTTGAAAAAGCTCATTATCAACCTTCTATTAACTTCGTGAAGATTTAACAAAGTTGACCGTATTTAAAAATGTGATCCAAGACTAGTCATAAATATTAACTGCATAAAAAACAAAGTTTAAAATTTTCGATTGAGACAACCTTGTAAACATTATTATAATGCTGACACAGTTCCATCGTCAGGTGGGGTCCTCCTTCCTCAGCTGTTTTGGCGCTATTCCAAAACAACGTCCAGAGGTGCGTCGGCTCCGGGGATTAGTCTGAATCTGAAACTGGATGGCTTACATTGCACCCAATATGTCAGATAATGTAACTGCTGCATTGTCACTGATTGATTTTTTCATCAGAGCTGTTATAACTTATCTTTTTATCAAAAGTCCATTATTTACACAAAATGTCTGAATTCACATATCTCTAATTGCCACTTTTTTATATCTCATCTCTCTTCCTCCATATCCACTGTGATGATACTTCTGTTTTTCGACACACTTCTGAAATAAGCTTCTCCCTATCTGCTCCTATCACTTTTAAGTTTCGAAGAGTTTGCAATACCATATGTCACTGTACCCTGAATCAATAGCAAAGCACCATGTCCGTCATCCCCGATGTTGGCATTCTGTTAAAAGCTGTTGGTACTTTGCCATCTTCCGTTCGTATGCCTCATCAGTCCTTTCTTCCCAAGAGACTGTCAGTTTCAGCAAGACTGTTTGCCTAGATCCCTGTGACCATAATACAATATCTGGTCTTAGCGATGTTGCCGCTATTTCTGCTGGAAAGCTCATACGTTGCTGTATATCTGCAGTAAACTACAACTCTGTTGCTGTTGCAAGTATCCCAATGCCTTCATGCGTGCTGTTCTTGCTCTCTCCAGCCTTCACAAAGTTTACAAAAGTAATGTTTTTCTTGACCTTTCTCCTCTTCCTTCTGATGATATCCAACGTCGCTGATATTGATTTCAGTACACTACCAAGTCTCCAAGTTTGGTGGTTGTCTTATACCTGATAACATTAATGGTTCTCTACTTGGTTTTCCCCTGACTTCACAATGAGGTTAATAGCTGCTGCAAACAATACTACTGACTCTGTACATCCCGTTAATATTCCTACTTCTAGTCTCTGCCAAGCTGTGGTGAAATCTCCCACTGTAAATCTCATCTCAATGTGATTAAAGTATTACTACAGTATTTTCCTGATGGTGGTTGCAACAGAGTACCTCTGCAATGTAAAATCTACTAGTTTTTGAGGAATGGTCTCGTAAGCATTATCAAGATCTAGCCTTTATTGCTTAGCAGGAACCTTGCTGTCCTCTTTGTTAAAACTACTCGGAAGATATTACCCTCTAAGTTCGAAATTCAGTGGGGAGATGGTTCTAAACTGCTCAACTTTCCTGGAGTTCTTTTCCTTCGGAAAAACACATCCTTCTGCTTTATACCATGCATCTATTATCTTTCTTCTTCTCCAACCTAATCTGAAAAGCTTCCACAATCGTTTGGTTGGCCTGGGACAGTTCTTGTGTACCCGATACTGAATACCATTAATTTTGTCTCTGGTGCTGATGCTGCTCTTGCTTTCTTCAGAATATCCTGCACTTTTTTAAACGTCAGTTCTGATTCATCAAATAGTTCTTCCGGTTCCTGTGTGTAGCCAGTTTCTCACATTCTTCTCGTCATCACTGTAGCTCTTTCTGAAATGTTCTTCAATTTCTCCCTTTGAGTTTATCAATTTACCAGATCCTCTTGCTCCAAATAATCTCTTCATATACCGAAAAGGGTGTGCTGTGTTTCTGCTCTTGTAAGTGTTTTCAATTTTTCATAGTTTCTTTCCTGAACTGTTGTAGAGATTACCTTTCCTCTTCCATAGCATATCTTCTTAAACCTTCTGAGGATCCATCTTATCAATGTCTTGATCTTCTTTCTGTAGTTACTTTGACCTTGTGTTCTCTCTCTTTTCCCAGATGTAATCAACCAACATCTGTCCTTTCCGATGCTGTGAATAATGGACGTCATTGTTCTCAACTTTCTATCTACATTCCTGCTAATGTTGATTCTAAGATATTTTCGAGATCTTCACCGAAAGCTTTCAAAACCGCTCTATCTGCACTAGTCAGAAACTTAATCTATTCCCTCCTTTGTTACAACATTATTAAAATATTATGTGTTTACGTTTAAAAACTATAAAATAAAGGCTCAAATTAAGTGTTTCAAGGCACATGGTGTATCAACACTTTTATCATGAAACAAGTATCGTTCATTTGTATATATTCTTTTTTTCACATCTGATAAATTGCATGTACAGTATATATCCGTGATGTCAACAATCTAATGTGAGTGTTCCGGTTATATAAGTATTTGGACCTCATGGGATGACTATTACTGAACAGCAAAATGTCGACTTGGAAGATAACTTCCAAAAATGTCTTAATGAATTGTTAAACAAGTGTTCTACTATGTTCAACTGTTTACTAACTGACAAAAAAATTCGATATGATAAAGAGTCTAATAATTGATACTAGAGACGGACAGAAAACATATACTAGTACACCCAACTTTAATTAATTGAAAGACAATGGGTTTCAACTTGTAACTTGTGCTGTTTTGGGTAGCTTTTGAACTATAAAATTAATACATTTCATGTAACCGTCATTGTTATAGATACGTTTATTGTGTTATTAAATTGTTTCTAATGTATAAAATTGAGAATGGAAATGGTGAATGTGACAAAGAGACAACAACCCGACCATAGAACTGACAACAGCAGAAGGTATCAACAGGTCTTCAATGCAGCGAGAAATTCCCGCACCTGGAGGCGTCCTTCAGCTGGCCCCTAAACAAATATATATACTAGTTAAAGTGATAATGAACGCCATACTAAACTCCAAATTGTACACAAGAAACTAAAATTAAAAATAATACAAGACTAATAAAGGCCAGAGGCTCCTGACTTGGGACAGGCGTAAAAACGCGGCGGGGTTAAACATGTTTATGAGATCTCAACCCTTCCCCTATACCTCTGGCCAATGTAGAAAAGTAAACGCATAACAATACGCACATTGAAATTCAGTTCAAGAGGAGGCTGAGTTTGATGTCAGACGATGTAACCATAGAAAATATACAAAATGACAATAATACATGAATAACAACAAACTACTAGCAGTTAACTGACTTGCCAGCTCCAGACTTTAATTAAACTGATTGAAAGATTATGTCTTCATCATATGAATATCAGGCACAATCCTACCCGTTAGGGATTTAGTATCATACCATCATAACATATATGAGAAGATATACCTATATGGTTCCAAATTGGGTTTCCCTTTGGGCACTTATTTTTTCGCCACCTCTTTCGCCAAAACAATATATTTTTCGCCACTTTGTTACTTTTTTCGCCAAGTAACATAATTATATTTTTCGTTTAATTTTTTTGTTCTATCCCATCCCACCCCTAAACCGTTAGTTTTCTCGTTTGAATGGTTTTCAACTACATGTATTTATTTTAGGGTTCCTTCATAGCTTGTTGTTCGGTGTGAGCCAAGGCCCCGTGTTGAAGGCCGTACCTTGGCCTATAATGATTTACCCTTATAAATTGTTATTTGGATGGAGAGTTGTCTCATCGGTACTCATACCACATCTTCCTATATCTATCATATGGTCCGACCATACGCGTACAGTTTGACCATATGAAAATACGCATATGGTCGTGGCCATACGCGTATGGGTCTAATACTCATATGGTCCGGAACATAAGCATAGGCAATTTGAATTGAGACGTATATTATTTTAATTTTAGTTTCTTGTGTACAATTTGGAAATTAGTATGGCGTTCATTATCACTGAACTAGTATATATTTGTTTAGGGGCCAGCTGAAGGACGTCTCCGGTGCGGGAATTTCTCGCTACATTGGAGACCTGTTGGTGACCTTCTGTTGTTGTTTTTTTCAATGGTCGGGTTGTTGTCTCTTTGGCACATTCCCCATTTCCATTCTCAATTTAATACATATATTGTATAAGATGAAGTGTATGTTCTTAAAAGAGTATACATCTTAGATATTTCATGATCTATTTGTCTTATATCTTGTATTATTTATTTTATTGTTTAAGAAATGGAAACCGAAAATGACTAAATGCTACAACTGTGAGGAGGAGTCTGATTATACAAATATAATAATTGATCATACAGCAACTAAACACCATGATAACTTCCTTTCAGTAAAAGAAAAGGGTATAACAAGTATATATATATATATAAATGTTGTTCCTGGTGTCGTTCGAAGCACTGGACAATCTAGCTGGTGATAGCATATGATATTAACTGTAAAATCAAAAGTAGCATGGAATGAAGTTAAAATGAATATGAGACCCCTGCATAATGTTCTACACACCGTTTTGTTAAGGATCAAGTTATTTGTAAATGAACACTGGAAAATAGTTGTATGACGTTCTCCAAACAGAATATTTGCATTAAATTGAAAAAAGATTCATTTTGATATGCTTTTGGTGACTTATTGGGAATATATGATATTGTCCTTCACTTAATTACAGTTATAAACTAGAAAAAAAATCATTTTTTAAAGCCTAGAATACCTTCAATTTTCTGTAAAAAACCCGGCCATTTGTCTAAAAACCCGGACGAATTCACAGTTGCTCTCGAAAAAACCCGGACAATAACAAACACTGATTTATTTATTAAATACAAGGAAATTGAGCTTCTTTGTTGATCAAAACATATATAGTATTCAATATAAGATGGGTAGAAATGTTGAAAACTGTTATAATTACGAAATATCCGTTAATTGAGCTTATCGCATGTTTTATCACTCGAAAAAGCCCGAACTACACTCGAAAAAAATGGACCAAATCACTCGAAAAACCACGATCCTAGCCGGACACTATAGCTACCGTGCATACGGTAATTAGAGAAAGGTTCCGATTTAAGTATTCCTTAGTTAGTGAAGACTTAAGTAAGTTTATGCATACCGCTTAAGAATTTTACTTAACTAAGGAGATTCTTAGTGAAATCTAAGTTTAAGGAATACTTAAGTTAAGATGTTTAATGCATACGGCCCCAGACCTAACTTCTCGAACTACAAAAAAATAAATATGGACTATTTAGAACTGGACATGTTGTGTGGATACCTCTATGTGTTTGTATACTCTGACTGTGTGTTCATATTTCAGTCTATAAGTTTGAGTCTTTATTGTTGTGTTACGTCACATAAATATCCATACATTGTAGTGTTGATTTCCTTCTTGAAATACAATATGAATTTTCTTCTACTTCATTAATAATTAATAAGAAAAATTATAGATTTAATGTATCTTATTACAATCGTATTTCAAAAAATTTGGTGTACTATGGGAACAACATTGCAGTCTATACTAATTCATGGGATACAATGTACTTGATATCAACAATGCTTAAACAAAAACTGGCAAACTGAAAATTACAATATATATATTTCACAAATAAACCGACCATTTTAAAATGAATAGATAAATTTGTGAAAAAAAAAAAAAAAATGTTTATCCCTTTTCCGGCCTCTCATTTAATTTGTCAATGATATTTAGTCAATAGTTCTGCAAGAGCGTTATTGTTAAAAATTTCTTCATGGTGAGTATTAGTATTTTAACGCAGAATAATTTATTTGATAATAACAATAATTTAAGTTTATGAAAAAATCAAACTATATATCAGTGGTCATTTCTTATTAAAAAAAAAGAAGATGATGTGGTATGATTGCCAATGAGAAAGTTCTCCACACGAGAAAAAATGACACAAAAGTTAACAACAATAGGTCACCGTACAGCCTTCAACCATGAGCAAAGCCCATACCACATAATCAGTTATAAGAGATCCCAAAATGACAATGTAAAACAATTCAAACGATAAAACTAACGGCCTACTTTATTTTCAACATTTCAAAAGTTCCGACTGCAACATATTGTTTGGAAAATCAAAGTGAACACATTTCATACTGTTGATAAGTATAAGATTCTAAAAGAAAAAAGACAAATGTCTAAAGTCAACTGTAGCTGATAGAGGGGAATCTCTTGTGCATAAGAAAACATATCAGCTTACAAAATTGTCTAAAATAATGAGGAGATGATATCAAAGGGCTTTCACGTTATCAGACAAAGAACGACAGACACAACTAAAGTCAACTGTAGCTGATAGAGGGGAATCTCTTGTGCATAAGAAAACATATCAGCTTACAAAATTGTCTAAAATAATGAGGAGATGATATCAAAGGGCTTTCACGTTATCAGACAAAGAACGACAGACACAACTAAAGTCAACTGTAGCTGATAGAGGGGAATCTCTTGTGCATAAGAAAACATATCAGCTTACAAAATTGTCTAAAATAATGAGGAGATGATATCAAAGGGCTTTCATGTTATCAGACAAAGAACGACAGACACAACTAAAGTCAACTGTAGCTGATAGAGGGGAATCTCTTGTGCATAAGAAAACATATCAGCTTACAAAATTGTCTAAAATAATGAGGAGATGATATCAAAGGGCTTTCATGTTATCAGACAAAGAACGACAGACACAACTAAAGTCAACTGTAGCTGATAGAGGGGAATCTCTTGTGCATAAGAAAACATACCAGCTTACAAAATTGTCTAAAATAATGAGGAGATGATATCAAAGGGCTTTCATGTTATCAGACAAAGAACGACAGACACAACTAAAGTCAACTGTAGCTGATAGAGGGGAATCTCTTGTGCATAAGAAAACATACCAGCTTACAAAATTGTCTAAAATAATGAGGAGATGATATCAAAGGGCTTTCATGTTATCAGACAAAGAACGACAGACACAACTAAAGTCAACTGTAGCTGATAGAGGGGAATCTCTTGTGCATAAGAAAACATACCAGCTTACAAAATTGTCTAAAATAATGAGGAGATGATATCAAAGGGCTTTCATGTTATCAGACAAAGAACGACAGACACAACTAAAGTCAACTGTAGCTGATAGAGGGGAATCTCTTGTGCATAAGAAAACATACCAGCTTACAAAATTGTCTAAAATAATGAGGAGATGATATCAAAGGGCTTTCATGTTATCAGACAAAGAACGACAGACACAACTAAAGTCAACTGTAGCTGATAGAGGGGAATCTCTTGTGCATAAGAAAACATATCAGCTTACAAAATTGTCTAAAATAATGAGGAGATGATATCAAAGGGCTTTCATGTTATCAGACAAAGAACGACAGACACAACTAAAGTCAACTGTAGCTGATAGAGGGGAATCTCTTGTGCATAAGAAAACATACCAGCTTACAAAATTGTCTAAAATAATGAGGAGATGATATCAAAGGGCTTTCATGTTATCAGACAAAGAACGACAGACACAACTAAAGTCAACTGTAGCTGATAGAGGGGAATCTCTTGTGCATAAGAAAACATACCAGCTTACAAAATTGTCTAAAATAATGAGGAGATGATATCAAAGGGCTTTCATGTTATCAGACAAAGAACGACAGACACAACTAAAGTCAACTGTAGCTGATAGAGGGGAATCTCTTGTGCATAAGAAAACATACCAGCTTACAAAATTGTCTAAAATAATGAGGAGATGATATCAAAGGGCTTTCATGTTATCAGACAAAGAACGACAGACACAACTAAAGTCAACTGTAGCTGATAGAGGGGAATCTCTTGTGCATAAGAAAACATACCAGCTTACAAAATTGTCTAAAATAATGAGGAGATGATATCAAAGGGCTTTCATGTTATCAGACAAAGAACGACAGACACAACTAAAGTCAACTGTAGCTGATAGAGGGGAATCTCTTGTGCATAAGAAAACATATCAGCTTACAAAATTGTCTAAAATAATGAGGAGATGATATCAAAGGGCTTTCATGTTATCAGACAAAGAACGACAGACACAACTAAAGTCAACTGTAGCTGATAGAGGGGAATCTCTTGTGCATAAGAAAACATACCAGCTTACAAAATTGTCTAAAATAATGAGGAGATGATATCAAAGGGCTTTCATGTTATCAGACAAAGAACGACAGACACAACTAAAGTCAACTGTAGCTGATAGAGGGGAATCTCTTGTGCATAAGAAAACATACCAGCTTACAAAATTGTCTAAAATAATGAGGAGATGATATCAAAGGGCTTTCATGTTATCAGACAAAGAACGACAGACACAACTAAAGTCAACTGTAGCTGATAGAGGGGAATCTCTTGTGCATAAGAAAACATACCAGCTTACAAAATTGTCTAAAATAATGAGGAGATGATATCAAAGGGCTTTCATGTTATCAGACAAAGAACGACAGACACAACTAAAGTCAACTGTAGCTGATAGAGGGGAATCTCTTGTGCATAAGAAAACATACCAGCTTACAAAATTGTCTAAAATAATGAGGAGATGATATCAAAGGGCTTTCATGTTATCAGACAAAGAACGACAGACACAACTAAAGTCAACTGTAGCTGATAGAGGGGAATCTCTTGTGCATAAGAAAACATATCAGCTTACAAAATTGTCTAAAATAATGAGGAGATGATATCAAAGGGCTTTCATGTTATCAGACAAAGAACGACAGACACAACTAAAGTCAACTGTAGCTGATAGAGGGGAATCTCTTGTGCATAAGAAAACATACCAGCTTACAAAATTGTCTAAAATAATGAGGAGATGATATCAAAGGGCTTTCATGTTATCAGACAAAGAACGACAGACACAACTAAAGTCAACTGTAGCTGATAGAGGGGAATCTCTTGTGCATAAGAAAACATATCAGCTTACAAAATTGTCTAAAATAATGAGGAGATGATATCAAAGGGCTTTCATGTTATCAGACAAAGAACGACAGACACAACTAAAGTCAACTGTAGCTGATAGAGGGGAATCTCTTGTGCATAAGAAAACATACCAGCTTACAAAATTGTCTAAAATAATGAGGAGATGATATCAAAGGGCTTTCATGTTATCAGACAAAGAACGACAGACACAACTAAAGTCAACTGTAGCTGATAGAGGGGAATCTCTTGTGCATAAGAAAACATATCAGCTTACAAAATTGTCTAAAATAATGAGGAGATGATATCAAAGGGCTTTCATGTTATCAGACAAAGAACGACAGACACAACTAAAGTCAACTGTAGCTGATAGAGGGGAATCTCTTGTGCATAAGAAAACATACCAGCTTACAAAATTGTCTAAAATAATGAGGAGATGATATCAAAGGGCTTTCATGTTATCAGACAAAGAACGACAGACACAACTAAAGTCAACTGTAGCTGATAGAGGGGAATCTCTTGTGCATAAGAAAACATATCAGCTTACAAAATTGTCTAAAATAATGAGGAGATGATATCAAAGGGCTTTCATGTTATCAGACAAAGAACGACAGACACAACTAAAGTCAACTGTAGCTGATAGAGGGGAATCTCTTGTGCATAAGAAAACATACCAGCTTACAAAATTGTCTAAAATAATGAGGAGATGATATCAAAGGGCTTTCATGTTATCAGACAAAGAACGACAGACACAACTAAAGTCAACTGTAGCTGATAGAGGGGAATCTCTTGTGCATAAGAAAACATATCAGCTTACAAAATTGTCTAAAATAATGAGGAGATGATATCAAAGGGCTTTCATGTTATCAGACAAAGAACGACAGACACAACTAAAGTCAACTGTAGCTGATAGAGGGGAATCTCTTGTGCATAAGAAAACATACCAGCTTACAAAATTGTCTAAAATAATGAGGAGATGATATCAAAGGGCTTTCATGTTATCAGACAAAGAACGACAGACACAACTAAAGTCAACTGTAGCTGATAGAGGGGAATCTCTTGTGCATAAGAAAACATATCAGCTTACAAAATTGTCTAAAATAATGAGGAGATGATATCAAAGGGCTTTCATGTTATCAGACAAAGAACGACAGACACAACTAAAGTCAACTGTAGCTGATAGAGGGGAATCTCTTGTGCATAAGAAAACATACCAGCTTACAAAATTGTCTAAAATAATGAGGAGATGATATCAAAGGGCTTTCATGTTATCAGACAAAGAACGACAGACACAACTAAAGTCAACTGTAGCTGATAGAGGGGAATCTCTTGTGCATAAGAAAACATATCAGCTTACAAAATTGTCTAAAATAATGAGGAGATGATATCAAAGGGCTTTCATGTTATCAGACAAAGAACGACAGACACAACTAAAGTCAACTGTAGCTGATAGAGGGGAATCTCTTGTGCATAAGAAAACATACCAGCTTACAAAATTGTCTAAAATAATGAGGAGATGATATCAAAGGGCTTTCATGTTATCAGACAAAGAACGACAGACACAACTAAAGTCAACTGTAGCTGATAGAGGGGAATCTCTTGTGCATAAGAAAACATATCAGCTTACAAAATTGTCTAAAATAATGAGGAGATGATATCAAAGGGCTTTCATGTTATCAGACAAAGAACGACAGACACAACTAAAGTCAACTGTAGCTGATAGAGGGGAATCTCTTGTGCATAAGAAAACATACCAGCTTACAAAATTGTCTAAAATAATGAGGAGATGATATCAAAGGGCTTTCATGTTATCAGACAAAGAACGACAGACACAACTAAAGTCAACTGTAGCTGATAGAGGGGAATCTCTTGTGCATAAGAAAACATATCAGCTTACAAAATTGTCTAAAATAATGAGGAGATGATATCAAAGGGCTTTCATGTTATCAGACAAAGAACGACAGACACAACTAAAGTCATCTTGAACAACAAATAAAAGCAAGGTCATCTATGGATAGAGGAAACTTATTATATGTGACATATTATTTTAAATTCTTAAGTGTAAAGGTGGTCATGCTTATTTTTTTTCCCTTCTTACAAGATTTTTTGTTGTACTAGAAACTAGTTTTTAATATGGCGGGTGTTTCCTCCTTCTGAAAATAACTGACACATTTACAACCTGATTGATACTTGAATATGAAATGACCAAAAGTATTATCTATTATGATGGCAGTCCGCAAATATGTGCATAATTACCCATCACACCGTGTGAAATTGCAAATGAGGCTACGTGTTTGTTTGAACACAAATTAATACAGCGCCATTAAGACAGTTTTATATTACGTTCCCTTTCCGTGTGACCACCGGACGGAACTTTGAACTCATAAAACCGGCAGGTTTGGCATGCCACAAAACCAGGTTCAACTCACCATTTTTTCTTTAAATGTCCTGTACCAAGTCAGGAAAATGGCGATTGTTATATGATAGTTCGTTTCTGTGTATGTTACATTTTAATGTTGTGTTTCTGTTGTGTCGTAGTTCTCCTCTTATATTTGACGTGTTTCCCTCAGATTTAGTTTGTTACCCGGATTTGTTTTTTTCTCAATCGATTTATGAGTTTCGAACAGCGGTACACTACTGTTGCCTTTATTTAATGTATTTAAAATAATTTCTAGAACATAGGATGAACGACAACGCACGTTTTCTGTTTAAACGTATCTTTTTTGGAAGCTCGGTTTTGCTACATTTAGCGTGGTACACGTGGTGTGCAGTTGCTTGTGACAACGAAAATATATGTCAGTGTAATGCAGGAACTGGCGGGAATCTAATCGTAGATTGTTCTCGAAAGGATCTGTTGAAAATGCCGAAAGGCATGCCAATTTCGGCATATGACTTGTGAGTATTCTTTCAAAGTTGTTACAGGGATTTAATAATAAAAAAAAAAAAAAAAGAACTCAACAATGTGGATAATGTGTAACAGCTAAAAAAAAAACACCAAGAGTTTGTAGGCATACATTATTCGAATAGTATTAAAATTATAATTACAACATTCCCTTACTACATGTAAATGTGTTAAAAAAAAATAATGATTTTCAATTTATTTGCCAGCTAAATTTGCTCTAATAAATGTAATTAATGTTTAAACCTATCTCTCTAATTCTATGGAAATTATCCCTTTCCGAACCCATTGAATAAAAAAATTTAATTAACGTATATACATATGGTTGCCAGTGATCTCAGAAGATGATTGGCTGAGTCAAAGGGTCATAACCTTTCTAAGCTTCCTGAAATGATCAAAATGTTCTAACAGGGTTGAGATCAATATCGTAGCGGCTACGTAGTGCTACGTAGATTTTGACTATTGAACGCGTAGCTACTTACTAGTTGTTACATAAATATTGATAGCAGCTACGTAGCCGCTACGTAGCTGCTAAGATATTGAACTCAACCCAGGTGTTAATGAAATTGATTTCTTCGCGGAAAGTGGAAGGCCCTTGACGGGGATTTTGGTTTAGAAAAGAAGGAAATTTATCTTTTAATCATTAGAGAAACATATTATTACATAGTAACGCGTTAATTATCGGATTTATCCAATCTCGATAGTTAAATTATAAATTTTAAAATCCTCGCCGAGGCTCGGACTTTAAAATTGATAATTTAACTATCTCGATTGGGTAAATCCGATAATCCACTTGTATCAATGTAATAGTCTATATATATCAGGTTTCGAAAGTTCTACGTTTAAAAAAAAAAACCCTAAAAGCGAGGCCTGAAATACACAAAAAAGATATTCAAAATCGTATATCGAAGACAAAGTGACTAAGTCGTGGCAAAAATCAACTAAAAACAACTTAAAGTTAAGACAACTACCAGTTTTCGCATTGTAATATAATTTCGGTATAAATATTCATGGCCAGCCTATTACATAGACTTGTTTTTCTTAAACCTGGATCCTCTGTCATACAACTTTACTCAGTACTTGGAGTAAAACAATTGTGCTCGAAACACTAAATCCATTAATTGAATTGGTTGATATCTAATTTTGAGTGCGATAAACGTGGTCGTCAGTTTAGATATATGACCGCATGGCCAAAAGGGTTACCATTGATGTATTTCCTTTTGTCAGCATACATGTCTCGTCCTTTGATTCACCTTTTTATTTTAATTTTTCTCGTTGCTTTCGATTTATCACAAAAAAGTATAATTTAAAAAATACTGAACTCCGAGGTAAATTCAAAACCGAAACTCAAAAGCTCAAACACATCAAACGTATGGATAACAATTAACTGTCATATCATGACTTGGAACAGGCATTTTCTTCTGTAGAAAATGGTGGATTAAACCGGGTTTTTATAGCTAGCTTAACCTCTCACCTGTATGACAGTCGCATCAAATTCCATTATATTGACAACGATGTGTGAACAAAATAAACAGACATAATGGGTAAAAATGTCAAAAAAGACTACAGTGGTCATAATTGTGTTATAATCTTAATCACTATAAAAACAAACAAAGATGTAACACAGAAGCACAAAAAGTCTTATAGACAAAGCACATTAGCAAAAATTTAAAAAAGAATTCTAAAATTTACCATAATATAATAACACAATGACGGGCTGTATAAGTACAAAGCCACGTCATATGTATTAAAGAAACACAAAAAGGCATATAGACAAAGCACATTAAGAAAAACTACAGGTTCAAAAAAGTCTGTGTCGCACACCTTGGTCTATGGGAATATCAAACAAAGCATACTTTTCAACATTATAAATAAGAATAGATCATGACAAAAACCTCTGTTTTGTTGATCTTCTATAACTGATCGTTTAGTCTGTTTAATTACTTTGACTTATTAACAGATCTTGCCTTGCTGATAATTTTTGTGATTTAGAGTGTTTTTTATCAATCATAATGAGGCATAATTGAAAAAAAATGTTTCTTTCTAAATATCATAGTTTTCATGATAAATGGCAAAAATGAGAGAAAAAAATAGCGTAAAATTTGTCATTTATTGGCCATAACTCCTATAAGAATTTGTCTAAGCCTAACTTTTAGCGATGTCAGCCCTGTTGATTGGTAGGGTTATCTGACATTTTTTTTACACCAGATACCTTATGATGATTGTGGTTAAGTTTGGTTTTTGTCTCAGTAGTTTTTAGAGAAGAATTTATTTGTAAAGGGTACAAAAATTTACATTTTTTTTCCAAAATTGACTACGATGGACAATAACTCCTACATTTTGATCATATTGTTTTATTTGTAGATCTGACTTTACCGAAAATTTTGCTGTTGACAGTTTATCTGTATCTATCATAATATTCAATATAATAACCAGAAAATGTAAAATATCCTTAAAATTACCAATTCTGAGACATCAACCCATCAACAGGTTGTATGATGCATCAAAACATTTCAGGGCAGATAGATCATGTTCTGATGAACATTTTTACCAAGTCTCATTTACCTCCCCCCCCCCCCCCCCCTGTTCTATATTTAGCCATGGCGATCATCTTGGTCGATGGACGGGGTCATTGGATACAATTTTTTAAGCTAGATACCATAAGGATTATTTAGGCCAAGTTTGGTTTCATTTGGTCCTGTAGTTTCAGAGGAGAATATTTTTCTAAAAGTTGACGGACGACGGACGCCAAGTGATGAGAAAAAGCCCACTTGGCCCTTTTAGTACAGGTAAGCTAATGGAAGACAAGAATACAAAAAACTATCATAGAACAAATCACGATGACGGGATGTATAAGTACAGAGTCGCGTCAATTAAATATAAATGTGTCACCAAAAACAGACTATACCACATCTTCTTTTTTATATATACAGTAAAAGTAATATGCCATAAGAAAAGAAAAGAATACCATAACACATTTTTACGATGATAAACAACGTCAGTATCAAATATCGCTGTTTTTTTTCGTGCAAACATCTCGTGGATATTTTTTTTTTTTTAACTTTCAGGCTTGCACCAACATGTGACTCGTTGATATGATTTGTCTTTTTTTATCGTGCTTAGTTTGGTTTCTACCACCGGTTTTGTGTATTACATTTCTATTTATAGGAGACTTGCAAAGAACGATATTGCAAAGGTTCCACATGGTTACTTTGACAACCTAACAGAATTAACATATTTGTAAGTTGTCATTTATAGTCACCCTTTATCAAGAAAAAAATTAGATACACATGGATTAGAAATTGGGACCTCAGTCGTCTATAGATTGACTATCAGTCCTCCAAGGTCGACTGTTATTGGTTTAATTTCAAATTGAATAACACATGTGTCTAATACATACCAAGTTCAATAATGGATACAAATGTCGTATCTGTCTAAGGCAAAGTTATCCGTAAACGGTTGCGTGTTTCTTTGTGTTATATACGTTTCAGTTTTTTTCATTTTTTAATGTCTGGCCTTACTGTGCAATATTTGACTTTGTTCGTTGTTGAAGGCCAAATGGTGACGTCAATGTTATTTGGTCTCTGGTAGAAATTTGTCTTTTTGGCAATCATACCACATCTCCCTACTTTTATATTAATTTGAGGGAAGCCGAAAATAGGATTTCAGAAAATAAGATGGAGCAGCTCAAATTGTTGTCATGATTGTAAAATCTTAAGAATTAAAATTTCAAACATCTGTGAAGAAGGGGTATTATATAAGGTTTTTACTATGTTGTGGTTCTTATCAAATTCTTTTATCAACTTTCATTCGATTAATATTATGAAGCTGAACACATTACATATAAAGTCATAAATATTGGCATCATCGATGTCACGGACACCATTATACATATAAATATATATATATTTTTTACAGGCATATAAACAATAACAAAATAGCTGTGCTACCAGAGGGACTATTTGACAACGCAGTTAACCTAGTAGAGGTGTAAGTTAGCTAAACTTATATCATTTGGAGTATTTTTATTGCATTAAAAATTATAAATTAGAAAAATATAGATTTCAAAATAATAAATGCAAGTTTTCGAAGAATTGACGACTTTATAGTAAAAAAGTTATAAAGGATTTTTTGTCTCGCCTGCGCTGGTTCTGTCAGTGTAAGTATGTAATATAGACCTCCAATTACTCTGTACATAAACTTAGTTTGAGCGCGACATACTGAGGTATTACTGTTCATAAACTTTGGTTTAGGCTAGAGTGAAATAAGTTATCTCTATTGTTTTGTTCGTTCTCAGATTTATAATGATATTAAAAATATTTGTTTTAACAGAAACTTCAACTACAACCTCCTTACAGAAATACCAGATGGACTGTTTAGTAACATGCCAAAATTGAATTGGTTGTAAGTAGTCACATTCTCATCGGTTTTAACTTTTTCGTGTATTTTAGTTTATCAATTTTAATTCACATACAGTATACAGGTGCTACATTGGGAAAATAAGCTACTTTACCGTCTGGAAAATTATTATAATTAACCTATTTATTGGCATCATAAATTTTTAAAAACTTTTTATTTTTCGTAATAATAGAATTTTGTTAATGTGTTTGTCATTGAAATAAACCAATGTATTACATATACAGATATTTATTATAGGAAACTGTATTGTTTTGTCCTACAAAATAGACATAAAAAAATAATGACTGCGGGCATGTATTTTTGCTATTTCAAAAATTATCAACTTAAGTTAAAGATTGATTATTGCGATATCAAAAAGGATGAATACAGAGATATATGTATCAGATATCATAATGCAAGTTATCATTACTGTGAACACACTCAGTTGCATTAGGGTTAGGTTATTAAAAAAGCAATATTTGCTGAATTCAAAGAAATATTAGCTGGGATATATTGAAGAATAGAATCTACTTTATTGTGGTTGTCTTTAGTTGAGGTTACATTTTTTTAAATGATGTTTTTGAAATTGAAAATGGAAATGGGAAGTGCGTCAAAGAGACAACAACCCGACCATAGAGCAGACAAACGCCGAAGGCCACAAATGGGTCTTCAATGCAGCGAGAAACTCATCCATAATCTTGTATATTATAAGAGCATAAACCTTAGGTTCGGGGAGGCACCTTTTGTTTGTTTGTTTTTCCTTTTTACTCAGAAATATTGATTAGAGCCATTTGACTGTTACTACTTTACTTGATTAGAATTTATAATGTTTAATAATTTTCTTTGTCATTTTTAACTCAGAAGTCTCTATAAATGAATCCATGTGACTGTTGTTCCGTTACTAGTATTTGATTAACATTTATAAACATAGTCATTTCTATGTCAGATATGTTGAAGGAAATCCATTAGACTGTGGTTGCCCAGTAGAGAAGTTCCGAACTTGGCTATTATCTCTAGATCAATCCATCACTGTTGATGCTGAGTGTGAGACTGGAGAGAACGTAGTCGATATACCTGGGGCTTCGTTCGATGTCTGTATTGGTAAGGGGTTACTATTTATTGTCAGCTTACACTTTTTAAAACATATTTTCTCATTCTAAACATTATTAAAAATAATATTCTTACTTTACTATTAAAAAAAATACCTATTAAACTAGCAAAACAAATCAAATAACGATTTTAAAACGATCAATACGATCAAAACTAATAGTTATTGAAGAAATATAATAATCATGATCAATAAATTAGTGCATACCTCACAAAACGGGTAAATTGAAGGGGATTTTGCGGAGGACGGAAAATAATAAAAAGGGCAAGGCCATCATGTATTTTTTCGTACATGCTAAGGACAAATAAAAAGACGTATCCAAGGGTTCGTGTGTAATGTCATTCTTTGACCTTTAATGGTAATACTATACTATTTGGATTGAGAGATGTTCCATTGGTTATCATACCACGTTTTCTTATATCTATATAACATAATACGCTTCGTATGTTTTGCTTTCAATAGGCGTCATTAGATGTATGCATGGCGTATCCTATTTATAGGGCACAATACTAGTTTCATCTGGTCGAAGAAAAATTGAAGGTTTATCATTCAAAATGCAAATCAAAGACTTAACAGGTGTTACCGTGGTACCTTTTTGACATAATGTGATAACAGGTAAATAAAAGTGTGGGTTTTTTTTAATCATAAATATATGTGAAAATTTAATTGTTCAAGCAAGTTTTTTCAACAGTGACTACAACTTCTACAACAACTACTACGACAACAACGACAACAACACTTCCTCCAACAACGACAACAACAACCACTACAAGCACAACATCGATACCAACAACAGAAGGTAAGACAAAAATAGGTAGTGGTACAATAACAACACCAATACCCAGATCAGAAGGTAAGACAATAGTAGGTAGTGGTACAACAACACCAATACCCAGAGCAGAAGGTAAGACAATAGTAAGTAGTGGTACAGCAACAACACCAATACCCAGAGCAGAAGGTAACACAATAATAGGTTGTGGTACAACAACAACAACACCGGTAATAAAACCCACAGCCGAAGTTAAGAAAATATGAGGTACTGTTACAACAACACCAACACCAACAACAGGTGGTAAGACAATCAGATGTACTGTTACAATATCAACATCAATACCAACAACAGGTGGTAAGACAATCAGAGTTACTGTTAAAATAACAACACCAATACCAACAACAGGTGGTAACACAATCAGAGGTACTGTTACAACAACAACACCAATACCAACAACAGGTGGTAAGACAATCAGAGGTACTGTTACAATAACAACACCAATACCAACAACAGGTGGTAAGACAATCAGAGTTACTGTTAAAACAACAACTCCAATACCAACAACAGGTGGTTAGACAATCAGAGGTACTGTTACAATAACAACACCAATACCAACAACAGGTGGTAAGACAATCAGAGGTACTGTTAGAACAACAACACTGATACCAACAACAGGTGGTAAGACAATCAGAGGTACTGTTACAACAACACCAATACCAACAACAGGTGGTAAGACAATCAGAGGTACTGTTACAATAACACCACCAATACCAACAACAGGTGGTAAGACAATCAGATGTACTGTTAAAATAGCAACACCAATACCAACAACAGGTAGTTAGACAATCAGAGGTACTGTTACAACAACAACACCAATACCAACAACAGGTGGTAAGATAATCAGAGGTACTGTTACAATAACAACACTAATACCAACAACAGGTGGTAAGACAATCAGAGTTACTGTTAAAATAACAACACCAATACCAACAACAGGTGGTAAGACAATCAGAGGTACTGTTACAACAACAACACCAATACCAACAACAGGTGGTAAGATAATCAGAGGTACTGTTACAATAACAACACTAATACCAACAACAGGTGGTAAGACAATCAGAGTTACTGTTAAAATAACAACACCAATACCAACAACAGGTGGTAAGACAATCAGAGTTACTGTTACAACAACAACACCAATACCAACAACAGGTGGTAAGATAATCAGAGGTACTGTTACAATAACAACACCAATACCAACAACAGGTGGTAAGACAATCAGAGTTACTGTTAAAACAACAACTCCAATACCAACAACAGGTGGTAAGACAATCGAGTTACTGTTACAATAACAACACCAATACCAACAACAGGTGGTTAAACAATCAGAGGTACTATTACAATAACAACACCAATACCAACAACAGGTGGTTAGACAATCAGAGGTACTGTTACAATAACAACACCAATACCAACAACAGGTGGTAAGACAATCAGAGTTACTGTTAAAACAACAACACCAATACCAACAACAGGTGGTAAGACAATCAGAGTTACTGTTAAAACAAAAAAACACCAATACCAACAACAGGGATTAGACGATCAGAGTTACTGTTAAAACAACAACACCAATACCAACAACAGGTGGTTAGACAATCAGAGGTACTGTAACAATAACAACACCAATACCAACAACAGGTAGTAAGACAATCAGATGTACTGTTAAAATAACAACACCAATACCAACAACAGGTGGTAAGACAATCAGAGGTACTGTTAAAACAACAACACCAATACCAACAACAGGTGGTAAGACAATCAGAGGTACTGTTAAAACAACAACACCAATACCAACAACAGGTGGTAAGACAATCAGAGGTACTGTTAACATAACAACACCAATACCAACAACAGAAGGTAAGACAATCAGAGGTACTGTTAAACAACAACACCAATACCAACAACAGGTGGTAAGACAATCAGAGGTACTGTTACAATATCAACACCAATACCTACAACAGGTGGTAAGACAATCAGAGGTACTGTTAAAACAACAACACCAATACCAACAACAGGTGGTAAGACAAAAGGAGGTACTGTTACAATAACACCAATACCAACAACAGGTGGTTAGACGATCAGAGGTACTGTTAACATAACAACACCAATACCTACAACAGGTGGTAAGACACTCAGAGGTACTGTAACAATAACAACACCAATACCAACAACAGGTGGTAAGACAATCAGAGGTACTGTCACAATAACAACACCAATACCTACAACAGGTGGTTAGACAATCAGAGGTACTGTTAAAACATCAACACCAATACCCACAACAGAAGGTAAGACAATCAGAGGTACTGTTAAAATAACACCAATACCAACAACAGGTGGTTAGACGATCAGAGGTACTGTAACAATAACAACACCAATACCAACAACAGAAGGTAAGACAATCAGAGGTACTGTTAAAACAACAACACCAATACCAACAACAGAAGGTAAGACAATCAGAGGTACTGTTAAAATAACACCAATACCAACAACAGGTGGTAAGACAATCAGAGGTACTGTTACAATATCAACATCAATACCAACAACAGGTGGTTAGACGATCAGAGTTACTGTTAAAACAACAACACCAATACCAACAACAGTAGGTAAGACAATCAGAGTTACTGTTAAAACAAAAAAATACCAACAACAGGTGGTTAGACGATCAGAGTTACTGTTAAAACAACAACACCAATACCAACAACAGGTGGTTAGACAATCAGAGGTACTGTAACAATAAAAACACCAATACCAACAACAGGTAGTAAGACCATCAGATGTACTGTTAAAATAACAACACCAATACCAACATCAGGTGGTAAGACAATCAGAGGTACTGTTAAAACAACAACACCAATACCAACAACAGGTGATAAGATAATCAGAGGTACTGTTAAAACAACAACACCAATACCAACAACAGGTGGTAAGACAATCAGAGGTACTGTTAAAATAACAACACCAATACCAACAACAGAAGGTAAGACAATCAGAGGTACTGTTAAAACAACAACACCAATACCAACAACAGGTAGTAAGACAATCAAAGGTACTGTTACAATATCAACACCAATACCTACAACAGGTGGTAAGACAATCAGAGGTACTGTTGAAACAACAACACCAATACCAACAACAGGTGGTAAGACAAAAGGAGGTACTGTTACAATAACACCAATACCAACAACAGGTGGTTAGACGATCAGATGTACTGATAAAATAACAACACCAATACCTACAACAGGTGGTAAGACACTCAGAGGTACTGTAACAATAACAACACCAATACCAACAACAGGTGGTAACACAATCAGAGGTACTGTTACAATAACAACACCAATACCTACAACAGGTGGTTAGACAATCAGAGGTACTGTTAAAACATCAACACCAATACCTACAACAGAAGGTAAGACAATCAGAGGTACTGTTAAAATAACAACACCAATACCAACAACAGGTGGTATGACAATCAGAGGTACTGTAACAATAACAACACCAATACCAACAAAAGGTGGTAAGACAATCAGAGGTACTGTTAAAATAACAACACCAATACCAACAACAGGTGGTAAGACAATCAGAGGTACTGTTACAATAACAACACCAATACCTACAACAGGTGGTAAGACAATCAGAGGTACTGTTACAACAACACCAATACCAACAACAGGTGGTAAGACAATCAGAGGTACTGTTACAATAACACCACTAATACCAACAACAGGTGGTAAGACACTCAGAGGTACTGTTACAATAACAACACCAATACCAACGACAGGTGGTAAGACAATCAGATGTACTGTTAAAATAACAACACCAATACCAACAACAGGTGGTAAGACAATCAGAGGTACTGTTACAATAACACTACTAATACCAACAACAGGTGGTAAGACAATAGGAGGTACTGTTACAATAACAACACCAAAGGTAAGACAATCAGAGGTACTGCTACAATATCAACACAAATACCAACAACAGGTGGTAAGACAATCAGAGGTACTGTTAAAATAACACCAATCCAACAACAGGTGGTTAGACGATCAAAGGTACTGTTACAATAACACCACTAATACCAACAACAGGTGGTAAGACACTCAGAGGTACTGTTACAACAACACCAATACCAACAACAGGTGGTTAGACGATCAGAGGTACTGTTAAAATAACAACACCAATACCTACAACAGGTGGTAAGACACTCAGAGGTACTGTTACGATAACAACACCAATACCAACAATAGAAGGTAAGACAATCAGAGGTACTGTTACAATAACAACACCAATACCAACAACAGGTGGTAAGACAATTAGAGGTACTGTTACAATAACAACACCAATACCTACAACAGGTGGTTAGACAATCAGAGGTACTGTTACAACAACACCAATACCAACAACAGGTGGTAAGACAAGCAGAGGTACTGTTAAAACAACAACACCAATACCAACAACAGGTGGTAAGACAATCAGAGATACTGTTAAAATAACAACACCAATACCAACAACAGGTGGTAAGACAATCAGAGGTACTGTTACAATAACAACACCAAAGGTAAGACAATCAGAGGTACTATTACAATAACACCACCAATACCAACAACAGGTGGTAAGACAATCAGAGGTACTGTTACAATAACAACACCAATACCAACAACAGGTGGTAAGACAATCAGAGGTACTGTTAAAATAACAACACCAATACCTACAACAGAAGGTAAGACAATCAGAGGTACTGTTACAATAACAACACCAATACCAACAACAGGTGGTAAGACAAAAGGAGGTACTGTTACAACAACAACACTGATACCAACAACAGAAGGTAAGACAATCAGAGGTACTGTTAGAACAACAACACTGATACCAACAACAGAAGGTAAGACAATATGAGGTACTATAATAACATCAACACCAATACCAACAACAGGTGGTAAGACAATAAGAGGTAATATTACAACAACACCAATACCAAGAATAGAAGGTAAGACAATAGGAGGTACTATTACAACAACACCAATACCAACAACAGAAGGTTAGACAATAGGAGGTACTGTTACAACAACAACACTGATACCAACAACAGAAGGTAAGACAATACGAGGCACTATAATAACACCAACATCAATACTTACAACAGAAGGTTAGACAATAAGAGGTAGTGGTGCAACAACAACACCAATACCCAGAATAGGAGGTTAGACAATAGGAGGTACTGTAACAATAACTATACTTATACAAACAACAGAAGGTAAGACAATAAGAGGTAGTGGTACAACAACAACACTAATACCAACAACAGAAAGTAAGACTATAGGAGGTACTGTTACAGCAACAGCACCAATACCAACGACAGAAACTAGTAAGACTATAGGAGGTAGTTTGCTTGTAAATACAAGGCAATGGTAGGCATACCTCACAGAGAATGAATTTAATAAACACCAAAATACAAGTACCTCTGATCCACCAATCAAAGAAATGTACACAAAAAAAAAAAAAAAAACTATGCAACACAACAAAACAAAACAACAATAAAACAACAATAAAACAAATGTGATCTTTTAATAACATATTTCTTTTAAACAATTTGGTAATTTTTATTTTTAGAGACAACAGTCATAATAAGTGTCGTTCCAGAAGAAGGAGATGCACTAGGTATGTAATCATGTTAAATAAAGTACCGGTATTTCAACAAACTAGGTATTTAAGTTACCATGTTAAATAAAGTTGCCAATGTTGAATATAATACTGGCTATTCAACAAATTTGGTATTTTACCATGTTTTTTATAGTACCGGTAGTTCAATAATCTAGGTATGAACTATGTCTATAACCATGTTAAATATATTACCGGTATGCCAACAAATTTAATATGTTACCATGTTAAATATCGTACCGTTAATTCAACAAACTAGTTATGTTACCATGCTAAATATAATACCGGTAATACAACAAAGTTGGTAAGTTAGTATAATGTTAAATATAGTACCGGTTTTTCAAACTTGGTATGTAACCATGTTATATATAGAAGCGGTAATTCAAACTTTGTATGTTACCATGTTAAACAGATTGCCGGTAATTCAACTAACGTGGTATGTCACCATGTTAAATATAGTACCGGTAATTTAACAAACTAGGTATGTTACCATTTTAAATATAGTACCGGTAAATAACAATTTATGTACGTTACCATGTTAAATATAGTACCGGTAAATCAACAGACTAGGTATGTTACTTTCTTAAATTTAGTACCGGTAATTTAGAAAAAAAAACTTGGCACGGTTACTATGTTGGATGTAGTACCGGTAATTTAACCAAGTTTGTATGTTACCATAATATATTACCAGTAATTCAACAAACTTGGTATGTTACTTTGTTAAATATAGTACTGGTAATTCGACATTTCATTTGAAAGCTTGACCTTGTAATAACTATTAATGACTTTTTACTGTAACTTTCGTGATCTCTCTGATTGTGTTGATCCTCATCGTGTTATTTTATTATTACAAATGACATTGTGTTTTTACAGTGACTTTCGTGATCTCTCTGATTTTGTTGGTCATCATTGTGCTGACCTGCATTGGTGTACTCGTCCTGAACTACAAATACAGGAATCTACTCAAAATCCAACCGGTAAGTTGTTTTACCATGGATATAAAAATGTTAGAACTTTCGGGTTTTCAAGACTTATATTTTTTTTCCAAATTATATGTTTAATATTTAAATTATTTTGTTATTAATCTGTGGGACTTCCAGGTAATTTCGTGTAAATACCATAAACAAGTATTGAATAGCAGATTTTAAAGATGTTGTGACCGAGAAAAAACACACTTATGTCTTTCTGTAGCACAATTCCACATTCAGTAACAGACACATATACCGTATAGCGGGTTATTTTCGCGGGGTGCAGATATTCGCTTATTTTTGCGGATAGAACAAAATTGCCACAATGAATTTCCGCCAATTTAAAACGGCACATGCAAAGGTATTGATAAAAGTTTTGAAACCGCAAGAATAATAACTGCAAAAATATTTCGTATACCTTATTCAATGAAAATCGCGAATTTTACAACCTCGAAAATAACCTTCTATACAGTATATCAGAATTTAAGATTTAATTCATCAGCCTATTGAAATGTGTCATTGTCCTGTAAGTACTATGTTATAATTGCAGGAGAAAGAGGGAGAATTTGACAAACCAGATGAGACCGAGGCAGAAGAGAAAGTTAACCTGACTGACAACAGATACTGAGTGATACAGTGTCAACTGATCACATAACTTAGAAAGTTCAAGACATGACTAAGCATTGCAGACATTGTCCGTTGCATTTCAAGTTTATGTTGTTGTTGTAATTAACATTGATGAATAGCTGTAGTTTCGTTGATTTGTTTGACTAGGGTACATATTGTCCTCTATTTATTGTGTTTCCCAAAAAAATCAGCTTCCGTGTATCAGTGAGTCCGAAAAAAATGATTTCCGGAAATAATCTTTAGTTATGGTTTTTTGCCCCCTTAAAACAAAACAGGCTATTCTTAGGTAACTACAAATCAAGAAAGGATGCCCAACGTGGTGTCCGTGATCAATGAGTCAAATTTGAAGGTTGCTGCAAAAAATAAAATCTTCAGCTTCCGTGGTTTTTGGTAAGAAACTATATTAAAAATATCAGAAAGGGGGAAGTTTATTGATTTTGTATTTGGTTAAAAACATAATAAATCAGGATTGCTTTATCAAAAATGAAGAAAATAAAACTACTGATTTTAAAGTTTTAACAGCTGCATAACATAGGCTTAAAACATTGAAATATGATGTGTGTTTTCCCTGGAAGATGTTTCTATGTACATCTTATGCAAGTGGTAGATAGTAGGAAAAGGTCAATGCTTGTCAATTTTAAACCTAAAGGTCATAGGTTAAAGCCATAATTTCACAAATACACATATATTTATGGAATGAAATTTCATAAAATCGTGAAACTCTTATTTTTTGGGATTTAATTGTCAAAATATACCAGCCAAATTAAACCTTGACCAGAATCTACAGAAATTTTCTGAATACACATTTTTTCAGCAATGTTATATGCCTCCTACTCTCCGATTCCTGATAAGATCGTCAGTTTTTTTTTTTTATGTTGACGCATCAACCAAATTTTTATGTTTTCTGCTCTTTTTTGTCTTGCAGACATATCTCTAAAATTCACTATGTTTACCAAATCTGTCACACAAATGAACAAAATGGATTTTCAAATAATTTTAAAAATATATGATTTTTCATTTTTTTTCTGTCCATTTTACCGTCAACTTATATTTTGCATTGTTTTAAAAGTGTAAAACTGTTTATTCAATTCATACCAATAACAAACTATAAAAATGCTTTTTTTTTACAATTATTTCTTTTCATAAATCTATTCTTAGCAATCAGATTGTATGTACATTTTAAATGCATATATGTCTCTATACGATCATGCAGTGAATCTTTAAATATTTTAACCGCATATAAGAGTGAAAGTCTATGCACATTCTTTCCGAACATTTCTCTTGTCATAAATATTTAAAACATTATTTTGCTGATTTAAAACATTATTTTGCTGAGCGTGTTTAAGCTGGTATCATCTCTATCGTTGTTGGTCAATTAAAACATTTCAATCTGCATTTGTTGTTCTAGTTCTTTTATACACTTGGTTCATTATAACAGTGCATATTTAAATCAGAAACGGAATTTGAGAATCCAAACACTTATTATATTCGAGCTATAATTAGTGTTCTTTTGATGTAAAGTGTTTGAAGACCAAAACATTTCCAGTATCATGAAGCAATCTTAGTGCTGTCGAAAAATCAATCCAGCTCTTTGAGGCATTAAATGATGACTGTTTGCTGCTTATTGTTCAACGGTAAATTAAATGCATATTTAGGACGAGCACATTTTAATAATGTGATATGAATATTCATCCTACATTTTACTAGACCGACACGGTGAGCCGGATTGATAATGTGTTAGTTCACATAGTAACAGTCAGCAAAAAGGCATATCACCCTGCCCGGAAACATTATTCTTACTTCAAGCCAATCAGTCATTGCACTTACTTATTTTTGCTTAGCGGAGTAGCGGCATTTTAACACAAATTTCAAAGTCGAGACGAGCACGCTACAACTAAACCACCGAGATGGCATTTTAAGCACTTGGAGAGACTGTTTATGTCAAACATAAAACTAATGTTAAAGCTTAGAAATATATCGTTCTCTTGTATTCACTAACGGAGAAAGTCCTCGTTCTCTTGTTTTCACTAACGGAGAAAGTCCTCGTTCTCTTGTATTCACTAACGGAGAAATGTATCGTTCTCTTGTATTCACTTACGGAGAAAGTCCTCGTTCTCTTGTATTCACTAACGGAGAAAGTCCTCGTTCTCTTGTATTCACTAACGGAGAAAGTCCAAGGGTAGTACCGAACAATAAAGACCATCTGTCGCTCTCTTCAAAACACGTTGGAAAGTACCATCAGTAAAAATATGAAAACTGATCGACCTCTTTCGATGTGCTAGAAGAGAATATATATTATGACACGGTTAGGAAATCTATTGAACTTATTGAGACTCTACAGAGTAATGTCCTACAAAAGAGGGGCGAAAGATAACAGAGTGACATATAAACTCATAAATCGAAAATAGACCGACCATGCCATGGCTAAAAAAACAAAGAGACAAACAATGGTACACAAGACACAACATAGAAAAATAGACTCAACAACACAAAACCAAAAACGGGGGATGATTTCAAATGCTCCCGAAGAGTAAGTAGATCCTGCTCCGCATGTGCCACCCGTCGTGTTGCTCATTTTAGTACAAACACTTCAAATTTGGAAGGTCACATTCGTGAGGAGGGAACGGAATTGTAGTTCAGAATTATATTCGCTATCATCTGTGAAACGGATATTCCATAACGATCAACCAACTCATGATGGAGTCCATAAAATTTACGAATGGATGATTTCAACTTAACTATTTGGAACTCTGAGTTTAATACTTCCATGTGAGTAGCAACCCTCTATCAAGGAAATCATGTTAGGAAATACAAGCCCAGGAATATCGTATACATTCAGAGAAATATACTTCGTATGCAGGTGCTGCTGTAATGTTGCTACATAGCAATTGAAAGTTCACAATTGGGAAGCTGCACTCATCTCTTTTGTAATAATTTTGTCAATTAAGAATGTCTTTTCAGAAGTTTTAATAAGACTTCAAAATTTCTAATACAATTTTTATTTACAAGTAATAAATATAGCATGTATTTAAGTAAGGTTAACATATTTGAAGCATACAGCGTCTTGCATCAGTTATTTCTATGGAGCAAGGCCACGCACATTTCCAGTTATAACAACACACTGCGAGACAGTCATCGGACCACCATGTTGTAAGCAGTAGGTCATGGCGAAACTACTTCATAATTCTGAAACATTTTTAATTACTTGTTATATTATTAATCTTGAGACATACATATAAAATGCAGCATTACTAGATAACATATTCTTTTTTATGGTTAAATAAGGCAGCAACCATTTGATTTTCTGGGGGGGGGGGGGGGGGGGGGGGGGGGGGCTATGGTTTTTTTTTGATTTTAAATATTTGTTTTTTAAGAAAAAATTGT